>NC_089597.1:103606474-104206474 GCF_019320115.1 Miscanthus floridulus
TTCACGGGGGAGGGGTTCTAACTTGGGGTTGGCGCGAAGATGGGGGGAGCTTGGTTGGTTGCGCAGTGGACCGCGGCATAGAGGCGGAGGCGCATCGGACGGATGGACGCTGGAGGGCTCGGCTTCCTCGTCGCGGGCTCCCGGCGCGAGTTCGTCGTCCTCAACGTCGACGACTTCTCCAAGGTAAGCCGCCGGACGTCGAGCCAATTAACCTTTTCCCCCATTTGGCTTCCTTCCAGCCTGAACGGATTGTGGGATAGTGCCAATTTTGAATATTAATTTTCCATTACTTTTACAAGAAAAACGTAAACTAAGCTCGAGTCGCTTTGTGGATATTTTTCTCTTCTTTGGTGATGTTAGATTTGGCGTACTATTTCCTGTTTGGAAGAAATGGAGAAGCATTGTACTATAGCTAGAGGAAACCCTCGGTGTGAAATAAATGGAACAGCAGGCTTGTTTCACTGCATATCATGTTGCTTTAATATCACTTTTGTTACTTGGGCATGTTAGTGTGTAGGCTCTTGCTTAGTTGCATATGGCTAACAAATCATATTTTGTTATCAAACTTTCCTTGAGCTCTCACTGTTACTTCTATTTGTGTTGGCGTCACATTGCAGCAAGGATCTTCACAGGGCTGTCCAGACTATATTTGTCAGATATGCGAAGATGACATTGACATACTCCAGGAAGAAAATGAGTATTTCGTCGCATGTAATGATTGTGCTTTCCCTGTTTGCCGCACTTGTTATGAGTACGAGCGTCAGGAGGGCACACAAGCATGCCCTCGCTGCAAGACCCGGTACAAACGCCACAAAGGTATGACTTTTGCTCCTTGAGCTTGTATCAGTTTTTCAGCTTTGTTATATCCAAAATGAGAAATTAAAGAGTATTTCATCTGTTAGAGCAACTCCAAGAGAGTTGCTATTTTCTATTCTATAATCTGATTTAGAGAATTTGATGTAAAATAGATCTCCAACAGATTATCTATCTCATTGTCCAAACATAGCCACCGGCTATTCCTCAATTTTCACTCAGCAAAGAAAGCTAGCCGCGTTCGCTAGCCATCTCCGCGTGAACCCCGTTTGCGCGTGCAGCATTAGCTGCTCCCGTGCATTTTCGCCCTGGCCTGCGCGCCAGTGCCCTCTCCCGCTTGCTGCCGCCACCGCACCACCGCGAGCACCTCGTTGGCGGTGTTGTAGTGCCGGACACGGTTGTCCAGCGCGGCGTCTTTCGTCGGAGCAGTAACGCTTCCCCGGCGATTGTTGGCCTCCACGGGCTACACTTTTGACGCCGGGAACGGGACCTGCGCCACGGGCTCGTGCGTGACGGCGCTCAGGTGCGGGGCGTCCGGCGGCGTACCGCCCCTGTCAGCCTCGCCGAGTTCACGCTTGCCTCCGACCGAGACTTCAACGACGTCAGCCTGGTGGATGGCTTCAACCATCGATTGGTCTTATTTGCAGTGTTCCGGCCAACGAGGTGCTCGCGGTGGTGCCATGGCAGCGATGGTAGGCTGGTGTGACCGAGCAGACCGAGGCCTTGGCTTGGGGCCTTTTGCTGGAAAACGGCTGGCGAGCTCTACTTGTCACCGAATGCGTTGGCCAGAGACCGGCTGCTCCCTCCGTGTGAGAGACCCTGCGCAGGCGACGGACGAAGGACTGCCGATCGGATCTTTGATGAGAGAAACGTGATGACACTGCAGTTTCAAAAATATAGACAAGAGAATTTAGATAACCTGTTGCGGTACCCTACTTTTTAAGTGGATTTTGTATTTTAGATAATAGCTAAATCATGTAATTTGGAATATCTTTTTACATAAGCTCTTGGAGTTGCTCTTAGGTAGTCCTCGAGTCCATGGGGATGAGGAAGAAGAAGGTTCTGATGACATTGAGAGTGAGTTTGCTTCCAGTATAGCTGGAAGATCAAATATAGTGCATCCATACCGTGTCTCTGTGGCAGAAAGCTCCATCAACTCATGGGACATTGATAGTGTAAGTATCACGAACAGTGGAACAAGTGTCCATTTCTATGAAGAGGTAATGAACTTTGATATCCCAATCTATCTGCCACCCATTCTAGTAGTACTGGTGATAAGGTCACATGTTTGCTTTTGCAGCATGTTGGAACTCCAACAAATCATCATGCTCTTGTTGTTCACCCTAACACTGGAGAAATTGTGCGATATAATCCCTGTAAGTTTCCCTTTCAAATAGTCTTACTTTACTTTTTCCTGTGCTACTGCATCGGTAGCTTACCATTTGGTTTTGCTGTTGTTTTAGTGCAAACGAGACCAATAAATCCTAATAGAGACCTAGCATTGTATGGCTATGGATCGGTTGCCTGGAAGAACAGAGTTGAGTGGAAAAGAAAACAACAGCATAAAATGCAAAAGGTCTCATCTGATGGTGAAGGATCTGATTTAAATGATTTTGACAGTGATCGCGATATTCCCAGGTGAGCGCATTATATTGTATCAGTAGTATCAGCAAATGCAAAAGAATACCTTGTGTAATTGATTGTGCAAAAAATGTTGTGCTAGTTTTCTCAAGAAATTATCTGCTTTGGACCTTTTAAGGACATAATTTGCCTACCTGAAGTAAGCATATTTGTATCTTGTCACTATTGGTAGTCATCGTGCTTTCACCTAGAGGAAATTTTAGAATTAAGCCATAAATCATTTTGGTGCCTTTTGCCAGACCTGGAATCAATAGAAATATTGGCTTTTGAAATGTTTTCTTCTATCCTGCATCTTTTGGTTTGTATAAAGCAAGTACTTGCTTTCTCACTGACAAGTGTCTAATACATTCTAGGTGTGCTGAAAGCAAGCAGCAACTATCAAGGAAGTTACCTATTCCATCTAGCAAAATAAACCCTTACAGGATTGTAATCAGTTTGCGGCTAGCCATTCTTGCCTTATTTTTCCACTATCGGATTCTGAATCCTGTACATGATGCTCACTGGTTGTGGTTGACTTCAGTTATTTGTGAAATTTGGTTCGCTTTTTCATGGATTTTGGACCAATTTCCCAAGTGGCACCCAATACAGAGAGAAACATACTTGGATCGATTATCATTAAGGTAAATTATCTACCTAAACTAAATATAGGCATAGAATCAGTTACATTTTTGTATAATTTGTGAAATTTTGCCCCCCTTAGGTACGAGAAGGAAGGAAAACCACCAGAACTGGCTCCAATCGATGTATTTGTCAGTACAGTTGATCCAATGAAGGAACATCCTTTAATTATTGCAAACACAGTTTTGTCTATACTGGCTGTGGATTATCCTGTTGATAAAGTTTGCTGCTATGTGTCGGATGATGGTGCTGCAATGCTTACTTTTGAAGCACTTACAGAAACATGTCTATTTGCACGAAAATGGGTTCCCTTCTGTAAGAAGCACAAAATCGAGCCTCGGGCTCCTGAATGGTATTTTGCTCAGAAAATTGACTATCTAAGAGAAAAGGTTCACCCAGAGTTTGTTCGAGAACGACGTGCAATGAAGGTTAGTTCATATGACAGACTAGGGAAGTAAGACTATTTGGACTTCATTTAATAGGCTTTTTGTTTGTTCATGACTCACTAGACATTTGCTAAAATGAAACTGTACTTAACATCACGCATAGCATTCGTACGGCCTAGTAATGAGGCGGGGTGGGGGGGGGGGGGGGGGGGGGGGGGGGGGCGATGAGATTTGCAAGAGTAAGAACATTAAATGATGCACTTTTACTTT
Organism: Miscanthus floridulus; assembly: GCF_019320115.1. Lineage (NCBI taxonomy): Eukaryota > Viridiplantae > Streptophyta > Magnoliopsida > Poales > Poaceae > Miscanthus > Miscanthus floridulus. The sequence goes on from NC_089597.1 coordinate 103,610,203, forward strand.
CACATTCTCTGTTCTGCTACTGACAATGATGCAATATCTGTAGAAGCATGCTTGCGTGCCTAAGTGCCTGCTTACAAGATTGTTTTTACATTCTGATCTCAGCTTGGTTTAATACACATTATACTTGTTGATGTGTGTTTGCAACTAATTAGACTATTTTTAACCTGCATTTTGGTTTTCATACAGAGACAATATGAAGAATTTAAGGTTCGTATAAACGCAGTAGTTCCTAATTCACGCAAAGTTCCCGAGGGACGATGGTCCCTACCAGAAGGAGCTCCATGGCATGGAAATAATGTTCGAGACCATGCCGGGATGGTCCAGGTTGGGTGCTTTATTTGTCTCTAAAAGCCAGCTTTGTTTTTAATACTTCATTTACTTTTTTTATTGCTTGATGCACTTTGTTATGCTTTTTCTTTGTCAAACTTTGTTGAGCCTTGAATTTCCATAGAAAAAGTAATATGCAAAATGTGATGCATGCTGTTTTGTTTTGTAATTTTGAATTGTTCTTCTTACATATCTTGTGATTTCACCAGGTCATCACTGGCCATGATTGTGTCCTGGATGATGCTGGAAATAAGCTGCCTTGGTTGGTCTATGTTTCACGAGAGAAAAGGCCTGGTTATGATCATCATAAAAAGGCTGGTGCCTTGAATGCATTGGTAATCTACAGTGTTCTATCCATGTCTTTTCTTTGAGCAAGAGCAATCATATGAAGCTGTTACATCAGTCACTTCCTCCAAGTAACAATCTCCCTTTTTTTATTTTAGCTGCGAACTTCAGCAATTCTGTCCAACGCACCTTTTGTCCTGAATGTGGATTGTGACCACTATATGAACAATAGCAAAGCACTACGGGAGGCAATGTGTTTTCTGATGGATCCAGTATTGGGAGAGAAGATTTGTTATGCTCAATTTCCTCAGAGATTTGATGGCATTGATCAACACGATAGATATTCAAACCACAATGTTGTGTTTTTTGATGTATGTGTGGCATGAATTGATTCTAACTTTATCCGAAAGACATAAAAGATAGTATTCTGAACAAGTTTCTGCATTATCTACTTTTCTGTACAGATTAACATGAAAGGTCTTGATGGGATCCAAGGACCAATATATGTTGGGACTGGTTGTGTTTTCAGAAGACATGCTTTGTATGGATATGATGCCCCAACTGCAACAAAACCTCCTAGCAAGACATGTAACTGCTGGCCGAAGTCATGCTGCTTGTGTTGTGGATCGAAAAGAAAATGTTCCAAAGCTAAGAAAAAGCAAGAACACCAGAAGAAAGTGAAATGCAGGGATGCGTCCAAGCAAGTGCATGCTCTCGAAGTGGCTGGTGAGTTTGGTTCCGTTCTGTTGCTCCTATTCTTCATTTTATGTTCTCCAAAGTACTTATGGAGCCTGATCCGCATATCTCAAAATAAATAGGAAGAGAAACTGCACCCCCTGCGCCTCAAGAAAAGTTTGAGAAGAGATTTGGGCAGTCAGATGCATTTTTGGCTTCGACATTGCAAGATAATGGTGAAGGTTGTCGCTTTGACATGCTCAAAAGCCTTGATGATTGCATCCATGTGCTAAGTTGCGGGTACGAGAATAAGACACAATGGGGGAAAGAGGTAACTTTGCCCCATCCTGTCTTTGTTTTTCCTTTTTCAATGTAGTTCCAGATCAGACTCTTGAAATTGTGTTTGTGCCCTAGAAATAAAAGAAAATTTGCAACGTAGCATCCAAGAATGCTTTTAGCTAACTCGATGTAATTATCTAGGTTGGTTGGATTTATGGATCTGTCACTGAGGATATCCTCACGGGCTTCAAGATGCACTGCCATGGTTGGCAATCTGTTTACTGCATGCCCAAGAGACCAGCATTCAAGGGATCCGCTCCTATCAATCTCACTGATCGTCTCCATCAAGTTCTAAGATGGGCACTTGGCTCTGTGGAGATCTTTCTTAGCAAGCACTGCCCAATATGGTATGGGTATCGATGTGGTCTAAAACCATTGGAGAGATTGTCATATGTCAACTCTGTCATCTATCCGTGGACATCAATTCCTCTGCTAATTTACTGTGCCCTGCCAGCATTTTGCCTGTTATCTGGGAAGTTTATGGTGCCTGAGGTACTGCACGAAACAATAATATCGCTCTATGCTACTCTGCTTGTAGGGTTTCGTTTATAGATTATAGATGATGATATCTATTTCTTCTTTCCTTTTACAGATGAATATCTATTCAAGCATATTGTTCATAGCTCTATTTGTCTCCATAGCAGCTACCAGCATCCTTGAGATGCAGTGGGGAGGAGTCGGAATCAATGATTGGTGGAGAAATGAACAGTTTTGGGTTATTGGCGGTGTCTCCTCACACCTCTTTGCACTGTGCCAAGGGCTTCTTAAGGTTCTTGGTGGTGTGAATACTAAGTTCAGGGTGACTTTGAAGGGAGGCGACACGGATGAGTTCTCAGAGTTGTATGAGTTCAAGTGGACCTGGCTATTGGTTCCTCCGATGACATTGCTCTTGCTAAACGTTGTCGGAGTCTTGGCTGGTGTATCCAAGGCAATAACGGATGGATACGAAGCCTGGGGCCCACTGCTTGGCAAGCTGTTCTTCTCCTTCTGGGTTATCCTCCATCTCCACCCGTTCCTCAAGGGCGTGATTGGCAAGCAGAACAGGGTGCCGACCATTGTTGTTGTATTGTCTGTGCTACTAGCATCCATATTCTCTCTTTTGTGGGTCCGTGTAAGTCCGTTCGCCACCAAGTTTGATGGCCTAGTTCTAGAGGTTTGTGGTTTGGAATGTGAATGAGGTAGAAGATACAGTTTATATAGGAAATAGATTTATCATTTTTAGCGTAGAGTAGTGAGAGGGTTATATTCTTTCATTAGTTATTCAACTTGTTTTTATTCTTTGATGATTGCTGATTAGCATAGGTTTTAGTGAAGTAACGTTTTAGGAAAATATGTGTTTATGAACAGGAGGAAAATAGAAAAGGGAGAAGATAGTGCTACTGTTGTAGATATTGAGACAGGCACAATAGACTGACACTTGGTACATTTCCCCGTGTACATCGGTTGAGAACTGTGCATTTCGCTTGCACCGTTTCAAACTTTGAATGTGGCTGTGCTTCTTCAATCGAATTTTGGGGGTACTTGGTAGCAATCCCAGTACACAAGGTCAAGAGTTTCAGGTAAATGCCAAAAAAAAAAGCTCCTCCCTTTGTAAGTATCAGCTTGGCCGTCTCCAGTTTCTTTATGTTGCTGTTATGGTCTTTTCTTGCTGGTTTGCAAGGACAACTGTTCCTGTTTTCTTATGTGTTCCGATTTTGTAAATTGTGTTAGTCGAACTATACTTGTCAGTTCATCTTGTGTATTGATGGAAAAAAGAAGCCAGACAGTGCTCGCTAATTTGAGCACCCAATGGAACTCAGGATTTGTGTTCCAGGAAGGACTGGTACTCAGAATTCCCATGGTAATTGCTATTGCTAAGGCCAGTTGTGCTCAATGGTATCACTGACGGACGCCATGCCAAGCAAGACCATGAACATCATAGGGCCACTATATCATTATCAAGCTCCGTGTTGTTTCTGGAGGTGACTTGGAGGAGGTTTGTATGTACCCGGTCTCTGCATCCCCTGCTAGCTGGAAGCGTCAAGCGTCACCCATCGAGCCCATTCCTCCCTGCATCTTGTGATCTTGTCCGTGCGGCCATTGACACGAACTCATCACCTAACAGTTACCAACCCTTGCTGCATGTAGCCATGTACTAGACATACTAAGAGGTGAACGAACACTGTTTGTTTTTCCCGGGCCACTGGTCTGAGAATGGAGAGGAGTAGGCGTGTGCAGTATGCTGTGCAGTTAAAGTGAGCTGGTCCGAATTTAAGTGGCGCTCAAGCTTCTCCGTACTCTGCACAGTGATCAATAAGAGCTAATAAGGGCCTGTTTGATACCTCACACTAAATTTTAGTCACCCAAACTTTAGGCCTAGGTATCCAAACATGTAAGCTTAAAGTGAGCTAAACTTTAGTTTTCACCTCAACTAGCCATTAGTCCATCGGTTGGCAAATATGGACTAAAGTGAACTAAAAGATGCTCACGAGTCTATGCCTAAGCAATCTTTTCACTTTTAGTTCAGTCCATGTATCCAAACACACTTGACTAAAAATGCTCCATCTAAATTTTAGCTCAACTAAACATTAGTTCATCTAAACTTTAGCCGTAGGTCATCCAAACAGAGCAGCAGATCACACAGTTTGTTTGTACTAAAAGATAATGGAAGTACAGCTCGATCCGATCCCTCTCATAACTTGCCGTCGTTCTAGTAGGGTTGCTGAAGCAGTACAGCTACCATGTAACGTTCATTATTAGTGGCCGTTAATAAAATTATTATAGGAGAACATCTCAGTACTGCCACCGTCGTCTTTGATTAGGTCTTAGTAGGTGCTTGGAGTCCTGTCCTGGCCTCCAAGAAGGTCGTCTAACTAGCTTTTTGTTAAGGGGAGTTGCCGTTCAATCGTTCATAGATGTTGCTTTAGCTTTCCATGGCCGTCCTCCCTCCGCTCTGCAACTGCAAGTAGAGTGGTACTTTGCTCAACTCTCCCGTCTTGGTTTGTGATTTGCTCAAGTCCTGTTTGGATTAGAGCGGGTTCTTTGGATGGAGCTGTGGTGGTGACTGGTGATGGGCGATTAGGCAAGTTTTCGTTGGCGCCAAAGTGGAATGTGTACTGACCGGCAGACATCACGCCTAGCGCTGTATCCGGGAGCAGATGAGGCGTCTCATCACAAAGAGGTAGGACGCGCTGTGAGCGAATGTGTACTCGTACCACGGCCACGGGTGCACCATTACCTCCTTCTCAGCTTGTTGTAATGGGTACCACTAGAATTTGTTGCAGCTGTCCAAGCTAAGCTAGGACAGTTGTTGGCCAATCACAACCACCTCACCTTCATTAGTAGTAGTGTAGTATATATGTGCAATCCTTGGAAGACTAACGCGTCTCGATTGAGCTGGATCAAACTTTGCGAAAGTAGATCATGGTCATGGCGCCAAAGCACGGGGCATTGCTTGACTTGATCGAGCAGCAATTGTAGCGCTCAATTTCTTACAGGCCTCACATTAATGGACGGAGTCAACAGACGATTCTTACCACTCAATTTCTTAGCATAGTTATCTAGTATCTCTACGGGCAGTGTTCACTGTTCTTGGGTTATATAAGCTCTAGGTCCACTATGATGTTAAATACATTAGCAAGAGTAGTGTTCAGTGTCCACCACCTTCGTGGTATATACTCACTGTATGGGTGTTAAGAGTATGTGGACAATGGAAGCCTCCACTGTCCACCGACTCTTTAGCCCCAATATAGTGAGCTAAGCTTGAGGTGGAACGTTAATGCAAGAGGATGGGATGCTAAAGAGGGAACCAGTGTGTTAGTTAGAAAAAGTAATAATGGAGAGTTAAGCACACGTCCGTAGTACCACGGCGTCCTCAAAATCAAAGAGGACCGACCATGCACTCTCTTTCGCCGATAAATTAAAGGCACACTTTTATTTTAACTCGTGCCCCAAAACGACTACCAAAAGCGTAGCAAATCAACTAAGCAAGTGACCGTATGCATGTGCCTTCTGGACCCGGACGGCAATCTTTGGGGTTTGGTCAATGGTGAAATTTTCGTATTTTGGTCTCTTTTGAAAACAATTTTTAGAAAAATACCAACGCCAAAACAATTTTTAAAAATAGACCATTTTTAGGCGTCTTAGCACATGACGCCGAGATATGAGGCTCGGCGTCGTGTCACTCCACGCCGAGGTACTGCCACGTCACGGGAGACCGGGGTCGTCGTCGACACGTTGGCGCGTGGGTCCGAGACGTCGGCGTCGTGTCAGCCGACGCCAAGTGCCCAACATCGGCGCAGTTGGACTGAGCGCCGAGCTCTGGCCCCATCCGGAGCGCGGCCTAGGCGGCCCAACAAAGAACGGTGGCCCAGAAGCTCGGCGTTGGGTAACTTAACGCCGAGACTCCAGACCTCGGCGCGGCCCGACTCAACGCCGAGGTCTGCACCCTTTAGGCCACGCCGAGGCCCCTTCTTCTTCTTCCCTCCCCTCCTCCATTCCCCCACGGCTCCCAAATCCCCCACGCCCCCCACGAAACTCTAACCTCCAAAATCGACCCCCGGTGCCCGGATCTCGTCTCCCGAAGCTTCCTCGAGGTAATGGTCCCTCCCCTCCTCCATTCTATCCGCGTAGATGTGCTTACATTGTCCCTAATCATTTGGAATCATTGTTGTTTGGTGATTTGGTATATTTGTGTTTGCATTTGCAAAATGTATGGCTTAGGATGATTGAGTGCATTGTTGTTTAACTGTTATATGTGATGAACATGTTAGGTTAGTTTGGTTTCTAGTTATTTTGGTCATTAGGGTTATTTGTTTATTGTAGGTGTCATTAGGGTTAGTTATTTGTTGGTCATTAGGGTTACTATGTATTTTATTAATTTGTTGGTCATTACATTTCAATTTGTTATGACCAAGGCGTTTTCTTCGTAACGTTAGGATGCCAAGGCGTGGTAAAGCTCGTATTCCAAGGTAATCCCAATGTTTATTCATTATCTGTGCAACAAATAGAAAACCCTAGGTTTAGGTTTGGTTCTCCGTTAATATGACTAAATTCTTTCAATTGTAGCTATGGTCGCCAGAGGGCAAATCCGTACGACCTAAAGCCTCTCCCTGAAGGTGTTCCTCGACCAATGTGCTTTTGTGGTGATCCTTGCAAGGTAGACATCTCTGAAGATGAGGAAACATATAGGCAGAGGTACTGGATGTGTTCCAATTATGCATGGGAACCTACAAAGCAACAACGCCGTGCATCGTTTGTGAGGAATTTTTTATTTTGTTAATTAATTTTCTTGTGATATTAAGTATTGCTTATTTATTTGTTTTGTAACAATTTGTTTTTCTTGCAGACCGTTCCACCACTGTGTGACTTTGAGCAGTGGATTGACACTGAGATCAAGGAGTCGGACAAGCAGCGTCTAGAAGGCCTGAAGGAGTGGGATGCGGAGGTTAAGGAGAGGTTTGAGCAGAGACGCAGACTAGAGGCTATAGAAAAGGAGCATAAGGAAGAGGAGGAAAGGAGGCGTGTTGCTGCGTACCGGGCGGAGAGGGAGAAGAAGATTGAGCGTGTGCGCCGAGCGAAGGCAGCGATGGAGGAGAATCCCGATGCCGAGAGGAAGGGAAAGTGGCCTCGTTGCACTCAGTAGGTATTTGGTTCATTCACGAGCGATGTCGAGTGGAAAGGGTTTAGGTGGAGGGAGAGGAAAGGGGGTGAGGAAGGGACCTCCGATTGTGTGGGAGGGTTCTCTGGGTCCTGATTCTTTTGAAGAAGCAATAGAGGAATTTCCTTTGGAGAGGAAGAGTGACTTCACCCGTGAGAGACCTCTTAGATCATACGATAAGCGCATTGAAGATTGGCCAAAATGCCGCCACGGTTTGGATTGCGTTGTGCAGATGTACAACGACTGTGACGGTGGAGGCCGTCGTTTCTTCAGATGCCCACGAGGATTTGTATTGCCTTTGAACTCTCTCCTTTTTTAGATTTGCATGTAGTTTCTAGTAGTACTTATTGGTAGATGGGTTTTCAGGATTCAAGCTGTCCAGATAACTGTGGCTTCACTAGATGGGTCGACTCTCCTCCTATCTATCCCCATCAACAGTACATCACATATCTACAGGGACGCATCTTTGACCTAGAGTATGGCCCTGGAAGTGGTAACAGGGACAAGTTAGACGACGACAACAGCAATGATGCAGAGGAGGCACTATGCAATAATCCGTACTGCGAGTGCACGAACCATAAGAAGGACGGACCTCCTTCTCCACCGCCACCGCCACCGCCACCACCACTGCCTCCGTCAACTGGAGGATACTATGGGGAAGGCGCAACTCAGTTCAATATGTGGGAGCATTATTAGGACCAACATTTGTTAGTCAATCCGAATGTGGAATGCTTGTATGAGTTGTTCTTTTCAATCTCGTAAGGCATGCTAGGTTTAGTTTGCAACATGCCATTGTTAGTTTTTATGTGAGTGTGTTCCCTTTGTAATGTCTGTATCACTTGTTTCTTTCAATCCCCTAAGGCATGCTAGGTTTAGTTTGCGACATGCCATTGTTACTTTTGATGTGAGTGTAATCGTTGTGCCTCCGCTATTTCATAAATTGCAGTTTACCTACCGCTAAGTTTCATGTACTATGGTTGATTCCCAAACTGAAAAAAAGATTTGAGTCTCTCTAAAAATAGGGGATTGAAATCGAACCAACAATCGGTTTTTCCTGCAGGAACAAATATACAAACATAAATATAACTTGTCTACTCTTATTAGTATAACTCGTGTTAGTCGAAGAGGAATCGTTGAGAAAGATTTTTCATTTGAATCATGCAAATAGGATCGCAACATATACCAAATGGTTTGGGTCGGCGTTTACGTGTTGAGCTGAGGCTCGGCGTTGAGTTGGCCCACGCCGACCCTAGGGTTTGGGGTGTGTGAGGTGGGCTGAGGCTCGGCGTTGAGTCGGCCCACGCCGACCCTAGGGTTTGGTGGCCGTGCGTGAGGTGGGCTGAGGCTCGGCGTTGAGTCGGCCCACGCCGACCCTAGGGTTTGGCGGCCGTGTGGTGGGCTGAGGCTCGGCGTTGAGTCGTCCCACGCCGACCCTAGGGTTTGGCTCGGCCTTCTGCGAGTTGGGCTGAGGCTCGGCGTCGAGGCGGCCCACGCCAACCCTAGGGTTTGGCAACGGCCATGGGCCGGTTTGGGCCGAACCTCGGCGCTTAGTCGTAACACGCCGAGCTTGGGCACCTCGGCGCTTCGATGCAAGGGTTTCCAGTAAGTACCAGGGGTCGGCGTGAAATGACTAAACGCCGAGCTTGGGCACCTCGGCGCTTCGATGAAATGCTTTCCAGTACGTACCAGGGGTCGGCGTCAAATGACTAAACGCCGAGCCCCTGGGTTCACCAATATATCATCTCTTCTTTGCGTGCTTCGTCCCCTTTGCGTCCCCTTCGCTAGCTCCCCGACTCTCCTAACATGTCACCGTACAGGAAGGCATGCGCACCTCCAGGACGGCGGCAAGCCTCGCAAAGCTGACGGTACAGGAAGGCAAGTATAGCCGAGCCCCAACTCCTATTGCCGGCATCCTCCCAGTTCAAAAGGCACAGGATGTACATCTAGGACGCCGTGTCTCCAGTGCCGTCAGGGAAGAGAACCGTACCTAACATGTGGAGGACGTAGGCCCGACAGTAGTATGTCACGGTCTCGGCGTCTACGTTGGGTGGGCACTCCCGAAACTGCTGACGAAGCCACCTCAGGGACACCCCACTGCTGCGCCGTTTCTTGCCAGCCTCAACTGCCGCTAGGGGCCGTCCCAAGAAGTGCTCAACCCGCTGCTGCCATCCTTCAGACTCCGTGTCTCCTGTCACTGGGAATCCTCGGATTTTGACTCCAAGGATCATGGCAACGTCCTCGAGAGTGACCGTCATCTCCCCGCATGGTAGGTGAAAGCTGTGTGTCTCCGGACGCCACCGATCTATCAACGCCGTCAGCGCCACTGGGTTGAAAGGTGGCGTGCCTCGACGACAAACACGAGCAACGGTAGCAAGGTTCGCCAGCTTCAGGAGGGGCGTGTACCTCTCGTCGTAGACCATGGTCGTAGAGGCCTCATGTGTCATTGGCCTCAGCACATTCAAAACCTGCAAAAAAAACAAGCATGAAAAAGTATTAGTTCATGTCACTTTATAAAGAGCATGGACTATAGAGCAAAACATGAACAATGCAGTGTTTTCATACGAATTGTTGAATATACCTCTCCGATCTCGATCCTCCGAGCCCGGTGGTGCTCATCGAACCTTGGATCAAGAAGGGGGAACCGATCCATCCTGCAACATAAGCAATGCCAAACCATTAGTAACATAAAAATAAAAAAAACAAAAGTAAACCAATGTACCATTACATAAAGCAATTCTAGTAGCTAGCTTGATGGATACCTATTGTCTAAGTAGTTCAGGACATTTTCTCTTATTGTGGCCCGGCTTATGGCAACCAGAACAACGGCTCTTTTGGGTGTCCTCTACAAAATGTCTCCCAACCTTACTCGTGGTTGATCTACCTTTCGTGGCTCGGTCCATGTCCATCCTGAACCGCTTCCGCCGCCTAGGTCCTCTACTCTTCCAGAGTAAACCAAGATCAGCCACATACTTGGGGCCATCATAAGTAGGCCATTGACTCTCGTCAAGAAATGGCTCGAACTGAGGATTCCAGGTGCTCATTAGGTTCCTCAAAGAGAACTCCGCGGCCATACGGGGAGGGACCTCAGGGTCAACACGTCTAAGGCGACAGGCTGTAATCATGTGGGAGCAAGGCCTATGGTATATGATCGGTTTTCCACACGTACACTTGTTCTCATTGATCACTACTTTATGTTTTCGAGCACCCCGGTCTTCACCACCAATGTTAGTTCCGCCACCCTCTAGAATCTCATATCCATGGTTGATCGGATCGAAACATGAACCCGTCTGTCGTTTAGACTTTTTCTTTGAGAAAGCTAGTTCCTGAGATGCTAAAAGTGGCCAAGCTTTGCCTGCTGTCCATAGAGACCTCGCATGCTTCTTCCTCGAAACGAACCAAGAATTCAACTTGTAGAAGGTGAATGAGGCAATAGCAGTCACAGGCAGACCACGACAACCTCTTAGAAGGCTGTTGAACATCTCTGCCATGTTACTAGTCATGAAGCCCCATCTCCAACCACCTGTGTCATATGCAAGTGACCACTTATCCTTCGACGCCATCAACTCGCTCAAGAATTGCCTGCCATCAACATTTGTGGCTAACTTCAGGGCATCTAACTTGTCTTTGAATAATTGAACCTCTTGCTGCCTGCAAACCTCCTCAAATAATTTGAAGTTGTCCTTTGTGTGATCACGCCTTATAAGATTCTGAGCAAGGTGTCTGGTGCACCACCGGTGATGTATTTGGCCGTAACCAGGAATCTCTTGTTCTACGGCATTCAGAATGCCAGCATGCCTATCGGATATCACACAAACATCATGTCCCAGACCAATTACCACTTGTCTTACTAGCCTGAGAAACCAACACCAACTATCCGTGTCCTCCTTCCGAACAATCGCAAAGGCCAATGGCACAAGCTGGTCCTCTGCATCTGTCCCAATACAAATAAGCATTGTGCCTTCAAATTTCCCTGTAAGAAAGGTCCCGTCAATTGAGACGACGGGCCTGCAATGCTTGAATGCTTCGATGCTCTGCCCGAACGCCCAAAACGCCCTTCCAAATACCTGGCTACCATTCCTTGTTTCACCCTCCTTAGGTAAATACTCGAAGTGCATCCCAGGATTTACGGCCCTCATTGCGTTCAACATTACAGGGAGGCGCTCATAAGCTTCTTCCCAATTTCCAAATATTATTTCCAGTGCACGCTGCTTTGCCCTCCATGCTTTCCCATACTTGACATAGTAATTATACCGTTGGAAGATGATCTCAACCAACGCAGACACCGTAATGGTTGGCATATGCTTCACCACGGGGCATAATTGCCTTGCAATGAACCTAGAATTGAGCTGCAGATGGTTCTCTTCTGCCTCAGCAGTGGCACAAATATGTGGTTGCTTCACTGAGGTAATCTTCCATTTGCCTGCCTTCGTCTTCCTAGCACATACTCTCCAACCACACTGTTGTTCTTCACAAGCAACAGTGTACCTCTTCTCCTTGAATGAATTGATGACCCTAAAAGGTCGGTTGTGTACAATGAAGTACTCTTGCAACCATGATTTCAACTCATCCATGGTAGCAAACAATATGCCCTTCCGTATGATGAGGCAACCGCTAACATCAGGCACAGTTGTATCACTTGGCCCACCATCAGCTACTGCCCTATGACCATGGCTAAGGTCCTCGAAATCACCAACTAGTGGATCTCTCCAAGGCAAGACCCTAGACAATATCTCTATTTCCCTTAAATTCAGACGACCAACAGGGCGATCGTCATCAGAGTCTTCGGCTATCTCCTCTACGAAGGACTCATCATCTCCAGCTATCTCCATGTCAAAACGGTTCGTAGCCCTAGCATCACCAAAGTCTTCTTCACTACTAAGATCATCTTCGTCGCTAAGCTCATCCTCAATAGAAAAGTCTCCGCTAGCGTCGTCCAAACATTCTTCTGCATCAACAATTACATAATCATCATCCTCTTCATCACTATCATGATTGCCCTCACCATCGGCAACCGGATTCTCTTCCTCATCTCCACCGTAGCCTAGTTGTGTGACAAGTATTTCTTCTTTAGGCAAAGGACCATAACCTATGTGAGCGGGGGAAGATGGCCATGCTTCGAAGTTATCATTTCCTAAGCCGGACTCCTTACTTACTACTAAATCCAAAGATCGCACTTCTGAGGCCAATACAACTGCCTTGTAATCATTCCATTCAGACTCGTTTGTAATTTTGAGCAACCGCTTGATCCGAGGACCCTCCGACGACCCAACATCTATGACACCTTCAAACTGAACATGCACGTCTCCTTCATTCCAGCCTAACTTAACCTTCACTCGCTCCACTAACTGGGTCAAAGATGGTGTTTCAGAAAAAATCAACAACTCCTCACACATGTCCAGAAATTCCAAACTATCATCTCTTGTCCTAACAATACGGCCTCTATGATGCAACCTCACTAATTTATCCATCTACAGCCATCACACAACAAGTAGTGTAACATATGAATATATTTCAATCCAATAAGTAGAAACTAAAATATATCATTTCATCGTTTTTCAACCCCAACAACATAATCATTTCTAGTCATAACAAATTGAAATGTAATGACCAACAAATTAATAAAATACATAGTAACCCTAATGACCAACAAATAACTAACCCTAATGACACCTACAATAAACAAATAACCCTAATGACCAAAATAACTAGAAACCAAACTAACCTAACATGTTCATCACATATAACAGTTAAACAACAATGCACTCAATCATCCTAAGCCATACATTTTGCAAATGCAAACACAAATATACCAAATCACCAAACAACCATGATTCCAAATGATTAGGGATAATGTAAGCGCATCTACGCGGATAGAATGGAGGAGGGGAGGGACCATTACCTCGAGGAATCTTCGGGAGCCGAGATCGTGGCATCGGGGGTCGATTTTGGGGGTTAGGGTTTGGTGGCAGCGCGGGGGAGAAGAGAAAGAGAGGGAGGCCGGCGGTTTCAGAATGAAGGGAGGAAGAAGAAGGGGCCTCAGCGCGGCCTAAAGGGTCCAGGCCTCGGCGTTGAGTCGGGTCACGCCGAGGTCTGGAGGCTCGGCGTTAAGTGACCCAACGCCGAGCTTCTGGGCCACCGTTCTTTGTTGGGCCGCCTGGGCCGCGCTCCGGATGGGGCCAGAGCTCGGCGCTCAGTCCGACCGCGCCGATGTTGGGTACTTGGTGTCGGCTGACACGACGCCGACGTCTCGGACCCACGCGCCAACGTGTCGACGACGACCCCGGTCTCCCGTGACGTGGCAGTACCTCGGCGTGGAGTGACACGACGCCGAGCCTCATATCTCGGCGTCATGTGCTAAGACGCCTAAAAATGGTCTATTTTTAGAAATTGTTTTGGCGTTGATATTTTTCTAAAAATTGTTTTCAAAAGAGACTAAAATACGAAAATTTCACTTGGTCAATGCATGCCACTATGCCTGCCAGCCAGGGTGATAAGAGTTTTACACCAAAAGGGAGCTCTCCGACGTACTACTTTGCCTGTTGCCGGTAAGGCGTCTACCCCCGGCAGCAACAGACGTGACGAGCCGATCGGAGGTACGGCCGTACGGGGCGATGCACGCACACGATGGAGAAAGGATTGGTCGCTACGCCCCGTCGGCATCGCACCGCACGCACTCGTTCGGCGCCGTCACCGGCAGGCAGGGGTGGGGTGCTGGCTAGTTTCCACGTTTGGCCCGGCACCGGTTAGTCAGCACGCCACGCGTGGCCTGATTCGGGGATGCGGGGGCACCTTGCCTGTTGCTGTTGGTTGGCGTCTGCCTGCCCTCCTGATCAGTCCTCGACTCCATTCCATCTCCACGCCCGTCGTCGACCTGACCGACAGATCAGCGTGGCGTGCGAGTTGGGACGCCCTTCAGCGGAGCTGGTGGAAAATGTCGCGATGCGGCACAGTGGCGTCCGTTGCCCAGTTCGCGGCCCGGCGCTAGCTCTCCATAATTAGCGGCATTGTGGCGCCGAAAGCAGAGCATTAGGCTTGGCATCATCGGCGACACGTACAGGGCGCTTCCCTGGGTGTGTTTTTTTTTTAAACTTCTTCCCTGGGTTTATCGTAAAAGTGCTTGTTAGGCAGGCCGCGCTACGACGGGAGACGGGACACGGTACATATTAATGGACGGAGTCGACATGGAATCATTTTGTTATAGTTTCATGTCTCCGCGGTAGTTGTTGACCGTTCTTAGGTTATATAAGCTCTAGGTCCACGGTTATGTTAAATGCATTAGCAAGAGCAGTGTTCATTGTTCAGTATTCATCGCCTTTGTAGTATATACTCACTGTATGGGGGCTAAGAGTAGGTGGACAGTGGAGAATGCTTACTTAGCCCGCTTGCTTAGCCCCATACAATGAGTATATACCACGAAGGTGATGAATACACTAGTCTTGTATTTAACATAATAGTGGACCTAGAACTTATATAACCCCTAACACCACCGCAGAGACACGAAACTATAATAGAATCACTGCATATGGATAACTATACTCGAATAACTAAGCATTGGCGGAAGCAAGAGGGGCATATGCCCCTCCCCACCCACCCAAGGTCAGCAGTAGATTTTTATAGTTTGTGATTTGTGGTGGCCTAAGCTTTAGGCGATAGTGACATGTGACTGACCGAGTTGTTTGCCCGTTTGCTGTTTTTAAGCCCATGGTAGCATGATGTCAACTGAATCGTTGTCACACATAGGATCAAACATCAAATGGCACTAACTGCTCGACAACGCATCACTATAAGTCTATAATTACCTCAACTTTTAAAACAAACGTCCTATTTGTTTAGGCTTGTTTGGCTTATAAGTCATGGCTGAAAGTACCGTTAGCTGATTTGGTGTGAGAGAAAAATACTATTCGTTGGCTGATAAGTCATGACTTATAAGCCAAATACGATCAAGCGAACATGCTGAAAGTCTATAATTACCTGGTCTAGCCCTGGCTGCGCGCGTGGCAGCCGACAAGCCAATGGGCAGATGTAGGCAGCAGCACAGGTGCTCCACGCAAGCTGAAAAGCAATATGCAGTAAAATTGTGGTAGTATCAGTTCTGATTTCACGTAAACTAGTACAGAGTATGCTATAGTTTAAGCTTTTTTATTTATTTTTGAAGGATAACCATAATACCAAAAAGAGAGACAATTCAATATTTTTGAAGGAAGAAAGAAATCAAGGACAATTAAATGACCTGGAGTGATAAAAAAATAGTGTTGCACAGTTTTCAGTAATACATCTCATTAGTTCTCACTAATCACTAGAAATTATAAGTAAACAAAGCCTTCTCAGTCAATTCTAAATTGTTTTTCTAAAATAAATCTCTTAACTGTCTAATGTTAAGTGTTTAAATAAAGTAAATATAATGTGTACCTATGAACAATATTCCTTTTTATCTGCAATTTAGACATTTAGCATTTTTAAGAGGAAGAGATTAAAGATCATTTATTATAGTTTTTAAGCTAATATCAAAGTCAATAATTTTTGAAGCTGACATCAAAATTTAGCGGTGGTACCATATTTTTGTAGACACTCGATGACCCGGCCCCCCTATATCTAATTCCGGGCTCCGCCCCTGCCTGTAAAAATTGAGCATCCCTGATAAGAATCGTCCGTCGACTCACTAAACAGGTAGATCAATCTACTAAGCAAACTACCAAAGCCATTTTCCCTGTTCTAGATCTTACACCAAATACTATTCATCTAGGCCACCCTCTAATTTTCAACCACAATGATCGTGCCAAGGCCTATGAGTTCATTACCAACAAATTCAAAGCCAAACTCACTACTGTCAAAGCAAATAGACTCAATCACGCTGGTCATCTCACTTATAGCAAGTATGTGCTGGCCTCTATCCCCATCTATTAGATGTCCATTGTGCTCTTCTCCAAAACCTTCATTGATAAAATCACTCTATCATCAGGAAATTCTGGTGGGCAGCAGTTCAAGATGACAATCCTTCCTCTCCCATTGACTATCGCTCCTACGAGGACATTTGCCAATCTAAATATAAGGGAGCTAGGTCTTGGTATTAGAGACCTTTACACAGTCAACAGAAGCCTCATTCTTCGGGTAGCCTGGAACATTGCTACTGCTAAAGACCCACACCTTATAGCTATCCTAAAAGTCAAATATTTCCCAACAAATTCTTTCCGGACAACAACCAACAATAGTCCCAAATCTATCTTCTGGGCTTCTATTCTGCAACTCCTAGACACCCTGAAGCAAAAACAACACTATCCAAATCCATAGAGGAAACTCAAGTATCTAGTCCAGTCCCTGGTGTCCTCTCTGGGATTCAATCCACTCCCACTTCAACCTGCCGGTCACGCAAACTCCGCTTCCTCAGAATGTTGCTGAACTTTGGATCGCAAACACAAAAAACTGGAACACCAATCTTATTGCCAACACTTTCAACGATGAAGCCACTCAACTAATTATCCATGTGCCTACAATCCCATCTGAGGAAGCCGACATCTTAAGATGGACACCAGCAAATAAAGGCATATATGTACTTCTAAAGAGGCTTTTTGTTTCCTATGTTCACAAATGCAGGTACAACTTCTAGTGCAGGGAACCAAGAGTATCACAACTCAGGCAATGGACATCCTCAACAGAACTTGGAAATTGAAAAGACTACCTCTGTGCATCAAAACATTTGTGTGGAGATTGATCAGAAGAGCAATAGCAACAGGAGCAAGGGCAGGAAGATACTCCAACAAAATAAGTAAGCAATGCTACACTTGCAATGACACTAAAAATGACGCCCATTTGTTCTTTCACTACACTTTTGCTAGAGCAGTATGGTTCTCTACAAATCCCCCTCTTTGTTCTTCCATCTACCACAAGAGTAGGATGGTAGCTAGGAAATCCTCCCCATCATCATAAACCAACAAACCTCAGACGACCACATGCATCTCATCCTCACAACCTTGTGGTACATTTGGAAGGCCATGCATCTCATCCTCACAACCTTGTGGTACATTTGGAAGACCAGGAATGACAGGAGATTCAACAACAAAACATGGACAATTTGGCAAGTGCATAACTAGGTCACGGCACATATCAGTGTCACTCTTCTATCCAAGGAACCAGAGGACACTCAGGAATCAACAAACTAGCTACAAAATGCAAATGAAGTGATCAATAATATCCAGAAACAAACAATGCACGTATTCCATTATCCTCTACAGGTACAATCTGGTAGACTGCAATGGAATCAACCAACTCCAAGACAGCAATAACAACTAGGCCCTCAGACGCAAATGCACTACTAACAATTATAGGTCCTTCGCAACAGAGACGAATAGAACCTCTACTGCCCATTACACTTTCAGGGCCACGCTGCTACACTGACGCAATGCTCAAGCCAGACAACGACGCTAACACAAGACATGCAGGCTTAGGAATTTTCTTGCCACAACAAGAAGGATCGGTGCTGCTTACTCTTTATGTGCAGGCACACATGACCAAACAATATTGCCCTAAGTCATGGCTGAAAGTACCGTTGGCTGATTTGTTGTGAGAGAAAAATACTGTTCGTTCGCTGAAAAAGTACGGCTTATAAGCCAAGCGAATAGGCCGAATCGGTTTTATTAGCGGAAGCAATGGCCATAACGCTATATGATCACGTGATGATATGAAGTGGATCATATCATTGTTGATCATGTTGGTGCATGTGTTGCATCAACATTGGAGGAGATAGAATAGAATGCACAAGGCAAAGGTATAACCTAGGGCATTTTATTTCACCGGTCATAGGTGTGTAGAGAAGTTGATGACCGTGTTTAGGATAGATGGTCGTACTATCAAGAGGGGCAAACTTGTTTGCATATCGATCATTTAGTGCCACTCGAGTGATCTAACTTTGCATCGTTGCTAGGATTGAGTGGTGTGGCAAGTTGAGTGGCTAATCCTTTGGAAAATGATTGTGAAAATGCTAACACACATACACATGGTGGTGTTGGCACATTTATAAAGGAGATGAAGTTAGAGTTGATGTGGATCAACTCGGCGATGGAACGGAGACGAGAAAGGTTCGAAACTCCATCAGCGCCCTGTATAGAAAAGACAGGGTTTCACAGTGTGCACCGGATGCTGGTCACGCAGTGATCGGACGCTGGGGTCCTACGTCCGGTCAGTGATAGCAGTGAAGGCGCAGGCACCAGTCTTCGACCGGACGCTGGGTGACTTCGCGACCAGAAGCTAGGTGGCTGCGTTCGGTCCCGCTGACGTGGCAGCACAGAGAAGAGGAGAAATGACCGAACGTTGATGCTGCATCTGATCGTGACCGACCGGACGCGTCCGGTCATGAATTTTCACCTCTGGAAGCTTACTGGAAGTGACCGGACGCTGGGGTCCTATGTCCGGTCACTTTGAGCAGCTATGTTCGGTCATCACTTGACCATTGAGATCAAGCGACTAAGGTTGAATGGAGGCAACACATGGCGAGCATTCGTTGACCAGATGCTGAGGTCCTGCGTCTGGTCAATATGACCGGCGCGTCTGGTCAACCCAAAAAACACCCAGTGAAGGGGTAACGGCTATTTTAGCCTGTGGAGCTATAAATAGAATGGGGTCTCGGCCATGGCTGTTGTTGAGCACCTCGAGGGACTTTGTGTCCATGCTTGAGAGCATTTGGGAGCCCTCCATCTCACATATGCTTGATAGTGATCATCCGATTGTGTGAGAGAGCGATTCTAGTGTGATTGCATCGTGAGGTTGCATCGAGTGACACTAGGTGATCAAGTTGCAAGATGGTGGTGCTTGTTACTCTTGGAGGTTGCCACCTTTCTAGATGGCTTGGTGGTGGTCTCCGTCGAAGCCCGCAAGAAGCTTGTGCGGTGCTCCAGAGAAGAGCTTTGTGAGAGGCATTGTGCTCGCCCCGCGGGAGCCACGAAGAGCAACTCTAGTAAAGCGTGTCATTGAGCTACCCTCATTTTTGGGTAGGTTCTTGCGGTGCCTGATGTGCGGGCTTAGCGGGTGATGCCAATTAGCTACCGAACCACCAAGTGAGCGGTCGACACAACAGGGACTAGGGTGTTGGCAAGCACGTGAACCTCGGAAGAAAAATCACCGTGTCAACTTTATTCTTCCCGTTGGTTTGCATCCTCGTAACATAAGCTTGTAATTACTTTCATATACATTGTGTTTGTGTAGTTGCTCTTGTAATTAGTTTGCTTGTATAGCTCACTAGTTACCTTCTTGTTTGTGTAGCATTCAAGTAGCTCCCTTGCGTGACTAATTTGGTTTGTGTAACCTTGTTAGTCACTTTACTTAGTTTGTGTACCTAAGTATTTGCGCTCTCTAATTTGGCATTGGTTGCCTTGTTATTGAGCATTGCTAGTGAGCTTAGTTGGCTTTGTGCTTTTGCTAACTAGCATGTGTAGGAGCTCCCTCATTGCTTGAAATACTAGTGGCATAGGTTTGTGTGACCTTGCTCCTAGAATTGGTTAGGTGAGCTCTAGCTACCCCGACACCTTTGTTGCTTAATTAGAATCTTTGCAAGGTGCTAGAGAACATAGATAGAGGAGTGTAGTCTTGGCTAGACCTATAGTTTTAATTCCGCACTTGTTTCGGTTAGCCGACGTGATTAAATTTGATAACGACTATTCACCCCCCTCTAGTCGCCATCTCGACCCTATAGGTGGCACCGCCCTTTCCGGTGTGCACCGGACAGCCTAGGGCGGTGGCACCGCCACCCCTTGCATGGTGCACCGCCACCCCCTACAACGTGTCCAAATCAACATTACCACCCTTTCGTATTTCGAGCATAACTCTTAGTTCCGAACTCCGATTTCGATGATTTAGGACTTTTTGGAAAGCTAATAAAATGCTCTACAAGTTTGAGGTGGTGGAAATCAAGTTTGAGCTGAAGGTGGCACCGTCATGGTCACTGGACTGTCCGGTGCCTGGCACCGCCATATTTTTCTAGAGAGGGGCGAAAACACATTTTGGGTGCCGCGGGGGCACCGCCACCCCTAGGGCGGTGCACCGCCCCCCTATGTCCGGTGCCCACACGTTGCTGTCCGGTGACCACACAGAAATGTGCTACTTTGCTCCAACGGCTCTATTTGGCTTGGGGGCTATAAATAGAGGTGGAGCTCAGGCTTGGCTGAGGTTGAGCACCTTGGGGATGTGTTACCCTTGTGTGTGCTTGGTTTGAGAGCCCTCTAACTCACTTGTGCTTGCAAGAGTGCGATCCAATTGCGAAGTGAGCGATTTCTAGTGCGTTGCATTGAGTGATTGCATCGAGTGGCACTAGGTGATCGAGTTACAAGCCGGTGGTACTTGTTACCCTTGGAGGCTGCCACCTCCTAGGTAGCTTGGTGGTGGTCTCCATCAAAGCACACAAGGAAGATTATGCGGTGCTCTAGAGAAGTGAATGTGAGGGGTATTGTGCTCGCCCCGCGAGAGCCGCGAAGAGCAATTCTAGTTGAGCGTGTCATTGAGCTACCCTCACTTGGTCCGTGGGATTCTTGCGGCGCCCAACGTGTGGGCTTGGTGTGGTGCCAATTAGCCGCCGAACCACCAAGTGAACGGTCGACACAACGGGGATTAGCATGTTAGCAAGCACATGAACCTCGGGATAAAAATCATCATGTCATCCTTGTCTTCCCGTTAGTTTGCAATCCCCTTACACAAGCTTGTAATTACTTTCATATACATTGTGCTTGTGTAGTTGCTCTTGTAATTAGTTAGCTTGTGTAGCTTGCTAGTTACCTTCTAACTTGTGTAGCATAGAAGTAGCTCCCTTGTGTGACTAATTTGGTTTGAGTAACCTTGTTAGTCATATTGCTTAGTTTGTGTAGCTAAGTAATTTACGCTCTCTAATTTGGCTTGTGTAGCTGTCGGGGACCTAATACTGGGGTACCCAATGAGGTGGAGCTAATAACCATCAAACGTTGATGCTTCCAAACAGACAAGAACATAGCTACACTTCTTGTCCGAACGACTGAAGATTGGCTCCGCCTCGCCTGACGTCCTAGGCTGGCTCTGCCTCGCCCGACGTCTGGGAGCAAGCTCCACCTCACCCGACGTCTGAGGGCAGGGCTCCGCCTCGCCCGATGTCCTGGGTTGACTTTGCCTCGCCCGATGTCCCGGGCTAGCTCCGCCTCGCCCGATGTCTGGGAGCAAGCTCCGCCTCGCCCGACATCCGAGGGTAGGGCTTCGCCTCGCCCGATGTCCCAATCTAACTCCGCCTCGCCCGACATCCCTGGCTGGCTCCACCTTGCCCGACATCGGAGGGCAGGCTCCACCTCACCCGACGCCCCAGGCTGACTCTGCCTCGCTCGACGTCCGAGGGCAGGCTCCACCTCGCCCGATGTCTAGGGGCAAGCTCCGCCTCACCCGATGTCCGAGGGTAGGGCTCCGCCTTGCCCGATGTCCGAGGCTAGCTCCACCTCACCCGATGTCTGAGGGCTAGGCTCCGCCTCACTCGACCCCTAAGGGTTGGACTCCGCCTCGCCCGACGTCTAAGGGCAAGCTTCGCTTTGCCCGACGACTGAGGGCTGGCTCTGCCTCGCCCAACATCTGCGCCTTGCTCCTTCATAATGATGAGCATAGGGTAAGATAGGACACTCAAGTCAACCACAGTACCGAGGACCATACCCTGCACGCCTGCAGGCAAGTACCATCAGGATATGATGGGACAGGTGCTTTAAGCCCTTCCAGGCATGACAGAGCCTAAACAGTGTTGTAGGCGCTGACTTTAGTTTTACAGTGTTGCGGGCGCCGCCATCAGCCCTCGAACGTGGATCCTAACATAAGCATACGATAACCACTACAATCTAGGAGAGAACTCACACCATCTATAGAAACGAACGTATGGTCACTTCCCTGTCTGCTCCCCGTAGGGTCATGGCTCGGCACCCTGGCATGCCACATTGTCCGCCGGAGTAGGATGGGACGTAACCACTTGCTGAACGAAGCTACAGCACGGCCCTATCAGGATCAACAAACATGCTATCCCTAGCACCGTCTGCCATGTTAGCAGGGCAGGCTCAAGGGAAAAGGAAGACCCAGCACCTTCGAAGGACCTTTTCTACCTCTGGTTTTTCCTCTTTCTCCCATCTGTAATCCCTGCTCCCCCTTGGTCTATAAGAGGGAGGGCTGGGCACCCCACTAAGGGGATGGATCAATCCTACACATAACACACAACTGAGAAACAACCAAACTCTTGGCATCCTTTTGCCTTTTCCATCAGAGACTTGGGACCTGTTCCTCTCTTGACCATTTGTACCCCCTACTATGAACCTTTTTTAGTGCTAATAACACGAGCATCAACAAACTGGACGTAGGGACATTCTGCTCGAACTAGTATACACCTTGTGTCCTTTAGCACACCATTCGGGCCTAACGCGCAACATATACAAATTTACTAGTTGGTGTTTACTCGAAACACTGATAGTTGGCGCACCAGGTAGGGGACCTTTACGCATTCCGACGATAAACATCAGGCCACGAATGGTTAGCCATGATATCAGCTAGGTCCTAGGCACATATGTGCGCTTTAGGAGCCTAGACTTCATCATCATGGTGGAAGGAGAGTTGGCACTAGCTCACGCCGCCATCCAATCTCTTCCCTCCATCGGCCTCAACCACGAGGGGCTTGAGCGCCGGCTCGATGTCTCCCTTGGACCCTAGCAGTCTAGGGAGGACTAGCACCACCTCACCCTTTCTGACGCCAATGACATGGCATGGTTTTCTGGAGGAGGCTCCCTCTCTCCAGAACACCACATATGGAGCGCCCCGACAGCGCTTCTGTTCGATCTCCACAACGCTGTGGCCATCGTTAGCCACCTTGTGGCATGACACATGGTCTTTCCACCCACGAACAACGAGTTCATGGGGGTGATCGAACACGTCATGGAATCCCTCCACAACCTCCTCATAGAGGGGCCGAGGTCATCCTTTGGCTCTGAATCCAGCAGGGGGAGACATCACCCCTTCTGGGAATGCTTTATGATGGGTACCCCCAAGGGACATGTCGAAAGCGTCCCCGTAGAGGTGGCTACCCTAGTGGGCAACCTCAGCGATGAAACCAAGGGGGAGATAGCGGACCCACCTCACATGGGGGTGGAGCAGCTGAGAGCCCAAAAGCGAGAGATCGAAGAAGCCGGACTCCAGCTTGTGCAGGAATGTGTGGAGCTCGATCAGGAGATCAAATGCCGTAGAGACGATGGGCGCGCACGCGCCATGGCCCGTGATGTAAACCGAAGGATCATCGCCAACGATGAAGCCCTTCCTCACTTCGCCCGGGCAAGCCAAAACATCGCCGCCGTGATGGCCTTGCTCCATGGCCTTCTAGAGGCCACGATGTCCAAGGATCATCAGGCCCACCGCGAGATTCGCATGCTACTCGAGCGTGCGGCGGTGCAGCAGGCTGAGAGCTCGCTGTCTCGACGATGCGAGCTCGACACTAGCCAGCGCACACCCTTGGTGCACCCCGCTAGGGATGCATCAGTCCATTAGGCACCACATGGCGGTAGGCAGCGTGCCGCGGTCCCAGTGCATCAGTGCCTCGGCCACAACCGCGACGCACACAGCACCTTCGATGCACGTAGATGCACCTACAACCACCCGAGAGAAGGAGCTCGCCACGGCTATCATCCTCAACGCGATGAACGCTATGACAGCGGTGAGGACCAGAGCCCGAGCCTCGGCCTAATAGGCCCTTAGGCCTTTGGCCAGCACATCCTCAATGCTGCTTTCCCGCCAAGGTACCGACCACCTACCAATATCCCTAAGTACTCTAGGGAGACAAACCCTAGACTTTGGCTCAAAGACTATTGGCTTGCCTGCCAATTCGGTGGTGCAGATAATGATGACTTCATTATCCGCAACCTTCCACTATTCTTGTAACAGAACCGACCAAATCATAAGAACGTAAGTACAAAAACAATCACCGAAGTGATCAAATTCCTGTACTTAAGCTCCCATAATCCCGGTAGTCCGGAAATCACGAAGGATTTCAACCAACTCTCGACATACAAACCAAGATCGTAGTGATTCAACACAACACATCATCTGTTACAACATTTCACAAATAGCATTCGGATTACATCCATCAGAGTTGAAATAGAATATTACAAACCCAGTTTGAGTGCGCGGAAGCAACATAGTTTAGTACAAAACATCATAGTTTTCAAATACATTGCCAAGATCAGAGTCATGTCCCACAAAAGCATTATCAGGTACGAGAACTAGTAGAGACCATGCCCAACGGTCTAGTCTTCATCCCCAGTAGGGAGAAGGCAGTACTTGCAGCAACCAAAGTAGAACTGGTCATCTGCAATAGGTGGGAAATAAACCCTGAGTACGAGAAGGTACTCAGCTAGACTTACCCGACGAAAATCAGAAATAAAAGACACCAAGGATCATGCAAGGCTTTTCAGGTGAGCTAGCTTGACACAGTTGCATAAAAGAGCTTATGATTATAGTAACCAATTTAAACTGATTATCAAGCTTATCATTAATTACCTGTCCACTAGATTAGCACCTGTACTAGAGCACTCACTTATTAGGAGCAAACAATATTAACCATAGCAAGTATAATAAGGCTGTCATCATCATATCATCATTTCCGAACCATTAAGTATTAAGTGTATCTACATTGGAGATAAGCCCGTCAAGTTCTCACTAACCGGGAGAGACGACGATTCGAATCGAATTACAACTCAGCTGAGGGGGTATTCCTAACCCTCACCCTGGCATACTTTGCAAGAGTAGCCGTGAGTCACCTTTGGGACATCTCAGGAACCAAATTCGTGGGTTCGATCAGCGCCAGCACTCTCAGGGATTACCCTTCTGCCAGGACGACCAGGACTTTTAAATCACCTGCCCTTGGACTCACGCCTACGGCTCCCTTCCGAGGCGCACTTTATACTTATCGACTCCCGGCCTGAGGTGAGCTACTCGGCTTTGTGGTCGGTCTCCAGACCCGGCCAACTAAGAGAGAGGCATGCGTTCAACATGAACAGGAAAGGCTCCAAGATCCAGTCCTTAATCGACACAGACGGAGTCACTGCAAACCGGCAAGCCTCCGCTCGGTCTTAATTTCAAATTAAGACTGGTTCTTTTCCACGATAGCAAATATAGCCAACCGTGCCACCGGTATCTTCCTATATCTCGCAGGTGACAGGAAATCACCTGACTTCTACCGTGTTTAAGCAGGGCTAAGCACTACACGAGCCTGAGCTACATAGGATTCAGGGTAACAATATCTGGACAAGGAATGGGTAACCAATGCAGCAAGTGTTTGCATCCAACACCTAAACTTAATGCACAATATATGTAATAATAATACTGTAACTGCAGTTCGGAAAATAGGAGGCTTAATATGCTCCGGGGCTTGCCTTTCACAAAGTTGCAAGGACGGTGGTCAGGGCACTCAACGGCGACCTCGTCTGGCACTTCTCCTGAAGGCTGCTCCTCCTTAGTCTCCGGTGTCGGCTGCTGCTGCTCGTTCGGTTCCTCGAATTCCAGTAGGGTTACTCCTTCCGGTACACCTATTGCATGCCGATGCACAAGATAAATATCATGGATGCATAAGGAATAACATGATGCTCATGATGAATGAATCACAATGGGTGTTTATGAAAACATCACTGGACACTCGTTTACCGAGTAATTAGCTCTATTCAAATCACTTTAAGCATGTACCCAACTTAACTTAAATAACAAGAGCAACTTACCTAACTTGCATAACCTAAGATAAAGATGCTCATCTTCAGTTAAAGGCCTAACACCTAGGAACAGTACCATGAACTTAGAATAGTAAAGACATACTTAAAACAACCGTTAAAGCTTCATATGCAACAAGTAGTAACTGAATTCTATCATACCCAGAGTTCTATAACTCCAAATGACTTGCAAGAGGACATTCTGGAAAGCTTATGAAATTCTCTACAATTAATTTGTAAACATCAAAGCATGATTCTGAAGTTGACCAATTCCAATTCCAGTAGACCTAGAATCTGTCCCGCAATGACAGGGTTGCTAACTTAATTATTTAACGATGGTGCAAAAGCCTAATTTGACCAAACCAAGTATACCAACTTGTTTTTCATACCTAAGAAACATCAGAAAGTATAGTGCCAACTTCTAAATAAATTATTTAATATCCTTTTCCAATTTATTTAGTTAATTAGGCGATTTAAGCAATATATAGTAAAACTATTCATAAAAATCTACAAAAATTACAGTAGCTATCTCATGCTGCACATAGACTACCATAAAAATTTCAAAGCCATTGGACCAACATAACTTGCTGTATCCAAAATAACAGATGACATGTCTATTTCTAGTATAATTAGGAAACCTTATTAAAAAGTGTCAAGCAACAGATTTCCCATTTTTCCTAGCATCCTTCTAGCATAAGAATAGCACCCATAAAATTTCACCTTCACTGGATCTATAGAAAAATTATGAAAATTCACACAAGATCCACCTATTAATAAAAGGAAATTCTATAACTTAAAAACTACACATGCACTAGCTCTGAAATTTTTACCAGAGCTTCTAATAAACCAAAATAGAGGTCCCACAAAATTTCATAATTTTTGGACCACAGAAACTCAAGATAAAATTCAAACAAGTTTGCATGCTTCTAAAAACACATTTCAAACTCCTATTTAATTCATCCAAGTTTTCTAAAACATGTGCTCATATTATATTTTTATTAAATACTAGACATGACCAGGAACTTAACAAAATTAGAACCATAGCATTTGGATCTATATACTAGGAGCTACATATTTTTCAAGATGTACATAAATCTGTGAAACAAATAAACGAAATAAAATGGAAAACAACACTCAGCCCTACACGGGCCAGCCCAAGAGCCGGCGGCCCGCGACTCACGCGCTGGCGCGGCCCACGCTAGGCTCCCGCCTGAGCCGCGACGGCTGACAAGAAGGGCCCGCGCGTCAGCGAGGGAAACAGGGGAGGCGGCCTCGGCGACGGTGGAACTCAACGCCGGTGGCTCCTCCGGCGAAGGCAACAGTTTCTACGTGCTCGCCTCAACCTAACGGACCTAGCTGCAGGCAGAGGAGAGGTGGAAAGGTCACGCGGATAGCTGGCCGCGTGGAGCGCCAACTCCGGCGAGCTCCCGCCATGGCCGCGGTAGGGGAAAACGGCAATGCGCTCTTACCGAGGCTCAATCGACCCGGCTGAAAGGTGGAGGAGGTGGAGGAGGTCACGGCGAGGCTGCAGGCGGACGGGGCAACGTGTTTTCGTGGTGGTTTGCTCGTACGGCAGCGGCGATGCTTGGTCGGCAATGGCGGATGGCAGAGCTCGCGCGTCGCTGCGTGTTGTGGGAGGAGAGGAAAAGCGAAATGGGGAGGCGAGTGCGTTCGGGCAGGCGCGAGTGGCTTCAAGGCACGGCTGCGACGCCAGGAGGCGCACGGCGCGTGGCTAACGCGACAGCAAGCCGGCGACGCGCGGCACACACGCGTCCGGCGTTTTCTGAAAACGGTCGGTCACTGTAGCGCGCATTCAGTCGACTTGGATCGCCTGACAGCGTGAATTCAACGCCATACTACGGCTAATCCAGTGATGCTTTGCAGAAATGGTGTACATGAAAAATGTAGAGGTACCATCCAGCTACATTTTCCTTTCAAAGACCATTTCCTAATTCGCCAAGGATCAGCAGTTATATGAAGCCCAAGTTGGCCTGATCTCACTGAAATGCAACATGACTTAGGATATTTTTCTAAGTGTTGAAAACAGCATGTATTTCTGACTTGTGGGCCATGTTTGACCATGCTCTAGACCTTTTCATGAGTTGACCATAAAACAACTTTTGTTCCTTAATAAATTTACTACAACTTTGCTTTAGGTTGCTCCAACATGCATAGACTCTAAGTTACTCTTTTTAAACAGTCAAACAGTGAGACTCCTAGGGTCAATTCTAGTCAAACCTTCACTCAAGGGCAATTCTGTCATTTTGACCTACATGAACAATGTTCCAACAAGTAAACTAAATGTAGTTAAGGTGTATTAGACCATGATCAACCATTTTACAAAGTTGTTATTCCACTTCTACTGATCACATGTGATAAAGAAAGTAAAACAAGCAATTCATACATATGTTTCGATACAATGTTTCACATGTTGCATGACCTTGTTGTTATCCTATACTTGTCACATTACTACCATATTGCCATGTTCCCAAGTATGAGAGTTTCATTTAACATTCACATGTTGCACTACTACCATTCACAACAACCAAGCATGAAACATACACAGTTGAAAATGTTGCATATGCACGTTTCAATAACAATGACATGATGACATAGATAATGCACATGCTTATGAAATGAAATGCAATTAGTGGAAGCCAAACACCTAGGGTGTTACAGCCCTCCCCCCTTAGAAAAAATCTCGTCCTGAGATTTGGAAAGCATACCATTTAGTATAGAAAGTTGGATGATTTTCCTTTAAATAATCTTCCCGCTCCCAAGTTGCATCCCGTTCACTATGATTACTCCAAACTACCTTGTATAACTTAACCACTCGTGTACGAGTCACTCTTTCTTGAGTATCCAGAACTTGCACGGGCTTTTCCTCATAAGAAAGATCATATTTCAAGTTGACTTTTCTGGTTGCTATTCTTTCCTCAGGAATACGAAGACACTTCTTCAGCTGGGACACATGGAATACCGGAAATATAGCTCCCATCTCACGGGGTAGATCGAGTTTATAGGCTACTCTTCCACTTTTCTCGATAATGCGGTAGGGTCCAACATATCGAGGCTCAAGCTTCCTTTTAATTCCAAAACGCTTGACTCCTTTCATAGGGGATACCTTCAAATAAACATGATCACCAACTTCAAACTCAATAGGTTTTCTTCTCTGGTCAGCATAGCTCTTTTGTCTAGCCTGGGCGGCAGTCATATTCTTCTGTATAGATCGGACTTGCTCTTTGGCTTCTTTTACAAAATCTATACCATAGAATCTTCTTTCTCCGGGTTCTACCCAGTTCAAAGGAGTTCTACACTTGCGGCCATAAAGAGCTTCAAAAGGAGCCATTTTGATACTTTCTTGATAACTGTTGTTATAAGAGAATTCAGCGAGAGGTAACCAGTCTTCCCAAGAGCCTTTGCAAGAGATAAGACAAGCTCTAAGCATGTCTTCAAGAATTTGATTAACACGCTCAGTCTGTCCTGATGTTTGCGGATGATAGGCAGAACTGCGGATTAGATGAGTGCCAAGATTCTGATGTAAGCACTCCCAAAAACGAGCCGTGAATTGAGGTCCTCTATCAGAAACAATGGATTTGGGTACACCATGGAGACGTACCACTTGTTGAAAATAAACCTCAGCATAGTTGTGCGGGTGATAGGTAGACTTGACCGGAATAAAGTGAGCAGATTTAGTTAGACGATCCACGATAACCCAAATGGAATCACAACCCTTTTTGGTAGTGGGTAGTCCAACAATAAAATCCATGCTAATTTCTTCCCACTTCCAGCCAGGAATAGATAGTGGCTGCAATAGTCCGGGCCTTATGTGAATAGCCTTGACTCTGCAACAGTTATCACACCTTGCCACATAAGCTGCGATTTCTTTCTTCATCTTGGTCCACCAATAATACAGCTTGAGATCATGATACATTTTACTGCTACCAGGATGGATGGACAATTTAGAAGAATGGGCTTCAGCCATAATTTGATTTCTAAGTTCTTTGTCTTTGGGTACCACAAGCCTATCATTAAACCAGAGAATTCCCTTGTCATCGACCTTAAAGTGCTTGGCCTCTTTCTCTTTCATCTTCCGCTTAATGTGAAATACACCCACATCCGTCTTCTGGAGTTCGATAATTCGACTTCTAAGAGAGCAATCCATAGTGATATTGTGGAGTACCACAGGATGAAGGAGGTGTGCCAGATGAAAGTCTTCACTAACTAAGGAATTGCAATGGGCCTTTCTGCTTAAGGCATCAGCTACAACATTTGCCTTACCAGGATGGCAGTGCACTTGAAGGTTGTAGTCTTTGATCAATTCTAACCATCGTCGTTGACGCATATTCAACTCGGGTTGAGTAAAAATGTACTTGAGACTCTTATGGTCAGTATAGATGTTGCACACATTACCAAGCAGGTAATGTCTCTAGATCTTCAGGGCATGAACAACTGCGGCTAGCTCTAAGTCATGGGTAGGATAGTTGACTTCATGCTTTCGAAGCTGGCACGAAGCATAAGCAATTACTCGGCCCTCCTGCATAAGAACACACCCCAAACCGGTGCCACATGCATCACAGTAGACATCAAAAGGCTTCTCGATGTCAGGTTGTGCCAATACAGGAGCAGAGGTTAGTAAGGTCCGCAAAGTGTGGAAAGCCTCTTCACACTTCGGAGTCCACACAAACTTCTCATTCTTTTGCAGTAGTCGGGTCATGGGCTTGACGATTTTTGAAAAATCCGGGATAAAGCGACGATAATAGCCAGCCAGACCCAGAAAGCTTCGGACTTCGGTGACCGTAGTAGGTGCCTTCCACTCAAGGACTTCTTGCACCTTCGTAGGGTCAACCAAAATTCCATCACCAGATAACACATGACCTAGAAAAGGTATCTTGTTCAACCAGAATTCACACTTGCTGAACTTAGCATACAGCTGGTTGTCACGTAACCGAGTTAAAACAATTCTCAGATGTTCAGCATGCTCTTCTTCATTCTGAGAATATACCAGGATATCATCAATGAACACGACGACAAACTTGTCCAATTCTGGCATGAATACAGAATTCATCAGGTACATAAAGTGTGCCGGAGCATTTGTCAACCCAAATGACATGACGAGGTATTCGAACAAGCCATAACGAGTAGAGAAAGCTGTCTTTGGTATATCTTCAGGACGAATTTTGATCTGATGGTAGCCAGACCTCAAATCGATCTTGGAGAATACCTTAGCTTTGGAAAGCTGATCAAACAGAATATCGATGCGAGGAAGAGGGTACTTGTTCTTGATAGTAACAGCGTTTAGGGGACGATAATCCACGCACATGCATAGAGACTCGTCCTTCTTCTTCACAAATATAGCTGGACAACCCCAAGGAGAAGAACTAGGCCGAATCAATCCTTTCTTCAATAGCTCATTCAACTGACTCTTCAGCTCAGCCAACTCATTGGGCGGCATTCGATAGGGCCTTCGAGAAATAGGAGCCGTACCCAGAATGAGTTCTATCTTGAATTCTACATCACGGTCCGGAGGTAATCCAGGCAAGTCATCAGAAAAGACATCTGGAAACTCACAGACAACCGGTAGATCCTTAATGGCTTTGGCTAGGGTAGCATTGGCTGTATTGTGAATAGAGATATCACGAGGTAACTGCACGAGAAAACCCTTCTTATCCACAGGATCCCTCAACATTACTACACGGGTTGATGTGTCGATCAACACTCCATTCCCGCTCATCCACTTCATTCCTAGGATTATATCGATTCCTACCCCTGGTAGAACCACAAGATCCGTACGGAACTCTCGATCCCCAATCTCAAGCTTTACATCTTTAACTACTTGGTTAGTCAGGATATTATTTCCAGCAGCACTAATACAATACCCACCCTTGACAATTGTAATCACATTCATATTATGCTCAGATGCAAAAGTAGAACTCACAAAGGAGTGCGAAGCACCCGAATCAAAGAGCACAACGGCAGGGTGATCATTAACAAGAAACTTACCAGCGGTGACCACTTCACCAGCAGGAATTTCCTCCACTGTAGTATAGTGAACACGCCCCTGACGGACGTTTCCTTGAGCATTCTTGGGAGGATGGGGACATCTATTTGCCCAATGACCAGGTTGATTACAGTTCCAGCACGGCCTGTTTGATGGTGGAACATTGGAGCTACTCTGCCCAGATGTATTCTTCGGCAAGGAAATGGTATACCCCTTGCGGAAACCGGTTTTAGCTTGGTTCTTCTTCTGCGGTGGGCGGTACCGGACATTAGCATTGGGTGGACGGTACGGGGCCTTAGATACCATTGGAGCCTTGGACTGGGAAGCACCAGCCTCAAAGTTTCTTTTTCGGTTCTTGGAAGCAGCATAAATCTTGTCATTGTTCTCCTGGGTCAGAGTGTCACTGATAAATTCATTGAAGGTGACACACTTGCAGTTGCCCATTGATTTCATCAGTTTTGGGGAAAGTCCCCTCTTGAAGCTAGCTATTCTCTTGGCGTCAGTATCGACGAACTCGGGAGCATACCTTGCCAGGTTATTGAATGCCTGGAGGTACTCATTGAGACTCTTGTTGCCTTGGGTGAGCTTCATAAACTCAGTATGCTTGATGGCCATGAGACCAGGAGGGATAAAGTGTCCTCTAAAGGCTGCCTGGAACTGGTTCCAGACGATCTCAACGTTAGCAGGGAAGGTGGTCCTATGATGGGTCCACCAAATACCTGCAGGGCCTTGGAGCTGGTGTCCTGCATACGTAGCCTTCATGCCTTCAGTCAAATGGAGCAATCCAAATCTTTGCTCTATCGTGCTCAACCATTCATCCGCTTGTAAGGGTTCTTCTGCCTCACGAAAGATAGGAGGTTTTGTGTCCATGAAATCCTTAAAACTGCTATACTGGTTCGGCTCGGGTCCCTGGCGGACATGCCGATCCTCACGGTTAGCCATCTGGCGCATAGCCTCAGCTAGCATGCGCTGACTTTCCACAACAGTCTGCATTAGCTTAGCTGGTGTAGGCGGTGGTGGAGGAGGTGTTTGCTCCTCATCTCCAAGGTTACGACCGCGACGAAGATTGTAAGCCATCTGCAAAATGTATAGCCAATGAGCACTGACGATGTGGAAATTTTGTAGATGAAATGTATAATTATGCCAAACTGACTCCAATGGAGAAAATGAATTCGTACTATCAACAGAGGCACAATCATCCATCACAATCACACAACTCATCAAGTGCATCAATTGACACATTAATGCGATGAACTTAACCAACAACGAGATCCATAGACCGCAAAGGCGAAATTCATCAAAAGCTCACATACGTGGAGCATAATACGTTCGATAGGTTACATCCAAGCCATAGTGGTTTCAACTTACATCAAAGGTAACATAGGGTTCGATATTACATCCCAACGATTAATTTGCTACTCGTTCATGCATGAGGATCAACAAAAGACTAGATCTAGCGCATTAGCTAAGTAGTAAGCTAAACTACGCATCGTCCTCGGAGTCAGTGTCGAAGATTTCTCCTTCATCTTCATCACTAGGAGGCTCTAACTCCTCATCTTCCTCCTCATCAGGTGGAGCATCCTCAGGTCCATTGACTTCCATGTCATCAGCACCTTCAGCCATGATGACACCAGAACACATCTCATTCTCATCATCAGGTGGCAGGATAGGGTGAAGTTGGTTGTGCAGTAGGTGAACCTCCTCATGGAGATTGTCATTGTACTCTTCTGCAGCCACCAACTGCTGCTCTAGCTCAACCTGCCTTGCTCTCAACACATTCTCCTCGTGCCAGGCTTCATTTCGTTGGTTCAGCATGTGAACCAACATACGCTCACAGTTGCGGTGAGCAACTGTCAACCTCTGAACTTCCAGGTTCTCTTGATCCCTTTCTTGCGTGACTTGCTCCAAACGCCGCTGAACTGTAGTCCTTTCAGCAGTCACCTGAGCCAGCTCTGCCCTTAGCCTTTCCGCCTCAGTAGGCTCAGGACGGGGCTCACGAGGAGCTAAACGGTGACGAGGCGCCCTACCTCCAGCGGACTTGCGAGCAGTGCGTTTCGTGCGCGCCATCTGTAGCAAAAGTTACAACGTAAGGGGAGAATCATTTAAGGGATACGAAATTTAATTATTCAGGACCATCAATTTTTAAAGGAGGGAGTAATGCAAGAAATGCCATGTATGCTTGAACATGATGCATGCACGATCCATACGTCCTCACAAACCTAGAAAAATTTAAAGGCTAGCGAAATATACGGTGGCATACATACGTTCTCTCATACACGGTAGCTAGTCGATCTACAACGATACGTTGTTAGTGTACCTGCAGAAAAATTCATTTCAGCCTAATAATTTCCCAAAATGCATAAAAGCAGGCAATAACTAAATACTTTCATACATACACCCCCTGATGCATATACTCTAGTATCACAGCTACCCGACAGAGATACCCACAATTAAGTACTCTCATAGATACATGATTGAACATGTAAATATGCGAGCAACCACAACTACTCTCCCCTAGACCGACGGTTGGACGGTCATGCTCTCATAACTCACACTTACCAGAGCGTAGAGGTATTTTAATCCATACATTACCACCCAAGCGGATGGCATCCATACAATAGCACGCCGTATGGACGACGAAACAGAAACAAGCAGGAACCCCCAAGTTAGTACTTTAATAAGCCACCTAAGAGTCCTTATTCGGGCATAAGGGATATGACCACTGGCAATACTTAGTATTTAATTTAGGATTTTTACAAATACTTTTGTTTTAAATACACAAATGACGTGTTTAGTGTCAAATCTTGCTCTAATACCAGCTGTAACAGAACCGACCAAATCATAAGAACGTAAGTACAAAAACAATCACCGAAGTGATCAAATTCCTGTACTTAAGCTCCCATAATCCCGGTAGTCCGGAAATCACGAAGGATTTCAACCAACTCTCGACATACAAACTAAGATCGTAGTGATTCAACACAACACATCATCTGTTACAACATTTCACAAATAGCATTCGGATTACATCCATCAGAGTTGAAATAGAATATTACAAACCCAGTTTGAGTGCGCGGAAGCAACATAGTTTAGTACAAAACATCATAGTTTTCAAATACATTGCCAAGATCAGAGTCATATCCCACAAAAGCATTATCAGGTACGAGAACTAGTAGAGACCGTGCCCAACGGTCTAGTCTTCATCCCCAGCAGGGAGAAGGCAGTACTTGCAGCAACCAAAGTAGAACCGGTCATCTGCAACAGGTGGGAAATAAACCCTGAGTACGAGAAGGTACTCAGCTAGACTTACCCGACGAAAATCAGAAATAAAAGACACCAAGGATCATGCAAGGCTTTTCAGGTGGGCTAGCTTGACACAGTTGCATAAAAGAGCTTATGATTATAGTAACCAATTTAAACTGATTATCAAGCTTATCATTAATTACCTGTCCACTAGATTAGCACCTGTACTAGAGCACTCACTTATTAGGAGCAAACAATATTAACCATAGCAGGTATAATAAGGCTGTCATCATCATATCATCATTTCCGAACCATTAAGTATTAAGTGTATCTACATTGGAGATAAGCCCATCAAGTTCTCACTAACCGGGAGAGACGGCGATTCGAATCGAATTACAACTCAGCTGAGGGGGTATTCCTAACCCTCACCCTGGCATACTTTGCAAGAGTAGCCGTGGGTCACCTTTGGGACATCTCAGGAACCAAATTCGCGGGTTCGATCAGCGCCAGCACTCTCAGGGATTACCCTTCTGCCAGGACGACCAGGACTTTTAAATCACCTGCCCTTGGACTCACGCCTATGGCTCCCTTCCGAGGCGCACTTTATACTTATCGACTCCTGGCCTGAGGTGAGCTACTCGGCTTCGTGGTCGGTCTCCAGACCCGGCCAACTAAGAGAGAGGCATGCGTTCAACATGAACAGGAAAGGCTCCAAGATCCAGTCCTTAATCGACACAGACGGAGTCACTGCAAACCGGCAAGCCTCCGCCCGGTCTTAATTTCAAATTAAGACTGGTTCTTTTCTACGATAGCAAATATAGCCAACCGTGCCACCGGTATCTTCCTATATCTCGCAGGTGACAGGAAATCACCTGACTTCTACCGTGTTTAAGCAGGGCTAAGCACTACACGAGCCTGAGCTACATAGGATTCAGGGTAACAATATCTAGACAAGGAATGGGTAACCAATGCAGCAAGTGTTTGCATCCAACACCTAAACTTAATACACAATATATGTAATAATAATACTGTAACTGCAGTTCGGAAAATAGGAGGCTTAATATGCTCCGGGGCTTGCCTTTCACAAAGTTGCAAGGACGGTGGTCAGGGCACTCAACGGCGACCTCGTCTGGCACTTCTCCTGAAGGCTGCTCCTCCTGAGTCTCCGGTGTCGGCTGCTGCTGCTCGTTCGGTTCCTCGAATTCCAGTAGGGTTACTCCTTCCGGTACACCTATTGCATGCCGATGCACAAGATAAATATCATGGATGCATAAGGAATAACATGATGCTCATGATGAATGAATCACAATGGGTGTTTATGAAAACATCATTGGACACTCGTTTACCGAGTAATTAGCTCTATTCAAATCACTTTAAGCATGTACCCAACTTAACTTAAATAACAAGAGCAACTTACCTAACTTGCATAACCTAAGATAAAGATGCTCATCTTCAGTTAAAGGCCTAACACCTAGGAACAGTACCATGAACTTAGAATAGTAAAGACATACTTAAAACAACCGTTAAAGCTTCATATGCAACAAGTAGTAACTGAATTCTATCATACCCAGAGTTCTATAACTCCAAATGACTTGCAAGAGGACATTCTGGAAAGCTTATGAAATTCTCTACAATTAATTTGTAAACATCAAAGCATGATTCTGAAGTTGACCAATTCCAATTCCAGTAGACCTAGAATCTGTCCCGCAATGACAGGGTTGCTAACTTAATTATTTAACGATGGTGCAAAAGCCTAATTTGACCAAACCAAGTATACCAACTTGTTTTTCATACCTAAGAAACATCAGAAAGTATAGTGCCAACTTCTAAATAAATTATTTAATATCCTTTTCCAATTTATTTAGTTAATTAGGCGATTTAAGCAATATATAGTAAAACTATTCATAAAAATCTACAAAAATTACAGTAGCTATCTCATGCTGCACATAGACTACCATAAAAATTTCAAAGCCATTGGACCAACATAACTTGCTGTATCCAAAATAACAGATGACATGTCTATTTCTAGTATAATTAGGAAACCTTATTAAAAAGTGTCAAGCAACAGATTTCCCATTTTTCCTAGCATCCTTCTAGCATAAGAATAGCACCCATAAAATTTCACCTTCACTGGATCTATAGAAAAATTATGAAAATTCACACAAGATCCACCTATTAATAAAAGGAAATTCTATAACTTAAAAACTACACATGCACTAGCTCTGAAATTTTTACCAGAGCTTCTAATAAACCAAAATAGAGGTCCCACAAAATTTCATAATTTTTGGACCACAGAAACTCAAGATAAAATTCAAACAAGTTTGCATGCTTCTAAAAACACATTTCAAACTCCTATTTAATTCATCCAAGTTTTCTAAAACATGTGCTCATATTATATTTTTATTAAATACTAGACATGACCAGGAACTTAACAAAATTAGAACCATAGCATTTGGATCTATATACTAGGAGCTACATATTTTTCAAGATGTACATAAATCTGTGAAACAAATAAACGAAATAAAATGGAAAACAACACTCAGCCCTACACGGGCCAGCCCAAGAGCCGGCGGCCCGCGACTCACGCGCTGGCGCGGCCCACGCTAGGCTCCCGCCTGAGCCGCGACGGCTGACAAGAAGGGCCCGCGCGTCAGCGAGGGAAACAGGGGAGGCGGCCTCGGCGACGGTGGAACTCAACGCCGGTGGCTCCTCCGGCGAAGGCAACAGTTTCTACGTGCTCGCCTCAACCTAACGGACCTAGCTGCAGGCAGAGGAGAGGTGGAAAGGTCACGCGGATAGCTGGCCGCGTGGAGCGCCAACTCCGGCGAGCTCCCGCCATGGCCGCGGTAGGGGAAAACGGCAATGCGCTCTTACCGAGGCTCAATCGACCTGGCTGAAAGGTGGAGGAGGTGGAGGAGGTCACGGCGAGGCTGCAGGCGGACGGGGCAACGTGTTTTCGTGGTGGTTTGCTCGTACGGCAGCGGCGATGCTTGGTCGGCAATGGCGGATGGCAGAGCTCGCGCGTCGCTGCGTGTTGTGGGAGGAGAGGAAAAGCGAAATGGGGAGGCGAGTGCGTTCGGGCAGGCGCGAGTGGCTTCAAGGCACGGCTGCGACGCCAGGAGGCGCACGGCGCGTGGCTAACGCGACAGCAAGCCGGCGACGCGCGGCACACACGCGTCCGGCGTTTTCTGAAAACGGTCGGTCACTGTAGCGCGCATTCAGTCGACTTGGATCGCCTGACAGCGTGAATTCAACGCCATACTACGGCTAATCCAGTGATGCTTTGCAGAAATGGTGTACATGAAAAATGTAGAGGTACCATCCAGCTACATTTTCCTTTCAAAGACCATTTCCTAATTCGCCAAGGATCAGCAGTTATATGAAGCCCAAGTTGGCCTGATCTCACTGAAATGCAACATGACTTAGGATATTTTTCTAAGTGTTGAAAACAGCATGTATTTCTGACTTGTGGGCCATGTTTGACCATGCTCTAGACCTTTTCATGAGTTGACCATAAAACAACTTTTGTTCCTTAATAAATTTACTACAACTTTGCTTTAGGTTGCTCCAACATGCATAGACTCTAAGTTACTCTTTTTAAACAGTCAAACAGTGAGACTCCTAGGGTCAATTCTAGTCAAACCTTCACTCAAGGGCAATTCTGTCATTTTGACCTACATGAACAATGTTCCAACAAGTAAACTAAATGTAGTTAAGGTGTATTAGACCATGATCAACCATTTTACAAAGTTGTTATTCCACTTCTACTGATCACATGTGATAAAGAAAGTAAAACAAGCAATTCATACATATGTTTCGATACAATGTTTCACATGTTGCATGACCTTGTTGTTATCCTATACTTGTCACATTACTACCATATTGCCATGTTCCCAAGTATGAGAGTTTCATTTAACATTCACATGTTGCACTACTACCATTCACAACAACCAAGCATGAAACATACACAGTTGAAAATGTTGCATATGCACGTTTCAATAACAATGACATGATGACATAGATAATGCACATGCTTATGAAATGAAATGCAATTAGTGGAAGCCAAACACCTAGGGTGTTACAATTCTTAGCCAATTCGGCATGAGCGTGGTTGGAACACCTGTCGTTCAACATGATCCAGAGTTGGGCGGATCTGATGGAGATCTTTGTGGGGAACTTCTAGGGCACATACAAGCGCCCTAGGAATCCATGGGACCTCAAGAACTGCTGTCAGAAGGTCGGTGAGACCCTTCGTGGGTACATCCAGCACTTCTCTCGGTAGTGCAACGAGCTCCCTAACGTCGCCGACGCCGACATTATAGGAGCCTTCCTATCCAGGACTACCTACGAGTCTTTGGTTCATAAGCTAGGACACAAGGGCCCATGAACCACCAAGGAACTCCTGGACATCGCCACCAGCCATGCCTCAGGAGAAGAGGCGGTCGAAGCGATCTGAGATCATCTCGAGGTCAAGGCAAGGCGGGACAAGGGTGCCGGTGAAGGCACCTCCAATTGTTCCGCCAAAAGGAAGAACAAGAAACAACAGCGTGAGGACTCACTCATGGCCGCTGCTGACCACAAGGGTGGTCGGAAGCCCATGGAGGGCACTTCGAACCACTTCAAGAACCTACTCGAGGGGCCATGCCTAAACCATGCCTTCCTGCTCAAGGATTGCAGCCTCATGTGGCGGTTCTTGTCCGTAGGCTCCAACAAAGGGGAGCATGGAAAGGACCCTGCCCCCATTGTGGATGATGCCAAGGAGAAGGACGATGGTTGTCCGGAGGCTCCAACAAAGGGGAGCATGGAAAGGACCCTGCCCCCACTGTGGATGATGCCAAGGAGAAGGATGATGGCTTTCCGATGCTGGATGACTGCCTTATGATATTTGGAGGATCAGCAGCCTACGACTCCAAACGTCGTCAGAAGGCCGCACGCCGCGAGGTCTACATGGCCGAACCGGTGACACCTCCCTTCCTCTGGTGGTCAGAGTCCACCATAACCTTCGATCGGACCAATCATCCGGATAGCATCCCGCACCAAGGAAGATATCCGCTCATGGTCGACCTGATCGTCAGCCCGAAGTGGCTCACCAAAGTACTAATGGATGAAGGCAGCGGCCTCAACATCATGTATGCTAAGACGCTCGACAAGATGGGCATCGACCGGACATGCCTCCACCCAACCCGAGCACCTTTCCATGGCATCGTGCCTGGGAGGCAGGCCATGCCACTTGGGCAGATCGATCTACCCATTACCTTTGGGGATCAGTTCAATTACAGGACTAAAACCCTCACCTTCGAGGTGGTTGGGTTCCCTGGAACCTTCCATGCCATCCTAGGGCGTCCATGCTACGTGAAGTTCATGGCCGTCCCCAACTATACATACCTTAAGATAAATATGTCGGGCCCCTACTGGGTCATCACCGTCGGCACCTCCTTCTAGCGTGCCTATGAGTGCGAGGTCGAGTGCTGCGGTCACACCGCAGCAATCGTCGCCTATGGGGAGCTCGCCACCCTCAAGGAGGAGGTCACCGAAGAAGCGCCCGATGCCAAGAAGTCCATCAGGTCATTCGAGTTGGTAGGGGGCTCTAAAGAAGTCCTAATAGACTCTAGGAGCACTGAGGGCAAAACGGTATGGATTGGTACCATGCTTTCCTTCGAATAGGAAAGCGCGCTCATCGACTTCCTCCGCGACAATAAAGCCATCTTTGCATAGAAACCCTCGGATATGCCATGCATTCCGAGGGAG
Organism: Miscanthus floridulus; assembly: GCF_019320115.1. Classification (NCBI taxonomy): domain Eukaryota; kingdom Viridiplantae; phylum Streptophyta; class Magnoliopsida; order Poales; family Poaceae; genus Miscanthus; species Miscanthus floridulus. The sequence goes on from NC_089597.1 coordinate 103,651,175, forward strand.
GTCACCAAGCATACCTTGAAGATCCACCTAGGCTCCAAGCCAGTGAAGCAACACCTACGTCGCTTCGACAAGGAGAAACGTAGGGCCATCGATGAAGAGATAGCAAAACTATCGGTTGCTGGATTCATCAAGGAAGTATACCACCTAGAGTGGTTAGCCAATCTCGTTCTTGTATGAAAGAAGAGTGGGAAATGGAGGATGTTTGTAGACTATACGGGTCTCAACAAGGCATGCCCAAAGGATCCATTTTGTTTGGCGTGCATAGACCAAATAGTCGACTCTATCTCGGGGTGCGAAACCCTCTGCTTCCTTGATGCGTACTCCGGGTACCATCAAATAGCGATGAAAGAGTTCGACCAGCTCATGACATCTTTCATCACCCCCTTCGGATCATTCTACTATGTTTCAATGTCATTTGGTCTGAAGAACGCTGGGGCTATGTACCAGTGCTGTTTGCTCAAATGCTTCAAAGAACTCATCGGGCGGACCATTGAGGTCTACATTAACGACATCGTCGTTAAGTCCAAACGGGCTGACCACCTCATTGCCAGTCTTGAGCAGACCTTTGCAAAACTCCAAGCGAATGGCATCAAACTCAATCTCAAGAAGTGTGTTTTCGGGGTCCCAAGGGGCATGCTGCTCGGCTTCATCGTCTCAGAGCATGGCATCGAAGCTAATCCAGAGAAAATCTCAGCCATCATAAGGATGGGCCCGATTTAGAACATAAAGGGGGTTCAGTGAGTCACAGGGTGCTTCGCCGCACTCAGCTGATTCATCTCGCGCCTCGGCGAATGAGGTCTCCCCCTTTATCGCCTCCTAAAGAAAGCCGACCGCTTCAAGTGGACATCCGAGGCCCAGGAGTCACTTGACATGGTCAAACTGCTTCTAACAAAGGCTCTGATCTTGGTTCCTCCAACCAATGGAGAATCCCTTCTGCTATACATAGCGGCCACCATGCAAGTGGTCCGCGCCGCCCTGGTAGTGGAGCGGGAAGAAGAGGGGCATGCCTTCAAGGTGTCGCGCCCTGTGTACTTCATCAGCGAGGTACTATCCGACTCTAAGGGGGTGTTTGGCATGGCTCTGGAGCTGAACTCTAGCAACTCCAGCCAATTTTCTAGCCAAACACCCCAACTCCAAAACTCCATGGAGCTGCCAACTCTATGGAGCTGTAGTGCAAATGGAGGTGGAGTTTTGGAGCACCTCTTTTGCAGCTCCGACTCCACCTAGAGCTGGCTCCACCTAGAGCTCTGACTCCAACTAGAACTGGCTCCACCTGGAGTTCTGGAGTGGAGCAGCTCCACCCAGAGTTGGAGCCATGCCAAATAGGGCCTAAGACCCGCTACTCCCAAATCCAGAAGCTCCTATATGCTGTCCTCATCACCAAGAAGAAGCTACGCCACTACTTTGAGTCTCACCCGGTGATGGTCGTGATGTTGTTCCCCCTTAGCGAGGTCGTCCAAAGCCAGGATGCCATGGGAAGAACTGCAAAGTGGGTGCTCAAGCTAATGGATCAGGGCATTACTTATGCCTCCCGAACGACGATCAAGTCCTAGGTGTTGGCTAACTTCATCACGGAATGGACCGAGGTTCAAACACCACCGGTGGTCGTTGATCAAGAGTACTAGATGATGACTTCAATGGATCACTGATGAAGAAGGGCGTCAGCGTAGGACTGGTCTTCGTATCACCCCTCGGGGTACGCATGAGGTACATGGTTCATCTCTATTTCCCCTCATCCAATAATGTGACTGAGTATGAAGCACTCATCAACGACCTACGCATTGCCATCGAGTTGGGCATCTGATGCCTCGACATCCAGGGTGACTCCCAGCTAGTCGTCAACCAAGTCATGAAGGAGTCAAACTGTCATGATGTTAAGATGGTTGCGTACTACCAAGAAGTCTGACCGCTGGAGGTCAAATTCGATGGCCTTGAACTCAATCACATCCCAAGACGCCTCAACAAGGTGGCCGATGCGCTTGTGAAGGCGGCATCCAGCCGAGAGCCGGTGCCAACAGGTGTCTTTGCTAGCAACCAACACAAGCCCTCGGTGCGCTACGAAGGGTCAGAATGGGCCAACGATGGTCCGCTCGATCTAGCCTCGGGGGCTAACCAACTGATGGCTCCGTCCGACCCTGAGGTCATAGAGCTTGAAGAGGATCCAGCGACAGAGCTCGACCCTTTGGTCGACTGGAGAACACTCTACCTCGACTACCTCCTCCATGACACGCTGTCGACAGACAAGATAGAAGCTCGATGGCTCGCACGTCGTGCCAAGTCCTTCGTTCTTGTAGAGGGCGAACTCTACAAACGAAGCCACACTAGGATCCTGCAGCTCTGCATTCCCATCGAACAGGGGAAGCATTTGCTAGGTGATATCCATGGTGGAGTCTGTGGTCACCACACCATGCCCAGAACCTTGGCTAGAAATGCAATTTGATAGGGCTTCTACTAGCCCACTACAGTGGCCGACACCGAGCGGATCGTGCGCACTTGCGAAAGGTGTCAGTACTATGCTCAGCAAACTCACCTCCTGGCCTAGGCACTCCAGATGATCCCCATCATGTGGCCCTTTACGGTCTGGGGGCTCGATCTGGTTGGGCCTCTCAAAAAGGCGCCCGGAGGATACACCCACTTGCTTGTCACCATAGACAAGTTCACAAAATGGATCGAAGCTCGACCGATCTCCGTGATCAAATCTGAGCAAGCCATGCTGTTCTTCCTCAACATCATCCATTGCTTTGGAGTACCGAACTCCATCATTATAGACAACGGCACACAGTTCACCGACAACAAGTTCCTTCAATTCTGCGATGAAAACCACATCCGGGTCGATTGGGCCGCCGTCGTGCACCCTCGAACAAACGGGCAGGTCGAGCGCACAACTGACATGCTCCTATAGGGCCTCAAGCCTAGGATCTTCAACTGGTTGAACAAATTTGGCGCACGCTGGGTCGCTGAGCTCCCCGTAGTGCTATGGAGCCTAAGGACAACTCCTAGTCGAGCCACCGACTACACACCTTTCTTCATGGTCTACGGTTCCAAGGTTGTCCTCGTAACCGACCTCGACTATGGAGCACCAAGGATCAGTGCATATGATGAACAGGGAGCCAAGGCATCCCACAAAGATGCCATGGACTAGTTAGACAAAGCCCATGATGTTGCCCTCCTCCGCTCGACCAAGTACCAGCAGACGCTGCATCGGTACCGCAGCCGATGGGTGTGAGACCGAGCCTTCAACATCGGGGACCTGGTTCTCCGCCTTATGCAGAGCAACAAGGACCGCCACAAGCTCTCCCCACCCTGGGAGGGGCCATATGTCGTTGTGGAAGTACTCTGGCCAGGCGCCAACAAGTTGAAAACCATCGATGGTGAGGTCTTCACCAACACCTAGAACATTGAGCAGCTACGTCATTTTTACCCCTAAATAAATGCATACTTTCTCTTATCAGTTTTGTCATCGAAATCCCTGATCTTTCATGACATCCGACCCCTGCAAGTGCGAGGGGTCGGACCTTACTCAGGGGCTAGTATGAGTACATTTATCTTACAAACATTCTCTGTGTTTTCCCTCTTTTCTCATGGTAAGTCCTAAGGGCTAGGATTTCGGGAACAAACTCTGAGTATTACTGGTAGGACTGTGGGAAACCCATGCCCCAGCGGCTACGGTCTCCTTGCTCACCAGGGTGATCTAAATTGGCTCGCCTGCACTCTGAGTTTTTTGTGACCTTAACTATGGGAAGGGTCGGAAGGCATTAAACCTCTTTTGCCAAAAAGAGGGAGAAGAGCTAAAAAGCTGTTTGCCGTAACAAAATTTAAGAACTTGTTCATTTTTTCACAAATTCATCGCTTATAAAGTGATTTCATCATGAAAAGGGACTGATGTATTCATGAATACAAAAGACTGTTCCCATGGGGCTCCCTCCACAACCTAAATGATTACATTTTTTTACCAGTTCTACTCTAAATACTACTATGATCGTCGCGCCACGCTCTCCATCGGCAACGTCCTACCGCTCTGCGGGATCCCTGAGGGTGCCATCATCTGCAACATCTAGCACCACATCAGTGACCGTGGCATCTTCATCGAGGCGTCTAGGGACTACGCCATCGTGATCAGCCGCAACCCTAACAACGGCACCTTGATGGGGACGCTGCCCACCAAAGTATGGCCACCATGACTGGTGGATGTCTCCGACATCTCATCAAATTTCATGAATTGGCTGATCTAAGCGGCTGCAAGGGCGAAGCCCCCCATCGACGCAGTCCTGGGTGGCTTCCCCACCGACAAGGCTTGCCCGGAGAACATTCGCCGGAAGAGGTCCCTGTACGGCTCCATCCCGACAAAGGCCTCGCGGACGAAGACAAAGCCAACAACGCTCAACACCCTCCAGTGCGCCTCCTCCTTCAGCGGAAGCGGCCTCTTCTCGATGAAGGCGGCCGACACCATCTTATCTACATTGGATGACCTCTAGCTCGATATCGCGCTCTAGATTCACGAGCAGGTGTGTGAGTTTTCCTCTCCCTGGCATTACCCTCTCTCACTTAGGAACCGCTGCAATGCAGGAACGCATTTGGTGAAAAGGAAGGAGGGGAGGCAGTAGCTCAAGAATAGGCGGAGGAATGGGACGAGAACCCTCTCCCTCCCCCTATTTAAGGAAGAGGCGCAGCAGTTGGAGAAAGATGAAAGGTTGGGACAAAAAACTCTCTCCCTTCCCTTATTCAATGCAGATGGGAATTCGATGCTAATGGGAATTCGAGGGGACGCATCTAGATCGACGGGATGCGCCCTACTCAACAAGATGATGCCTGGTCAAATGGGATGTGGCTTGGGCATGGCCACCACTACCGCACGCCGGGCGTGAGAAACAAGGCGCACCCGCATGTAGGTGACTCTCCTCTTCCCCAGGCAGGACCTGGAAGGACCCAACGACGAAACCTCCACCAAGGGGAGCCCAATGGGCCTCCTGGGTCGATCGGACGACAAGGGTGAATGCCGAATGAACGGCTGCCGAAAGATAAGCACCTTTGTTTACTTACTTTGCGTGTCAATTTTACTACCGAGACTCCGACCCGTACAACGGCAAGGGCACGGACATCGCTCGGGGGCTACCGAGAGTGTCTACATGTTTAGACATTCTCTTTGCCCGACCCCTCCTTATGTTAAAAAACCAGAGGCATGGTGTGCGGGTGTAAACTTTGAGTAAAACTGGACGAATCGCTAGACCCTACGCCCTAGCGGCTATGACATTTTTTGTTCACCACCGTAATCGAATTCTTTGTCGCCGCACCCCTAGCCTTAGCATCCACCTTCTTGAGAAGGATTTGGTGGGGCTTGCTGACATAATCTCCGTCAAGGAGAAGCTATCAGGTCATCTAAGTCAATCGAACGGCTCGGATCGCCACCGAGAGATAGAAACGAAAAATTGCAATGCTCATGCAGGTTACACCAGCCCCGTCGCAAACGTCGGACCCGAACCCCGCATGGACATGTCCGGTAAGAACTTCCAGTCACTCATGCCAACAAGGTAACATCACCAACCCTCGCTTTTGTTTCCATTATATCATACATTCATTCCATATATTCAAGCATTAGCTATGCAATTGCTGCATCTCAACGCTTCGTGTCGCGTCACGAAGCGGTAGTCGCCTCATTCGATATGAGCGGCAACTAACTGAGGTTCAAAGGCCGGCCCACGAAGGGCTCAAGGTTGCCTCACACCAAACAGAGCCAGGGCAGAAAAACCAAGATGAGCCCCAGTGGCCTTGCCCGACCCCGCTAAGAAGCGAACAGGGATGTCTTGACCTTTCTCGTTTGATTCTAACCTCGAGCTAAACCCATAGAATCTCCATCGAGGAGAGGCCAATGGGCCACCTGAGCCTATCAAACGGCTCAGGCATCTATCGGGAGATGGGTTAAGAAGTAATGGAATGCCACATGAGGGTTGTACCGACTCCATCAGCGAATGACGGACCTAGATTCTACACAATCATGCCCGTTAGCGAGATCATTGAGCGCGACACTCAAGCCATCGAGGCAAGCATTGTTAGCTTAGCCCCTCTGGTTGCAAAAACTGAGGATGGGGTGACGCGTGAAACACGGCTGACCCCTATCAGACCCCAAGGGGCTCAGGGGCTCATGCCGCCCGATCCTAGATCAAGAGACCGAGGTTTGAAGGCTAACCCGCGAAGGGGCCGAGGCCTCCTCACGTCGAACAAGAGCCAGGGGAGGAAATGCAGATGAGCCCCAGCGACCTTCGCCCAACCCGTATAGAGGCGGTTAGGGTCATCTCAACCTTCAAGTTCAATCTAGCCTCTAGCCAAGCCCATAGAATCCCCATTGAGGGGAATCTATTGGAAGGTGGGTTAAGGAGCAACAGAATGCCACCCGAGGGCTTTGCCGACCCTATCACGGGCGACGGGACTGGATTTTGTTCGAACATCCCCATTAGCGAGCTCATCAAATGCGTCACTCGAGCCATCAAGGCAAGTGACGTCGCCTCAACCCCTCCAGTTGCAAAAACCGCAGACGAGGCGACAGTCACAAAAATGAGCCAACCATTGACCGAATCCTCGCCACGCGTGGGGGCTCAGGGAAGGCCGGACTTGCAATGAGACTGAACACATGGTCATAGAATGATATCTAAATCCTAAGGAAGGGGTACATGCGAATACAAGAGTAGTTCCGCTATCCTCTTTTTGGTCTCCAGTGACATCCGACCCCTGCAACCACAAGGGGTTGGACCTCACTCGGGGGCTGATAAAAGTATAAATACCTCCTTTTTCAAAACAGTCGCTGCGTTGGACCTCTTCCTCACGTTATGCGGTAAGGTTTGTGGGAACAAATAACCGAGCATGCCTGGTAAGACTACAAAAAACCCATGCCCCGACGGCTATGGTAACTTTGCTCACTTGCATAATCAAAATTCCCCTCTTATACACCTCGGGCCCTATGGCCTTAACAAACAGAAGGGTCGGATTGCATGAGCACCTTTTTTTTGAATGCACAAGGGGAAGAAAGCAAGTTCAATCAAACAAAATGAAATTGTGAATTTATTTAACAAAACAAAGTTGTGAATCTATTTTCAAAAGATGAAAGTGTCGACACTTGTCCACATATTACAAATAAATGTCCATCAGACTCATTTGACTAACTACCCCCTCTCCATGAGAACCATATCTTCAATCTTGCTCACTAGGGTTTCCGCAAAAGGAGTCACCGTCGCTTCTATGTCATCCAGCACGAAGGGTTGATAACTAGGCGCAAAACCGAGGCTCATTGCCTCAAAATCGATGTTGTCATCATAATGCGAGCGGCGATGGCAAATGCTTGGGTGGTCCCTAAGCGAAGAGCTTCCTTCTCTAGCTGGTGCACCCGTGCCATGATATCTGCGGCATGGGCCACGAGCGAGTTGGTCCCCTCCGCCTGCACCACCTGCAGGTTGTAGTAGACTACGCTAGGAGCAACCTTCAGGATATCGAGCTTGTCGCTCTCCGCTTGAAGAAGACTCCTCGCCTCGGTGAGATCCTTAGCTAGTCCGGTAGCAGCACCCTCAGCCTCTAGCTTCTAGGCTCTCGCGGTCTCCAGCTCGGCTTGGAGGGTGCTGATCCTCTATTGCGCCTCGTTGCTCTCTTAGACGGCCCGGGCGCGCTCCCCGTAGGCCACGCTATGCTCCAAGAGGAGCCTCTCTGCAGTATGGCATAGCTTGTCTCACTCCATGCGTAGCCAGGCGACCATCTCAGCGTCTAGTTTTGCCCTCTGCTCTAGGGCCATGGACCTCTCCTCGACTACTAGCCTAAGATCCCGCTCCTTCTCGGCCTCGACTAGGTGGTCGATGATCTGCTGGTAGGCCTCGGCGTCCCACTGGAGCAGCTCATCCCACTCCTGCACTCTAGCGGCCTCCTCCTGATCTCGTTGTGCCCTCTCCGTCAGTTCATCAAAAGACTTCTCGCCCGCCGCCAAAGATCGTCCGCCTCCACGGCAAAGGGAGTCATCTCGGCCACCATCTGGCAAAGCTGGGTGGTCATGTCCCTATGTAGCCATGCCTCATTGATGAGGTAGTCCCAATCCTCCTTGTGTTCATGAAGGAATTAGGATTTCTCCTGGCTATGAGCAATAAGAGACTGAAAAAAGGCGGTGGTTAGAAAACAAAAATAGATGAAGAAAAAAGAGATCGAGAGGAAAGACCAAGTGAATACCCGACCGGTAGGAACAATTACGTCTCGAAGGGTGCCACTAGCCTAATTTAGAGCTTCCAGCGTGGCCATGAACCCCTCGCTGAGCTTCTCCCGCTCTATGCCCTCGGCGGCATCGTCGAGGGTGAAAAGATCCGACGATGGGTCCCACGAACTCACCCACCAGAGCGGGGGCTCATCCCGCATGGGCAGGTGGTAGCCCTCCAATGGCAGGACCAGGGACAACTCCCTACCAGTCTCCTTGGCAACCGATGCAGTGTCCGAGGGTCCCTGGGCCATGACCCCCTCGGTCCCACCCATGACGGGTGTCGTCTCTAAGGCCACCGGTGGCACGGGACGTGCCGCTGCATCGAGCACCTCCACCATAGCTTCTAGCTGTGACCCATTCATCATAGCCACCATGACCTCTGCCTCTGTCAGTGGGACCTCGTCCGACTGCGATGCGCCTGCCGTGGTCGAAGCAACGGGTGAGGCCGACAGCTCCACCCGGCCCGACGTCGGCAGCGGCATCTCTTCTATCGCCAGTTGAGCAGTGACCTCCGAGGGTGCCTCCTCTACCTCACCGATAGCTTGACCTGCCAAGGACACGAGCACCACTACAGGTAGCGCTAGACCAGCCGATGAGGCTATGATGTCGGCTCCGCTCTCGCCCAAAACGGGAGCGACATTAGGTGGCGACCCCAAGTTCCATGCTCCACCTCATCGAGGCGGGACCATTTTGAGCCCGTCCCTGACTCCCAGGCCAAGGGGCTTGCCTCCCTCATATCTGGGGGCACGGCGATGGAGCCACCCCCTCTCTCGGTGCCGTGGGCACGGCGGTGGATCCGCCCGCTCCCGCCGGCTCTTGGGGCGTGGCCATAGATCCGCCTGCCCCTGATGGTGCTAATGATGGGTCGGTGGTCTGACCCACCTCCTCTAGCCTCATGGCCTCACCTTCCCCTGCGTGGAATGGGAAGGGTCCCTGCATTGACGAGTGGGTGCCTGTCAGTGCATCCACGCTTCCTAGGTCATCCCACTCAATGTCGGCGACTACCTCATCATATTCCTCATCGTCGTCGTCATCGTTGTCATTGTCTGTCTCCTCTCCTCGCTCCTGTGCTTGCTATTTTTGCTGCTTCTTCCTCCTCTCGACCTCCTTCATCTTCTTCTGCAACTTGGCCGCGGTGCGATTTGTCGTCGCCATGAGCGGTTCCTTCGGCAGCAGAGCCGCGTGGTCCATAAGGACGAGCCTCTTTGGCTGGTCCCGCTATCTCAATGTCAGCAGCAAGAAGTCAGGAGATCAATTAAAAAGGAGGCATGGGGAAAGAGAACTTATGAAGTCGATGTACCACGGTTTCGGCCGCATTGGGGGGGTGCCCCGGCACCGAATACACAAAATCAAGAATGACGCCGGCGTCATCCTTCGAAGGCTCCATCACCTCCTTGATGCGTTGTGTGTCACTTCGGAGGGGAGAGTGCTTCATCGACAAGCGTCGTCCCCTCAAGTGATGCCCGAGCGCTATTAGGTATAGGGGAAGCGCGCGACTCATCAGTAGCGACACCCTCAGCGTGTGGTAGGCGCCAATGATCCCTGACCCCTTCACGCCCCTCTCCTTCAGAATTTGGAGGGCGGTGAGATGGTCCTAGATTTTCTTCTTATCTTTATCTGGGACCCCACATCCTCCATGATTCCAAGAACTCTTCGATGAGGCGTCCGGTGAACGCTGGCAAGGGGGCGGCTACGTGTTCTTGATGTAGAACCAATGCAAATGCCACCCCTTGTTGGAGGTTGATAGACGCATTGACGGGTACTCGTTGACCCGATTGTTGCGGAGCGAGATGCTAGCGCATCCCATCAGCATGCTCAGCTCTCGCTTCTTCTCCTGCTTCTTCAAGAGGGAGACGGCAAAGAGATGCCACCACAGGTCGAAGTGGGGACTAATCCCCAAGAACCCCTCACATAGGGCGACAAACGCTGCAATGTGCTGGACCCCATTGGGAGTAAGGTGCTGCAGCTGCACCTTGTAGTAATTCAGCAGCCCCCGAAGAAACTTATGGGTGGGGGTGGTGAATCCCCGCTCGTGAAAGTGAACAAAGGACACAACATAGCCATCAGGAGGTGATGGCGCATCCTCATTGCCAGGCAGCCGCCACTCATCGGTGGTGGTCCACATGCAAAGAAGGCCGTGACAAAGAAGGCCCTTTGGCGCTGGACGGTGACATCGGATCTGCACCACTGCTCCATTAGATGATGGGGGTGGTTGGATGCAAGCTTGACGGTGGCTACGATGCGGGTGTGGGAGGCTCAGTCGATTGGTGGCAGAGGTTGTAGATGCAAAGGCGAGGAGGCAAAGTACAAAACCCTGGGGGCAAACCCCTTGGTTTTATAGGGGTGACGGATGCGAGGAAGGCAACCATCTACCTAGATCTCCACGCCTGCCACGATACACCACCTCGTCACGTCACGAGATATGCGTCCACAATCCTTATTCTTTCCCACTAAAGTCGCGCTGGACGTTTTGCCTTCTCGAGTAGACCAGGACTCTTTTCCTGTAGAGGGGATATGGGTCAAAAAGCGTTTTCTCCGGCCTGCCTAGGCCCAGGAGTTCGAGAGCTAGCCTAATGATTTCAACGGCCGTCCCAATGAGGGATGGGCCCATGAACGGCCAAAACTTAGGCACACGAGCCTCAAGGGAGTCTCGATCCATAATCGAGTCCCAACCGGGCTGACCCTAGACAAATCCCCGTGAACAGGATACTAGGGTTCCCTTTAAACTATCCAGTTGTTGAAACACCGAATCTCACAGCCATACCCGCGAGGGGTCTGAATTATCCCCTGGGAGATTCTATCTGAATCACCGGGGGCTACACCCGATGGGTGCGCTCGTGCGCACCCTCTGGCGAATCAAAATACCCCTGGGCGATTCTATCTGAATCACCGGGGCTACACCCGATGGGTGCGCTCGCACGCACCCTCTAGCAAATCGAAATACCCCCGGACGATTCTATCTGAATCACCTGAGGGATCGAGGGCTACACCCATCGAGTGCGCCTGCGTGCACCATCTAGCAAGTCAAATCACCCCCCGGGCGATTCTATCCGAATCACCCAGGGGCTCGGGGGCTATTGTCGAGGACCTAATACTGGGGTACCTAATGTGGTGGAGCTAATAACCATCAAACATTGATGCTTCTAAACAGACAAGAACACAGCTACATTTCTTGCCCGAACGACTAAAGATTGGCTCCGCCTCGCTCGACGTCTGGGAGCAAGCTCCGCATCGCCTAATGTCCCGGGCTGACTCCGCCTCGCCTAACATCTGGGAGCAAGGTCCACCTTGCCCGATGTCCGAGGGCAAGGCTCCGCCTCGCATGATGCCCTGGGCTGACTCCGCCTCACGTCGACGCCTCGTTCTGGCTCCGCCTCGCCCAACGTCTGAGGGCAGGCTCCGCCTCACCCAATGTCTGGGGGCAAGCTCCGCCTCACCCGACGTCCGAGGCTGGCTCGGCCTCTTCTGATGTCCGAGGGCTAGGCTCTGCCTCACCCGACCCCCGAGGCTTGGGCTCCGCTTCGCTCGACGATCGAGGGTAGGCTCCGCTTTGCCCGAAGACCGAGGGCTGGCTCCGCCTCACCCAACGTCTATGTCGTGCTCCTTCATAATGATGAGCACATGGTAAGACAGGACACTCAATCAACCGCAGTACCGAGGACCATACCCTATACGCCTGCAAGCAAGTACCATCAAGATATGATGGGACGGGCGCTTTAAGCCCTTCTAGGCATGATAGAGCCCGAACAGTGTTGTAGGCGCTAACTTTCATCTTACAGTGTTGCGGGTGCCGCCATTAGCCCTTGGTCGCGGATCCTGACATAAGCATACGACAACCACTACAATCTAGGAGGAATCTCACATCATCTATAGAAATGGACGTATGGTCACTTCCCCGTCTGCTCCCCGTAGGGTCATGGCTCGGCACCCTAGCACACCACACCATCCGCCATAGTAGGATGGGACGTAACCACTTGCTGAACAAAGCCAGAGCATGGCCCTATCAGGATCAACAAACATGCTATCCCTAGCACCATCTGCCATGTCAGTAGGGCAGGCTCAAGGGAAAAGGAAGACCCAGCACCTTCGAAGGACCTTCTCTACCTCTGGTTTTTTTCTCTTTCTCCCATCTGTAATCCCTACTCCCCCTTGGTTTATAAGAGGGAGGGCAAGGCACCCCACTAAGGGGACGGATCAATCATACACACAACACACACCTGAGCAGCAACCGAGCTCTTGGCATCCTTTCGACCTTTCCATCAGAGACTTGGGACCTGTCTCTCTCTCGACCCTTTGTACCCCCTACTACGAACCTTTTTTAGTGCTAATAACACGAGCAGCAGCAAACTGGACGTAGGGACATTCTGCCTGAACCAGTATAAACCTTGTGTCCTTTAGCACACCATCTGGTCCTAACGTGCAACAAATACAAATGTACTAGTTGATGTTTACTCGAAACACTGACAGTAGCGTTGTTATTGAGCATTGTTAGTGAGCTTAGGAGCTTTGTGCTTTTTGCTTCACTAGTTTGTGTAGGAGCTCTCCCGATTGCCAAAGTACTAGTTGCATAGGTTTGTGTGATCTTGCTACTAGAATTGATTATGTGAGCTCTAACTAGCCTGATATTTTTGTTGCCTAACTAGGATATTTGTAAGGTGCTAAAGAACTTAGATAGAGTAATGTAATCTTGACTAGACCGATAGTTTAAATTCCGCATTTGTTTTGGTTAGCCGGCATGATTATTTTTAAAAAGGACTATTCAACCCTTTAGTCCGCCGTCTCGACCCTACAGCTACTGTCATAGAACCATCCAATTTATAAGAGCACAAGTACAATAGCAATCACCGAAGCGATCAAACCATCATACTTGAGCCCATATAAACCCGGTAGTCCAACAAAATCACGAAGGATCTCAAACAACCAACATACAAACTAAGATCATAGAGATTCAACACAACCCATCACATGTTACATCATCACAGTTCATAAATATGTCTCATACATCAAAGTTCGAATAATTATTACAAACCGAGTTTGAAAGTAGCGGAAGCAAAGTAGTTTAACATCAACATCACACATAGTTTAATACAAAGCCAGTGTCATAGTCATCTCCAACCAAAAGCACAAAGGTGAGAAGAAATACAGAATGACCATTGCCCATGGTCCTAGTCCTCATCCACTAGCAGGAGCAAGGCAGTTCTTGCAGTAGCCATGATACATAACGTTATCTGCAACAATGGGAATAAAACCCTAAGTATGAGAAGGTACTCAGCTAGACTTACTCCGTCCAACTAATATACTAAGACACCAAGGAGTAATGCAAGGCTTTATAAGTAGAGCTGGTAGACATTATTTGCAGAAATAAGCATAAGTTATCCAACATATCCTTTAATTGTGAATCACCAGTTATTAATCCTATCTCATACTAGATTAGCAACTATCCTATGCCAAACATGTTGGTACCATTAAGTCATCACAATAATAACCATATCTAGTTGAGTTCTTGCATAATCTCATAACCAACATTTCCATCAATTACTACGATGAAAGGAACTCAAGTCAAGTTCTCACTATCCAGGAGAGACGGCGATTCGAATTGATTCCTACCTAGCTGGGGAATTATTCCTAACACACATCCCAAGCATACCGCACGAAGGTAGCCTTAGGTCACCTTTGGTACAACTCAGGAACCAAATTCGGGGGTACGACCAGCGCCGCACAATCAGAGAACCACTCTGCCAAGGGTGATCGGGACTCTAACCCACCCTTGGGCTTATGCCAATGGCTCTCCGCACATCCTTACTACCATCCAGAGTGCGCACTTTTACCGCTCAGTGGTCCATGGCCTGAATTGAGCTACTCGGCTTCGTGGTCGGAACGACTTATCTGGCCAACTATGTGAGAGGCTACGTTCAACATGACAAGATGACCTCCAACGTCCGGTCCTTAAATGACACAGACGGAATCACTACAATACCACATATAAGACTCTGCCCGGTCTCCATTTATTCCACAATACTAGGTTATGTTCCACGATAGCACAATATAGCCAACCGTGATTAAGTTATCACCTATAGCTCGCAGGTGACAGGAAATTCACCTGACTTCTACCGGTCTAAGCATAGCTAAGCATGATAAATGTTCCTAGACCTAAATAGGATTCATGGTAGATATTTTTGGTCAAGGAAAGGTATATGCAGCAATTGTTTCCAAACAACTCCTGTCACGTAATGCATCAATACGAATAACTTTAAGGTGACATTAATAAAGTAGGGAGGACTTATAATGCTCTGGGGCTTGCCTTTCTCGAACGTTGAAGGCTGGTGATCCAGGCACTCGGGAAGGTGATCAACTTCAGGCTCTCCTTCTCCGGGAACCTCCTGGTGCTACACTTCCTGATGCTCCTCCTGCGGATCGACGTCGAGCTCCACTAGCGTGATCTCCTCGGTGGCACCTATTGCATGCATATGCATAAGTCCTATGAATGCATAAGAAGGATCACTGGAGGATGTGATAGAGGAATGTATGTGCTACAACAATGATGTTAAGTAGCAAAATGATAACAATGCTAACTCCTTACTAACTGAGTAGGTGCATATCTCTTCTCTATCTACTTACAAATTTCACCCAATGCAATATCTAAGCTACACATGACAGTTACAAGTTTACATCATAACTGAAGTTCTACTTATCCAAATGCTGTGATCTTGGACTTTCTGGAAAGATTATAAAATTTTCTACAACTCTTATTTAATCACCAAAAGCTAATTCACACTCTATCCTAACCAAAACAGGAAATCAATCCAGTGCTGTCCAGAAATTCCAGAGAGCAAGCATTTCGGGAGACTAACTTTAAACAGCTATAACTCCTAAACCCTTTGGCCTATTGCCCTGAAATTTTAACACAAGGTAGATGAAGAAGTTCTCTACAACTTTGTTATTAACCATTTCTACAGCAAACATCAGTTTTGCCCTATGCAACATACCAAACCACATAATCTGTCCGAAACCCTTCTAACTCGAATTATAAAGCAACTAATATTTCTACTAGCATATAAGCATTCCAAATTTGACAACACCAAGTATACCAACAGTTAAAGAACATCAAATACACTCAAGAAAACATAATGGTCAAGCCCAAACTATTTATTTAAATGCCTTTATTCAATTTAATTTAGATACTTAGGTGAAATAACAAACATATACCAAATGTGCACCTAATAAATTCTCAGAAAATTACAGTGGACTTCTAAGTGCTACCAATAGATTACTAGTAAAAGTTTCATGCCATTTGACCATGTATAACATCCTTTACAAAAATGACAATCTAGCAATGCCTATTTTAGTGAAAATAGTAAACCCTACTAGAAAAGTGTCAAATAATAGATTATATATTTTCCTAGCATTCTATTAGTGCCATACTACTGTACAAAAATTGCATATCAATATGTTACATATTTTTATCCCTACAATTTTCCTCAGAAAATGCCATTTATTACTAGATAAATAGAAACACCCTACTCCAAACAAGTTTACAGCAAGTTTAATATTTTTCCTAGCTAGAGCATATCAACACAAGACCAACAAAATTGGAATCACAATTTTATCACTTTTCTAGCTCAAGATATCTATTTTACAAGTTTACTAACATTCAAAAAGCATTTATTTAAATACATTTTAATCACCAAGAAAAATACAAGAAACTGATACATTTCATATTTTTATAAAAAACTACACTTACTAAGGAACACAACAAAATTTGGTTCCCCAAAATTGGACCTCTAAAACTCCACTTATGGTTTTCCAAAGTAGGCATTCAAATCTGAATAAATGAACTATCTTTCTAATCCACAGTCACTGACAGACGGGGTCCACGCATCAGACGGGCCCACGCGTCAGTGACCGAAAAACAGGGGAGGCGGCAGCTGCTCGACGCGGATCGGCCGAAGTTCGCCGACGGCAAGCTTTTTCAGCGACGGCACCAACACAACAGTGACCACCATGACCTTCCGCACCTATTGAGCTAACTAACTAGACCAATCACCAGAGCTAACGACGACGGTGACGTCAATGGCGGCACGGCGGTGCGGATCAACGTGAGACGCTGGAGGTGACCGTGATAGTTCGATCTACTGCTACATAGAGCTCCTACATACTACGGCGAAGCTAACGCACCCACTGTCACAGCTAGAGGTGGTCGGAGACATCCCGGCCACGGCGTCGTGGCACGGCGGCGAAACTCCAGCGAGGCTGTGCGTGGTGCTGAGACCTTACCAAGCATGGATAGCGAGCAATGTAGGCGCGGTGGTGCGGTAGGAGTACGATGACGCTGCTGTGGTGGCGAAGGAATGATGCAGTGTGAGCTTGTGCTGGCAATGGTGTCGGTGGAGCTGCTGCGCTGCTGCAGAAAGGCGAAGAGGAGGCAGGAAATGGAAATGCGAACGCAGAGGGGTCACGGGCTAGTGCGGGCGGGTGAAGGCGTGCAACAGCCTGACGTGGCCTGGCCAGTCAGGCCAGCGGCGACGCATGGTGCCATGTGACTTTCAAACTCTGAACTGGTCGGTTCACTGTAGACGCGATCAGTTAAGCCATAGAGCGACACTCGAGCCTGACAGCGCAAGTTGGTGACGCTCGATATCCTAAACCGTGAAAGCAATAGCGCAAACAATCTAAATCAAAGTTATAGTCCTTCATACCGTCTACAATTTCTATTAAAGGATCGAGTTCTAATTCACAACCAATACCGAGTAATATCAATCTCAAAGTTTGAGCCAGCGCAACTGTAACAGGCTGAAGAGACTTAGAAATTTTCTAAGTGTTGGAATCAGTGAAATGTTGATTTTTGTGAGCTCAAAAAGACCAAGCTATGCACTTAATTAGGCTCATGACCCAAAAATAAAGTTGTTCATCTACTCAAACACTACACTTTGCTTAAAGGTTCACTGCCATGCAAAGAATCTATGACATAATTCAAACTAGGTCAAACATAGCACTTTAAAAAGATGTCATACACCATATGAATGACTTAGAGACTAAACTAGACTTAGTCATGAATACCAAAGTGGTTCCTTATGCTATTCTAAACATGTTGAAAGAATTCCCAAGGTTTCACACACATTTCATACTTTTGTTCCATGAAAACCCTAACTTAAGTAAGGTAATTAAGTAATACACATGAAATATAAGCTAACAAAGGTATAGCAATTGAAATGCTCATGCACATGCATGCTCATGGATGCTTATGATCATGCAATGTCAAGGTTAAATGCATGCTTAACACCCAGGGTGTTGCAACCCTTCCCCCCTAAAAGAAATTTTGTCCCAAGATTGCAGACCTACCATTCCTTGTAGAAACTCAGATAAACCTCATGAAGATAGTCCTCACATTCCCACGTAGCATCTTGCTCACTATGATTATTCCAAACCACCTTGTAGAACTTAGTGACTTTGCTACGGGTCACTCTTTCCATTTCTTCAAGCACTCGAATGGGTCTTTCTTCATAGGTCAAATCCGACTGAATCTTGATACTAGTAGGTTCAATAGCTTCTTTGGGCACACTGAAGACATTTCTTGAGTTGGGAGACATGAAAAACACTAAATATTGCTTTCATTTCTAGAGGTAACTGGAGTTGGTAGGCTACTGGTCCTTTTTGTGCAATGATCTTGTATGGTCCAATATACCTAGGAGCAAGTTTTCGCTTAACTCCAAACCTTTGTACTCTCCTCATTGGGGATACCTTTAGATACACATAATCTCCAACATGGAATATAATAGGACTTCTCCTCTTATCTGCATAACTCTTTTGTCTTGATTGAGCGAGCTTCTATATGTTGTTGAATGATTTGAACTCGTTCTTCAGCTTCTTTGACAAAGTCAATTCCATAATATCTTCTTTCACCAGGCTCAATCCAATTTAGAGGGGTCCTACACTTGCGACCATATAAAGCTTCAAATGGAGCCATCTTGATACTCTCTTGATAACTATTATTGTAGGAGAATTCAACCAAAGGTAACCAATCCTCCCATGAACCCTTGGAAGAAATCACACATGCTCTCAACATATCTTCCAAGATTTGATTTACACGCTTAGTTTGACCTGTGGTCTGAGGGTGATAAGCAGAGCTGCGAATCAATGTGGTACCTAAGTACTTGTGCAGATGTTCCCAAAAATGATTAACAAATTGGGGTCCTCGATCTAATACAATACTCTTAGGTACACCATGCAATCTGACCATTTGTTTAATGTATAAATTTGCATATTGATGAGGTCGATACTGGACATTGATAGAAATAAAATGTGCAGACTTGGTAAGATGGTCAACAATTACCCATATAGAATCATGACCCTTTTGGGTATTCGGAAGTCTGACAATGAAATTCATACTAATGTCATCCCATTTCCAACTTGGAATGGATAGTGGCTGAAGTAACCCTGCTGGTTTCATATGAATGGCCTTAACTCGGCAACAGTTATCACATCTTGCCACATATGCCACAATTTCTTTCTTCATTTTAGTCCACCAAAACCTAGTCTTCAAATCTTGGTACATCTTGCTGCTACCCAGATGAATGGATAGCTTGGAAGAATGAGCTTCCTCTAGGATTTGGTTCCTCAACTCTCCTATCTTTTGGCACTACAAGTCGATCTTTAAACCATAGAACACTCATTCTCATCCAATCGAAAATGCTTGCTCTCTTCTTCTTTCATCTTTCTCTTGATATGGAATATACCAACATCAGTCTTTTGCAGCTCAATGATCTTGACTCTAGAGAACAACTAACTATGATACTAGTGTAGGACTGCCGGATGCAATAAGTTGAAACCATCTTCCAACAAAGAATTACCATGATACTTGCTGACTTAAGGCATCGAGCAACTACATTGGCCTTTCCCGGATGATAATGCACTTCTAGTTGTAGTCCTTGATTAACTTCTAACCATCTTCGTTGCCTCATGTTCAACTCAGGTTGAGTGAAGATGTACTTAAGGCTCTTGTGATCAGTGTAGATATGGCAAACATTACCAAGCAAGATAATGTCTCCAAATCTTCAAGCATGGACAACTGCTGCAAGCTCTAAATCATGTGTTGGATAGTTGACTTCATGCTTTCTCAACTGGCGCGAGGCATAAGCAATGACTCGGCCTTCCTGCATTAAAACACATCCTAAACCGGTACCTGAGGCATCACAAAATACATCAAATGGTTTCTCAATGTCAGGCTAGTGCTAACACAGGAGCAGTAGTTAGCAAAGTCCGCAAAGTGTGAAAAGCTGCTTCACACTCCGGTGTCCATACAAACTTCTCATCCTTCTGAAGTAACCTTGTCATAGGCTTGGATATCTTGGAGAAATCTAGGGATAAATCGACGATAATATCCAGCTAAACCAAGAAAACTTCGAACTTCATGAACTGAGGTTGGGGCTTTCCAATCCATCACTTCTTGCACTTTGGATGGGTCTATAGAAATTCCATCCTCAGATAATACGTGACCTAAGAAAGGCACCTTCTTCAACCAAAACTCACATTTACTAAACTTTGCATACAACTTATGCTCTCTGAGTCTTGACAATACCACTCTCAAGTGCTCTTCATGTGCTTCTGCCGTCTCAGAATAAATCAAGATATCATCGATGAACACAACCACAAACTTGTCAAGTTCAGGCATGAACACCGAGTTCATCAAATACATGAAGTAGGCAGGAGCATTGGTCAATCCAAAGGACATGACTAAATACTCATAAAGGCCATACCTAGTGGAAAAAGCTCATCTTAGGTACGTCTTCCGGCCTAATCTTGATTTGGTGATAACCTGACCTCAAATCAATCTTAGAGAACACTTTTGCTTTTGACAATTGATCAAACAAGATATCAATGCGAGGCAAAGGATACTTGTTCTTGATGGTAACAGCATTAAGTGGTTGATAGTCCACACACATCCGTAAAGACTTGTCCTTCTTTTTCATGAATATGGCTGGACAACCCCAAGGTGACGAACTGGGGCGAATAAGACCCTTCTCTAAAAGTTCATGCAATTGAATCTTCAATTCAGCTAACTCATTGGGAGGCATTCTATATGGTCTTCGAGAAATAGGTGCGGTACCAGGTAACAATTCTATCTTGAACTCTATCTCTCTGTCCGGTGGTAACCCTGGCAATTCCTCAGGAAAGACATCCAGAAATTCACATACTACTAGAATATCAGCAAGGGTCACAGGCTGTATAGCATTGGCCACATTATGGAGATCAAACTCCCTAGGAAGGGGTACTAGAAAAGCCTCATTATTCTTGGGATCCCTCAACATAATAGGTTCTAGTCGAGGTATCAATAAGAACACCATGGTTCTTCATCCAATTCATCCCCAAGATCACATCAATACCCAATCCCGGTAATATCACTAAGTTTGCAGTATATTCCCGTTTACTTATTTGGATGCGTACATCTCTAACTATCTGATTGGTAGAAATGTTACTCCCAGCAGCACTTATACAATAACCACCCTTGTCTACTACAACTATTTTCTGATCATACTTGGATGCAAATGTTGGACTCATGAAAGAATGCGAAGCTCTAAAATCAAATAAAACAACGGCAGGATGATGATTCACAAGAAACATACCAGCCGTGACTACTTCACTAGAGGGAATCTCTTCCATGGTGGTATAGTGCACATGTCCCTAACGTCCATTAGAATTGTCCTGCTTCGGGTTGTTGTTCTTCTTGGGATTAGGACAATTTCTTGCCCAATGGCCAGTCTTGTTACAATTCCAGCATGGCATACTGTTAGGTGGAACGTTGGAGCTACCTTATCTAGTGCTACCCTTAGGTAGGACAATGGAGTAGGCCTTGGGATAAACCTTCTGGTTCTGACTAGGCCGCGCCTTCGTTTGAGGTGGCCTATACTTTGGAGCGGGAGGCGGAACTAGGGTCTCACATTGGTAGGAGCTTTGGACTGAGATACTCCTGCTTTAAAAGCTCGCTTGCAATTCTTGGATGTTGTATAGATGTTGTTCTGATTCTCTTGGGTTAGTGCATCACTAACAAACTCATTGAATGTAGCACTTTGTTGTTAGCTAGCGTCTTCATCAGCTTCAGGCTAAGTCCTCGCTTGAAACTAGCAATCTTTTTGGCATCTGTATCCACAAACTCTATGGCATACCTTGATAGATTGTTAAAGGCATGCAGATACTCAGTTAAACTTTTAGTACCCTACGTCAGCCTCATGAATTCTGTATGCTTCATACTCATCAGACCTGGGGGAATATAATGTCCCCTAAATGCAACCTTGAATTGATTCCAGGTGATTTGTGCATCTTCAGGCAAAGTGGATCGATGATGACTCCACCATATGCCCGCAGGTTCATGCAGCTGGTGCGATGCATATTCTGTCTTTAGGTGCTCGGTCAGCCTCAAAAGACAGAACTTCTATTGAATTGTATTTAGCCACTCATCTGACTGCAATAGTTCTTCAGCTTCCTTAAAGACAGGAGGCTTGGTGTCGAGGAAGTCCTTAAAAGTGCTGAACTGGTTAGGTTCAGGTCCTTGCTGCTGATCTCTTCCACGTCCTTGTCCAGCATTCTGCGTGAGACCACGCAGCACTTCACCCATGGAACGTTGAGTCTCCATGAGCTGAGCCATCATCTCAACTGGGGTAGGATGCGGTGGTGGGGGAAGATCCTCATGGCCATTGCCACGGCCATCACTACCACTTGCATCATCACCAAAAGTTCCCCTACGAGTGCGCGTCATCTGCGAAATTGCAACAACAAGTGATTATTGGATGATGTCAAGAGATTGCAGAAGAATTATATAATCATGCCATACTGTAATTACTAGAGAGAATAGTAAATTCATACAATAACACAGAGGCACAATAATTCAATTCCACAACATAACATCACCAAATGATCGCTTATCGTGCTCGCAACGCGTTCCATACATGCCAAATTTTTATGTCAAACACAACTAGAAATCCATTAAATAGTGCAATTGTCACAAGTAGTACATGCTTAGTTCCAATACATCACAAGGGTACATCATGCGATTGAGACCTACGTTACGAGTCTGTTACATAATGATCGAGAATAAAGAGCTAAGACATCAAGCTCGCACTACTATAGCTAAACTACTCTAGGGAGTGGTCGCTGTCGACGTCAGACACACCATCACCATGGTCGTCCTCCCAAGGCTCCACCTCTTCCTCTTCAGGATCCTCTTCTTCAGCATCCATCTCTATGCCATCATCTTCAGCAATCAACACATTAGGCTCTTCTTCCACCGCTAGGGGCTGGAGGAATAATTGGGTTGATTATGCCATTGAGGCGATGAACATCAATCTGAAGCTCCTCGATCTGGCGAACGAGCTCCTGCTCCCTTTGCTCAAACTCTAGTGGCCTGCCTAGCAGCCTAGAATATTGTCCTGATCCTAGCTGCCTCTCTATTTTTCAGCAAGACGAATAACCTCGTCCCTCTCAGCACGGACGCCATGTAATTCATCCTGCGCTGCATCTCTTTCTCTCACTGCAAGGTCAAACTGCCTCCGCAAGCTTCTAAGGCCTATCTGTGAAGTTATCAATCTCATGTTGAGCTGCCCGGAGTGCCCTTCGGTGCCTGCGCACACGTGCTCTCATCCTACGCTATGCGGCCTGTGCTCTTTGGAGCTCTAGCATGCAGTTGACAGTAGCTATCTTGGCGTGAATAAAACATCCTCATGACTGCATACATAGCACTCATTGCCAGCACTGCTACTTCTAGCTCTTTCATCCCTGTCTCTGACTAAAGCATTACCACCTGGCTGGGTCCAAGTAGTTGTGATCGATCAACACGGGGAAAAGATCCAACTAGTCCATTCACAAGTTCATCCCCAAATTCCTTACAAATCTCACTTAGAACCTCAAATGCTGCCACTTGGGCACCTTCCCATGGGGTCTGTCCATCTGACTCAACACACCACCCCTGCCACTGAGGATTAGTCCTCATGGGCTGCGACAGTGACTCGTACATCATACCACCTCTGTCCTTTGGTTACCACTTCTCTCCAAAAGTATTGAGGCGGTTTCGCATATCTGACAGAGTTCAGCACTCACACAGTAAGGTGGGAGTCCCAAACAGTGCTAGAAAGGTGTCACTAGCAACCGGGGCTCCAGGGGCTACCATCTGTAACAAAGGTTACACTTGAGTGAGACAACGCGAGGATAGCTACGAGTTACATAACGATAAGGTCAATTAAGGGGGAAATAATGCAGGAACATGAATGAATGGTGTATCATGATGTATGCTCGTTCCGTACGTCCTCACAAACATAGAAAATAATTCCTAATGACATACGCGGTGGCATACATACGTTCGCTCGATATAATCGTAGCTAAACGAACTACATGTTTCATTGTTAGTGTACCTGCAGACAATTCATTTCAGCCCAACCCAATAAATATAAGTACAGAAATGTAAATCTAGGCTCTAGGTTGCAACTAAATATTTCCATATATGTATATCCATAGATATATTTCTGTATCAAAGCTACCCGATGATAATTTATACCCACAATTAAATACACACCATATACACATGCAAGCATGCATACATAGTCGTATCAAAACTAACTCTCCCCGACCGCACGCTCACATCTTGTGGTCATGCCACTCATCAACTTACCTTCTTACCTTGACGTAGAGGCATTTGATCCATACATTACCATTCAAGTGAATGGCATCCATACAATAGCACGCCGTATGGACGATGAAAGTAAAAACCCCCATGTTAGTACTTAAATAGCCACCTAAAAGTCCTTAACTGGGCATAAAGGAGATGACCACTGGCACACTTTAGATTTTTATAACACAAAACCTTTGTTTTTAAATACACATATGACAAGTTTTAATGTTGAATCCTTGCTCTGATACCAGCTGTCATAGAACCGTCCAATTTATAAGAGCACAAGTACAATAGCAATCACCGAAGCGATCAAACCGTCATACTTGAGCCCATATAAACCCGGTAGTCCAATGAAATCATGAAGGATCTCAAACAACCAACATACAAACCAAGATCGTAGAGATTCAACACAACCCATCACATGTTACATCACAGTTCACAAATATTTCTCATACATCAGAGTTCGAATAATTATTACAAACCAAGTTTGAAAGTAGCGGAAGCAAAGTAGTTTAACATCAACATCACACATAGTTTAATACAAAGCCAGTGTCATAGTCATCTCCAACCAAAAGCACAAAGGGTGAGATGATATACAGAATGACCATTGCCCATGGTCCTAGTCCTCATCCACTACAGGAGCAAGGCAGTTCTTGCAGTAGCCATGATACATAACGTTATCTGCAACAATGGGAATAAAACCCTAAGTACAAGAAGGTACTCAGCTAGACTTACCCATCCAACTAATATACTAAGACACCAAGGAGTATGCAAGGCTTTATAAGTAGAGCTGGTAGACATTATTTGCAGAAAAAGCATAAGTTATCCAACATATCTTTAATTGTGAATCACCAGTTATTAATCCTATCTCATACTAGATTAGCAACTATCCTATGCCAAACATGTTGGTACCATTAAGTCATCACAATAATAACCATATCCAGTTGAGTTCTTGCATAATCTCATAACCAACATTTCCATCAATTACTACGATGAAGGAACTCAAGTCAAGTTCTTACTATCCGGGAGAGACGGCGATTCGAATCGATTCCTACCCAGCTGGGAAATTATTCCTAACACACACCCAAGCATACCGCGCGAAGGTAGCCTTAGGTCACCTTTGGTACAACTCAGGAACCAAATTCGTGGGTACGACCAGTGCCGCACATCAGAGAACCACTCTACCAAGGGTGATTGGGACTCTAACCCGCCCTTGGGCTTACGCCAATGGCTCTTCGCACATCCTTACTACCATCTAGAGTGCTCACTTTTACCAATCGTGGTCTTGGCCTGAATTGAGCTACTCAGATTCGCGGTCGGAACAACT
Source organism: Miscanthus floridulus (assembly GCF_019320115.1). Lineage (NCBI taxonomy): Eukaryota > Viridiplantae > Streptophyta > Magnoliopsida > Poales > Poaceae > Miscanthus > Miscanthus floridulus. Next base: position 103,676,381 of record NC_089597.1, read on the forward strand.
TATCCAGGCCAACTATGTGAGAGGCTGCGTTCAACATGACAAGATGACCTCCAACGTCTGGTCCTTAAACGACACAGATGGAATCACTACAATACCACATATAAGACTCCGCCCGGTCTCCATTTATTCCACAATACCAGGTTATGTTCCACGATAGCACAATATAGCCAACCGTGATTAAGTTATCACCTATAGCTCGCAGGTGATAGAAAATCACCCCACTTCTACCGGTCTAAGCATAGCTAAGCATGATAAACGTTCCTGGACTTAAATAGGATTCATGGTAGATATTTCTGATCAAGGAAGGTATTATGTAGCAATTGTTTCCAAACAACTCCTGTCACGTAATGCAGCAACATAATAACTTTAAGTGACATTAATAAAATAGGGAGACTTATAATGCTCCGGGGCTTGCCTTTCACGAACATTGAAGGCTGGTGATCCGGGCACTCGGGAAGGTGATCAACTTTAGGCTCTCCTTCTCCGGGAACCTCCTGGTGCTGCACTTCCTGATGCTCCTCCTATGGATCGACGTCGAGCTCCACTAGTGTGATCTCCTCGGTGGCACCTATTGCATGCATATGCATAAGTAAGTCCCATGAATGCATAAGAAGGATCATGGAGGATGTGATAGAGGAATGTATGTGCTACAACAATGATGTTAAGTAGCAAAATTATAACAATGCTAACTCCTTACTAATGAGTAGGTGCATATCTCTTCTCTATCTACTTACAAATTTCACACAATGCAATATCTAAGCTACACATGACAGTTACAAGTTTAGCATCATAACTGAAGTTCTACTTATCCAAATGCTATGATCCTTGACTTTCTGGAAAGGCTTATAAAATTTCCTACAACTCTTATTTAATCACCAAAAACTAATTCACACTCTATCCTAACCAAAACAGAAATCTATCCAGTGCTGTCCAGAAATTCCAGAGAACAAGCATTTCGGGAGACTAACTTTAAACAGCTATAACTCCTAAACCCTTTGTCCTATTGCCCTAAAATTTTAACACAAGATATATGAATAAGTTCCCTACAACTTTGTTATTAACCATTTCTACAGAAAACATCATTTTCCCTATGCAACATAACAAACCACAGAATCTATCTGAAAACCCTTCTAACTCGAATTATAAAGCAACAATATTTCTACTACATGTAAGCATTCCAAATTTGACAACACCAAGTCTACCAACAGTTCAAGAATATCAATTACACTCAAGAAAACATAATGGTAAAGCCCAAACTATTTATTTAAATGCTTTTATTAATTTATTTAGATAATTAGGTTAAATAATAAACCTAGACCAAATTTGCATAATAAATTCTCATGAAAATTACAGTGACCTCCCAGTACTACCAAAAGACTACTGTAAAAGTTTCATACCATTTGACTATGTATAACATCCTTTACAAAAATGACAAGCTAGCAATGCCTATTTTAGTGAAAATAGTAAACCCTATAGAAAAGTGTCAAGCAATAGATTATATATTTTTCCTAGCATCATATAGTTCCATACTACTGTACAAAAATTTCATATCAATATGTTATATATTTTTATCCCTAACAATTTTCCTCAGAAAATACCATTTATTACTAGATAAGTAGAAACACCCTACTCCAATACAAGTTTACAGTAAATTTAATATTTTTCCTAGCTAGAGCATGTCAACACAAGACCAACAAAATTAGAATCACAATTTTATCACTTTTCTAGCTCAAGATATCTATTTTACAAGTTTACTAACATTCAAAAAGCATTTATTTAAATACATTTTAATCACCAAGAAAAATATAAGAAACTGTACATTTCATATTTTTATAAAAAACTACACTTACTAAGGAACACAACAAAATTTGGTTCCCCAAAATTGGACCTCTAAAACTCCGCTTATGGTTTTCCAAAGTAGGCATTCAAATCTAAATAAATGAACTATCTTTCTAATCCACAGTCGCTGACGGACGGGGTCCACGCATCAGACGGGCCTGTGCGTTAGTGACCGAAAAATAGGGGAGGCGGCGCTGCTCGATGCGGATCGGCCAGAGTTCGCCGACAGCGAGCTTTTCCGGTGACGGCACCGACACAACAGTGACCACCATGACCTTCCACACCTATTGAGCTAACTAACTCGACCAATCGCCGGAGCTAACGACGACGGTGGCTTCAATGGTGGCACGGTGGTGCGGATCAACGGTGAGTCGCCGAAGGTGACCGTGATAGTTCGATCTACTGCTACGTAGAGCTCCTACATACTACGGCGAAGCTAACACACCCACTGTCACAGCTAGAGGCGGTCGGAGACGTCTCGGCCATGACGTCGTGGCACGGCGACGAAACTCCGGTGAGGTCGTGCGCGGCGCTGAGACCTTACCAAGCGCGGATAGCGAGCAATGCAGGCGCGGTGGTGCGGTAGGAGTACGACGACGCTGCTGTGGTGGCGAAGGAACGACGCGGTGCGAGCTTGTGCCGGCAATGGCGTCGGCAGAGCTGCTGTGGCTGCTGCACTGCTGCAGGAAGGCGAAGAGGAGGCAGGAAATGGAAATGCGGGCGCAGAGGGGTCACGGGTGAGTGCGGGCGGGTGAAGGCGTGCAACGGCCCGACGTGGCCTGGCCGGTCAGGCCGGCGGCGACGCGCGGCGCCACGCGGCTTTTAAACTCTGAAACCGGTCGGATCACTGTAGACGCGATCAGTTAAGCCATCAGAGCGACACCCGAGCCTGACAGCGTAAGTTGGTGACGCTCGATATCCTAAACCGTGAAGCAATAGCGCAAACAATCTAAATCAAAGTTGTAGCCCTTCATACCGTCTACAATTTCTATTAAAGGATCGAGTTCTAATTCACAACCAATACTGAGTAATATCATCTCAAAGTTGAGCAAGCGAAACTGTAACACGCTAAAGACTTAGAAATTTTGTAAGTGTTGGAAATCAGTGAAATGTTAATTTTTGTGAGCTCAAAAAGACCAAGCTATGCACTTAATTAGCTCATGACCCAAAAATAAAAGTTGTTCATCTACTCAAACACTACAACTTTGCTTAAAGGTTCACTGCCATGCAAAGACTCTATGACATAATTCAAACTAGGTCAAACATAGCACTTTAAAAAGATGTCATACACCATATCAATGACTTAGAGACTAAACTACACTTAGTCATGAATACCAAAGTGGTTCCTTATGCTATTCTAAACATGTTTAAAACATTCCCAAGGTCCCACACACCTGTCATACTTTGGTTCCATGAAAACCCTAACTTAAGTAAGGTAATTAAGTAGTACATATGAAATATAAGCTAACAAAGGTATAGCAATTGAGATGCTCATGCACATGCATGCTCATGGATGCTTATGATCCTGCAATGTCAAGGTTAAATGCATGCTTAACACCCAGGGTGTTACAGCTGTCACCAAACCCGTCGGGCGCAGCCACGGGAAGGCACGGCCGTCGAGTCTCGCAGCTTTCTGCGCGACGTGACTGCATGCGGATGCCACGGGGAAGAAGATGCGCCATGGAAAAAAATCCCGTGACAAAAAATAGAAAAAAATAAGCAGAGGTCATTATAGTTATTTTATTTATTTGGTCTATCATGTGATTCTGTTCTGTCAAACACGTTTTTTAAAACAGCTTAGCTTCACCTAGAAAGTGAATTGTGAACCTATTTTGAAAAAAAAAGTAAGAGCTTTATTGGTGAAGCTTATGCTAAACGAGGCCTAAATAGTCTAGATTTTAAAGAGATTTTATTAATTCTTAGATTTTGGGAATCCTGAAATCTAATAAAACTATTATAATTCCTTTTTATTCTGATCATCAGGATCCAATCAAACGGCACCGTAGGACTTCTAGCAGCTTCCTTGGGTAAAGAGAACGCCGAGAAAACATTCCGCAGACCAAGGGTCACCGGAGCACCCGACTCGAGACGCCGTGCGCCGATTCCGAGACGGCGAAGGGGTCAGCCAGCCATCCATCAACGTTCAACGGGCGTTGGCCTGGGCCGGAAACTTTTGGGCGAGAAAAGCCAAAAGCCGCGGCTAATTAATCCGCCACCCACCAATGGAAGACCTCTTGTAATCCCCACCGCACCTCACAGTCTCCCGCGGACCCACACTCCCGCTCCGCTGCTCTCAGTCCCAGGCCCAGCCGACCAGCCCAGCGCGCGGTGGCAGCGCGCACACGGCAATGCGGAAGGACGCTGCCGCCGCCGGCATTGCGCCGGGTTCGGCGCCCGCACTACTCTGCTTCGACCTCAAGCCCTTCCTCGCTGCGCTCACCGTGCTCACGCTCCTCGCCGCCGCCTGGCAGCTCCGCCCGTACCACTCCCTCCTCGCTTCCCCATTCTCCGCCGCGTGCCCGCAACCCACCGCCGGCGCCTCGCTCCCCCGCGCGCTCGCCGTCCACGCCAAGAAGGCCTCCTCCGCCGCCACCAACTCCACCGCTTCCTCCTCGCCGCCGCCGCCCGGCCCCGAGCGGCGGGAGTTCCGCGCCGTGGGCAGCGCGGCGGCGCTGTTCGTGCAGATGGGCGCGTACCGCGGGGGGCCCTACACCTTCGCGGTCGTCGGGCTCGCGTCCAAGCCCACGCACGTCTACGGCAAGCCCTGGTTCCGCTGCGAGTGGGAGCCCAACGGCGCGTCCTCCTCGCCGCCGATGCGCGCGGCCAAGACGTACCACATGCTCCCGGACTGGGGCTACGGCCGCGTCTACACCGTCGTCGTCGTCAACTGCACGTTCCCGCGCGTCCCCAACGCCGACAACGCTGGCGGCAGGCTCATCCTATACGCGCACTACGGGCCGTCGCGGTCCCCGGCCTCCCGCCACGAGCGGATCGTCGCGCTGGAGGAAAGCCCCGGCGCCTACGACGCCGCCGCGTTCCGGGGGACGCCGCCGCACAGGTACGACTACCTCTACTGCGGCTCCTCGCTGTACGGCAACCTCAGCGCGGCGCGGGTGCGGGAGTGGATGGCGTACCACGCGCGCTTCTTCGGCGCCCGCTCCCACTTCGTGTTCCACGACGCCGGCGGCGTCAGCCCCGACGTGCGCGCCGCGCTCGAGCCGTGGGTGCGCGCCGGCCGGGCCACGCTGCAGAACGTGCGCGCGCAGGCCGAGTACGACGGGTGGTACTACAACCAGTTCCTCGTCGTCAATGACTGCCTGCACCGGTACCGGCACTCGGCCAAGTGGACCTTCTTCTTCGATGTCGACGAGTACATCTTCCTGCCCGACGGCCGCACGCTCGAGGATGTACTCGCCGAGCTTGAACCGTACACGCAGTTCACCATCGAACAGAACCCAATGTCGAGCAAGTTGTGCGTCGATAATCCGGAGGCCGACTATTCCAAGTAGGTGACTCCTTATTTCCCCCAAACCGATCTGAATTTGAATTGCCGAACTATTCCAAGTATGGAATTGCAATGTAGGAGTAGCTTCTTGTGTAGAGTAACACTGGTTGACTAAAAGGCCCAATTGTTTGTGGGTTTGCTTCTAAAGTTGCTGCCTTCTTGCAATGCCACTCTCATAGAAGCAATATAGAAGTGGATTTATGCAATGCAGCTTCATTTTCCCTGTCTAGTTTATGTTTTTCAGATGTCCAGAGAATAGACAAGTCAGATTACATGATTAGGAGTCACCAATTCAGTAATCTAGTCACATTTCGATTGGCAATTGCTGCTTACAATGCAATCTTAGTTTCATGAGGCCGTTTTATTGCTCAAAGAAGTGATGGAATTGATTCTTCTTCACCTCAAACTTGTGCAGCCAATTGGGATTTGAGAAGCTGGTTTTCCGGAACTCGATCACTGGGGTGAGGAGAGACAGGAAGTACGCGATTCAGGCCAAGAACGCATACGCCACGGGTGTTCATATGTCTGAGAACGTCATCGGCAACACCACGCACAAGACGGAGCACCTCATCCGATACTACCACTACCACAACACCATCAACGTCCTCGGTGAGGTGTGCCGCGAGTTCGTCTCCATTCCGCCAAAGGGTGGCCTAACATGGTCCGAGAAGACACCCTGGTACTACGACGACAGCATGAAGCGCGTCGCCGATGCCGTGCGTGAGTTCGAGAGGGAGACCATCGGCGATGTGCGGCTATGACTGACCTGACCACAGAGATAAAAGAGCTGATCTCCAAGTACAGTGTGTATTGCTGTGAGCCATTCAGGAGGGGCTTGGCGACTGCATTACTGTCTTCCGGATGTTATGAAGCAGACGTTAACTGTGGTTTGGGGCTATCTGAGCTGACAGAGATGCAACGAAAGCGAAGCTGCAACCTCAAGGGGAAAATGGCAGATTGTGTGCCGGTGATGGCCCTGTGACTCTGATATGAGGCGAAGGTGAGGGTTCTTGTAAACAGATAGTATGTCATCAGTGTAAATTCCATTGTTTTATTGCTCAAATATACACATTGTATTCTCTTCTCGAAGTTTCAGCAATGTAGAAACCATTCAGAACCGTGCTGCATCAATGTAGATATGATTATTTACGGCATTATATTTTATTGGAACCATAAGATGGAGAGCCTAAGATGTCCGCTGTTTTTTTTCTTTCTGGCGGCTCATTTTGGAATAATAATCTGGAGTAGTAGAGGCCTAGCCTTGTTTAGCTGGCGAAAATTTTTGGAAAACGGTACAGTAGCACTTTCGTTGTTATTTAGTAATTAGTGTCCAATTATAGTCTAATTAGGCTTAAAAGATTCGTCTCGTGAATTTCGTATAAACTGTGTAATTAGTTTTATTTTTTATGTATATTTAATGTGTCATGCATGCGTTCAAAGATTCGATGTGAAGAGAAATCTTGAAAAATTTTGCAAACTAAACAGGCACTAGATGGTTTTGGAATTCTTGGAGCCATAAAGGCCTGCAGCTAGGAGAGCCTAGGAATGCAGAGAGAAAAAAGAAAAAGTAGGGACCGGAGGGTGGGCACGGCGTCATGGACTGTAGCGTTGTATGATTGGGCAAGGTTGGTTTTTGCTGGTCCATTGCAAGAGGCCGTGGTACGCAGAGCTGCTGCTGCTGCCTTCCTTGTCATGGCATTCCTAGTGTTTGCTTAGTTTCTAAAAAGTTTTCCAAAAAGTGCTACAGTAGTTATCACATTGAATCGTGCGATACGTGCATGAAACATTAAATGTAGACGAAAAAAAACTAATTGCACAGTTTGATTGAAAATTACGAGATGAACGTTTTGAACCTAATTAGTCCATAATTAAACACTAATTACTAAATAAAAACGAAAATATTACGGTAGCTAAATTTTCAAAATTCGTGAACTAAACACAGCCGTACATGTTCCTTCCTGCTCGTTGCGTGGTGGGCCAAATGCCCCATGCCACATTTGTTGGCGCGTTAAGGGTGACTAAGGGTCTCCATAAGATCAACTCAAGGCACTGTGTCATTTCGGTTCGATGTCACGTCATCATTTTTGCGGTGGATTATTAATTGGTTAGTGTCCTATCAATCACCTGTAGATTCTTCAAAGTTGTTGAATTTGGCTCCATTCGCGTGTCCTTAAATCCGGCTTAATCTGTTTATTTTTTCATCCAAAACAGTATTTTTCTCTCACAAATTCCTTCAGTATTTCTCCAAACCATTCAGATTCCTTTTCTGTTCAGATTTAGGATCATTTCTTCTTTTTCAAGATTGGAAAATAATTTTTTTTTTAGGAAAGATTGGATATTAATTAGTACTCCGTACTCTGAATATGGCAAGAGGCACGTACTCCGTACTCTGAAAGAGCTGGTGAGAGTGACACGTACTCCGTACTCTGAATATGGCAAGAGGTAATCCCCACAATTACTAGCACAACTGTTTTTATTCTTGCAGAAGCAGGGACAGTTGCGTGCTTGTAAACTCCCGTTTTAGATTTCTGAAGAGCAACGTTTGGTTCCGGACTGGAAAATGGGAGATTCTTCAGAAATCTCCTGCTGTAAACTCATGTTCTATAAACAATATGTAATCCAGCAGGACATTCTTCTGTGCTAGGTCTACATAGTCATATTCGTTTAGCTAAAATTTGGCTTATACTGTGAGAAAAAAATACTGGTCGTTGAAAAATAAGATACGCCGGTCATAACTGTACGATTAAAGTAGGACGCCCACCCGGTGCGCTGGATTCGGTTCCAGGCAGGCTCCCAGGCCCAGGCTTCCAGCACATGAAGAGAAGAGACCTGTCTATCCATCCACACGCAAAAAAGGAGCGAACGTTCGGCACAGACTGAAAAATAAACTAAAATACTGTTTCAGCTAATTATTATAAGAGAAAAATATTATTCTGAAAACACTGTTCACGTAAACAGTGAAAGTGTGACTGCGCTGGCCAGCGCAGGCCCAGCCGGCCAGCCAGCCGAACGCAGCATTGGTGATCCGTGGCCCGTGGCCCGTGGGGATCCACGGACGCCGGGAGCCGTTGTGGACTCACAGCGCGCCGGGAACTTGACAGTGTTTTTTCTGACTCTCCGAAAAAACACAGAGTTTTTACGCTTGCGTACGAGCGTGGCCAGGAGCACTCCAGACTTTCAGAGAGTCAGAACAAGTGTTTCAGAGGATTGAGGTCCCGGGACCCGGGAGCTGCACAGTTGCTGCTTGTCAGTCATCTGTGCACCTCGTTACATAAGGGCATGATGTGGTGCTACAGTTGCTTCTTAACCTTGGCAACGTGGTTTCAGGGTTGGTACAGGGATGCATATGACTGGACGAAATTGTTAGGAGCTGCCAACAACAAATGCGTACTCCTCGGCAAGAAAGATCATGTGGAACCCGTATCTGCTTCCCTAGATCGGGGCTCTATGATAAGAGCTTTTTTTTCTGGATCGGACATCTTGCCCGTATTTCATTAAGAAGAAGATTTAGAAGTCATACAAACGAACAGACCTAGAACGCGTACGCGGGCGAGGGGCCAGCACACAACCACCAGGGGCAGCCCTAAACTACCAGGTTTACATTGATCAATTACATATTTATCTGTTGTCGCCACCACAAAGGGCAAAGTGCCGCTAAAGAGATAGACGACGTAGAAACTATGTTTCTAGGCGGGGCGAACGGGCCTGCGAGCCCGCTCCTTCATGCCCGGGAAGAGCACCTCCATGGCTTCCCTGGTCGTCGGCGAAAGCGGGAGCTTGAACGCCGTCTAGAACTCGTCAAACGAGGCCTCGTTGGGCAGCTGTGTCTCCACTTTGACACCAATGCGTCTCATCATTACCTTGCGTGCATGTGCCTCCGGCTCTTTGCAGCGAGGCGGGCGCTTCTCTTCGGGGGCAGGCCGCCCGCGCCTTCTCCGCCCTTGTCACATGAGCACGCGGCGGTGCGGAGCGTAGTGGCTGCAGCAAAGTCTTCTTGAAGATGTTGATGAAGCCATCAACAGGCAACGTATGTGGTTCCTCAGTTCCCCCGGTGACAACGGGTGAAGCTGCATCGGCCTGTTCACCGTCTGGCACGTCCAGGAAGTCATGGGCCAGGGGTGTTATGCAGCCACGTGACAGCGAGCTGCGGCCCAAGATGTACTCCTCCGGCCCAGAGAGGCAAAGATCCTCCTCATGAGCCAGCCCGCTGAAGAAAGTCGCAGCATCCGCACGGTAGTCCCGAGCACCAAACAGAAAGTCCAGCCCATCAGCCGGCCCATCCGGAACGAAGGCATTGTGGCCTGAGAGCAGCTCCATTTTCAAATCTAGGGCGGACCCCATGAATCCGCGATGAGGCGTCCGCTGACAGCTTTCCAGGGCGTGCACAGCAGCGCCTCGACGAGCAATGAGGCGAGAGGGAGGAGTGAACTTCCTCCACGGCACCCGCGTCGACACGCGTCCTCAGCGTGGCGGGTTTCGCGCTGACGCTCCCACCGCGGCGCGCGGCGCCTGGAAAGGGCAAGTCACATCACCAACGATAACTGACTACCTCGACTGACGTGCCCGAAAGGCCGGCCCCGACCCAGGCCCAAGCCGCGGCTCATCGGCGCCGCCGAACCTAGTTGTCCGCGGCCTTGCGCCGCCGCCGCCCCTGGTGGCGAAGCCTGGATGGTAACCATCGTGCTCCTCCTCCGGCTCCGGCACCGCCATAATCATCTCATCCGGCACAAGATCGGGATGAGCACCCCAGGCTGCCACGAAAAGTTCGCGCTCGTCGTCCGGATCGGCCAGAGCGTCGGAGTTGGCAATATCCACCTTGGCACTGGAGGAAGCCAAGATGGCCTGCTCCGTCGCCGCAGACCTTGCATGGGAGGGGATGCCCTTCATCCCGACGAGGACACGATAACGGAATGCGCCTGCTCCACCTTCACCACCGAAGCGCGAAGGGAGCACCCGCCGGCGATGGGGTGCGCAGCACCAGCTCGAGGTCTTCATGATTGGTGAACCGAACGATGAAATCATCCGGTCTAGTCCGCCGCACCGAAACACGATCGTCTGTAATACCGAAGTGTTCGCGGAGGTGGTCGAGCATCATCGCCGGGGAGACCGCCGGCCGAGTGCCCACAACAAGGGCCAGCAAGGCAAGCGCCAAGGCGTCTTCCGCCGCCTGTAGCTCCGGTGTCCGGGGCACCTCGACGAGTTGCAGTAACGGCGTCCTGGCCCGCGTCCTGGGCGACGTTGGAGGCGCCTGCACACGGCGGAGAAGTGAGCGTGGGACGCCACGCTGGCGCTCCGACGAGTCAGGCGGCGGGTTGCCATCCCCGCCAGCCACCACGCCAACCGCATCGTCGACGTCCGCCACGAGGCCCTGCTGCGGCGGAGCGGACGGCTCCCCACCCACAGGCTCATCAACCACTGGCTCCGGGGACGGAGGATCGCATACCGGCGGGACGGATGGCTCCCGTCCGGTGGATGCCGAACGCCCGGAGACGGTGTCCGCCGACAACGCGCCACGGGTGTAGGAACAGCACCGCGGAGCGCCCCAACCAAGGCTGGAAGTCCGCGCAGGAGAGCGGCCACACTTGCCCTCAGGGCGACCCGTCACCGGCGGCAGTGGGCAGTCCCTCTCGTGATGGCCCTCGCGCTCGCAGTTGTGTTGGGGTTTAGTCCCACATCGTGTATCGATGGTAGGGGAGCATAACATATAAGGCGGAAGAACCCTCACCTATAAGGCTAGTCTTTTGGGTTGGAAAGACCCAAATGTCTTATATGTTGTAGCTCCGGTGGACCTAGGGCCTGTGGAAGCGTAGGCTCGTGGTAACGAGCCGGGCCGGCTGCAAGCCAGCTCCAAGATCGTGAACTCAGTGGTCACCACCGGTTCCAACAATTGGTATCAGAGCCTATGGTCAGAAAAAAAATAAACCCGATAAAAAAATCTCGAGCGTCACATATGGCGGGGGCACCCCGATGTGTGACTAAGGGGGAGATTGTTGGGGTTTAGTTCCACATCGTGTAGCGATGGTGTGGGAGCACAACATATAAGACAGGAGAAGCCCCCACCTATCAGGCTAGTCTTTGGGGTTGAGTAAGGCCCAAAGACCTTATATGTTGTAGCTTCGGTGGACCTGGGACCTATAGGAGCGTAGGCTCGTGGTAACGAGCCGGGCCGGCTGTAAGCCAGCTCCAAGATTATGAACTCCCACAAGCCGGGCCGGCTGTAAGCCAGCTCCAAGATTGTGAACTCGGTGGTCACCACTGGTTCCAACAATTGGTATCGTGAGCCCATTGTCAGAAAAGCTAAACCCGATAAAAAATCTCGAGCGTCACATATGGCGGGGCACCCCGATGTGTGACTACGGGGGATATTATTGGGGTTTAGTCCCACATCATGTAGCGATGGTAGGGGAGCATAACATATAAGGCGGGAGAACCCTCACCTATAAGGCTAGTCTTTTGGGTTGAAAAGGCCCAAAGGCCTTATATGTTGTAGCTCTGGTGGACCTAGGGCCTGTGGGAGCGCAGGCTCGTGGTAACGAGCCGGGCCGGCTGCAAGCCAACTCTAAGATCGTGAACTCGGTGGTCACCACCGGTTCCAACAAGTTGAAGCAACGTGAAGGGAACGTGCAGTCTGCCCTGACATGATCCGTGGCAAGGCAGTTGAAACATTTACCGACCAGCGCAGCAGGAACCAGACGCCGCGGAACAGCGATGCGCCGCCAGCGCCGGCGGCTCTGGACCTGGCGGAACCCGTCAGCGTCCGGCTCGACCGACTTGCGCGCCGGGTGCACAACGACAGAGGCGAGCCTTCTCGGCGGCGACGGAACCCGTGTCACATCGGGCCGGGCATCAGCCATGAAACTCCCGCGCCGAGCTGGACACCGGCGGCGGCGACGTTGCCGGCGCGGATGCTAGACAGCCTTCCCTCGCCCATCAACAGGGGCCTCGTCATCCTCCTCGAACGAGGCCTCGGAGTAAGTGAAGGGAAGCCTCTCCTTGGACCACCCCCCCCCCTCCCCCAAAGGGCTCCATTGGGGTCTGCCCGTGCTCCGAGCGGCTTCCTCGTCCTCGACCTCATCCGCCCATGAGCGGCGAGAGCAGGAGGCAGGCTCCATGGTGGAGATGGTCGGTGTGGTCGGAGTGACCGACGGCGAGGGCTTTGGTGGACGCCGGGGCCGGAGTGGCCACCGGTGGGAGGAAGCGGGGGGCTCAGCCACTCACTTCAGTTTGTGCCGGCGACGGCGAGGGCTTTGGTGGACGCCGGAGCCGGACTAGCCACCGGCGGGAGGGAGCAGGGGGCTCAGCCACTCACTTTAGTATCTGCACTTATCCCTAGTCACACACGTACTCACGCTCGCCTTTGCTTCGATTGCAGCCACCCAGCTCCACTCCTGGTCTTCTGCGCACGGACGACGCCTGCCTCGCCCATCACCAACTGGATTTTTTTAATATTTTTTAAAACTATTTTTAAATCGCCTATTCGTATGGCGCGGTGAATTAAAGCTCTTTGGCACGGCTCATCCAAAACGGCTTCACCGGTGAAGCCAAAGCCGGTGAAGCCAGAAAAACTGGCTTTTCCCGGCTTCTAGTTCATTTTAACTCCGGCTTACAAAATGGCTTCACGCTACCGTGCCTCGATTTGCGTAAAAAAGATGAAGCCGAAGCCGACATAAGCCGTGCCAAAAAGGCCTCCTAGTTTGCCGCGCCATGGCGTGGCAGGGGCGATGACATGGCCGCTGAACGCTGATGTGGCTGGGCTCCTGCGCCGCTGAGAATGGCGCGGCAATGCTCCCGCCGGCCACAGCACGAAGGACGAGGCGGCTGCGCAGGCGCCGCCCGCGTTCGTCGTCGGGCCCAGGGGCAGGGAGCTGCTGCTCCCGCCGCCGTCCTCCAACTACGAGGCGTGGGACCTCTCCGACAGCGAGTCCGCGCCGGCCTCCTCCTGGGCCACGCTCCCCAACAGGTACGCCGCGCCGCCCGGCCCTTCGTTCCCTGCTCCTCCTCCGCCGCCGTCGGGGGACCAGGCAGCAGCTAGTAACAATGCTCCCTCTTTCCTCTGTTCCTGCAGGGCGCTGCTGTGCCGGTCTCTGCCGCAGGACGTCGGCCGGTGCACGTGCGTCATCGTCAGGGAGGCGGCCACTGGCGCCAGAGGCGTCGCGCTCTACTCCCTCTACACTACACCAACGTGAGCTGTCCTCCGAGCTGCATTGTTTGAAATCTGAAAGGAGATGTCAGAGCAATCCGAGGTTAATTTGTGTTTGTGGAATGGCGCAGGAGGGGCAGGGGCGGCAGGACCGCAAGCTAGCGGTGGCGCGGCACCGGAGGAGGAGGGGCAGGTCCGAGTTCATCGTGGCGCAGAACCAGGACGGCATCTTCTGCACCTCCGACAACAACTTCCTCGGCACGGTGGGCGCCAACCTGGTCGGATCCAAGTACCAAATCTGGGGCCAGGTACGTCCACACCTCAAATCATGCTTCTTCCTGAATCCTGATTGCGTTGAGCACTTGATGAGCAAATGTTCATGGCTGTCAGGGGAGCCGAGCGGACGAGCTGAAGAACCAGTCGAAACGGCTTCTTGGCGTTGTCGCGTAAGATCCGACCGACCTCAAAATCCATCAGGAATCAGATGCTCCCTTCCGGAATGCTTCTTGACCCAGAGTTTTTGGTTCCTTCAGGTTTGCCCCCACCATCACCATGCTCACCGGGAGTTTCAGAAGCATGAGGGCATGGATCCCCAAGAACCAGTCCATGCAGCTCAAGACCAACAATTCTGCTCAGGTAAGTTCAGATGAAAAAAAAAATTCAACATTCAGCGAGCTAGTTTGGAGTCAGGCAGATGGTTCTTATTGACTATGGAAGTTTGCAGATTCAGCATGTCAGTGGGCTCCCAAAGGATTGGCAGGAGAAGAAAAGCAGATGATTGTTGATGTAAGGAGTTCATGACAGCTTGCCCTGTTCGTTTGGGCTGATTTGGCTTACAACACATGGTTGAAAAGTATTGTTGGTTGGTTTGGTGTGAGAGAAAAATACTGTTCGTTGGCTGATAAGCCATGGCTTATAAGCCAAATACGACCGAACGGTGCTTGTTTGATGCGTATTCCTCGGAGTGGTATCTCAACTCTCAAGAGGCAAGGTGATGATTGTTTGCAGTGTTCGGCTGGCATTTTTTGGCTGGCTGGTTGGTTACAGTTTTCAGCCGAAGCAGTGTTTTTCTCTCACAACATTCCAGCATAAACAGTATTTTCCAGCATGAACCCTAAGAATTTAAGTCCAGCCGAACACTGCCGTTGATTTGTGTTGTTATGGTTCCGTGTGCCTCTTCACGACAGATGACAAAGCGCTACGAACTGGACTTCAGAGAGAGGGCAGGAAGGATGGGGTACAAGGTGCAAACATCGGTCAAGAATTTTCAGATGACTTTGGAGGTAACATTTCATTTGTCTGGTTCATACGTATCAAAGATCACAGCAGTCATAAGATACATGTAACTTTGCTTGGCAGGAAAACGAGAGGCAGACAGTGTTGCGGCTTGGTAGGAGATAATTGGAATTTTGCCATTATAAAACGTGGGCTTCGCTCGTTTGCCGTCCCGTAAAAGGGATTCGTTCGTTTGCCATTATAAAACTAGACACACACGCTATAATGCCCTTTCAATATTTTTTTTGCCAAATGTAATCATTTTTTTCGTGGGCTCTTTTCTTTCATGTTTTGCCCCTGCTCACCAGCATCCTTATCCAATCCATTCGATCTCATTCGTTCTCACAGGACATACACTCGCCAGCACCCCGCCGACATCGCCACGGCACGGATCGACGGCGTGAAGTGATGCATCGGGTGCGGTGTATCCTTGTAAGGCCAACGGAGGAAGAGGAGAGGCGAATGGTGGCCTGTGTGGGTAGATTGGGCGAGCTCGAGCTGGCTCGGCTATGGCGGCGGTGGCGGATGTGGGCGCTGGAGCAGGCGAGAGAGCTCGGGGAGGGGCGGTGTGGCGGCAGCGTGCCTCTGCGGTGTCAAGGGTGGCTTTTATAGGTCGAGGAGGGGAGGGAAGGGGCAAGGACCCGAGCTCGGGGCATGCCATCCGTGGCGGCCTTGACCCAGCACATGCGAGACTAGCGGAAGGGAGCGGCTGCGTCTAGCGAGGGTGGAGCGGGGACTCGGTGATGGAGTTGGACCGGGGAGTCGGAAGGGGTCCGTGCGGCTTGCTCGGTCCCTGCGCGGCTATGGCGGAGACGACGGGGATGAGTCGGAGGAGGGGGATGACAAGACAGGCCCACTCGTCAACGGGCGGTGAGCAGGGGCAAAATGGGAAAGAAAAGAGGCCGCGAAAAAAAATTAAATTTGGCAAAAAAAAATACTCAAAGGGCATTCCAACGAGTGTGTCCAGTTTTATAATGGCAAATGAGCGAATCCCTTTTGCGGAATGGCAAACGAGCGAAGCCCAAGTTTTATAATGGCAAAATTCCAATTATCTCGCTTGGTAGGGTTGGGAAATCCAAGTACATAATGGATTTTAGGTAACAAAAAAAGCCTCACCCAAATTACTCCAGTGCTTTCGGTTCAATTGCGAGATCAGTTTCATCTCAGAAAAATGTGTTCTGCAGATACCCGCTGACCGGCTACCAAGCGTTCTGCATTTGCCTGGCATCGATCGACGCAAAGCTGTGCTGCACCCTGTGAAATGGGAGCCATGCGAGGGAGTGTTTGTTTTTTACCTTTAGTAGCTGATGTAATCTAAGCGGTTCTGTACTTCCAGTCTTCCAGCTTCTCACCTTGAGAAGGCGATTGAATAAAAGATCATGCTAATACGCGATTATCCTTTTGCAACTTGAGTGTTACTTAATCGGTCAAGCAATGTTTTATAATAGAAATAGCAAACAAGTCTAGTTACACCAAACTGTCGGCGTTTATACACTTGCCAGCCTTGGCACACTCGACCTATCTGCAGTTCTGCACTCATCATCCACACATGCGGGCAGCTTGTTGCAAACACATCGTCAATTCGTCATCCTCCCTTTTGGTGGTAGTTGATCCTTGTACTTCCGCCAAGCCATACTTGTGTTGTACTTGCATCCTATGCATACAGAAGCAGAACTGATGTACTGGCACAGCAGCGCCCTGCAGGAACAGAGGAAAGAGGGAGCATTGTTACTGGCTGCTGCCTGGTCCCCCGGCGACGGCGGCAGCGGAGGAGGGAACGAAGGGCCGGGCGGCGCGGCGTACCTGTTGGGGAGCGTGGCCCAGGAGGAGACCGGCGCGGACTCGCTGTCGGAGAGCTCCCACGCCTCGTAGTTGGAGGACAGCGGGGGGGAGCAGCAGCTCCCTGCCCCTGGGCCCGACGACGAACGCGGGCGGCGCCTGCGCAGCCGCCTCGACCGCCTCGTCCTTCATGCTGTGGCCGGCGGGAGCATTGCCGCGCCATTCTCGGTGGCGCGTCAGTGCCGCATATCCGCAACAAGGGAGATGGATTGTTAGCAACAAGGGAGGATTGGAATCAGATGAACTGGAATTGGGGATCGGCGGCCAGCATAGGATAGATTTCAGACGGAAGAGTACTTGGGGAATATTACAAAAGTGATTACAAGTTCTTTGATAAGGAGCGCTGGAGTGGCCGCCCACACGACTATCGTGAAGGGCAGATATAACTTGCTGCTGGAGAGCCGAATTGGAACCGAGCCAAATACGGTTTTTATAGCGAATTAGGCCTTGCTGCAGGGAGAAAGGAGGCCTGGCAGAGTTGTCTACTGCAAGTTGAGCCAGTAATGCAGAAGCTTCAGGATCAGACTAATACCATTCTTGAATGGAAGATAACCACCGAAAGGAAGGAGCAGAAAGCGCCAGTAGTGTTTCACTGTGTTGGCATCGAGAAAGTGCATCAGCCACCCCATGGTCAATACCCCGGCGATACACAACTTTGTAGCGAAGGTTTTTCTGGCTCTCGCCACGGCGACGCCACGGCTCCGGCGTGTATGGCGTCCGCCATAGCGCCGTGGCGCCGATTGGCATCCTGTGGCGCCTTTGTGCGCTGTGGCGGGCGCAATAGATGGTGAGGGTGAGGGTGAGGCCGTGAGGGTACCTGTATAGGCCGAGTGGCCGATTGGAGCCCTCCGAGACCGAGCCCGAGACGCAATCGCAAGCAGCCCTCCGAGCCGCCGCCACCGTCGGCCGCCGGGACGGTCGCCCTCCGCCCGCCCCCGTGCTCGCGACCAGCTAGCCGTCGCCGTGGAAGGACACCGCGAGCCCGCCGTCGGTGGAGGGTTCCTGCACTGCGCCGCCGTGGCCGCCCCTGCGCACCACGGATCCGCGCTGCTCGGGGAGGGAGAAGAGGCAGCTGAGCTAGATCTGGCCTCGCCGCCGCCGGATCCGGCCTCCACACGCGCCGATGCCACCGGTCAGAGAGGGAGAAGAGGGAGCTGGCTCCAGTCGAAGAGAGGGAGAGTACGGGGGAGGGAGAGGGGCACGGTCCTGTGCGCCGTCGCTGGGGGAGAGGGGGAGTCGCTCGGGGAGAAGGGGAGAGGGAGTCGTGCTCGGGCGCAGTCGCTCGGAGGAGAGGGAGTCGCGCTTGAGCGCCGTCGCGGAGTGAGGAGAGGAGAGAGGGTGGAGTCTCTAGGGTTTCTGATTTCGTTTATATATTGATGATGGTAGTGGGCTGGTGTGGGCTAGCGGGCTAGGCCTGATTTACCGAGGCGATTGAGTTAGGATGCATGGGATGACTTTTGAGAGATGAGAGATTTGGAAGTTTGAGAGATGAGAGAGTTCTATGTCTTTTGTGCTACATTTACATTGCTATTTTGATTTGCTAATATTGTAGACTTGTCGATGTTTCACCACCGATAGCCTGCCACGGGGATACCCGAGGCAGTATGTTCGGGCTTCAGCGTATGCGGAACTCGACGGTGAACGCGAGAGACAGTCGATTTATCCTGGTTCAGGCCCTCGACTATAGTCGAGTAATAGCCCTACGTCCAGCCGGCGTTAGCCTCTGCGTTGGATTGATTGTAAGGTGTTGTGTACAAAAAATTGTCCTCTCTTAGGAGCCCTGCCCTCCTTTATATAGTTAGGAGGCCAGAGTCCTAATCGGTTTACAATGAGATTTCCTAGTAGGATTACTGAATAGTACTACTACTAAGATTACATGGGAAGAATCCTAGTTGGACTAGATCTTCTCTCTCTCCCTTGCAGGGTATCCTGTGGGTCCTGCATCGCAAGCCCCCGAGCACTTCATGGTTGAGCTCCGAAAGTCTTGTTTTGCTCCTTCAAGTCTTGTTGAGTAGGAACAAATGTCATCCGAGTGCTTTCTGGAGTGAAACCTTGTAGCGCTTCTTGGAGTGGTGAGTGCTTTTTTGAAGAAAAAGTACATCCATCTGGTTGTAGCCCCTGAGCCTCTTGCTATTTGGAACAAGGAGCTGGAGGATCTTGTCTTGAAGTTGCTCTGTTTGTTCGTTGAAGTTTTATCGAAAAGAACTCAAATATGGCTCGTTCCGGGTTCTTTTTGTCGGAATGTCTTGAAGTGGTCTGCGTTGAGGAAGTCTTTTGGTAACGTGCGCTTTTTCGAAGAAAAAGTGCACTCACTGAGTGTAGCCCCCGAGCCTCTTGCTATTTGGAACAAAAAGTTGGAGGGTCTTGAATCTTTATGTTATTTGAAAATTTGTGTTCTGAAGTAGTCCCTGAGAGTTGGATTATGTCATCATTTGAGTAGTTTTGTGGCATCTTTCCGAAGCAGCCCTTTAGTCTTGGATTAAACCATCGTCCGAGTAGTTTCGCAGCATGCAGCTTCCGAGCGTATATCCTTGTTGTTTTGTTTAGGAAGAACTCGGACGCGAGGTTTTGGCGTATTCTTTGATGGTCTGCTGTTGTCAGATGTAGTTGTATGGTGGTAGTTGAGTGTAAATGCCTTTTGTTCACGGGTTGTATTGTACTGGTATATTCTTCCGAGTATGCCCGTCTTCGAGTACTGTTCCCTCTTGCTTGAGTCATCCATTATTGAGTCGTGTCTTTTCACTGTGTCCTTGGTTAGTCTTATTTGGTTGGTACTCCTAGTCCATGTGCGCCGCTCCTTTGATCTATAAATACTGTCCTGGAGTGCTTGTTTTCATCCATTGGACATTCTGTTGAAACCTTCGTGGTCATGAACATGGTAGTTTGTGAAGTAGAGCAGCCCCGAGCATATTTTGTAGTTCCTGTGTGTCTTGTCGTAGCTGGAGGAAGTCTTGTGATAGGGATTAGAGGTAGGCTAATCCCGCGACAGCATTGTGCCAGGATGTACGTGGCGGTAGTTGGAGGAAGTCTTGTGATGTGGGTTTCGTTCCTTCATCTGGCAGTTCTGGGTTGATCCTCGTCGCCTGTCTTGAGACTGTCCGGTGCAGATCAACACCATATCCAGCATCACATCGGTCTTGGGTAGACAGATGCCCGCCGGCCTTCTCTGCTCCATGTTGTCTTGCCGTGCTGCCGATTTCTGCCTTGGGTGCACTGTGTCCGTCCTTTGAAGAAAATAGTGTAGCCGATGGCAGTTTGTCCTTCCGAGTAGCAATTTGGGACACGTAGTCGTTCCAGAGCCTAGCCGTGTCCGTGTTCCTCTTTGCTACTTTGCTTTTCGTGGTGCCGAGTTCGTTGGGTCTTGTAAGATTTGTAATCTTCTATTTTTGAAATCGCTTGTAATGGAACGAATCTTGTCTTCTGAGTTGTCATTTACTTTTTTGTTGTGATCCCTGTCATTCATGAGATTACCGAGTTCTTTCCTAAATAATCGGGTTCTTTTGTTCCTTGCGAGGTAGTTCTTTCTTTCTTCCTGGTTTGACGAGTTGTTCTTGTGGCGATCTGATAACCCTGCCGTGGTGCTGGACGGATAAGTCTGAAATCTGCCCGTTGGTTTGTACCGTTGTGTGGATTTGTGCCCTCCGTCGTTTTAGCTACGTTGGTAAATGGACCGTTGCGTTCTCACACTGTATTTTAACGGGCCTTGTGGGCTGTTCTTATTACTGAGAAATCTATTTAAAGACCTTTTATCTTCCTTTCCTTTGCTGCACAGCTTTTGCCTTTAAACCCTAGCTTTCAGAAATCTGCCACCGTCATCGTCGCTGTCACCCGAGCTCCACCATCCTAGCTTCTTCTTCCCCAGTGCCTTTTTGCTTCCGCTAGTTCATGGGAAAAAAGAAAACCGCAAGCAAGTCCCAGGCGACCTTCGTGGACGAGGAGTCATCCCTTTCTTTGATCGAAAACCAGGAATTCATGGCCATGAGGGCTGCTCAAAAGGTTTGGCCGGCCCCAACAACAAGCGAAGATCAGCCGCGCGAGCTCGTCAGCGACGGCTTGATCCCCATCGCTGAATGGAGAGTTCCGGGCGAGCATCGGGTTCCAGCTCCGGGTCCTGGTGAGATTGTCCTCTTCGTTTCCTTTGTCCGCGCCGGACTTTGCCTTCCTGCTTCCGCCTTCCTTCATCAGTTTCTTGGTTATTTTGGGGTTAGTCTGAACCATCTAACCCCTAATGTCATTCTCCATCTTTCCGTTTTCGTTCATCTTTGTGAAGCTTTCCTTGGAATCCCTCCTTCTCTATCTCTTTTTCACTTTTTCTTCCGTCTGAAACCCCAACCCCGCCGCGAAGAAACCAGCGTTCTTGACGGTTGTAGGATTCAGTTTCGCCAGGGTCTTAAGATTAAGTTTTTTGACTATGACCTGGTCAATTCTATAAAAGATTGGCGTGCCGAGTGGTTTTACACTGCCAATTTGATCCCTTCCCTTGTCGTCCACTCTGGATCTGGTCCTGTGGTGAATAACCGATGGGACTGTAACAGAACCGACCAATTATACGAATTTAAGTAAGAAAAACCATCCACCAGAGCAGACGATTGAACAAACTTAAGCCCGTATAACCCGGTAGTCCGTGAAATCACGAAGGATTTCAAACCAACTCGTGTCCCAGCCATGATCGTAATAAGTTTAGCGGTCACCATCACATATTACATAAAAGTTTGCATCACGGATACATCAGAGTTTCAACATAGTTATTACAAAACCAGTTCGAATAAAAGTAGCGGAAGTCATTTGTTCAAACCACACACACACTCACGCGGAGTTTAAATATAGTGCCAGCGAATGATCATTTCCAACAAAAGCATCAGATGAGACGTAAGGAATGACCATGCCCATGGTCCTAAGCATCACCCATTGCAGGATACAGGCAGTTGATACAGTAGCCGTAATACATCTGCCCATCTGCAACAAGTGGGAATAAAACCCTGAGTACGAGAAGGTACTCAGCCAGACTTACCCGACATAACCGAAAATAAATGACACCAAGGATTATGAAGGGCTTTATAGTAGGGTAGCTGACTCATTTGCAAAAAGAAGCATTTTTAGCCTTTCAAGAACTTTTCGAGAAGCATTATTGCCAAGTTAATTATTATTAACCTGCCGACTAGATTTGCACCTATACTAGAGTAAACATGTGATTAAGCAGATAATGATAACCAATGATCATTAAACAACTTCCATACTGTCATATTCGTTATAACTGTCCAAGTGTTCCATAACATTTACTACGATGAAGTAACTCAAGTCAAGTGCTCACTATCCAGGAGCGATGGCGATTCGAATCGATTCCTAACCAGCTGGTGATTTATTCCTTACACAAACCTCACTCACCCGCTAAAGTGAGATATTGATCACCGAGTCAACTTTCCAGGAATATCGAGTTTGCCAGGAACCACATGTACCCGGGGGCCGACCGACTGCACTTTGGCCTTATCATCCCGCCCCCGTGTCCTACCACACCTGCTCCGGCACAGTGCGTTGCGGGCAATCCACTCGGCCCGAAAAATCTCCCAGCTTCGCAGTCGGAAGGTACTTTATCCGGCCAGCTAAATGTAAGGCATGCGTTCAACATGACTCGAGGCCCAACAACGGTTGGTCCTTAATCGACACAGACGGAAACACTACAGTCCAAAACTCTGCAAGTCTCCGTCCGGTCTCAACTTCATTTAACACTTAGTTATACCATGACTTCATAGTCATCCAAGCAGATCCAGATAACCACCTATAGCTCGTAGGTGACAGGAAATCACCTGACTTCTACCGGTCTAAGCCAGCTAAGCATTGACTCGACTGCGGATACCAGGGTAACAAGGATATAGTATAACAAAGGTAAGCAAGGTATAATGCAGCAACGGTTGCAAACAACTCCTGAACGTAATGCATCAATTAAAGTAAAGCATTTAATTAAATCATTGCAAACCGGGAGAAAAATGCTCCGGGGCTTGCCTCTCTCAAAGGAGCTCGGACGGTGATCGGGGCACTCCGGAAGTTCCTCAACGTCCTCCTCGTCGGCTTCTGGCACTTCCTGCTGCTGCACCTCGAGCTGCTCCTCGGGTTCCTCGGGTATGACGACTGGGTTCTCGGTTTGCGATCCTGTATGATGCATGCGCGTAAGTGATTATGCAAACGGTGCATCGAAGGAGATGAATGCAATAGCTATGTTGAAATGCAAGGTAGTCAACATCATCCAAGAAACTATACTTCAAGCACATGTCATCTACTGCATTCTCTTCTACTACTAATATGTTAAGTTAACCTATCTTATGAAATGCTTCAAAGATACACCAAAGCTTTACTAATTTCTTCATCACACTTAAAGCAACACTTGCTTAAACTCTAATTAATAATAGGTTTGAATAGCAACCTATATTTCTGATGCTCCTAAAAATCTGAGAAAATTACAGTAGCATAATACTACCCTAAACAGACTACCATAAAAATTTCATGGCATTTGGATAAGTAAACTATCCTACACAAAAATGACAAGCTATAGCATAAAAATGAGCATGAAATTACTTTGTACTATGAAAAGTGTCAAACAACAGAATTAATATTTTTCCTAGGTTCTTCATAGCATATAATGACTGTCCAAAAATTTTCACATGCATGTTTTATACAAAGTTTGCTCTTTAGCAAAAATAACAAAAATCAGCCATTAAAGGCACTTAAACTACACCTCAAAATTTTTCCCACAGCACATGCATGAAACATATTTTTCCTAGGAAGTACATGACATAAGAAGGTGAACAAACTTGAAATCATATTTTTCTGAAGACTATATATTTTTCAAGTTATCAGCAATATCCATGATTAAATAAAATCCTACAGAAAAGTATCCCAAAATTGACATGCAATAATTTTCCCAAGTAGATCTGGTGATAAGGAACCTAGCAAAATTTGTTTCAACAAATTTGGAGCTAAAATGAGTGCACAAACATTTTCCAAAGTCTTTAACAAAAATCTGAAAAAGCATTTCTTAATTCCTTTTAAAAGTCAGCCGACAAAATACTGGGTGCACCCGGTGCTGTACACCCAGAGTGACTGCCATGCGGGACCCGTGGTCAATCCGGACCCACGTGTCAGCCGGAGCCGAGACAGGGCTGCTGTTGACCGGCCGGCTCTCGCCGACGGCGAGGTCCCCGGCGAAACGGAGGGCACCAACGTGTTCCTCATGACAAACCCGCGTCGGATAGAGGTGAAAAGGGAGGGGCGGTGCATGGGAGAGAGGCTCGTCGACGGCAATGGCGGAGCGGCGGTGCGGGTTGTCGCCGGTGGAGCATCTCCGGCCACGGCAAGGTGAAAGGAGGCGCGTGGGAGACTCAACGTTGCCGTGCGGTGCTTTTGCGCGCGAAGGAAAGGTGGGAAGAGGAGCGGAGAGGGGGAGTCCACGGGAGCGGAGCTCACCTACGAGCTCGGCTCGGAGTGGACTGACGAGGCGAAGGGACGCGGGTGAAACAAATAAGCCAGCTGCGGGGCGCGTGGCGTCTTCGTGGCGGCGATGGCCTGACCGGTGGGGGCAGCGATGGCGTACGGCCACCACTTGGCCGCCGTGGCCTGACGATGTCGGCCAGCTGGCCGGCCTGAACCATCCATCAGAGACCGTCGAGACCGACTGACAGCGCGTTTTCGTTGCTTCCAAACTCCAAAACGGTGACGAGTTAGCAATTTCTCCTTGAAGCAAAGTTGCAGATCTACAATAGGGCTACATTTGTTCTATAGAAATCCTAAGCTAATTCGCAAAGGACAGAGAGTAATTTCATGCCAAAGTCGTGTTCACGAAACTGAAAACTGAAGTTTATACTTAGAAAATTTCTAAGTGTTGAAACCAACCCAAATTCTGACTTGTGGGACCATTTTGAGCATGTTGTGCACATTTTCATGACTTGGTCACAAAATACTTTTTGTTCCTCATATAATTTGCTACAACCTTGTTTTAGGTTGCTCAGATATGCAAACATTCTAAGTGGTACTTTTTGCACAGTCAAACCAAAAAGTCCTAGGGTCAAAACAAGTCAAACCATGATTTGAAATCTTAATTGGGCAAAATGATCAACATGAACATTGTTCCTAATGACTTTCTAAGCATAGCTAAAATGTTTAACAATATAATTAGCCATACCACACATTGGTCATACAAAAATCAAGCACTAAAGGTACTGAAACGATGAAAAATAACTGAAATGATACTTTTGTTTTAAAGTCATGTTTCCCATGTTTCAAGTGATATATGCTCATGAATGGATGAATGATGCTCATGAATATGAAATGCAAGTGCAATTAGGCAAGAATAACACCAGGGGTGTTACAGCCCTCCCCCCTTATAAAAATCTCGTCCCGAGATTTGGGTTACGAACCATTTGTTATAAAAATCTTCATAAGCTTTTTATAGATACTCTCCTGTTTCCCAAGTTGCATCTCCCTCATCATGGTGATCCCATTGTATCTTGTATGTTTTCACCACACTATTCCGAGTAGCACGTTCCTTAGTGTCTAACACTCGGACTGGTTGTTCGCGATACACCAAATCTGATTTGAGTTGGATACCTCGAGGTTCTATTCTTTCCTCCGAAACACGCAAACATTTCTTGAGATGTGATACATAGAAAACTGGGAAAACGGTACTCATTGTTTTAGGTAACTCTAACTTGTAGGCTACCGGACCTCTTTGTTCCAAGATCTTGTATGGTCCTACGAATCTTGCGGCAAGCTTTCTTCGGATTCCAAACCTTTTCTTCTTCATTGGCGTGACTTTCAGATAAACATAGTCACCAACTTCAAACGCAAGGGGTCTCCTTCTTTTGTCTGCATAACTTTTCTGACGTGATTGGGCCGCTTTCATATTCTGCTGAATAATATGAACTTTCTTCTCGGCTTCTTCTACAAAGTCAATGCC
The DNA here is from genome assembly GCF_019320115.1 of Miscanthus floridulus. NCBI lineage: Eukaryota > Viridiplantae > Streptophyta > Magnoliopsida > Poales > Poaceae > Miscanthus > Miscanthus floridulus. The sequence continues at coordinate 103,701,926 of NC_089597.1, forward strand.
ATAATACCTTCTATCTCCAGGTTCGACCCAATTCAATGGTGTTCTACATTTTCTGCCATATAAAGCTTCGAATGGGGCCATCTTGATGCTATCTTGATAACTATTGTTATAAGAAAACTCAGCTAACGGTAACCATGATTCCCATGATCCTTTAGAAGACAATACACAGGCTCTTAACATATCCTCCAAAACAGCATTCACTCGTTCAGTCTGACCATCTGTCTGAGGATGATAAGCGGTACTGCGAATCAAACTAGTTCCTAAGCCTTTGTGTAAATGTTCCCAAAAGTGAGCCGTGAACTGTGAGCCTCTATCAGACACTATGGTCTTTGGTATACCATGCAATCTCACAATTTCTGCGATATACTTCTCGGCATATTGAGGTGGTCGATAATCTGTTTTGACCGGCAAGAAATGAGCGGTCTTGGTAAGACGATCCACAATTACCCAAATCGAATCATGTCCTTTTTGAGTAGTGGGCAAACCCGTGATAAAATCCATACTGATATCGTCCCACTTCCAACTAGGGACTGATAAGGGTTGCAACATACCGGCAGGTTTCATGTGAATGGCTTTCACTCGACAACATGTGTCACATCTGGCAACATATGCTGTAATTTCTTTCTTCATTTTGGTCCACCAATAGCGAGATCTTAGTTCTTGATACATCTTACTACTTCTGGGATGGATAGATAGCTTAGAAAGGTGAGCTTCATCCATGAGTTTATTCCTAAGCTCTCGATCCTTGGGAACCACAAGACGGTCGTCAAACCACAACACGTCCTGTTCATCCACTTTAAAGTGTTGAGACGGCTTTTCTTTTATTTTCTCTTTGATGTGGAATATCCCCTTGTCAGTTTTCTGACCTTCTATTATCTTACTCTCCAACGAGCAACTAATCTGAATACTATGTAACACAGCAGAATGCATTAGATCGAATCCATCTTCAAGTAATGGCTGCACATTCAAGTAATGTGACTTTCTGCTCAAAGCATCTGCCACTACATTGGCTTTACCAGGATGATATTGCACATTCAAGTTGTAATCCTTGATCAATTCCAACCATCTACGCTGTCTCATGTTTAGCTCTGGTTGGGTAAAGATATACTTAAGACTCTTGTGATCCGTGAAAATATTGCACACATTACCAAGTAGGTAATGTCTCCAAATTTTTAGGGCGTGCACAACTGCAGCAAGTTCAAGATCATGTGTTGGATAGTTGACCTCGTGCTTTCTCAATTGACGTGATGCATAAGCTATGACTCTCCTTTCTTGCATAAGTACATAGCCTAATCCAGTTTTCGATGCGTCGCAAAACACATCAAATGGTTTCTCAATATCTGGTTGTGCTAGAACAGGAGCAGTGGTCAACAGTTTCCGCAAAGTGTGGAAAGCTGCTTCACACTCCTCTGTCCACACAAACTTGTGATCCTTCTGTAGGAGGCTCGTCATCGGTTTGGCGATCTTCGAGAAATCTGGTATAAAGCGACGGTAATAACCCGCTAGTCCTAAGAAACTTCTAATCTCAGGAACTGTGGTCGGTGCTTTCCAATTCATAACTTCTTGCACCTTACTTGGATCGACTGAAACTCCATTCTCTGACAGAATGTGACCAAGAAAAGGAACTTCCTTCAACCAGAATTCGCATTTGCTAAACTTGGCATACAATTGATGGTCTCTAAGTCTGGTCAAGACAGTTCTCAGATGCTCTTCATGATCTTTTTCATTCTCGGAGTACACCAGAATGTCATCGATAAACACTACCACAAACTTATCCAATTCTGGCATGAAAACTGTATTCATCAAGAACATAAAATATGCAGGAGCATTTGTCAAGCCAAAAGACATGACAAGATACTCATACAACCCGTATCTGGTGGAAAATGCAGTTTTCGGTATATCCTGTGGCCTAATCTTAATCTGATGATAACCGGATCTCAAATCTATTTTTGAGAACACCTTGGCCTTGGATAATTGGTCAAACAGAACATCAATATGTGGCAAGGGATATTTATTCTTGATGGTCACAGCGTTGAGTGGCCTATAATCTACGCACATTCTCAACGTGCCCTCTTTCTTTTTCTTCACAAACAAAGCGGGACATCCCCACTCAGACTTGCTTAGCCGAATAAACCCCTTTTTTGACAAATCTTCTAATTGCTTCTTTAGCTCAGCTAACTCATCTGGAGGCATCCGATAGGGTCTCCTTGAAATCGGAGCCGTTCCGGGGACTAACTCAACTCCAAACTCAATCTCCCTATCTGGCGGAAGACCAGGTAGCTCATCTGGGAATACATCCGGAAATTCACACACTACCGGAATCTGATGAATAGGAATAACTTCCATAGCACATGTAACACTTATAAGGTCTGTTCTCCGAGGCAATGGTACTTGGAAAGTACCCTCACCTAGTGGATCCTTAAGGGTCAGTACTCGACTTCCAGTATCTATGACTGCTCCCCAATCCTTCATCCAATTCATCCCTATAATGACATCCAAGACTAACCCAGGCATAACTATCAGGTTCACTCGGAACTTCCGGATACCTAATTCAAGGGTTGCCCCTCGAACCATCCGGTTGGTCAAAACATCAGCCCCTACTGAACTTATACGGTAACCATAACCCAATTCTGTGCATAGTTGTTCATGTTTCTGTGCAAATGCTTGACTCATAAAAGAATGCGATGATCCAGAATCAAATAGAACAACTACAGGGTTTTCGTTGACAGGAAACTTACCAGCAGTGACGGGCTCTCCCTCTGGAATTTCATCCACTGTTGTACTGTGCACTCTAGCATTATAAGTCTACTGCTTCTTCTTGGGCGGGTACGGACAAAACTTCGAGAAATGACCGGGTTGATCACAGTTATAGCAGGGTCCTCTTATTGTCCCGGTAGATCCCACAGCTCCCTTGGAACTGCCTTGTACCGCAGTTGCGGCTGCTTTGTTGGGCTGTACTACCATCTTGTACGGCTTTTGAGGTCCACGGACATTCTGGCTTCTTGGCTGAGGTGGCCTGAATCGAGCGCCAGGTGCCGATGGGCGATATGGAGGACGACCTCCCATAGGTGCTCTAGCTTGAGACGGCCCACCTTCAAAGGCTCTCTTGCGTGTCTTGGCGGCGGTGCTGGCGTTGTTATTCTTCTCCTGCTTCAGACAGTCGCTGATGAAGTCGTTGAATCTGACGCGGTTGTTGGTACCAACATGCTTCATCATTTTTGGATTGAGACCCCTCTTAAAACTGGCTATCCTTTTAGCATCTGTGTCAACCATGTCGGGAGCATAGCGACACAAGTTGTTGAAGGCATGTAGGTATTGTGTCACGGTTTTGGTGCCCTGGTTCAATGCCAGAAACTCTCCCAACTTCATTTCGGTCAGCCCTGGTGGAATATAGACTCCACGGAAGGCCTCAGCAAACTCTCTCCAAGAAATCTGAGCATTTGGAGGGAAGGTGGTGCGATGGTGCTTCCACCATATTCCCGCCGGTCCCTGCAATTGAAGTGCAGCATATTCCGTTTTCAGCACCTCAGTCATCCTCAACACACGGAATTTATCTTCCATCGTGTTGATCCATTCCTCAGCATCGAGTGGCTCTGTTGCTTCCTTGAATACGGGTGGCCTGGTGTCCATGAAATCTTTGAAGCTGCTATATTGGTTTACTCCCATGCCACCGCCTTGATTGTTACCACGTTGCACGTTGTTGGCGATGGTGCGCAGAAAATCTTCCATGTTCTTCTGAGATTGTTCCGCGTTGCGCTGACTCCCGAGCAGCTGTGCGAGAAACATCTCGGGGGTAAACGGGGGAGGAGGTGGCAAATGCGGTTCATGGGGAGGCTCATTGTTGTTGCCATGGTTTCCACCACCACCACCAGTCCCCGTACCGTTAGCACCGGGCTCAGCGGCCTCATACGTGGTTCGGCGAGTGTTTGTCATCTGCATATTTCAGCAACAAGTAACGATTGAGTGAAGCTGTAATAATTGCGAGTGAAGGAAAAATTATGCCGTACTGAATTTACTGGAGAGAATAAATTCATGCAATAAAACAGAGGCACAACAATCGCATCCCAATTAAAACAACAGCACTTAATCAAATTACTTCAACGACAAACATCGCGTCCATACAATCGCATTGCCAGCATACATACACTGGACTTTTTATGCATTCAGATATCGCATTCGAGAATCAAGTTTCAACCACATACCAAGTCTCATACGTTCGAAACAACATACGATGGATTACATGCCAACAAAAGAAAGGTCATCGCGATAGGACCTAGATACTAGCGCAAAGCAACTAGCCTACTCCTCGGGGCCATCGTCGAGATCGGAGACGTCACCATCGCCTCCAGGTGAAACTACAGGCTCGTTCTGGTTGTCGTCGTCGATGTCCATGCCAGCGGCATTCGGTGGAGCATATGGGCCAACCCCATTGTAGAGCGCGTGAAACTCCTCGTGCAGGTTGCCGTTGTATTCCTCTAGCTCATCGACTCTCTGCAACAGAAGGTTTCTTGCGTTCCAGGCTTCATTCCTTTCCTGAACCAACTGTCCAATCATGCGGTCTGCATTGTTGTTGGCTTGAGTCAACGTATGCACCCGCTGCATAGCTCTATCACCTCTCTCAACCGCCTGATCTCGCTGTAAGTTCATATCAGCCAACTGCTCCTGCAAGCTAGCTATAGCTCGTGCCTGTCTCTTCTTCTGCTTCTTCCCTTTGAGCTTATCCTCACTACGCAAGCCAGTCAAAGTCCAGTAGGTACTCTCGAGACCTTCATATGCTCTGATGGCGGCGAACATAGCACTCATCGCCTGGTTGTCGCTAGCCTGTCCTTCAGCTGGACCTCTGACCAATGCACTTCCTTGAGGCTGAACCCAAATGGCATCGCGAGGATCATCCCTAGGAAAAGTACCAGCTAGAGCTGCAGCAAGCTCACTAGGAAATCGGCTCATAATGTCCCTGATGACACGAAAAGCTGCTCCCTCTGCACCCTCAGCTGGAGTGCGACCCTCAAACTCCAAATGCCAACCATCCCAATCTGGAGCATCACCGAGAGCAGGAACCGTGATCTCCACCACTGCAAGTCCATCATCTGCCAGCTGGCTCTCATTCCAAGAGTACACCGGCTCTTGACCCTCTGGGTACCCCACATCATGGAGCACTCTCCAAAGCAAGGTTGGCATACCAAATTCGCTCAAGAAGGTGTCCATGGTGCGGTGCTCCCTCAGGGCCAATGGACGTCGAGGTGCTCTTCCTCCGGTGGACTTACGGGCGGTCTGCTTTGTGCGGGCCATCTGTAGCAAAAGTTCTCTTATTACCTCGGGGAAACATATTTTTGGTGATACAACTTTTATCAAAATGAGATAATCAATTTATAAGGGGAGGAATGCATGAGATGAATGAGATGCACAAGTAACATGATGTATGTACGTGTCGTACGTTCTCACAAACTTAGGAAATAAATAATTTCTAACGACGAATTCGGTGGCATACAACGATCTCTCAATACGTAGCTAATACGTTCTACACGATAGCGTTGTTATGTACCTGCAGAAGATTCATTTCAGCCCAATTCCCAATGAATGCATAAAAGCAGTAAAATTTTTATCTACACGCTCTACATGAATCCCCATATACGTGTACAACGGTAGTAACTACCCGAACCATCGTCCTATTGACGGCATCGCCTCCATGGACGGAAGACCCATACATGAGATACCTTTGTAAAACAGGCGTAGAACATGTAATTACTCCAGCATCATATAAGCATTCACCCTAGATCGGCGGTGTATCCGATCATGCTCTCACAACTCACACTTACCGAGGCGTAGAGGCAAATGATCCATTCATTACCACTCAACCAAGTGGCACTCATACAATAACACGCCGTATGAGCGACGAAAGAGAAATATGACGCAAGAACCCAAGTCAGTACTTAATTAAGCCACCTAAAGTCCTTAACTGGGCATAAAGGATATGATCACTGGCACACTTTATAGTTTTAAAATCACGTTTTCCAAATGCCTTTTTGTTTTAAATACACTTGTGAACAGTAACACGCTAAACCATGCTCTGATGCCAGCTGTAACAGAACCGACCAATTATACGAATTTAAGTAAGAAAAACCATCCACCAGAGCAGACGATTGAACAAACTTAAGCCCGTATAACCCGGTAGTCCGTGAAATCACGAAGGATTTCAAACCAACTCGTGTCCCAGCCATGATCGTAATAAGTTTAGCGGTCACCATCACATATTACATAAAAGTTTGCATCACGGATACATCAGAGTTTCAACATAGTTATTACAAAACCAGTTCGAATAAAAGTAGCGGAAGTCATTTGTTCAAACCACACACACACTCACGCGGAGTTTAAATATAGTGCCAGCGAATGATCATTTCCAACAAAAGCATCAGATGAGACGTAAGGAATGACCATGCCCATGGTCCTAAGCATCACCCATTGCAGGATACAGGCAGTTGATACAGTAGCCGTAATACATCTGCCCATCTGCAATAAGTGGGAATAAAACCCTGAGTACGAGAAGGTACTCAGCCAGACTTACCCGACATAACCAAAAATAAATGACACCAAGGATTATGAAGGGCTTTATAGTAGGGTAGCTGACTCATTTGCAAAAAGAAGCATTTTTAGCCTTTCAAGAACTTTTCGAGAAGCATTATTGCCAAGTTAATTATTATTAACCTGCCGACTAGATTTGCACCTATACTAGAGTAAACATGTGATTAAGCAGATAATGATAACCAATGATCATTAAACAACTTCCATACTGTCATATTCGTTATAACTATCCAAGTGTTCCATAACATTTACTACGATGAAGTAACTCAAGTCAAGTGCTCACTATCCAGGAGCGATGGCGATTCGAATCGATTCCTAACCAGCTGGTGATTTATTCCTTACACAAACCTCACTCACCCGCTAAAGTGAGATATTGATCACCGAGTCAACTTTCCAGGAATCTCGAGTTTGCCAGGAACCACATGTACCCGGGGGCCGACCGACTGCACTTTGGCCTTATCATCTCGCCCCCGTGTCCTACCACACCTGCTCCGGCACAGTGCGTTGCGGGCAATCCACTCGGCCCGAAAAATCTCCCAGCTTCGCAGTCGGAAGGTACTTTATCCGGCCAGCTAAATGTAAGGCATGCGTTCAACATGACTCGAGGCCCAACAACGGTCGGTCCTTAATCGACACAGACAGAAACACTACAGTCCAAAACTCTGCAAGTCTCCGTCCGGTCTCAACTTCATTTAACACTTAGTTATACCATGACTTCATAGTCATCCAAGCAGATCCAGATAACCACCTATAGCTCGCAGGTGACAGGAAATCACCTGACTTCTACCGGTCTAAGCCAGCTAAGCATTGACTCGACTGCGGATACCAGGGTAACAAGGATATAGTATAACAAAGGTAAGCAAGGTATAATGCAGCAACGGTTGCAAACAACTCCTGAACGTAATGCATCAATTAAAGTAAAGCATTTAATTAAATCATTGCAAACCGGGAGAAAAATGCTCCGGGGCTTGCCTCTCTCGAAGGAGCTCGGACGGTGATCGGGGCACTCCGGAAGTTCCTCAACGTCCTCCTCGTCGGCTTCTGGCACTTCCTGCTGCTGCACCTCGAGCTGCTCCTCGGGTTCCTCGGGTATGACGACTGGGTTCTCGGTTTGCGATCCTGTATGATGCATGCGCGTAAGTGATTATGCAAACGGTGCATCGAAGGAGATGAATGCAATAGCTATGTTGAAATGCAAGGTAGTCAACATCATCCAAGAAACTATACTTCAAGCACATGTCATCTACTGCATTCTCTTCTACTACTAATATGTTAAGTTAACCTATCTTATGAAATACTTCAAAGATACACCAAAGCTTTACTAATTTCTTCATCACACTTAAAGCAACACTTGCTTAAACTCTAATTAATAATAGGTTTGAATAGCAACCTATATTTCTGATGCTCCTAAAAATCTGAGAAAATTACAGTAGCATAATACTACCCTAAACAGACTACCATAAAAATTTCATGGCATTTGGATAAGTAAACTATCCTACACAAAAATGACAAGCTATAGCATAAAAATGAGCATGAAATTACTTTGTACTATGAAAAGTGTCAAACAACAGAATTAATATTTTTCCTAGGTTCTTCATAGCATATAATGACTGTCCAAAAATTTTCACATGCATGTTTTATACAAAGTTTGCTCTTTAGCAAAAATAACAAAAATCAGCCATTAAAGGCACTTGAACTACACCTCAAAATTTTTCCCACAGCACATGCATGAAACATATTTTTCCTAGGAAGTACATGACATAAGAAGATGAACAAACTTGAAATCATATTTTTCTGAAGACTACAGATTTTTCTACATATTTTTCAAGTTATCAGCAATATCCATGATTAAATAAAATCCTACAGAAAAGTATCCCAAAATTGACATGCAATAATTTTCCCAAGTAGATCTGGTGATAAGGAACCTAGCAAAATTTGTTTCAACAAATTTGGAGCTAAAATGAGTGCACAAACATTTTCCAAAGTCTTTAACAAAAATCTGAAAAAGCATTTCTTAATTCCTTTTAAAAGTCAGCCGACAAAATACTGGGTGCACCCGGTGCTGTACACCCAGAGTGACTGCCATGCGGGACCCGTGGTCAATCCGGACCCACGCGTCAGCCGGAGCCGAGACAGGGCTGCCGTTGACCGGCCGGCTCTCGCCGACGGCGAGGTCCCCGGCGAAACGGAGGGCACCAACGTGTTCCTCATGACAAACCGCGTCGGATAGAGGTGAAAAGGGAGGGGCGGTGCATGGGAGAGAGGCTCGTCGACGGCAATGGCGGAGCGGCGGTGCGGGTTGTCGCCGGTGGAGCATCTCCGGCCACGGCAAGGTGAAAGGAGGCGCGTGGGAGACTCAACGTTGCCGTGCGGTGCTTTTGCGCACGAAGGAAAGGTGGGAAGAGGAGCGGAGAGGGGGAGTCCACGGGAGCGGAGCTCACCCGCGAGCTCAGCTCGGAGTGGACTGACGAGGCGAAGGGACGCGGGTGAAACAAATAAGCCAGCTGCGGGGCGCGTGGCGTCTTCGTGGCGGCGATGGCCTGACCGGTGGGGGCAGCGACGGCGTACGGCCACCACTTGGCCGCCGCGGCCTGACGATGTCGGCCAGCTGGCCGGCCTGAACCGTCCATCAGAGACCGTCGAGACCGACTGACAGCGCGTTTTCGTTGCTTCCAAACTCCAAAACGGTGACGAGTTAGCAATTTCTCCTTGAAGCAAAGTTGCAGATCTACAATAGGGCTATATTTGTTCTATAGAAATCCTAAGCTAATTCGCAAAGGACAGAGAGTAATTTCATGCCAAAGTCGTGTTCACGAAACTGAAAACTGAAGTTTATACTTAGAAAATTTCTAAGTGTTGAAACCAACCCAAATTCTGACTTGTGGGACCATTTTGAGCATGTTGTGCACATTTTCATGACTTGGTCACAAAATACTTTTTGTTCCTCATATAATTTGCTACAACCCTGTTTTAGGTTGCTCAGACATGCAAACATTCTAAGTGGTACTTTTTGCACAGTCAAACCAAAAAGTCCTAGGGTCAAAACAAGTCAAACCATGATTTGAAATCTTAATTGGGCAAAATGATCAACATGAACATTGTTCCTAATGACTTTCTAAGCATAGCTAAAATGTTTAACAATATAATTAGCCATACCACACATTGGTCATACAAAAATCAAGCACTAAAGGTACTGAAACGATGAAAAATAACTGAAATGATACTTTTGTTTCAAAGTCATGTTTCCCATGTTTCAAGTGATATATGCTCATGAATGGATGAATGATGCTCATGAATATGAAATGCAAGTGCAATTAGGCAAGAATAACACCAGGGGTGTTATAGGGACAAGAAACTTGAGTCACCTGCTAAGATTCAAGTGATCCAGCCGCTCCTTGATAGGATTAGTATGCTGAAACAACAGGGTTTAACCGGCTTCGGTATTGTTTCGAGCTTTCTTTGTCGCCGAGTTCAGCCTTTGAAAGAGCGGGAGCACCTTGGCTTCGAGTATTCTAGGGCCGAGGATCCTTCACGCATGGTCCCAGCTCTTGAGCTGACCGGTGAGGAGGTACTCGAGCGTCTCCAGAAGATGCTGAAAGGAGTGAGCGTTATTCCTCCTGCTGTTTTCGAGTTCTCTGCCAACAACCCGCCCCCAGCTGTGAGTTGTCTATCTCTTTGTTTGGGTACTTTATGCACTCTCGCTGCATCCATTTTTGCTTAGCTTTTCCTTGTCTTGGTGTTTTATCCTTTTTCGCAGGAGCTTGGGCGGAACTTTGTCGACCCAATCCCTCTTGACGTTCTCCCCGCCGTGGCAGAGATTGGGGAAAAACTTGCTGGAAATTCTGCAACTAGTAAGTCCCAAACCTGTACAGCCCTTCCTGGGGTTTCTTCCAGATTTGTTGATGTATATGAAGAATATGTTCCTCGTCTAGTCCCTCGCGGTCCTCGTAGTGTCCCGAAGAGGGGGCGAACGGATGGGTCTTCATCTGGCCTGCCTGTCTCCAAAAAGCCTCGCAAACCAAGTACTCCCTCAGGTACTCCAGTTGTTGCTAGCATGCTCTTAGGTGAGCACATTTAATACTCTTTGTTCCTTTGTTTTCCTGTTTCTCTCTTGAACCGAGTACTTTTTATTCTTTTTCAGTAGGTGCTCTGGTTTCCTTGGCTGAGGAAGAGGAGGATGATGAAGTACCCCTCATCATGCGGCGGTGAGTTGTTTTTCATATTCCTGTTGCATTGAATTTCTCTTCTTTGTCTTGACTTTTAGTCTTGAACTTTTTTGAAGTAGTCGAACGTCGGGTATGAGTTCTTCTGAGGCTCCCGCGCTGACTTCTTCTGAAGCTCCAGTGTCGAGTTCTTTGGTAGCCTCGGTACCTAGCTCTACCGCTCCTCCAGTGCGGGGTTCTTCCGCGGCTCCAGCCCTGGCTTCTTCCGTGGCTTCGTTGTCTGCTATCCCGCTCCAGTCACCGGGTGGCGGGGATGTTTTCGCCGTCGTGGTTCCCCATGTGAGGCCTTCTTTTGGTTTCGCGAAGAAGAAAGTGGTTGGGTGAGTAGATTCTGGCTTCATCTTTTTTGCTTTTATCTTCCTTCTTCTGGTTCTCACCGGTGCTTTCTTTTATCAATTTTCAGTGTTTCGTCTTCTTTCGTTTCTTCATCGACTTCTTCTCAGCCTTCCTCCGTGCCATCGAGTTCCGAGCCCCAGGACTCACAACATACTGTTGATGAAGTTGCTGCGGGGGCTCCGGAGCTGCCTGGTGAAGCTGCGGACTTGGCCGCCCCGGAGGTGATCGTAGCCGTCACGCCAGGTCCTTCTGAGGGTTTGGCTCTAGCTTCCCTGGAGGTTGCTTTGGTCATTCCTTCTTCGTCCCAGCCGGCCTCTCCTTCCCCTTCTCTTGCTTCCGGCGGTCCTTCTTTTTCCGGTGACGTGGTGCAACAGTTCGATGCCACCCATCGGTTATCGGAGCTGACCGCAGCCTGGGGGAGCTTGTCGACCCTCGCAACTTCTTTTGGTGAAAAACTCCAGGTAAGTTTTACTGCCACTCCTCTTTTGCATGCTCGTTTTTCTTCTGTCCTTACGCCTTGATTTCTCTTTGTCTCTTTTTGCTCAGTCTTTCTCTCATGATCATTCTGGCTTCTTTTTCTCATCTGAAAATGAGAGAAAGTTGTCTTCTGAGGTGAACGCTCTGAAAGCCGATCTTGACCTCCTTCGGGCTGAGTTGGAGATGGAGCGTCAAATGCACCAAAAGGAAGAGAAGATCTTTTGTGCCCGGGTGGTAGAGATGGAGAAGCAGAGGGACGCCGCGGTGGAATCTGCGAAGAAAGAATGCAAAGGTGCCACGGGTTCTGCTTGTTTCTTCTTGTATTTTGACTCCTTTTTCGCTGACTTGTTTTTCGGTGTCTTATCTAGCTCTCCGAGCTGAAAAGCAGAAGCTCTCGGAGAGTATCGATGAAATGAAGGCTCTTGTCCGCTCTAGTCATAACAAGGCTGAGGAGGTAATTACTCATGCTGAGGAAGAACTCGCCCTTGCTAAGCTGATTAGGCGTGGAGCTGACAGAGATCTTGTGCAGGCCCAAAGAACTATTGAAGACTTGTCCGGGAAGCTGGCGACGGCTACTGAAAATTGGAACGTTTTGTGGAAATCTTTTCGTTCAGTAGCTGATGTTCTCCGGACTCCAGCGGATGACGGGCAATCTTGGGCTCAGTTCATTTCTCGGATTCCGGCTCGTTTCCAAGAGTTCGCGAAGAAATGCGCTCAAGTATGTACCAAGAATGTGCTGGCCTAGGTCCGGGTTCTTGCTCCAGAGGCGCCTCTGTCCAAGATAGCGGAGGAAGCTGATAGTCAAGAATACCTTGATGCCGTTGAGAGGATGGAGCCTGAGGTCGAAGATTTAGCTAGTAGGGTTGTAGACAGTCTTAATATTGATATTTCCCTTCCTGATGACAATGCCTGATCCAATTGACCAGCCTCTTGTAATATTATACTCCTCTTTAAATGAAGATTCTTTGTTTTTGTTGATGTATTCTTTGCTCGGGTGTGGTTGGAGTCACTTGACTTGCTGAGTACTTTGTCCCGTTTTCGTCTCTGCTCTGAAAACAACTCTGTGCGTTATCCTGACGAAATCCCTCGATTTGTCGAGTACTTTTCTTCTCTTCCTCTTTCGTGACCCATCGAGTGCTTTGTCCGCGTTATGCCTTGTTAGATGTAGATCTTTATGTTGACAACCTTTCGTCTGCGCTATGTAAAACGACTCGGCATGGAATGTTGCTTTGACAAACTTCGGCATCCGAGTGCTTTTTTGAGTGGACGACTCGACATGGAATGTTGCTTTGACAAACTTTGGCATCCAAGTGCTTTTTTGAGTGGCGCTTGTGTTTTTCTAAGAAAAAAGTATTCCTATCTGGATGTAGCCCCCGAGACTCTTGCTTTTCGGAACGAAGAGCTGGAGGGTCTTTTGAAGCTCAATTTCGGTCGACTAGTTTTAGGTGTTAGCTTTTAGCTACCCTCGTCGGCGGGCTCAAGCGTCTTTTCAGCTATTTTGCTCTCGGCCGGGATGCTCAGGCATGTTTTCAGCCATTTTGCTTTTTGTTTCGGGTGTTAGCTTTTAGCTACCCTCATCGGCGGGCTCAAGCGTCTTTTCAGCTATTTTGCTCTTGGCCGGGATGCTCAGGCATGTTTTCAGCCATTTTTCTTTTTGTCTCGGGTGTTAGCTTTTAGCTACCCTCATCGGCGGGCTCAAGCGTGTTTTCAGCTATTTTGCTCTCGGCCGGGATGCTCAGGCATGTTTTCAGCCATTTTGCTTTTTGTCTCGGGTGTTAGCTTTTAGCTACCCTCATCGGCGGGCTCAAGCGTGTTTTCAGCTATTTTGCTCTCGGCCGGGATGCTCAGGCATATTTTCAGCCATTTTGTTTTTTGTTTCGGGTGTTAGCTTTTAGCTACCCTCATCGGCGGGCTCAAGCGTCTTTTCAGCTATTTTGCTCTCGGCCGGGATGCTCAGGCATGTTTTTAGCCATTTTGCTTTTTGTTTCGTGAAAATAACTCGTTGAAAGTCATGACAAGACATGTTGTGGATGATTATCATCTTTATTGATCATGAATATAAACTGATACATATGTTGTCGAAGAATATTGTCCCTTGTCGATTGTGAATGTTGGTCCCTTGTGGCTTGCATATCTGTTTTTTCTTGAGTTGTTTTTACGCGTAGAATCTTCTTAGCTGGCTGATGTGCCACGTATTGCTGACTTCTCTTCCGTCTTTGGTTATTAACTTGTATGTGCCTGGTCCGGTGACTTTTGCGACAATGAACGGTCCTTCCCACGGACTGAGTAGCTTATGTCGTCCGTCAGTCTTTTGTATCCTTCTTAGCACTAAGTCTCCAACTTGTAATGATCGAGGATGGGTACTCTTGTTGTAGTGTCGTCTTAAACCTTGTAGGTATCTGGTTGACTGGAGGGTAGCGTTTACTCTGACTTCTTCTGAGTTGTCGAGTTCTAATCTTCTTGTGTGTTCTGCTTCTCTTTCATCGTATTGTTCTATCTTTGGTGATGTCCAGATCAAGTCGGCAGGTAGTACGGCTTCTGACCCGTAAACCAGGAAGAAGGGTGAGTAGCCTGTTGCTCTGCTTATTTGAGTTCGTAGCCCCCATACTACTTTAGGTAATTCTTCAATCCATTTGGACCCATAGTCCACTAGTTCTTCGTATAACCTTGGTTTTAATCCGGCTAGTATGAGTCCATTAACCCTTTCTACTTGTCCGTTGGCTTCTGGATGTGCAACAGATGCGTAGTCTATGCTGAAACCACAGTCTTGTGCCTAGCTTTTGAATTCTATAGCTGTGAAGGGAGAGCCTAGATCTGTGATGATTCGATTGGGCATGCCGAAGCGGTGCATAATGTCTTGGATGAACTCGACTGCTTTGGCTGCGCTGTATTTCGCGAGTGGTTTGTATTCAATCCACTTGGTGAACTTATCGATTGCTACAAAGATGTACTCGAAGCCGCCTTTTGCTTTCTTCAGAGGTCCTACTTGATCCAGCCCCCAGTAGGAAAAAGGCCAAGCGGGTGGGATGCAGATAAGATTGTGAGCTGGCACATGGGCTTGTCTTGCAAACATTTGGCAACCTTTGCATTTTTTGACAAGTTCTTCTGCATCTTTCAAAGCGGTTGGTCAGTAGAATCCGGTGTGAAATGCTTTGCCAACCAGTGTCCTTGAAGCGGCATGATTTCCACAGCAACCTGAGTATATTTCATCTAGGATCTCTTTGCCTTCTTCAAATGAGACACATTTTAGGAGTAATCCTGATGATGCTGCTCTTCTGTAAAGTCTATCTCCTACTAGAACGTAGTTTTTGCTTCTGCGAACAACTTGGGTGGCTTCTGCTTTATCTGCTGGCAATTTATTTTCTTTGATATAGTCGATGAAAACTTGGCTCCATTAAGTGTTGATTACCAAGATCTGAACGCCTTTAGCCTGAATTTCATGGGTTGTTTCACCGGGTTGTTTGATAGAGGGAGCTGATAGCTCTTCTATGAATACGCCGGGTGGAACCTTCGCTCTGTCTGATCCGAGCTTGGCGAGGACATCTGCTGCAATGTTGGAATCGCGCAGGACGTGTAGAATTTCTAATCCTTGGAAATATTTTTCAAGTTTCCGTATTTCAGCACAGTAAGCACCCATGTTTTCTTTGGTGCAATCCCAATCTTTGTTGACTTGGTTGATGACTACTGCAGAATCGCCGTATACGAGTAATCTTTTTATTCCGAGGGTAATTGCCACTCGTAACCCGTGGATGAGGGCTTCATATTCTGCTTTGTTATTTGTAGCTTGCCACAATATCTGAAGGACGTATTTGAGTTGTTTTCCTTCTGGAGAAATGACGAGGACGCCTGCGCCGGCTTCGCCTAGTTTGAGTGACCCATCAAAGTACATCTTTTAGTGATTAAGTATTGTATCTGATAAAGGCTGTTGAATCTCTATCCACTCGGCCACAAAATCGGCAAGGGCTTGAGATTTGATTGCTTTCCGCGGGGTAAAATCGATGTTAAGAGCTCTGAGTTCAACTGCCCACTTTGATATACGTCCCGTTGCATCTTGGTTGTGTAAGATATCTCCGAGTAGGAAGTCTGTCACCACGGTAATCTTGTGGCTTTCGAAATAGTGGCGGAGCTTGCGTGAGGTGATAAGTAGAGCGTAGAGTAGTTTTTGTACATGCGGGTACCGGATTTTTGATTCAGATAATACTTCGCTGATGTAGTATACGGGTCGTTGTACTTTATACACACGTCCTTCTTCTTCTCTTTCTATGACTATTGTCGTGCTGACCACAGCAGTAGTCGCCGCAATGTATAGCATCATATCTTCATCTTTCCTTGGGGGTGTGAGAATTGGTGAGGATGTTAGGTATGCCTTAAGTTTCTTGAAAGCTTCATCGGCCTCTTTTGTCCACTCAAACTTTTATGTCTTCTTTAGTAGTTTAAAGAAAGGTAACCCCTTTTCGCCGAGTTTTGATATAAAACGGTTGAGGACCGCCATGCATCCTGTTAGTTTCTGCACATCTTTGATACTTCTAGGTGGGCCCATCTCTGTTATAGCTCGAATTTGCTTGGTGCTGGCTTCAATCCCGCGCTGACTGACCAAAAATCTGAGTAGTTGTCCTGAGGGAACTCCGAATACACATTTATTTGGGTTCAACTTCCATCTCCATCTCTTCAAGTTTTCAAAAGTTTGCTTTAAATCTTCAATCAGAGTGTCTGGGTTTTTTGTTTTCACCACTACATCATCTACGTATGCCTCCACATTTTCACCGATTTGATCCCCAAGGCAAGTTTGGATAGCTCTTTGGTATGTGGCACCAGCGTTCTTTAGTCCAAACGATATGGTCTTGTAACAGTAAGCACCGAACGGAGTAATGAAAGACGTCTTGCTCTGGTCTTGTTCTTTTAATGCGATCTGGTGATACCCTGAATAGCAATCGAGAAAGGATAATAGTGTAGACCCTGCTATTGAGTCGACTATCTGGTCAATGCGTGGTAGCCCGAACGGATCTTTTGGGCAATGTTTGTTGAGATCTGTGTAGTCGACGCACATACGCCACTCGTCCGTGTTCTTCTTCTGCACAAGGACCAGGTTAGCTAGCCAGTCTGGATGAAGGATTTCTCTGATGAATCCGGCTGCCATCAGTTTTGTGATTTCCTTTTTAATCGCTGCCTTTTTGTCGGGTGAGAATCGTCGTAGCCGTTGCTTTACAGGCTTGGAGCTTTCATTAACATCAATTCTGTGCTCAGCCAACTCTCTTGGGACACCTGGCATGTCGGTCGGCTTCCAAGCGAAGATATCTTTGTTGTCCCAAAGAAAGTTGGTGAGCGCGAGTTCCTATTTTGCCGAGAGGTGGGCACTGATGGTTGCTGTCTTGGAGGTATCGCCGGTGTCCAAGTCGATTTGCTTGACGTCGGCTTCTTTTGGTGGTGTGATGATGTTGGGCTTTTTAGCCGGTATTTCTAATTCTTCTTGGCTCATCTCCGCAGCAATTGTTGCTATTTCTTTTCTTCCATTGTCGGCTTGTGCTTTGGCTGCAATTTGGATTGCCTGAACGTCGCAGTCAAAAGCACGCTTCAAATCACTTCGAAGAGAAAGGATACCGTTGGGTCCTGACATCTTAAGCAATAAGTACGGATAATGTGGTATTGCCATGAATTTTGCCAGTGCTGGGCGTCCGAGGATTGCATGATATGACGAATCGAAGTCTGCGACCTCAAATTTGATAAACTCTGTTCGGTAGTTCGAAGGAGTTCCAAAAGTAACGGGTAAAGTAACTTGCCCGAGTGGCATGGCTGCTTTACCGGGTACTATTCCGTAAAAAGATGTGCTTGTTGGTGTAATCATCCCGGCGAGTTGTAGTCCCATCTTTCTTAGTGTTTCTGAAAAGATGATGTTGAGTCCAGCTCCCCCGTCGATTAGTACCTTGGTGATAGTCATACCGGCAATAGTTGGGTTTAGAACTAGTGGGTAGTGGCCTGCGTTCCCTACGCTAGTCCATTAGTCTTCTCTTGAAAATTGGATTGGATATTGTGACCAATTGAGATATCTTGGTGTAGCCGGTTCTGCTATCATGATAGTCCATAGTGCTAGTTTTTCTTGATGTTTGCTTCTGCAATTTGGAGCCCCTGAGAAGATCACTGCTACCGTTCCCCTGGGTTTTTGGAATCCTTTGTCCTCGTGGTTGTCTTCATCTTTTTTCTGATTGTCCTCTTTGGTGTTCTCCTTACTATCTTTTCTTGTGTATCGATCATTGAAAGTGTAGCAATTTCCGATGGTGTGTCTCCCATTAGGGTGCAATGGGCAACGTATGTTTTTAATGTCATCATATCTTCTGGGTTTGGAAAACTTCTTTGATTTGTCGGCCATTGCCACGGTATTGTCTGGTCTACGTTTTCTCTCTTGATGTCTGCTATTTCGATGATTTTGCTTGTCCGAGTTGTCCTGGTTGCTTCTATCCGGGAATCTCTCTCATGTTTTTTCTTCTGCAGTAATCATCTTTTCTACTGTTCGTCTGAACTCTTCATTGTTTCTCGGATTTTCTTTGCAGAAGTCTTGAAATTGCCACATAGCCATGATTCCGTGAGAGAAAGCTTCAATTACTTCTCGTTCGGTGATGTCATGCACTTGAGCCCGCAGTTCGCTGAATTGTCGATAGTAATTTCTGAGACTTTCGCCTCCCTTTTGCTTGAGTCCTTTCAGTTCTGCATGAGTGATCGGGTGTGTGATGATACCCGCGAAATTTTCACAGAAAGCTCTTTGCAAGTCTTCCCAAGTTCTGATCGACCCTGGGTTCAATTTTTCGAACCATTGGAGGGGCATCGTTTCCAGTGCCATGGGAAAGAACAGGGTCTTGATATCGTCGTCTCCTCCGGCTAGTTCAATTGATTGTGAATATATTCTGAGCCATTGCCTTGGTTCAGTTTTGCCATCGTATTTGGAGTGGTTAGATGGTTTGAACTTGTGAGGTAATCGTACCGATGCAAGCCTTTTCGCGAAACATGGGAATCTGTCATGTGTTCCGGCTTCTTTGAATTCGGATTCTACACCTCCTTCTGGCCAACTGTTGTTTTGATGGGAATAAGTCTATGAGGCTGTCTGGGTAGGCACCCTACTCCTGGTCTTCCTTGGTTGTTCAAATTGGTGGCCTTGATTATGTTCCTTCCTACTTTCTCCGTTATGGCTTCCACCTGGCCCAAGTCTTTCAAAAGCGGACTTCCTTTGATTTTGGTCTTCTTGCCTGTGGGTTGTTGATCTGGCGGATAGTCTTGATTGGGCTCTCTCTTCATGCGTTCTCGGGATCGCCGACCGGAAAAAGTCTTGGAGCTATTCATACTTCTCACCGGGATATGAAGTTGCCCTGAGTTCTTCTAATGCTTCTTGAATCTTATCGTAGGGCGTATTCGCCGTGCGTCTTCCTTCGACTTCTCGTTGTGATTTTCTTCTGTCGTATTCAGCCAACTCTGACTCATATCTGGTCCAGGCTTCCTTGCGCTGCCTAGCACGGTGTTGGCGCCCTTGCTTCAACTTGTTTTTCCTTTCTCTGGCTTGTTTCTGACTCTCGGTTTCTCTATCGTAGCCCTGGGCAAAGGGTGATATGTTGGATTCTGATTCATCTGATGACCTGACATCGGGTGCTTCTGGCGGATTTAATGGTGACCGAGGACGTCGAACCATGAGTACTTCTCGCGCGTGAGCCGTTCTGTTATTGGTGTTAGTTTTCATACTGTCGGAGTTGCTGATGACTTCAGTAGATGCCTCGGTGTCGCAGATCGAGTCTCCTTCTTGGTAAGGTAGAATAGATGTCGTTGTTGCCCCGACTAGTTGGGTTCCGCTATCTTCAGGAACGGGACCTGGCTAGTGGATGATACAGTCTTACGATGTTATCGTAAGCACGAGACCCTCCTGTGCTCCTACCAGTGGTATCCCAAGCATTGGATTGAAAGACCTTTCAATCTGTTCCTGATAGGTTTTTACTGTGTTGTCGAGCCCAAATGGAAAAGAACTCAACTTTTTGAAAGAACTCTGAGGGTAATCCGAGTTGTTTTGCGTTGCGCTCTGGGATCCTGCCAAAAAAGAACTCGGTTTCTTGAAAGTACTCGAATAAGACTTCACCTTGGACACGGAACTTGAATTCAGGTCGGATGCGCGTAGCTGTGAAATCTTATTCGAATCGGATATTATGAGCTGCGTGAATCTTCTGATGAGCTGATCCGTCGTAGTTGTCGAAATAGGAGATTCTTCATGATGATCCGGATCTTTGAGGAGATGGCTTTGAAGCTTGCCGTTGTTGTCCGCCTCGTAGATCCATGAGCCGAAGATGAAAGTTGATCCCGTCGGGAAGATCGTTTTGTCGAGGTCCATCGAGCTCTCGGATGCAAAGTCGCCGAAAGCCCCTACCTGGCGAGCCAGCTGTCGATGTTTCACCACCGATAGCCTGCCACGGGGATACCCGAGGCAGTATGTTCGGGCTTCAGCGTATGCGAAACTCGACGGTGAACACGAGAGACAGTCGATTTATCCTGGTTCAGGCCCTCGACTATAGTCGAGTAATAGCCCTACGTCCAGCCGGCGTTAGCCTCTGCGTTGGATTGATTGTAAGGTGTTGTGTACAAAAAATTGTCCTCTCTTAGGAGCCATGCCCTCCTTTATATAGTTAGGAGGCCAGAGTCCTAATCGGTTTACAATGAGATTTTCTAGTAGGATTACTGAATAGTACTACTACTAAGATTACATGGGAAGAATCCTAGTTGGACTAGATCTTCTCTCTCCCTTGTAGGGTATCCTGTGGGTCCCGCATCGACAAGACTATACCTTTTAAGCTACATTTGCATTACCATTTGTCAATATAATTTTCTAATATCCTAGACTATAACGTATGTATTCGCCACGCCGATGTGTGTATGGCGTCGCCACGCCGCGCGCCATAAACGTTGTAAAGTTGTGAAGGTGGTGGGTCGCCGCGCCTCGCCATGCCGCCGTAAAAACAATGGCGAAGGCCCAACAATTTATAGAAAACCTTTTGCTGCCATGGTGTATGGAGTCGTTGCTCATTGAGGTGAACTAAACTTTTCTGGTCAGTGTGAATGACGAACTCACTTTGCATCAAGTAGTGGCGCCAAGAGTCAACTGCCATCAATATTGCCAGATACTCCTTCTCGTAAGTAGATAACCTCTGATCGCGAGGACTGAGCGATTTGCTAATGAAGGCCAGCGGGTGGCCATGTTGTTGCAACACAGCACCCACTCCAGACCCAGAAGCATCCGCCTCCATGTGAAAGGGGCACCGAAAAGTCCGGAAGGGCTAAAACTGGAGCAGAGGACAGAGTTGTCTTTACGGCGGCAAATGCAGAAGCATGTACTGACGTCCAAATAAACAGTGTATTCTTTTTCAGCAAATCAGTCAGAGGCCGCGCAATGATTCCGAAGTGGCGAACAAATTTACGGTAATACCCTGCGAGGCCCAGAAAACCCCGAAGAGCGCGGACGTTGGTGGGAGTCAACCAATCTGTGATAGCTTGGACCTTGGCTGGGTCAGTGGCAACCCCAGCTTCACTAATGATGTGGTCGAGATAAGCTATGGACTGCTGAGCGAAAGTGCACTTGGACACCTTCCATTGATCAGCAGATAACCAGGAGAAAACCAACGCTAAGTGATGCAGATGGTCCTCAAATGAGCGACTGTAGACTAAGATATCGTCGAAGAATACAATCACAAAGCGGCGTAATCCTGGAGCCAAAGTAGTGTTCATGGTGCTTTGGAATGTGCTAGGAGCCCAGTAAGTCCGAATGCCATAACATTGAACTCATATTGTCCCAGATGAGTTTGAAAGGCAGTTTTGAACGACTCGCCAGGGTGCATAAGTATCTAATGAAAACCGGCTCTGAGATCGAGTTTGGAGAACCAACTGGAGTGAGCAAGCTCATCCATGAGCTGATTGAACACCGGGACAGGAAACTTGGATTTAGCTGTCAATGCATTTAGCTGTCGGAGATCCGTCTTTCTTCGTAACCAACAACACTGGAGAAGAAAATGAAATTGTACTTGGTTGAATGATACCCTGATCCAGCATCTCCTTAACTTGTTTCTCGATTTCGTCTTTCAAATTGGGTGAGTAATGATAATGTCTGACAAAGACTGGTTGAGCTCCTGGAAGCAAGGAAATTGAATGATTATAACTCCGGGAGGGAGGCAAGGAGGTTGGTGGCTCAAACAATGTAGCAAAAGAATCCACCAACTGTTGTATCTGTGGATGTAGCTGTTCAGTAGAGTCAGCAGGTAAACCTTCAGTTTCGGCCGACAATAACTGAAGACAAACTGAGGTAGGCTGGACGGCATCCATATCCTGTAATACTGCCTAATTGTCATTGTAAGGGATAGCCACCCATTTGTGCTCCCAATGAATTTGCATGGGGCTGAAAGCTTGAAGCCAGTCCATGCCGACGACAGCATCAAATGCTGACAGGTCCAACACTCTGAAATCGGAGCAGAAGTGATACTGTTCAACTGACCATGGCACTGACTGCAGTGTACGTGGGCTGTGCAAGAACCCCCTCTAGCAATCTGAACTTGAGCCTGCTGAGTAATTGACTTAAATTGATGTAACTGAGAAGCCACAGAGGAACTGATAAATGATGTCGAACTGCCTAAGTCAATCAGCATGACTGCCAGAATGCCCGCAATAAAGCCCTGAAAACGGATTGTCCGTGACACCGGAGAACTAGTGGAAGCAGCTTTGGAAAGAGCGAGGCACAACTGCTCGTCGGGTCCTGAGGTGGCTTCAGCCGCTGAGTGACATTCATTGTCAGAAAATGATTCCCAAAGAACCTCCACTGCATGTAGAACTTCAGGAGAACATGTATGGTCCTTGGACCATTTAACACCGCACTTGAAACACAATCCCAGAGCTCGCCTATAAGATTTGATGGCGGCCAGCTTAGAATCATCAGCTGGTGAAGTAGCTTGGGCGTGTGGAATGGCCTTGTCTTGACGAAGCGGCGGTGGAGGAAGTGGAAAAGCCTGGCGCGGGATGGTCGGAGCTTTCGATGATGAAGACCAATCACCAGCGCGCGGGTTCTTTGCAGGAACAACAGAGCCCGCCTCTTCCTGCAACATGGCAACAGTACACACAGTATCCAAGTCTTTGGGCCGCAAAATCAGCACAATTGCTTTGATATCGGCCCGAAGGCCATTGATAAAGCGCATGGTATAAAACATTGGATCAGTGGATTAGGAATAAGCCTTGAGTTGGTCAACTAGCTCAGTCAACTGCTTAGCATACTCAACAACAATAGAAGTTTGTTTGGCGTGGAACAACTGGCGAATGAGTAATTCTTTTTTATCGCGGTCGAAACGATCGTGGAGTAGGCGGCAAAAGCCCTCCCAATCCGAGAAGTCAAGCTCGAGTTCGATGGATTGAAACCAACGAGCTGCCGCTTTGTCAAGGTGTTGCTTAGCTACTCGAACCCAGACAGACAATGGCACATTATACATCTCAAAGTAGTCCGTGCAGAGGGAACGCCAGTGGTGCGGATTGTCGCCATCGAACCGTGGAAAGGACAACTTAGGCAGACGACTGGTGGCTAGTGGAGCAGTAGGGTTGGCGGCAACGGCAAAGACAGGTTAATTGGGTGGAGGCATGGGAGGAGGCATAGGCGGACGAGGAATATGCTAGGGCATGGGCAGAGGCGTAGGTTGTGGAGGGTTCGGTGGAGGCATGGGCAGAGGCGTAGGAGGTGGAGGAATCGGCGGAGGCATGGGATGGGGCAAGGGTGGAGGAGGACGGAATCGTGGCGGGGTACCAGGGTCAGGGTGCGGTGGTGGGGGCGGCGGAGGAAACACAAAACCAGGAGGATCGACGGGAGGAGGTTTGGTGAAAGGCTTATCCATGGCCGGGATATGCATCCAGGTCGTGACGACCCCGGAGGCCATATCCCGTGTAGTCGATGCAACGCCGGGCCCCTTGGGCGTTTTGTTGAGCCGGTGACCGCGGCAGCCGGAGATGGGTGAGGAAGCAGGCCGGCGCTGTGCGGCATAGTGTCGAACACCACGCGGTCACACTTGGCTCTTCTCCACGTGCAGCCGGACGTCGTCCAGGACTCCCTCCATGTCCGGACGCCACACAGCGAACTCCGTGGTCGCCTTCTCGAGCGCCGCCACCCGCGCGTCGCTGTTGTCGGTCTTGTGGGTGACGCGGATGGCCTCGAGATCGTTGAGGCGGTTGGAGTACTCTATGTCGCGGCCGACGTAGCTGGCCTCGAGGGAGGCGAGTCACTGCTCCAACGCGGCCGCAAAGTTGGCCACCGACGATGTCGCCGCCGCCTGGTGAGCCGTCAACAAATCGAAGCGCTCGTCAACAGCCGCCGCGCGATCCGCAGCTGCGCGGTCCCGGTGGGCGAAACGACGGTCGAGGTCGTCGAATCGTGTGTTCATGGTGTCCATGGCACCTCGGCGCCGCTGGAGACGGGTGTAGTGGGTATGGGATGAAGGGGTTTCCAGGATCGAACGAATCCGATACCAATTTGTTAGCAGCAAGGTGGAATTGGGATCAGATGAACTGGAATTGGGGATCGGCAGCAAGTATAGGATAGATTTCAGACGGAAGAGCACTTGGGGAATATTAAAAGTGATTACAAGTTCTTCGATAATCCCCTGAGTCTCTCCGTCACCGATACATATACGCTCAAGTGTCCTCTCTTCTCTCGCTACTTCGCATTGGACCACGATGGGCCGAAGAACCGTGGGTTGGGCTTCTTGGGTCGGCGCACTCCTGGGCTCGACGACTCGGGCGGCCCGTGCTGCTGCTGTGGGCCGTCGCCTGGGTTAGCAGTAGTGCTAACATGGTTGCGCTGAACCTGAAGGACGTATCCAACTCCGGGTGATGATACCACTGCATATGCATTGTTTGATGATTTAGAGTTACTGTATCACGATCACGATGCACCTTGTCACCCTGTTCCCTCCAATTTGGGATTTGGGAATGAGTAGCAAGCACGGGAAGGAAGGGCCATGCGTGGCGAAGCGATGATGTCCAGTACGTACCTCTCTGCTTTTTAGGGCACTATGGCATGCCGTAGGTAGTAAGGCGGTAGTAGGTTTGGTGAAAAAGCCATCCTTCCGGTTTCAGCCAAGACGACTCAGGTGACACGATCAACACTTAAATGATAACTAAAAGCTGCGTAAAACTAGTCTTACCGGCGGATCTAGATGAAAATATAGGAGAGGCTTAAGTTCATATGGCGACAAAGGCATCAAGCTCAGTTCAATGCTCCAGCATCGTCTTCGACCTCAGCTCAACGCTCAAGCTCCTCCTTTTCATCCTCCGATGACAAAAAGAAATTTAGAGAGGGCTCCACAGGCTCAGCCACGGTAGGGGCCCCCTGAGCCCCCCTGGCAGATCCGCCGCTGCTTACTAGGTCTCTGGTAAGCAGACTGATCCGTCCGCCGACGAGTTCACACGCATTTGTTCCATTTTCTTTGCAGACAACATGGTACTTGATCGCTAAGGAGAGCTCGCTTGTTCAAACAGTTTGGACTATCGCTATCCGGGGCAAGCAGATGCGCCGTCCATGTACTACTACTAGCCTAATTCAACCTGCGGAACCAATCTGGGCGCAGCACAAAATAGTCAGCCGTGACGCAATCACGCAATGCTGTTGATAATCTCGGCGGAAGAAAGTATCCGTCTTTTTTACCAAGCTATAGAGTAATTCAAAGTGGGCCACTCCACTGCACCACTAGTCTGCTACACAGATTCAGATTCAGAAATCAGACAGGCATCGTTGTCACTTGCACCACTAGTCGTGCCGGGCTCGCGCTTCCTTCCATGATTACGGCGTTGCCTAGGCGACCTGGATCACGACGACAGCAGCAAGTTCCCCAGCAAAGCTTTCTTTCTGGATAAATAAGCTGCTGCCTGCGAAAATTGATGGCCTTCTGTTTGACCTTATCTTTTTGCCCCGGCCCTTGAGATGAGGTTTTGTTTCCATTTGCTGAAGGAAGCTTGGTGGAGACGGTGACGAGGTGGCCAGTTGCCCGGCGTTGGCGGGTGAATTTTCTTTCCTCGCAGATGAAATCGAATGTGCAATGTGGTCGTTTTCACCATCGATGCTCGTTCATCGCCTACCATCCTTTTCAGAGGCGAAGAGCCAGTCCACCGCAAGTCGCAGTCACACGCCTCGCAGTGGGCTTTGCAAACTTGGATGGAGGTCTTGTTGGGCCTGAAAGGCGACACATTGCAGGCCCATCTGCGTCGCTGCCAGTCTCTTTCAGAGCCCAGCTAGCTAGAACTAGAAGGTGAAGTGAACCCGGGAAAAAGCAGCGAGCGATTTAACTCGGCGGTCACGACTAATCCGAGAGCAGATAGTGGCCGGCCGGCGGCGGATACGCGTTACTTTCCGGGAGTTAAACGGCTGCAAGTACCCTGCCCTGCCCTGGATTAAAAGGCGGATCGCATCACCGTCGCCGTCGCCGATCACACCCCACGCGGCGCGGCGCGCACCCTCCTGACGACGCTTCGTCGTCGCCAGGGCCTGACCCGACGGTTCATCGCTTTCTCCGTCCGCCCGGTACATGCCTGTCGATGAACAGGGCGATGGTCCTTTCCGTCCCATTTGTGTAGGGGGCAAAGTCATGCATCGCTGTAGTTCTCTTCATCAGTGCATAAGAGATGCATTACTATCTGATTTATGTGCCATTTACGTGTGGTGCGGTGTCAACTACTACAGAGTTTCTTCCGACCGATGAGGACCAGATCAGATATGTGTCCAAGCAGCAAGAATCTAGAGATGGATCGACGAATCGATGCAAATCACTGACTGCAGCTCCAGACACTTCAACTTGGAAGGAAGACAGCGTGCCGACCTTGATCTTTCGCCGATTATTCTACGCGCCGCGGAGGCATAGGAGAGGCGTCTACACGAGCCGATCAATCCAGCTACCAGAAACAAAGCACGGAACACAACAAGACGCACGCACAGATGATCGCTGTCCATCCTCATGACGTCAAGGGATATAGCAGTGGTCAGAAAGAGTTGGCTGGGCCAAAACAATACTACTACTCCTACAAAGAAACCAAATGAAAATTGCAGAGATAGATATTCAGCCTGTTCGTTTCGTCGTAAATGATCGTGGATTATTTATTGCTGGTTGGTTTGGTGAGAAAGAAAAATATTATTCTAATTTATAATCCACGATCGTATACGAGCGAGCAAACGTGATAATTATATCTTGACCACCTGAAAGCCTAGCACTAGCACTAGCACCAAAAAAAAACTATAAAAAAATCGAGCAGAAAAAGACAGAGGAGATAGTAGTAGTAGATAGATGCAGCACCACCATGCCTGAGGTCTGAGGATGGTGGATGGAGGAGTGACAGACACACAGGTGACGGGCTTGGACTCCTGGCGGAACATCCGGACAGGTTACAGGTACAGGCCGCCTTTCCACGCCTCGTTCGCTAGATCGTTTCTATAACTTATAAGCTGGCTGATGCTATTTTGTTGTGAGAAAAAAAATATTGTATCATAACTGATAAGCATGACTGATACGATCAAGCGAACATGGTGTAGCTAGCACCATTGCGAACGCCAGTAGGCAGCTAAATTTCTATTGGATTTTGGCCCGGCCCCATCATCATCGACCGATCCACTTGCTCATCGGTCATAGAAAGAAAGAAAGAAAACGACACGCGGGGGCTCCCCGTCGTCCTACTTGCTGAGCGGTGGATTCCCTATCTCGGCCTAGGATTGGCTGATGCAGATCCGCTAAGGCAGTCTCAATACTAATTTCACTTCCGAGAAACTCACTCATATTTTAAAAACAGTGCATAAAAGTTTCATCCTCATAAAACTCATGTCAGCGTATTTAATGCCCATGAAATCTTCAGTTTCGGCGTCGTCTGCCTGACAGACACGCCGGAGATCCTATGCTCCTTAACCTTGTCTCTTGCTTGCCTTACAACGGAAAAAAAGGAACCAGGGGCAGGGGGTGAGATTTTAGGTTCGTGAAACGGACTGACACTGCGTCTCGTGCGTGGAAAAATCTACCTCTTTTTTTTTTTGCAGCTTCTTCTCCTGCTGCTGCTATGTGCACACTGAATTTATGATGCGAAGATTTTTTCCGGAGCAACTTGCAGAGCGCCATCATCTTCGGTTAGGTTGTCTTTAGAATGCTGCTCTACAACTTGACAACTTTCATAAAGTTTCTTCGGTTCATACCAGAAAAGAAAGAAACGAATACAGAGAGCATCAAGATTTTTTTTTTGGCTATAGTAGAAAGCTAAAATCTTGTCTGAATTTTGTTCAGTAACTAATTGTGCAAATGTGGAAACATAACATGGTACCTATGCCCCATCTTCGTCGTTGATTAATTGGAAGATACCTTTAATAACAGGTTTGCGTTTTGCGTACAGATTGGTACATATTCGGCTCCAAAATGGCACCACAATATCTTATACAACTAGCTAGCATAGTAGCATAGTACATTTGGGCCAACACAAAAGAGAAAGGAAGGAAGAAGAGGAGGTGAACCATGCAAAAATGATGTATCTATATGCAACGCAAAAGCCCTAGGACAAAGTGCAAATTCTCATGCCACAAAAAAAAATTGTATAATCGGGTAATCACAAAAAAAAACAGAAATTCAGGTGAATGCATAATCAGTAATCACAAAAAGAAAAAAAAAGAAATTCAGGTGAATGCATCTTGGACCATGTAGAAATGTGATCGCGAGGAACGCATTGTCCTTTATGAAAAATGCTTAAGTCAATTTTTTTTTTTTGTTGAATAAAATAGCTATCACGACATACACATGCATGCTGTGGAAACTGGAACAGTGCGAGCCATAAACAGCATGTTTGAAAGCCAACAACACATGCTTCTGCTTTCTAGAATAACAGTCATCAGTAATATACATAGTCCTGTCAGGTACCTGTATGTGACGGTGCACCTGTTGAGTACGTGTTAGAAAAAATAGGCATGGCTACCACACATCCATCCAATCCACTTGACGAACGAACAAGACGGTACGTACCTGGGGCCCAACTGCCCAAGGTGCTATTGCGCAAGCACAAATGGTATCATTGTCATCGTGGACATTAATTAAATAGATAAAATCACAAGAGATTATCCAAAACGCATGGAGTTCATGCATGTCCGTGGCAAGGAAAAAGATACAAGCCGAAGAAAAGAGCCCACTCGATCTCCTATTATTATTTTTGGAAAAGAAAGGTAAGATGAAACAGGCGCCTTGGTCATTAAGCACTACGGTCCTTGTCAGTCGTCACCCTGGGTGGCCATCTTCCACAAGCCACAGTGTACCTATCGGACGGCCTGTATTGCTCGGCGCGCGTGGGAATCCCTTTTCCACTTCTTTTTCTCCGCCTTCCCGTTTCGTTTTATTCTTTTTTTTTCTGGAACAACCCTCTACAAAATCCTCATATTATAAAACGGACCCTGCTCCAATATACTCACAGTACTTGCATTATTCACGGGCGTTAGAGGTACGCATACACCTCAGTATTTTTCTCTCACAACAACCCGTTAGCTGGTCTGAAACTTGGTTGAAACCGATTGAAAAACACTGTTCCGGCTGAATTGTTGTGAGAGAAAAATACTGTTCTGACTAAAAAAAAGAAGCCAAACAAGCCGAATATAAGGTAAACCGAACAGGGCCATATATCTAGAGTCGTAGTAATAAATTGCAGAAATCACATTCATTCACGAATAATGAGTCTGTTGTATTTTTTTAAACAGTGGAACAAGGTTCAACCTCTACCACCGTACGAGTCTTAACGATTTGCAGCTTGTTCGTTTGGTCGTAAATGATCGTAAATTTTCAGCCAGAATAATATTTTTCTCTTATATCAAACCAGCTAGCAGTAATAATCCATGATCGTATATGATCCGAACAGGCTGTTGATTTGTCCATGCATTTCCTAAACGCACCGGCCCAAACAAATCCACCAGAGTGTGGGGGATCAAACACTTTACCCAGATGTTCACAAACTTTACAGGCCAAAGACATTCAAGAATTCTCAGGATACAAAGAACTCAAAATCAGACGGCTGATGTGCTAGGTAGGCAAGCTTTTCTAGAATCTCAGCCTACATCTTCCAGCTTGGCTTGTGGTTGCACAAATATTGCTCATGTAATCCAGTGCCCGATTCAAGAGGCACTTCCATCTGTAGCCTTGAACTCTGTAAGGCTTCCATCAGCTGTTTGCTGTTGAAATAAAGTTGTTTCTTGCCCAAAAAAAAAACAATTTGATTTGTCCCGCCGCTGGCCGGGGAATGATAATTTCATTTATGACGAAACGAAAAGGAATCAGGTGGAGAATTCAGCAACTACGTCAAAGGATGGGCGTGGGGCTGGAAAAAAAGAGATTTCTTTTTGGGAGCCTCTAATTAGCTATATATCGCAGGAAAGAGGCGTCGACACGTCTCCTACGCAAACCAAACCGCCTTACATCGGCGGCCACCGTTCCATGACTTCCATCCACCCGCATTTTTCTTCCTCTCGATCGCCGCCCTGTGTCAAGGAAAAAGAGAGAGGGAGGAGATATTATATTTATATATATATATATATATAATATAATATAATAATTTTCGCTTTCGCTGCTGCGATATATACTTTGAGACGAGACGACGACGACACCGACGAGAATTCTTGGATTTCCAGAAGCCCCGAATCGGCGAATCATCCCCTCCTCATCTCTCCCCGTCCAGCCGTCGTCCTCCTCTCCTCCCTTATCGACGATCCGGACCAGTCGCTGAATTCTTCTTCGTTCCCCTCCTCTCCTCTCCGCCGTCGCCGTCCTACCCGGCCTCCTGTGAAGCAGGTAACGATTGATATGATAGGATAGATTACTGTTATTAACCGCCCGGGCTGGGCCGGGGGCCCTCTCTTCTCCCTTCCATCACATCGTGGAAGTAAGGTTTATCTCGATCGATCCATCAGCTTCCTGCATTCATCTTCCCTGGCCGGGTTGCTTCTTCCCTTTCCTAGTTGAAAGATGCCTTTTGCAATCTGTTCTGCAGGACGGGGTTGAGTTGCACGAGCTCAAGTCAAGGCTATATAGAGAGGAGAGACGTACATCAGTTGTAGCTCTGGAGGAACCGATACCAATGGTAAAGTAAAATTCTCTTCATTTTTTGCAATTGATGCTTGTTGATTTGCCAGATGCTTTTTTGCATGCGTATAGGTGTAGATCGACGAGATTGATGAGCTGCTGATCACCATCAGTATACACAGGTGTAGCTTAATTTTACACATGTAGTAGTAGTATTATGCGTATATATATAGAGAGAGAGAGAGAGAGAACGAACTTGCATTTGATTTGGAGGAGACGACGTCAGACGACGACGACGGCGATGATTTGTGATTGATGGATTAGTGGTGGTGCTGCTGCAGGTGATGGTGAGCGTGGCGAGCCCGAGCCCGATGGTGCGGTCGGAGGAGGACCTGGGCCCGCCGTGGCTGCGGCCGCTGCTGGGCACGAGCTTCTTTGTGCCGTGCCGGCTGCACCCGGAGCTGGGCAAGAACGAGTGCAACCTCTTCTGCCTCGGCTGCACCGGCGACGCCCTCTGCGCCTACTGCCTACCGGCGCACCGCGACCACCACGTCGTCCAGGTCAGTCAGCTAGCTACTCTACTAGCGATATATGGTGGTGCACTTCTCCTTCGTCGCGGCCGCCGCCGCCGCTGCCGTTGACATACACGAACACATCATGATTCATGACATATATATGAAATATGGGCATGCAGATCCGGCGTTCGTCGTACCACAACGTGATCCGGGTGTCGGAGGTGGGGAAGCTGATCGACATCTCGCACGTGCAGACGTACGTGATCAACAGCGCCAAGATCGTGTTCCTCAACGGCCGCCCGCAGGCCAGGCCCGGCAAGGGCGTCACCAACACCTGCGAGATCTGCTGCCGGAGCCTCCCGGACTCCTTCCGATTCTGCTCCCTCGGATGCAAGGTACGGTGCAAATTCAATTCATTCCGTCGTCTTTCTCCTCCCTACCTTCTCCTTCTCTCCGCTCTCTCTCTCTCTCTCTCTCTCTCTCTCTCTCTCTCTCTCTCTCTCTCTCTCTCTCTCTCAAAGGCTGTAGTACGAGTAGCGGGCTAGCGGCATTTTTGTCCGAGGCTCGGTATGGACCAACGCCACCAGGGGATCGGACGGCACCCCACCGCACAGCAACGGCAGCTCGTGCGCGTCCTACCACAACCTGGAGGCATCGGAAAGCAGACGAATCCTACCGCAGAAGCGGAAAGGGATCGGAGGCAGCGGACTGGGGTCTATGTTGCGGTTGTTGCCAAGCATCAAGCTCTTGACACCCTCCAAATTTTTAAGCATTGTACGTTGGCCTATGGCCTCGATCTACCTCGGTTAACCACCGATGGCTACCTGCATTGGCCGCCGCCGGCCTTGCAAGGGAAGAACCTGGAACCGTCACTCAAGACCGAATGCCGTGGCACATTTTAGTTGGACCATGCGAATTCGCTGCAAAATTGAGCACAAGAGTTGTCGTTTACTAAAACACAAGGATTCACTGATGAAAAATAATGAAGATAGCTAATCAAGCACACGCACCTATTAATATTCCACAGCAACGCATCAGGTCCTAATTAAGAAAACATTCTAAAGCATGCCCCTCGTGGATAGTGGCTATTTTGATACTACATTAATTTGTGCTGGGGAAGATACAGCCGGTATCTTTCTCATAACGTAACCATATAGCCTTATTAGGAACTAATAAAGACACTCGATCGAGGCGGCCTAACATTTGTTCGTGGTCCCTCGAGAAAAGGTAGCAGTTGATGTGATCACATTTTGGCTCCATATATCTGCATTCTCGAATTGTTTTGCCTTGAAAATTCTTGGTTTCCAAAAGGTTATTTTGTTCCCCACCATGTCATGTTCATGGATACAGTATATGGGGAAAACTTGCACGGTGAGTTTCTTCTTCTTATTTTCTGTGTGGCATTCTACGGATATGTCTCAATCATTGCCCTTTGAACTTTGGGTGGGGTGCGTTGGTACGTGTGCTGCCGTTAAATGCAGCCAAATTGAACGGGTCCAGATAATATAGCCCATTTTCGTCAGCCAAATTGAATGGGTCTAGATATCTCCCATTATAGTCCATCTTCGTCAAGTATCTTGTTTGTTTGATCGTTTATGTGACTTATAAGTCGGCTGATTCTCTTTCGTTGTAAAAGAAAAATACTTATTATAACTAATAAGCATGGCTTATACGATCAAGCGAACAGGGTGACATTGTTGCTCCAAATAGAGACCACCACCGGGTACACATTTGGTAGCTTTGTTGAGGTGAGCGATAGCTCAGAAGCTGGGCAAGCTTGCTGTCTTGCTGATTTCAGCTATACCCAGCTTGCAACTGCAGCACATTTGATTCTCCTGTCCAGTTCTTGTTTTTTTTTCTGCGTGGCTGCTATTTT
Source organism: Miscanthus floridulus (assembly GCF_019320115.1). Classification (NCBI taxonomy): domain Eukaryota; kingdom Viridiplantae; phylum Streptophyta; class Magnoliopsida; order Poales; family Poaceae; genus Miscanthus; species Miscanthus floridulus. The sequence continues at coordinate 103,734,996 of NC_089597.1, forward strand.
GCTGCTGAAGGCTAGTGGAATCGGCTCTCCCTCAAAAGCAATATTTCTCTGGCCCAGCGCAGCTATGTAGCCCCCAAAGCAAGATTTTTTTTAAGGTCCCAAACACCTAGCCTCACCATCAACTAGAATTTTTCACATTGCATTTGCTAGAATGTTTGAGCCAAAACGCTTGAGTTGATAAGAAAATGTGGGAAATTAACTTATACTTCAACACATGCACAAACTATATTAGGCCTCAAACATGGAAATTGGAGTTGGCTGTAATATTTTATTCAATCGCGTCTACCAGGAGACTCGAGACTTCGGGCCCTAAATATTGGGAGTTCAACCCAAAAGCTTCTTACAGGGAAAGCTTAGACAAACACAATGGAGCTCAAATCACAATCACACAAAAAAATGATTAACCACAGCATCTCACCCAAATGCAGCAAGTAAGAAACTAATCTGGCCTCGATAATTTAAGCTATATATGTCTGTCTAACTGTTGCACTAGGCACTATCTATAAAGTTTCCCTAGGAGTTGAAGCTCTCACTGTTCTAGTTTAGGATAAAGCTGCTTTCAGGGGGAGTAGGTAGACTTGATACATCATATGCTTAGGATCTTCCTATCGCGAATGCACTTCTTTTTCGTTTTCTTTTTTCAGCAGACCGAATCATCCAGTTAACCTTCTATCACTTAGAAAGGATAGAAAGAGTGTGTGCGTTATTTGGATAAAGTTGACTTCCCTGCCGGCAGTGATGTTCTACCGAATCACCTTGTTTGCTTGTCGGGATTGGGTATATATATTGAGCTATCAGGTATGGTTATGTTGATCGTCCTTGCAAATTTTAATGGGATCAAACAAAGAGAAAATGACGATCCTTTAGTTTCAGATATTGTTCATTTATGCTATGCCTATTCAGTGTGGTTTAGGCTGATGGTCATGATTAATTAGCCAATTAGGTCACAGAATACCTAATTATTTCCTATATATAACACTTGAGATGCTTTAACTCTCCAAGAAAGTTGGAATAACTTATAATTTGGAATGGAGGGAGTAGCAAGGGGTAATGTCCAATTGTCGCTCTCATGATCTCATCAGTGTGTGAAGCCTTGTGTAAAAACATGCGCAGCAATACACCTATTGAAGGAGGTCATCTAACTAATAAGTAAATATGCAGTTCAGTTTGCAAGCTTTAGAAAGATTATATGAAGGCTAATCAATGTCAGTTGGAGTGTTGGTGTTAGAGTACGTCATGAGCCTATTGGGCCTGGGCTGACGGTATAGCCTGCTAGTGTTAGGATTAATTAGAGATAAGGGTCGCTTGCTTAAGGGTCAAGTAAGCCTTGCTTGGGAGTCAAGTAAACCTCTCTATATAAGGAGAGGAGATGTATTAATCTAATCAAACAAGAATTAAGAACGAAATCCCTTCCCTCTTGCTCAGCCGTGGGCAAGGCCCCCGGTCGGCCTCTGGCCTCCCTCGCAGCCCCCGCCGCCACAATTATGGTCGTGAACAGTACCCGCTTTACTGTAGCAACGCGGGTACTGTAGCCGCCTGTCGCCGCCTCTCCCTCAGCTCTCTCCCTCTCAATCCCAACAGCCACATAACAATCTGGTATCAAAGATCTCTGGTTCGATCATGTCCAGCCCTCTACCGAGTTCTTCCCACTCGTTGCCGCCGCACACCCACCCGCCGCCACCAGTGTCTTCGTCGGCGCTGCTGCCCCACAAAGCAGGCGCGCCGGCATTGGATGCGCTGGCGTCCTCAGGGGCGCTTGCGCCCTCTGCCCCGGCGCCGTCCGCCCTCGTCCTCACCCCGGAGCAGATGACGGCCGCAATCCTGAAATTAGGGTAGGCCGTGGTGGGCATCAGGGCATTCCTCGTTGGGCCCTATGCGCCCCAGCCGCAGCCGCCGCCGCCGCAACCGGCTGTGACCATCCTGCCAGCGGTGCTGCCGTATAGGATGCCCTACTCCAGCACGATGGGTGTTCCCATCCATCTCCTCCGGATGCCGCCTTCCCCATCGCCGACCCCATCTTATGCCCTGGCCCCGACAGTTGGGCCGGTGTATACGATGGCAACGTTCCCGGTGACCACGACGTTGGCTGCCCCAGCCCCTACCACAGGCGCCATGATCCACTACGGTGGGGCGGTACAACAACCCTCCTACACCGAGGGGTTTTCTATGGAGGCGTTGATGGCCCTCTACTCTACGGCGGCAACATGCAGCACCACCACGGCACCTCGTCGTCCGCAGCCTTTGCTCCAGAACTAGCCGCTCCGGGTGTTAGCCACGGTGCTCACCCTCCGCGCTTCTACAAGTTGGAGTTCTCGATGCCAGGTTCCGATGAGCCACTGCCGGATCCCTTCGCGGGGAAGATGCTTACCCGCCAGGTGTCGGATGTGGTGTGGCTGCAGGCTGCTACGCGCGGCCTCCTAGCACGTCGGCGGGTGCGGGAGATGCGCGATCTGCAACTGATTTAGCCCTACACCCCTTCGCAGCTCCTCCACGTTGCACTTCGCTGCGCGGAGGACCTCGATCTTGTCCGCTGCGTCGGGGATCTCGGGCATGCGGTTTCCCCCACGGGCGACGGGCATGCTATTTTCCCTGCGGGCGGCGGTTGGGGAGGCGCATCCCTCCACCTCGTTCTCCATCGAAAGCCCTCCGCTCTTCTCTGTGCGGTGCAGACCAGCAGCCGTCTGGCGGGGAGAAGGCATGGGGTCACCAGCGAGAGCGCACCTCGTAGCCCCGTCGCATTCTGCCACTGGCCGTCGCGAGGGCGCCTCCACTGGTCGCTGTTGCGACCACTTCCAGGTGGCCATACACATGCACCCCTTTAGTCTAGATGGGACCCAGGAGGTTGTACACATGCAGGTTTAGCGTGCGGATGGTGTCCACCTTATGTTCAGGAGTCAAAAATAAAGAGTCCCAGTCCATTTTAGGTTGAGAATAATAAAATAAGCCAAGATGTAAAAGGCTTGTTTTTAGGTGTTAGGAGTCGAGTCAGCGTTATAAGTTCGTTAGGTTGCAACTCGAGGGCGAGCTGCATGTCCAGGTGAGGTGTAGTGTTAGAGTACGTCATGAGCCTATTGGGTCTGGGCTGGCGGTATAGGCCGCTAGTGTTAGGGTTAATTAGAGATAAGAGTCGCTTGCTTAAGGGTCAAGTAAGCCTTGCTTGGGAGTCAAGTAAACCTCTCTATATAAAGAGATGAGATGTATTAATCAAATCAAGCAAGAATTAAGAAGGAAATCTATTCCCTCTTACGAGGCCCCCGGCCGGCCTCCGGCTTTCCTCGCTGCCCCAGCCGCCACAATTACGTCCATGAACCGTACTCATCTTACTGTAGCACCACGGATACCGTAGCCCGCCTGTCGTAGCCTCTCCCTCAGCTCTCTCTCCCTCTCAATCCTAGCAGCCACCTATCAGTTGGACAAGGAGTTGCATATAATATTGCTGTGCTCCCTGTTCGCACTTAGTGCAATGACGACAAATCCACGGGGATAATAATAACACGCTCCATCATGGAGGGTTTCCTTTTCTTTCTCTTTTTCACACGTCAGCTCACTTCACCGATTCCTTGGACAGCTACTCTTGTGGCCATGGAAATTTCATTCTCATTTCTTCTTCTTTGTGCTGCACTATGATAAACCAGTTATATATATTCATTCCCTCGTCGATGGATGGACGTGTGATTAATTTGTATAATTTACAGCTGGGAGGGATGCAGTGGGACCCGAGCCTGACGTTCGCCATACGGCCGAAGCGCGGGCAGGGCTCCGGCGACGACGGGTCCGGCTCCGACGACTCGTTCAGCCCCAAGAAGCCCCGGCGGATGGCCGGGTTCGACTTCGGCCGCTTCGAGCGGCCGGGCATCCGGTGGTCCGACGACGAGGGTAGCAGGTCCAACGACGGGCCGTTCACGCCCGGAACGCCGCCGATCAACCGGTGCAGGCCGTCCAGGAGGAAGGGCATCCCCCACCGCTCCCCGTTCTACGGTTAGCTAGTCTATAGCTACTCCAGTGCATGCAATGCAACACACAAGTCATCGATCAACCTTTAAAATAAACTCGATCTTCACCAGCACGATGCTGTGTGCCACTCATCAGCTGGTGTGAGCAGTGAATCAAGTGATCCAAAATCTGCTACTGGTAGTAGGTCACCATATACAGCTAGGTATATATATGTTTAGCTATAGCCTGTTACATATAGCTGTATACATGCATCCACAATAATGTAGGCGAAAGATATCTGTACATGCCACCAGTATATTGACAAAGGTTGTCAGTATGTGTAGACATGATCTGAAAGGAGATAGAAACATAGGTAGGGTTTGGACTTTATTAGGTTGGCTAGTAGTAGTAGTAGTCGAGATTGATATGTGAACAGGAACAAGCTAGCATCATGTATTTATCTCGGTGTTTGTAGTATTTGGCTGCTTGCCTTCACCACCCAATGCGTTTATTAGCGTTGTGGTGCGAAGCTAAACGTTTTTGCGTTAATCTCCTCCTTATAGGAGCTTAATATGTACATGTACAGACAGTGTATGTATGTATATGTCTGTGTACTAGCAGAAATTAATAAAGAAAGAAAAGGGGAAGAAATACCTTGTGGTGTGTATGTAACCTGCGATCTGCAAGAAAATGTCGGTAAATCTAGGCCGGTTCGGTTGGTATTAAAGTCGACTGAAACTGTTTTGTTGTGAGAAAAAAATACTGATAAGTCGACTGATTAGTTCAAGCGAACAGACCAATGCTAGAATTTTCTTGAGTTGAGCTCTGGTTTTCTTTTGGCACGATCAAATCGGCCGTACGCGCCTCTGTTAGGTATGTATTCTGGCTTTGGGCATCACCATCGTCCAGTACTCTATGTCACATCCCTGGAGTCGATGCCGAACAGGAAGAAAACGATGCTAGAGGCCTAGACCATTGACAATGCGAGTCTGAAGTCTGAACAGCGCTGCCTGTGTCACTGCCATTTCTTTTTCGGCGTTGGTTTCCTGTTCGTTTCGCTGACAGGCTGAAAAGGTTCGCTGATCTGTTATAAGATAAAAATATTGTACCGTAGCTGATAAGCCAGGCTGATAAGTTCAAGCAAACATGGCCTAGGCTCCCAGCGCGCTATGCTACTGCTCTCACACACAAGAAACAGGTGAGTGGCAGCTACTGCTCTGTCACACAAAATACAGGTGAATGGTGGTAAGCTGCAAGACCTTGTGTATGGCAGACAGAAATAGTGTGACATAGTCCCATTTTTTTAACTGTCTCGACCTTCTAGTACAAGCTCTAGTATCTGAACTCACGCACCAACACACTACACGTACGCTACCCACTCACTCACAACCCTAGTGCGTAAGCTAGACCTATATCCTATACCTAGGCTATGAAACACGACTGAGAGATCTCACAGTAGTGGCACGTCCGTGTGAGGGAATGTAAATTATTTAGGCCTCGTTCGGCAGCTTGGGATCCAATCCAGGAGATTATTCAATCCAGGCCAGGAATTAGTTGATCCACTTGCTGGCACTCATTCCAGGCCTGGGTTTAATTCCTCAGCAGAACCAATCCAGAGGCTCCAATTTGCTGTTCGGTTTGGCCAGGGATCCATCCAGGGCTGCTGACAGCATGTACACGTACATATCCAAGCATTTAACTAACACAACAGAATATGATCAGGCTTGGAACAATTCAAATTACCATGCAAAGCAAACCCAGCAGAAATTTCACAACCTGACAAACAAATATAAGTGCTTGTCATAAATAAATCCCATGTTTTGGGGTTCTTGATCTTCAAGTCTATCATCATGCTCTCATACATGTAGAGATAATGGGCAGCAACAATAGCAGAGTACCATAGATAAAGGACATGCTAGCTAGTGCCAAAAGTGACAAAAGGTGCACCAAAAGGCTGTCATGATCCACTCATGAAATTACAATCTTTTCTCACACAAACCATCACAAAGTGCACAAATCCAAAGCATAATTTAAACCAGTAGATAACTCGTTTAAGCCTACTCAAGTGACCACTTTGTCCAATCCAATGTTTCTTGATCATTGACTCATTTGCCTCCCTGAAAATGACAGAAAGTTTTTTTATAAATTACTGAATAATTGAACGAAAATGACTCACAATGTAGTCAATCAAAACATAATTGAATCAATATGTCAGTTTAAAAGCCTTGATTAGTTATGAAACTAATCGGTTCCTTCACAGGCTCTATCCCTATCTCTTGCAGTGGCTTCTCGACACGTCACTGTTTCCTTTCAGAAAGCCAAGCATCAAGATCACGGTAAAAGGACAATAATTTTCAAGCTAAATGACAGGAGCATATCTCAGCTTTCAACCTCACTATAAAAGGACAGCAGAATCGGCTAACAACAAACACAGCCCTAACGGGAAATGCATCTCTGCAGTCCAAATCCTCTTACTAGCAACTCAGTTGTCAAAATGTTCTCATCTCTAAGGGTTGCACAGAACTAGAAAGTATTTCTTCTTTCAGGTTTCTGAACATTTCTCTATGGAACATGGGCATCGTCACAAAAAAAACGACTAATTTTGTTCTTCTAACTGCCACCATATATTATTTAATTGACACCAAGATCATTGTGTTCTTCTAATAGCCGTTCCTATATTATAGTCAGCATCTCATTTGAGAATGCAAATGCAAGGATGTATTTTGCATTATTGTGGGGAATTATCTAATATGGTACCTAAAGTTATGTGACTGACCAAGCTTAGAGAACTCAATGTAGAAGCATATAAATTTATAATCATATAGAAGCTTCTGAGGTGTACCTTCTGGAGTTGGTACCAGATCCCAAAAAGACAGAGGTTCACCTTCCCCAACTCCAAATGGTTCTGGAGGGATCTACAGGTAACAAGAAAAGGTATCTGTTAAGAAAAAAAAACACAAATCATTACTTACAAAAGTCATACATCTATACGTTTTAAACAAAATGAATTTCAAGGATCAAACAGGAGACTAGCATCTTCATGAATTAGCACAAGTGCACAGGCATGCAGCTGGGTACTGCTATTGCTGTCACACCATCAGAGTGGCAGCAACACATGAAAATATTTTACAAAGTACATATAAGTTCCACCAAATAAAGATGCACCATTGTTCCAAAAAAAGAAAGAAAGATTGTTAAGGTCTGATGTGACTACCCTTCTTTTAGACACATGATCAGGCAAACTGACTCTGTCACTGCAGGCCTTAACTAGTAAGATTGTTAAGGTCTGCTGAACATTGCTACATATGCACTATGCAGATTGCAGACCATCTAGACAGGGCCAATGCCATTTCATGGAACAGATAGATCAGCTCAGTAACAGCACATCATGACTTTAAAGTCAGTATTGCAGAGCATCAATCTTTTCTAAGTGCTCAGAAAGCTTATCTATATAAACATTAAAAAAAGAACAAATTCACTAAAATGTGTTCCTCTATTGATTGGAGAACACACACAACCAGTGAACGGAAAGTTTTCAACATAGCAGTGCTTCCTTTATTGTGAGGAGAGGTAGAGGTAGACCGAAATTGACATGAGGGGAGATCATAAAAAGATATTTGAAAGCTTGGGATATACCTAGAGATCTATGTTTGAATAGGAGTGCTTGAAAAGCAACTATTGATGTGCCTGAACCGTGACTATGGGCTCTTGGTGGGTTACAACTCTAGCCTACCTCAACTTGTTTGGGACTGACAGGCTTTGTTGTTGTTGTTGTAATGCTTCCTTTATTGAAAAAAAAATGATTCTGCCATCTGCCATCTTGTTTGGGCAAAATCTTAAGTGCAAACATCTATAGAACTAGTGAACCACGCACTGCTACTCTCCTGTAAGTACTTTCAGTTTTTAGTGTGTTGCTAAAGGCACTCATCGGGCTTCAAATCTTGTGGCCGCAATTTACATGCGCACAACACAAGTGCTTATCCATGGCTAGCAAATGGTGGGAAACAGACTGGCCATCCCGACTCACTGTCAAATGTATATCAACATGTGAGCCGCAGTGCAGTACAGTCAAGAACAGCAGTAGCAGTAGGTGAGATCACAGACCAGAGATTCAGAGCCATCAAATGGAAGTACTGTTCCCCAACGCGCAGGGAGGGATTCGATCTTAGCAACCGGCCACCGCACTAGCTGATCGCCGTCCGGCGCGAGCTAACCTTCCTCGGGACTACCTGCATGTCGGCCAGTCCTTGCGGACGTCGGTGCTGGTGGAGTCCTACTCGTTGGCCCACCCGGCGCCCAACCCCAAGGATGCGGTGCTGCTTCGCCGGCGACGAGCGACGAGTGATGGATCTAGTGAGGATCAAGCGACGGAGCGCAGGAACCCTAGCGCTGGGGAGAGAAGAGGGCAAGGAAGACGAGGGCGATGCGTTACCGGCGAGAAGGCGTCGGAGAGCATGGGCCATGGGCGATGGATGGGAAGCGGTCGCCGTCGCCTCCCCACGCGATCGCCGCGTCGTCGCCTTCCGACTCGGCAGGATAGAATCCGGACATCCGAGGGTCCGTCTCCATTCCGGGCCGAGGAGGGGGTAAAAAGGCCCGGATTGAACTATTTTCATTCTGGCCACATCTAACCGAACGGCTATTCCTGGTCCAACCTGGCTTCGAACCAGGCCATGCCGATCCAGGCGGATCAGGCCACGATCCGGGCCATTCTGGGCCAAAACGAACGAGGCCTTATGGATCTATCGTTCCCGGGTGAGACACCCTGGTCGAAGCCAGGCTTGGATGGCGGGCGGGCAGGACGCACACCAGCGATCCTGCATTTGGGTGCGAAGAAGGGTAGCGTTCTGCTTCCATCAGGAAAGTTACCCGGCCAGAATATTCTAGTTGGGCCATCCTCCAGTATCCACAGATGGCAGGCCGTTGCGAGGCACAGCTGCATTCGGCGACAAAACAAAACCGTACGAAATGTCAGGGTGATGGGGACAAAACTTGCTCCACACAATTCCAGCGATGTACGGAGCACCCCGTTCACACAGCAGTCTCAGTTGAAGGACGAATTTAAGACTGACGAATTCTTATTTCGTATTCTATCTACGTGCAGAAACAATTCATTTACTTTTAATAAATCTCCCCCCCCCCCCCCCCCCCCCCCCCGCGTCTAATATGGCGTGTCACGTTCTAGAATCCATGCTGCGTACAATTGTTAGTTTGATTTGAAACCAAGAAAGAAAACTTGCTCCACACAATTCCAGCGATGTACGGAGCACCCCATTCGGCTGGTAAGGTCCCGGTTTGTTTCAGCTTGTTTCAGCTTATTCTCTCTTACAGAATACTATTCAATCATCCAAAACCATCCAAAATCTACTATTGAACTCACCATCCGAACACCCTGTGGCCCTCCCAGAGTGCCTTGACAAGGGGTAGGGAAAAAGGCGCGCAACGCAACGCAAGCGGTTCCCGGGCGGGTCAGGCAGCCACCGGAGCCGCTCGCGTCGCCGTCCCGGTGTTCCACCCACCAGCTTTTTCAGCAGGACGAGCGCGACAGCGTCAGAACTCAGAATGCGCGCGTCGGTGCCTGCCACCGGCGCGGCTCGGCGGGCGGCGGAAGCGTTTCTAGCAGCGGGCGTTGGCCTGGGTGAGGATGGAACTGAACCGGGTTTACTAATCGGCGTAGCAACGACGCGGTTCCGGCGGCGGCCACCGGGAACCGACGGCGGAGGACGAGGGGAACTCTCTGCTACAGCCAAGTGCGCGGCTCCAAAAAAAATATACGTATGGTGGTGCAGTTGCTGGACGGCGACTGGCCTTGTCTGTGTGTTTCGTCGATCTGTTCTCTAGCCTTCGTTGCGATGAAGCCGTGTGATTTTTTTTTTAGCAACATCAAGCCGTTCGATGGGACGTCACCATCATCTTGAGGCCTTGTTTAGATTACCCCAAAATTCCAAGTTTTTTCACTCTCTCTCCATCACATCAATTTTTAGCCACTTGCATGGAGCATTAAATGTAGGTAAAAAAAAAAACTAATTGCACAGTTTAGTTGGAAATCACGAGATGAATCTTTTGAACTTAGTTGGTCCACGATTGGACAATATTTACCAAATAAGACGAAAGTGCTACTATTCATCGGGTTGAAATTTTTCTCAATCTAAACAAGGCCTGAGTTCTGTTCGTTCGAATATAATAGTAGTACGTACTATCTGTTCTGACGGCGCGACACCTTGGGCCGGCGATCGCCTAGGCCCAGGCCTGGAGGGGGACATCAGCCGATCTACACGGAGCCCATATATACCATGGCTAGTTTTTCTCAAACGAAGGCAGCACGCCAGCACCTTGCCGCACAGCCCACGGGAGGGAAAACGATTGGTTTTCTCGAGTCTGGACTCTCTACTTCCAATGACGCCACGACGATTGGGGACCTGCGCATGCTACATACTCCCTCCATCTAAAATAAATACCTTTCTAATATTTTCTAAACAGATTAAAGATGGTAGCAAAAGCAGCATGTATTCTTATCTTCTTTTCTTTCCTGAAGAACATCTTCTAGATTTGGTAGTAGTTATTATCATATGCAATGTACCCGTAATTAGCTTTCGCAGAATATGACCTATTTTACTAAGTTTGGGCCATGGAGTTAACTAATCAATAAATAATAAATAAAGGTATATAGTGGCCAGATGCCTTATCATCATGCGGCACAACTGTAGAGTAGGTCACTGGAATCAATCAGGTGAGAAAAGTTTGAGTTAAAAGGAAGAATATTTGGGTAAAAAGGTACCCATTACCTACTTACGCAAGGAGAATATCAGGAATGCATGGCGCGTAAAATTTCTAGAATTGATACTTCTATGTCAGTGTAGTCATATAAAACAAAAATAGACGTATTATTAATAATTAAAGCTGAAACGTCGAGATAACTTCGTCCATTTTACACTATCATTCTAATTTTTTTTTCTACACATGAAGGGTTTCTTTTTCTTTCTTTAGATCCCGGCCCACATGCACAGTCACAGCTAAGGGTCTGCTTGATCCCAATTTTAGATTTATAATAATACTAATATCTAGATTATATACACACGATTACAATATTCTGCATTGATAATGATCATAATAAACTTGTATTTCTGAATTATATATAGATGTGGATTATTATTAATAGGAGTACCAATGACCTATATAATCTTAAAAAGAAACATGTTCGAGCGAGATGGATTATAAAATTGCATTAATTTGATTGGGGCAATAAGGTGGGTGGTCGTGAAAACGCTAGTAAGGCAAAGCCATCATCAGCGACGAGTCACTGACAGCCCGCTCCGAAGGTGGTGTTTAAATTCAGGGAGTAAAGTTTAGAGATGTCACATCGGATGTTACATGGAGGTGTCGTATGGGATGTTCGAATACTAATAAAAAAACAAATTACAGAATCCGTCAGTAATCCGCGAGATGAATTTATTAAGCCTATTTAATCCGTCATTAGAATATGTTTACTGTAGCACAATGTTGTCAAATCATAGACTAATTAGGCTTATAAAACCGTCTTGTAAATTAATCGTAATCTGTGTAATTAATTATTTTTTAGTCTATATTTAATACTCCATGTGTCGAATGTGTGATAGGGAGACCACACGCTTGCTGTTCCTGCCGGAGAGAACCGGTGCGTGAAAGTAAAAGGTGCAGTTCCGGGCTCTCCGGCGGCCCGGGCACGCAGCCGGCAGCCGCTCGCGTCGCTGTCCGCCGGTCCGACTGTCCGAGTCCGTCTCGCAGCGCCGACCAACTTGCTCAACAAGAAGAGTGGCGTCATCAGAGCGGGTGGCCGGCCGGCGGCCGGGTTTGACTTGACTTGGAGTTGCAGTTGAATCGGGTTTACTAATTGGCGTAGGAACGACGCGAAAGGAGGCCGGCAGTGGAATAATGGAATTGGAACCGATCCAATTCGGAGGCGGCGGAGGAGGGGAACTCTGCCGCGACTGCGAGCTCTTGCTCTGCCGCCAAGCGCAGGCTTCAGCGTGTCTCCATCCAGGCCGTCGGATGGGACGTCACCGTTCAATTTGTATATATACTTATACAAAAGCCAGACGTGAATACGTAAAGCCAACTAAATACAGACAACAGTACAATACTACTTACCCTACGTAGCCCTTGTTTAGTTTCACCCCAACTTCCAAAAAGTTGCTATAGTACCTGTCACATCGAATGTTTGCGGCCCGTGCATGGAGCATTAAATGTAGACGAAAAGAAAAACTAATTGCACAGTTTGGTGGGAAATTGCGAGACGAACGTTTTGAGCCTAATTAGTCCATGTTTAAACACTATTTGCCAAATAAAAACGAACGTACTACAGTAGCCCCAAAATCCAAATTCCTACAACTAAACACAGCCGTAATGGTAAAGGCCATTCATACGGTCTGTTCATTCGTTGGTTTCAGTCAGGTCTTATCAGTCATGATACAATATTTTCCTCTCACAACGACCCAGCAACAACCGGGCTTATCTGCCCAGAAACCAACCAGCGAACAGATTGTTATTTTGATAATCTACTTATACGGAATACGATCTTGTTCTGATAAAAGAATACTCGGTCGCGTCGTGTTCATGTTCGTGTTCGTGTGCAGACGCCCGAGACCGAATTTTTTACAATTTGGCATTTTATTTGAAAGTTTCTCATAAATAGACCCCTGGCGGAAAGAATTCAGGAAATGGACCCTTAGCTCGGCGCCAGAGTGACTGACGCCGAGCTAGGCGCCAGCGTCTCTGGCGCCGAGCTGCCGGGCACGGGGGGTGGCCTGTCAGGGAGCTCGGCGCCATTCACTCTGGCGTCGAGTTTCCTGTCATTTAACCCGGGCCACCCTCCCTGCCCGAGCGTTCTTCCTCTTCTTTCTCCTCCCTCTCGAGTTTTCTCTCTCCCTACTTCACCCTACCTAACGAATCGGTATATTGGACCTTGGAAACCTTACTTTGATCCGTAGATCTTCGAGAGCAAGGTATTCTCGTTCCTCTCCTAATTTTTTTCGCATCGATTCGGTATGTATTAGTCGGATTTTTGAACATTAGAATCATCATTACTTAGGATTTTATTCTATCCCTCAATAGTTGTATTATACAACCGTAGGATGATCCCAATGCGTGGAAAAGCTAGCAAACCTAGGCGCATGTAGTTATGTTATGGGTTCGTTGTTGTGCATCAAATGGGAAACCCTAGGTTTAGGGTTTAATGATAAATGCTTGCGGTTCTTAGAACGAAATCGGTTGTATCGTAGTTATGGTTCTCATTGATATTTATTTGTGATGTTTTGACTAATGTTTGTTAAATTACATCCGTTTTTTTAGATGCAAGAAATGTTTCAGGAGTAGTTTTGGCGAAAACGGGGTCATCCTCGAGAATTATACCCCGATGCGTCTAGCAAAGATGCCCCCGTCCCTCCTGACCTTCCTATCCCTAACTGTGACTGTAATTTCCCGGCCCATGTTTTTCAATCGAAACATCCGGACACATCGTACAGATGCAGGTCTTGAACGAGCATGTTGCTACATTATGTGCCAGTGAGCGCTTCAAATCCTTTTTTTCGTTGCCTGATTTTAAATGTAATATAATTGTGTTGCTAACTGATTGCATTTTAAATATGAAGGGATTGGTTACAACGAGGAACATGCCGCAGAGGTGGCTCGTGCAAGGTATGAGGAGAAGAATTTAGATGAGCATAGATCGCGAGCTGGTCGCACCGTTCAATCACCAATTGTGTTGTCTGATGAGGAGAACGAGGATGAGGACGACACTGGTAGACTGAGTGAGCTCATTGCTCTAAAAGAGGTGGGCATGCAGGCACAGGAGGCTGAGGACGACACTGGCAGACTGAGCGAGCTTATCGCTCTAGCAGAGGCGGGCATGCAGGCAAAGGAGACTGAGGACGACACTGGCAGACTGAGCGAGCTAATCGCTCTAGCAGAGGCGGGCTTATAGGCGGAGGAGGATGACGACGCATTCTTCACTCAGGCCGCAGCGGCCGCAGATGAAGCGGAGGCCGCTTACTACAGGCGACAGGCAGGTAAGAGCAACGCAAGTGAGCCGAGCCACATCAACAAAGTTGTGATAGAGGACTGGTACTCGGATGATGAGTTGCTTACTCAGTACGTTTCGGACTGAGGATTTAGAAGTGCATTTGCCCTTATGTCTAATGTCCGCACGTACTACTAGTATTAATATGTTAGGGTAGTATTGAACTTTTCATTATTTGGTTGTTTTCATTATTTATGGTCTTAATATTCCGCCTAATGATACAGACGTATTGAAATGTGAACACGTGCTGCAAAAAACGTAATATTGAAATGTCAACCGTGCCTCATGATATATGATCACTAGGTTGTCCATCTATTTAAAAAACGTAACGAAACACATGTCCTTTAGTCCAAATTAGACGATAGATAATACAAATATAACTACAAACATAACTACATATCTAGGTAGCTATCTAACTATATCTATTTACCTATGTTTCTATGTTTCTATCTATCTACATATATATCTCACTAAATCAACTAACTGAGTCATCACAGTAACTAGTAAATAACAAACACCAACTAAATAGGTACATTGCATATTCATAATTTTTACCTTTCTGGGTCGGCGGACGATGGGCGTAGGTTAAGGCGAAGATCCGGGCCCGCGGTGGCGTGGCCGACGACAGAGGTGGCGCACGGCGGGCGGGGGTGCCCGGCGCTCCGCGCGGCGAGTCCAGCTAGACGGGCGCGGGAGGCACGCCGGCGGTGGACGGTGGCAAGGCGAGGCGAGGCCGGCGGTGGAGGGGGGCAAGGCGGGGCGAGGCCGAGGCCGCCGGTGGAGACCAAGGCGAGGCTAAGGCGAAGACGGCGGTGGAGGGCGTGGCGCGAGGGCACGGCGGCGCGAGGGCACGGGCAACGGCGCGAGGTCACGGGCGGCGCGGCGCGGCGAGGGTGCGGGCTCGGCCGCCGGAGCAGCAGCGATGGCCCGGCGCGGCGAGGGCGCGGGCTTGGCCAACGAGGCAGCGGCGGCGGCGCGGTGCGGCGAGGGCGCGGGCTCGGCTGCCGGAGTAGCAGCGCGGCGCGGCGCGGCGGTGCAGCGGGCAAGGGCGACGGCGACGGCGCGAGCAGGGGCGGCTTGGGCGAGAAAGGAAGAGGAAGAGGCGCGGGCCGGATAGATATTTCCGAGCTCGGCGCCAAGATCTACGGCGTCGAGCTCGGCGCCATAGTAACTGGCGCTGAGCTCCCTGCCACCGTTCCCGCTAGCTCGACGCCAGAGACGCTGGCGCCTAGCTCGACGCCAGTCACTCTGGCGCCGAGCTAGGGTTCATTTCCTGAATTCTTTCCGCTAGAGGTCTATTTGTGAGAAACTTTAAAAAAAAAAGTCAAATTGTAAAAAATTCTGCGCCCGAGACACGCTTCAGTGGACGCGGACCCGCCGCTGCTACTGCTAGGGAAATAGAGTAGGAACGCTGCGAAGTGCGAACGCACGCACGCGGCCCGCCAGGCAGGCAGACGACGAGCACCGCTAACAGCCTGAGGCCTTCTCCAGTGTGCTAGTGATGCCTAATAAAAATTTGGGTCCCACCACATGAACAAATCAGGCATCGCTCTCCATCTGCTGCAATGCAGAAACAAATCAGGCATTGCTACCGGCCCCACATGGCAAATAAAAAAAAGCAGCAAACCAGGCACACGCCCGACGACGGCAACCGGCGATAGAGTACTTTTTTACTGAGCGGGCACCGCTGCCTGTACCTGCTCCGCTCCCAGGATTCTCGGCGTCACTTAGGCCTGGTTTAGTTCCAAAATTTTTCACCCCAAACTATTACATCAAATCTTGCGGTACATGCATGGAGTATTAAATATAGACGAAAAAAATTAATTGCACAGTTTGATTAGAAATCGCGAGACGAATGTTTTAAGACTAATTAGTCCATGATTAGCCATAAGTGCTACAGTAACTAACATGCGCTAAAGATAGATTAATTAGGCTTAATAAATTCGTCTCGCAGTTTCCAGGCGAGCTATGTAATTAGTTTTTTTATTAGTATCCGAAAACTCCTTCCGACATCCAAAACATCCGATGTAACATCCAAAATTTTTCATTTCGCGAACTAAACACAGCCTTAATCATCCCTCTCCATTCGAGGCAGACCTTACATCGCCGAGGGCCTAATATACTCTTATACTCCCTCAGTCCACAGAACTATGCAATTCTCGTTTTCCGATATGTCAATCAGTTCAAACTTTAATTAAAATTATATAAAAAACATTAATATTTTTTATACAAAATTAGTATCATTAGATTAGTCATAGAATACATTTTTATAATAAATTTATTTTAAGACATAAATATTAATACTATTTTGTTATAAACCTAATCAAACTTAAACTATGGCCTTGTTTAGATCGAAAGTTTTTTCAACCTGATGAATAGTACCACTTTCGTCTTATTTGGCAAATATTGTCCAATCGTGGACCAACTAGGCTCAAAAGATTCATCTCGTGATTTTCAACTAAACTGTGTAATTAGTTATTTTTTTTACCTACATTTAATACTCCATGCAAGCGTCCAAAAATTGATGTGATGGAGAGAGAGTGAAAAAACTTGGAATTTTGATGCGAACTAAACAAGGCCTATATTGATCGGTACGGATCCCATAATTATCAAATGTCAAGGTGTGGACTGCACCACATCGCACCCCCGCTTCTTCGCGAAACGGAAACAGGAGCGTACGCTTTGTAAACGGAAACCGGAGCGGCAGCAGCAGCGCCCAACGGCTCAAACGACAGTTGGTCGCGTGGCGTGCGTCCGCCGATTGACGCTCGAGTGGGCGCGCACCCGACCCGCCGGTGCCGCGCCGCCGTCCGGCCTGCCGCGGCTAGGGACGCACGCGCCCCGCACACAGTGACAGACGGTAGAAAGCGAGCGGCGACTGACGTGCTCGGCGGATCGGAATGATGGACAGTTGACCCGGGTTTATTTTATATATTATACTAATCGGCGCAGGAAAGACGCGAACGGCTGGATGGCACAGTTTGTTTTGTTTGGGTGGCGGATGACCAAGCGCGCGCTGAGAAACAATCCAACGCATGTTCGGCTAGTATTAAAACCAGCTGATAAGTCGGTTGAAGCTGTTTTTGTTGTGAGAGAAAAATACTATAGGTTCTAGCTGATAAGCCGGCTAATAAATTCAAGCGAACAAACCCCACTCAGCAGTGCACCGGCTGCCAACGAGAAGTGGGGCTGGCCGTTCTAACATTTTTTGCGAGCGAGGAGAAAGAGAAACTGTGATAGACTTTGTCACCGGGTTTTATTTTGCGAGCGAGGAGGAATGGTGTGATAGTCTTTGTCACTAGGTAAATTTGCAGGCGGACACCGTTCAATGGTGACATTATTTGCTGTCGCTGGAGTTTAGACACTATTGAAATATAGTTTTTTGCTAGTACACACTCTTGAATCATGGTTATATGGTATTGGGCATCTGATAAGCTATTAAAATAATGACTTGCAAGGCGGAAGCCATCCAGTGGAAAAAGCAAGAATGCCAAACAAAAGCTAAAAAAAAAATCATTGCAGCTTGGTGCTCATCTCTTGATCAGGCGCTGAACAATAGGACAAATGTAATTTAGACCAACTCAGAGTTGTAAAACTGCAAATCCACCTTGTAACCACCATTGTAATCATGTTGAAAAAGAAAGCAACGCTTGGTTTCTAAGAAAGGCTCAGTCACGGGAATAAAAGACAATGTTCTTGTCTCTACCAGCCTGCCTGTTCGTTTGTTGATTTCAGTCAGGGCTTATCAACCAGCCAACAGTGTTTTTCTCTCATAACAAACCGGCATCAGCCGGGCTTATCAGCTCAGAAATCAACCAGCGAATAGGCTCACATTTGCTTTTGCTTCCTCGATACTCACCACATGACACATGCAAGAGAGAAGGAGAAGCTTGCGTGGAGTGGCTGGGTGAGCACATAAGGCAAAATGGTTGAAATTGATTTTAGTGAGCTATCTTATGCCTCAGTTGCTTATCACCACCACCACCTAGAATTGTATTTTTCTAGAGAATTTTTTTACTCTATAGTTGCATTTTCTGACGAAGGTAGTAGTACTCGTTATTGGTCCCGTTCGGTTGGTAGAATTTTGGTTGAAACTGACTGAAAAACATTATTCTGACTAAATTATTTTGAGAGAAAAATACTGTTTCGGCTTGGAAAAAAAAACTCGAACAAACCAAATAAGTCGAACGGGCCATTGTTACGACTTACTCCGTACGAATGAACCCCCTTTTTCAGTGGCTGCGGGCGACCAACGCATCTCCCGTCTGTCTTTGAAAGTCGTCGAGTCGTCTGATTTTTTTTTTAATAAGCAGTCGTGTGACTTGATTGTACGTACGTAGGTACTAGTACGTGCGTACGGCAAGGCTTCATCGATCGGGCAAGCTGTTTGTGAAAGGGTCTCGGCCAAGACGTGAATGTTGTGTCGCGAGTGAGGACTGAGGGGTCCACCTGTGATGTGAAGAGGTTACGAGGACATGGAGATGGAGTGCAGCAATTGGTACGACGCATCTCAGGACAGGATCGAGCGTCCTGCTCCTCCCCTCCGAGTTCTCACAGGCTGCCAAAACCAAAGAAGTGTGCCGAAAATACAGGGATTGCTTGCTCGCTCGCTGCCCTCGGCACACCTGGCCTCCCCCAGACACCAGGCTCTGATCAAACGCACTAAATTAAACGTCTATCTAGAGAAAAACACGTCCATGGACATACATAAGTGCTGGGGGGCAGGATCGTACTATACGCGTTTCCGGTCACCGGGCGCCGGCAATTTTCCCACTGTGACGCATGCATTTATTTATCCCTTCAGGCAGCACACAGTCTCGCAAGCGATTTGCAGCCCAACCTAGGACTCTACTAGTCAACAATCATGATGCAACGCCAAAGGCTATCATGACGCGCACCAGCCGGCGGGTGCTACCCTCGTACGCACGCTACCCTCGAACACGGAAACGAGAGAGCGGCTCAGCGTTGGCAGCGGGCAGCGTCGACCAACCAATCCTGCGGTTTGAGCGGGTTCGTGCGTGACGGGCCCGTGACTCAGCCACGCGGTCATGCCGTAACGAACAGGTCTTGCGGCCTCCTGCCCTCCTGGACGGGCTCGGGCTCGGTTTCGCTTCCGCGTCAGCGCCCACGCGCCGGCCCCAGCCGCCGGTTTTGCCCTGGGAATTGTCGATTTGTCGTTCTGCTTCTGCTTCTTTGCGACTCGGACCCTGACGATGTGGTGTTTTGCCGTCAGGTCTGGGGCCTAAGGTTTGCTTGGAGCAGAGGTTAGGCTCGTTCGGATGGTTTTCAACGTAGAGCGTTTTCTGTGGGTGCATGGGGTGGTTTAAAGTTGACTTTAAGCTAGAGAGGGGCTTGAGTGTTAACGGCTGCTCCCTCAGATCAAATTATAAGTTCATTATGCCTTTTATACATAGTGCACATGTTGTATACAACAGAAGCTATATAACTTACAAATCTCAAAATGATTTATAATTTAGAAACCCGGATTAGTAAAATTATTATTCCTCTATATGTCTCCACCTTTTTCATAAAAAGAAGTATTATTTCTACAAGCTTATTCTTTTTAGCGGCGATTTTACTAATGCCATATTGCATACGCATATATTAGTTAGCATTAGGAATGCCAAAAAATAATTTATAACTTAGAAAGTGGGGGTTGTAAAATTATTATTTCTCCATACGACTCCACCTTTTCATAAAAAGTGTTATTTCTACGAGCTTATTCATTTTAGTGGCGAGTCTTACTATTGCCATATTGCATACGCGTATTAGTTCACGTTAGAAATGCCAAAATGATTTATAATTTATAAGTTGTTTCTCTAATGATTCCACCTTTTCATAAAAAGTGTTACAAGCTTATTCTTTTAGCGGTGAGTCTTATCAATGCCATATTGCATACGCGATATTGCTTCACATGCATATCTCAAACAACTGAATATTACATGCCCATGCCCCCATGACAGAAACCATACATGTAGCTTACTCAAGTTGGGTGAAAAAAAAAATGGCTGCCTATGATTCCTGGAAGGAGTAACAAAAAAAACCGGTTGCCGTAACACATCCAGAATAGTACAGGAGCCAAGGGAGTTATGTGCTAAATGACAGAACATTCCAATTCGCGTCAACCTTTTTTTTTTCCTCCTCCACTTTCGCCCGCTCCTCTATATATACAGGTTCCTTTTGGCCAACTCCTCTCCATTCCAAACTCCAAACAATTCAATCCGTGTCCACCGAAACTTTGATGGGATCAGGCCTCTCAAGCAGCCACCGGAGCAGCGCGTCGCTTCACCAGCCGCTGGCGACGCCGTCGCCGGCGGCCCCGCCGGCCCTGGTCATCGCGGCCGACGGCTCGCTGAGGGAGTTCGCGCCGGCGCCGCTCCATGCAGTCTCCGTCTCCGACGCGCTCGCCATCGGCGCCAATGCCGACGACCGCCGGTTCTTCGTGTGCAGCTCCGACGTGCTCTACTTCGACGCCGACGTCCCGGCTCTCGGCGCCGACGAGCTGCTCCGGCCGGGGCAGATATACTTCGTCCTCCCCGCGGCGATGCTCGGCAGGCCGCTCTCCAGCGCCGACATGGCCGCGCTCGCCGTGCGCGCGAGCCAGGCGCTGGCGGCGGGAGCGGCAGCGGGGCCGCGTAGTGGGCACGGACGACTCCCTCGCGGCTGCGGCGTGTTCGCGAAGACGCGCGTCGTGCCTGCGGCGCACCACCACCACGCGGACGGCGACGAAGAGGTCAACGAGAAGCTGAACCAGAGGACTCTTGGCAGCTTCGAGACGACGGCTTCACGTAGTCCGGCGAGCAACGCCAGGAAGTCCGCCGTGGCGGCGCGACCGTCTCCGCCTGTGAGGAGGGCGCTCAGCACCATTGAAGAGGATGCCGAGTGATAAAAATGGCTTTAAAGCGCGTGTATTGGACGCGAACAAGTGATACAATGCTGCACGAAAGGCATATAAGCTGATTGATAGGTTTAGTTTTTCATTGGATTAATTTCTTTGTGTGTGTAGGATGTTAAAGACTTAATGATATGCAAAGAGTTTGAAAGGATATGAAATTTTGTTATTTGGTTGATCGACGTTTGTGTATTTACACCAATTACAAAATTAAATGAAAATTTTGGTTGTTGTTGACTTGGTTCGTTATCATTTCCGTTTGTTTACGTTTGAGTGAAGCCCATTTGCAGTTATTTTTTTAACTATTGTAAAGCATGTTTTTCTATATCTAATAATAAAGAGATAAAATTTCAGCCTTTTTTTTTGTCTATCCATTTTTTGGTCCGTCTCCCTCTAACTACCGGACAATGGAGAGTTTTTTTCGTCAGGACTTATACATATAATAACCTGTGCTCTTACGAGTTAGAATCCTAATATGAATACAATGAATACACCTGATCGTGTTTGATACTAAATCCTAATCCTAATCTAAATAGAAAAAGGAAAATAAGAGTAAAAATTAGGCAAATATACAACCTTCTGTCCTCATGTTCCTAATGTTTTGTCCGCAAGTTTTTTTATCTGGCCCGCACGTTCTTCTGTTGTGCATCCGCTTGCTTCTATTTTATTTTTCCAAAATCTGTTTCTTCCGGTGTTTTTTGTTCCTGATTTTTTATCCGCAAGTTTTTTTTGTCTAGCCCGCACATTTATCTGTTGTGCATCCGCTCGGTCTTATTCCCCCCCCCCCCCCCCCCCCCCCCAAAATCTTCGGCTCACTGCGGTGGTTTTTTTTATTTTTTATCAAATAAATGTAAAAACAAACAATAAACACAACACTATTCTTTGAACCATTGCCCTTTATGCAGTTTTGTGATTTGATTAAAAACAAAACCAAATGTATCTCTGCAATCCTCGACGGGATTTGCCATGTGAAAAATTGAGAGGTCTCCTGTCATAAGCACCAGAATTCATGACAGGTCAACAATTAACTCCTTGCCGACTTTAATCAGAGATTCCAACTACGGATTTTTATGGTCCTCGAAGAAAATGACGAAACTAAATATTTAACTATAGAAACACATAGATAGTATGATACTTTTACATCTAAATATTTCTATGCTTTGCAGCGGAAGAAAAAATATATCATTGTTGTATTTTATATTTAATTTGATACAAGTTTCATTGGACATTGTTATATTATTACCAATTTTAACTTATATTATAGATGTCATGGTTATCCTAAAATAAATTAGAGGTCTTAAATTTCATAGAAAGGAAAAAAAACATAAATAGACATGCAACACTTCCTATCATAGTTTTACATGAATGTATTTGATTTTTTAACCCGTTGTAACGCACGGACATGTTTGCTAGTCATTAAATAAAGGACAAGAAAGAGCATATAGTAAAGTAACTATTGAAAAAAAACCTATTAGAAGACAACCAAACACACATCGTACATAAACTTAACCACATAAGAGCACACATTCAGCGAGAGAAGATGATTGTATCCCACCATAATCCACAGTTCGGCCTCCTCATTGATTCACCGAAGCAACACGTGTCGCATGACTGCCTTCTGTCGAAGACCCGGTGAGTTCACTGCTTCCATATTGTCGGTGTTTCGAACAGCCGACTAGTAAATTTGTATATTGCGCGTCTGACCTGGATGGTGTGCTAAGAGGACACGAGGGTTATACTGGTTCAGACCGAATGTCCCTACGTCCAGTTTTGGGCTGCTCGTGTTACCAGCACTGAGTTTGTAGTATGGGGTTACAAACTGGCGAGAGAGGGAGGAGCTCCCAAGTCTCTGTGGTTCGATTGCTCGATATTTCTACTGCTCGATCTATCAGTCGATCGATCTCTCCTCCTGAACGGTGCCTTGCTTTCCCTTTTATAGATCAAGGGGAGAGAACAGGATACCAGAGACCGAGAGAAGGGAAGAGGAAAAAAAGAAAGAGAAATAAGGCTCTTGGGGGTGCGTCGTCCTCCTCTTCGCGTGGGTCCCACTGACCCTGTAGATCGTGATGACAGCGGCGTCGCACCGGGGTCCTGTTGGCCGCTGCTGCATACGTGCGGACGTCGCGCGTCGTTCTTGTCTTCCATCCCATCTGAGCGGACAGAATGGTCAAAGGGGTCCCCTGACAGAGGCCGTACGGGGGGCTGACGGTACACTGCCAGTCAACTGACGCTAGTCGACTGACGTTGGACGGTGGTCAGGTAGGGAGTTGGCAGCACAGTGCTGGCCTGTTGACGCGGTGGGCGACGTGAGTCTCCCAGCATGGCCTGATGCGACCGCCAGTCGCATCAGGACGTGCCCGAGACGTGCTCCGGGACGTGTGCCTCCACGCCGTAGTGGTTGAAGCGGTTCGGGTCCCACCCTGGGGCCACTGCTTTTGTCCGGTAGCAAATCCGACCCCCAGGGGCCGGGCGAGGCGGAAATCTCGTCCTGGGGGCCGGGCGAGACGGAATCCGACCCTCGGGGGTCAGACGAGGCGGAGCCCTCCCCGTGAGACCGGACAAGTCGGAGCCCGCGCTCTGGGGTCGGAGTAGTCGGAGCCCACGCCTTGGGGTCGGACGAGGCGGAAACATCGTCATCGGAGTTGGAGCCCACGCCTTGGGGTCGGATGAGGTTGAAACCTCGTCCTCGGAATCGGACGAGGCGTGGCCCAGCCCCTTGGGGTCGGACGAGGCCGCAGTTGCGTCCTTAACCATCGAATGAGCCGACGTGATGCTCATTAATCCTTTGACTCGGATATCCGGATAAAGATATCCGACAAGTATCAATCATTGAGGAGATAAGAACAAAAAAAAGACCCTCCTAGGAGATGAACTCCACAACCAGTAAGCAGAAACTACATTTTGACGAGCACGACTAAGTCCTCTTACGTTCTTGATAAACACATAAGCAGGTTGGTTTCAACTGCGTCCTCTGCATCCTAGCAACGGAAGAGAGTCTCATACATCTCTTCCTGGCCTGTCTTTTTAATGAAGCATGTTGGAGCAGTCTTGGTCTTGTCATTCATCAAAGCAATGACCTGTTTGTCACTCTCTCATATAGTCTCATCCTTCCGAACTCAACTATAGCTGCCTTTTTTATGAAAATTCTAATCACAATGTGCTGGTCCATCTGTATAGTTCGTAATGATAACATTTTCAGAAACATACAACCTTCAGTCATGCGATGCGAATCAATTTTCAGTGAGTTTGCTCAAGTTATACTTAGAGGAAAGCAAACTTATGAGCCCCCTCATAAGTCAATGGTTAGAAGCCTTTGTGTAGTTTTATTAACGTAGCGGTCGTATCGTTTTCGTGTTTCAATAAACTGGGGCAACCCCTTCTTTTTCCTAGAAAACACGATAGATTTCATGTCTGGGAAGCTTTGTAGACAGTTTGTTGCTGACTAATCCTTGAAATAAATTAATGTTGGAACACAGGGCACATTGTCTAGGTTTTCGAGTTTGTCCAAGGCGCTAGTTTCAGGTACTGGTCCGAAAGGGCATGGGTTCGACTCCCATTCTTGACAGTTTTTTAATTTTTTTGTCGATTAACCCATTCTTGTCCCAGCTTACTTCTGTCAGCTCACTTCTGTCGATTAACCCATCCTTGACCTAGCTTACTTCTGTCTATTTACCTAGCGACCTGCCGACCTGTGACTTCGATGAGCAAGCAGCATTGCAGGAAATTTATTTTTGCCCCAACTTACTCTTGTGATTTACCTGGCGACCAGTTTCCTGCGACTTCGATGGACAAGCAGCATGGCATGATGCAATTCTGAATTTTGTGCTGCTGGTTGCAGAAGAATCGGTGTAAAGATCAGCAGGTGATCGATCGGTACTACAGTCTACTGCATGGAAGAGGAACCCCTTGCATTGTCGAATGGTGGAGCTAAAAATGGCAATGGGTAATTACCCGCTGGGTATGTGTTATCCCTACCCTTATCCACGAGAAAATATTTTACCCGCTAATTTACCCGTACCCATGCACGGGTAAGAGTTTTTTCCCATACCCTTACCCATGCGGGTAACGGGTAACCCGTGGGTTATCCTTACCCATGATTCCAAGAATGTTTGCAAAGAAAAATTACTTTTTTTAATATTAGGCTCCCAATTTTAGCCAAAGCATCACAGATCAATAATAAAATCATCAAACATACCGGCTACATGAACACCTGATCAAATAATCTAATAGATAAATCCATCGTTACTAGATAACAAATGACCAATTTCACATGATTCTAGCATATTGAATCGGGTTCAATTTACCCATGGGTTAACGTGTACGAGTAATGCAGTCCCATGCCTTTACCCGCTTTACCTGTTGGGTAAGGCTTTTTTCCCGTTATCTTACCCATGGGTAAAAAAAAATAGCCATACCCTTGCCCTAATGAGGCAATTACCCATGAGGTTTCGAGTAAAAATTGCCATCTTTAGGTGGAGCCTTGGAAAGCCTTGGACGGCATTCGCTTGCGGACCAGATAACACGCCTCGTGCGCCCCTAGTTCCATGGCATTGGCATCCACACAGCCAGGCAAACTAGACCTGAGATACCTGATCGCGATGTGGCGGTGTCCTTTCCGAGTATGAGTAGTTGACCTCGAGGGTTGACTGAAGTCAACGCTGGCTTAGTCTCCTCTCTCTCGAGTCTCTCCACCAATCCAGGCACTAGGAGTATATCTATCTGTTCCTGGGCGCTGGCAGCCTCGCACTGCCAAGTAGTCTGATCATCCTAATCTCCGGGCAAAATAAAGCACATAGCAAACCATGACGCCGACGCGGCCTTTTCACGGCGGAGCAGGACGACCGGGCGCCTGTCGTCGCCACCACCACCTCTTCCTGGCCCCAGCGGCGCTGGTGCTGGTGATGGTGCTGCTGCCTCCCGCGGTAGCGCAGCAGGCGTACGAGGCCAACGCGCAGACCGACTGCTACTCCAACAACGGCAGCTCCGTCCTCGGCTACACTTGCCGCCGTAGCAAGAACGGCACGACGTCCCCACGGTCATGCGACAGCTACCTCGCCTTCCGCTCCGCGCCGCCGTACTACTCCTCCCCCATCACTGTCTCCTACCTCCTCAACGCCACCGCGCCCCCCCGTCGCGGCCGCCAACGCCGTCCCCGTCGCCTCCCCGGTCGAGGACTCGCGGCTCCTCCTCGTCCCGGTCCCCTGCGCCTGCACGAGCGCGGGGGTACTACCAGCACGGCGCGTCCTACGTCATCCAGTTCGACGACGAGACCTACTTCACCATCGCTAACAATACGTACCAGGGGCTCGCCACCTGCCAGGCGCTCATGGCGCAGAACCCCGCCCACGACAGCCTCGATCTTTATCCCAACATCTCCCTCACCGTGCCGCTCCGGTGCGCGTGCCCGTCGGCGGCGCAGGCCGCGGCCGGCGTGAGGTACCTGGTGACCTACCTCCTCGGGTGGGACGACGACTCCAACACCGTCGCCGAACGCTTCCGTGCCGACTACCAGGCCGTGCTTGACGCCAACAGCCTCACCGACGACTCCACCGTGTACCCCTTCACAACGATGTTAGTCCCGCTCAAGGACCCTCCCACGCCGAACATGACTACCTTGCTGGAGCCCCCTGCTCCTGCTCCAGCTCCAGCTGCAGCTCCGCCAGCGTCGCATCAGCCGGCGAAGTCCACTTCTCGTCAGTCGAGTGCGATAAACTGGCGGGCCATCTTCGGCGCTGGTGTGGGATGCGGTGTTCTTGTGTCGGGTGCCGTGTTTGCTCTGTTCTTGCTATGGCGTTGGTGCCGGCAGCGCGGCGACCGTTCAAGGAGGGCAGTTCCTGACGCGCCGTCGTTTCTGGAGTATGGCGTGGCAGCGGAGATGAAGGGGGAAGAGGCGACGGCGACGGCGTCGTGGATGTCTCCCGTGATGGTGGCCGGCGACGTCCGCGACGCGGTGGCATCGTTGACGGTTTTCGAGTACGGTGAACTGGAGAAGGCGACCGCGGGGTTCGCAGAGGAGCGGCGTGTCGGAGGCTCGTCAGTCTACCGCGCCGTGATGAACGGCGACGTGGCGGCGGTGAAGCGCGTTACCGGGGACGTGGGCGCTGAGGTGACCGTCTTGGGGCGCGTCAACCACACGTGCCTTGTCCGCCTGTGCGGCCTCTGCGTGCATCGCGGCGACACGCACCTGGTGTTCGAGTTCGCCGAGAACGGCGCACTCAGCGACTGGCTACACGGCCGCGGCCGCGCGCTCGGGTGGAAGCAGCGGGTGCAGGTGGCGTTCGACGTGGCCGACGGGCTGAACTACCTGCACAACTACACCAGCCCTCCGTACGTGCACAAGAATCTGAAGAGCAGCAACGTCCTGCTCGACAGCTGTCTCCGTGCCAAGGTGTCGAACTTCGGCCTGGCACGCGCCATCGTCTCGGGCGCCGGCGGCGTGGAGATGACGCGCCACGTCGTGGGCACGGAGGGGTACCTGGCGCCGGAATATCTAGAGCACGGGCTGATTGGCCCTCACCTCGACGTGTTCGCTTTCGGGGTCATCATGCTCGAGCTTCTGTCCGGGAAGGAGGTGGCGCCTGCTCGGGTCCACAACGACGACGGCGACGGCGGTGGCGGTGGCAGTGAACTATTGCTGTGGCAGGAAGTAGAGAGGTTGGCCATCGGCGGTGACGGCGTGCGGGACAAGGTGGCGGCGTTCATGGACGTTCGGTTGCACGGGGACTACCAGCTGGATGTGGCGTTCGCGTTGCTCGGGCTGGCTCTGCGGTGCGTGGCGCGGGAGCCCCGGGCAAGGCCGTCGATGGGCGAGGTGTTACTGTCGCTCTCGGCGGTGTACGGATCCACGTTACAGTGCGATCCCTCGGACCTTGGCAATTCCGGCTCGACGGAGACACGGACTCAGAGTGAAGCGCGACTGACTGTATCGCGCTTATAGGAAGAGAAGAATGGCAACCCGTGCAGAACTCCATATCGACTTGTGTCCAGTGGCGGACCTGGAAAAAATATTTAGGCCATGTTCGGTTGCAGTCAGACACGGAGCCAGCGGTGGGGCTAGGGGGGCTCCAGCCCCCCCTACCGCTCGCGAGCAAGCGAAGCCCCGTAGAGCCGCTGTCTGAAATTTCAGCTGTAGATGTACAGATAGGAGGGGCTGAGATTTGCTGAACCTCTTTTCTTGCTAATTGACGTTGTTTAGCCTCTCCTATTTTTTTTCCTAGCTTCGTCCCTGGTTGCAGTGGAACCAATCCAGGAGGGATTGAACCAGGGGTACGTGTGTAGCGAGACTGACCATCGCGAGTCCTCCAATTCGCAGGTATGCAAGATCTTATGCCGATGCCGTGGGAGGACCTAGCGCCGCAGCCGTCGCGCTCACCTCCGGGGGATTCGTTCCATGACTCCAGAGTAGTGGTTTCATTCCTGGTGGGGTGCGGCCGTATAACCAGGTCTTTGCAGGCGGGGGTGCGGCTGTATAATCAAAACAGACCCGGTATACAGGGTTTCACATGCTAACTGAACACGTATTTTAGGGAGGAATGGGATTGAATCCAGGCCAGGATTGATCCACAACCGAACATGCCCTTAGGTGGAGCAAGCTCTGGCAATAATACTGAACACAAAACATATAGGCACATTGTGATTGCACAATAGCAAAACAATAAAGTCATGTTTGGATCTAATTCTCAATGATTTTAGATAGTGGCTGTAGAATCTAGATTCTAAAAATGAAGGGTTTTTGAATTCTGGATTATATTATCTGTACATAATGAGAATATCTAAATAGTAGTGTTCGAGTAGATAGTTGGATTCTAAAATCCCATTAGAGAATCAAGGGTTTGGATGTCATTTTTCTTAGGAGATCCAACCAGAATCTAAGCCAACCACAGTTGCAAGATGATACATTTAATTTGATGAATATTTTTTTTGTCTTGCACCTAATAACCACTCAAAATACAAAAAAAAAAAAATTGACTTGCCTCAAAAATTTTATAAAGAGACATTGTCAATTGACGTCACATAAGGCGAAATCGTGCATATATTTGCGTAGCTAGTACTCCCTCCGTCTCAGAATGAATGTAATTCTAGCACAGCGTTATGTTTTAATACCTTAAGTTTGACCAATTATAGATACAAATGTATTAATATTTATGATACTAAATAAATAAATATCATTAGATTAATTCTGAAACATATTTTTATAATAAATTAATTTAAAGCCATAAATATAAATATCTTTCACTAGAAACTTTGTCAAGCATGAAGCATACTTATATTTTTTGGACGGACGTAGTAATTCACTAATTCCGACGTTTGTACCATGTTAACTACCACATCCACGTGCACGCAGGAGCAGACGAAGCCTTTTTGGTAGTTGGTGCGGGGGCCTTGGAGCTGGGCTATTTCGTTCCTTGCCTCCTGAGCTGGATAGCCCATACCGCTTGGATTCCTTCTCCGGTCGCACATGCGCAGAGGCGAAGCCGCCACTAAAGTCATCGAGCTTTGCAGATTGGAGGGGAAAGAGAGGGAGTGGTACTGAGGTTGGCCGACCGGTAGCTGGGGCGGCCGCCCCACCACCATGATAGAGTGGGTTCGTTCCTACTTTGTTTGTTAAACAATGTACCAACCTCAATTATCGCCCAAGTCTCAATGTCGTCTTTGAACGTTCAAATGCTCATTTCAAATGTTAAATTTATTTTGAGCTTGGTTCATTATAGAACTATAAAAGTATCGGTCCCACTTGCTTGGCTTTATCGGTAAATTCGAAGGATTCAAGTTCGTTTATTTTAGACGGAAACTATTATTTCTTGATGTCCTAGTTCTTTGTTTATGGATCATCGTGTGATATTTGATTTTTCGATTCTAATTCTACTTGTTCAGTGTTTTTACTCACCATTGCGTTTATTTACTTTTAGGTACCAAATGATCGCGACATGTATGGGAATTGGGAGTAGCACCTTCATGAGACAAACACCTAGTTTACATATGCTTATTTATTTAATAGAAGTTTATGCAATTATAATAGCTTAATTAAAGATCACTTAAAGGTTGATTTGGATGAGATAGTATCTGTTGTTGGGGTGGTATTTTTGTTTTGTTATTGGGTTGGACTATGGTGATTTTGTCTTTATTTATGAGCTTATATCGTCTATATTACATGTTTTTGCCTGCTCAAATGTCCAGTTTAAAAGGTTGATTCTGCCAAAACAATTAATAATTTCTAAATTTAGTATAATTTAGGTGTCAATTGGTAACCTCCGGTGGTGTTTCTAGCCAGGGTGTTATACTTAGTGGTGGCAAAGGTAATAGTTTTTATGGATCATGCTTCTTAAGTACCTCCTCACTAAAAAGATGCTAAGCCTCAATTAATCGGATGGATCTTCTACTCAAGGGTTTGATATTGAAATAGAGATAAAGGGAGTGACTATTGTGTGACCCAGGCAATGCATCCTAGGGTCGGTCAACCCTATGGAAGATCAATCGACCATGGGCCGATGCTAAACAGACCCATCTTCACTCTACAAGTACA
The DNA here is from genome assembly GCF_019320115.1 of Miscanthus floridulus. Taxonomy (NCBI): domain Eukaryota; kingdom Viridiplantae; phylum Streptophyta; class Magnoliopsida; order Poales; family Poaceae; genus Miscanthus; species Miscanthus floridulus. Next base: position 103,765,398 of record NC_089597.1, read on the forward strand.
CCCTAGCTCCAAAACCGCCACGGAAAGGCTATAAAAAGTGGAGTTGAGGTCATCATCAAAGGACAAACAAGAAGATTAATCCAAGGCGAAGTCCTCTCAACGCACCACTTAGAAAATAGGGAGAGAATGAGGAGAGATCCATGGTGGAGCTAAAGCCATTGACTTCTCTTCCATTTTATGGATTTAGCTCAATTGAGTGACATCCAGGGCTAGTACTGTCAATCTCTAAATTATTTTATTTAATTAAGTTCAAGTTCTCACTTTACTTTACTTTACTTTACTTTACTTTACTTACATGATCTCTGCTCACGTCAAGTGTTGTGTTCCTCAGCCAGGAGTAGAGTAGTATTCGATAGTGTACCGGTGTCTAGGAACTAGGATATAAGTACCTAAGTTGGTACCTAATTCCAAAGATAGGGGTAACAACTCTGATAGGTCGACAAAAATCTACCATGTTCGGTGTCGTGGGGTCGGAATCGCGGCAAGCATTGTTATTCGAATCGATGTCAGAGTATGTGTTTCCAGTGGCTCGAGTGGACTCAAGAACACAAGAATCATAGAGGGGACACAATGGTTTATCCTGGTTCGGGCCGATCGGTGCCCTACGTCCAGCTGCTGATGATTCTTATACTCAAGAGCACCCAAAATTGGGAGGTTACAACATAGTGTAGAGAGATTTGGTAGAGGGTTAGCTCAGTGCTAATCCTAAGGTTGCCTCGCCGTCGGTGGAGTCTTCCCCTCGTCAGAGAGGAGGAAGACGATGGATGCGGCGAAGGAGCTCTTGGTGCCCCTCTCGGGGTTGCCTCTACCCTCGGTGCTGAGCAGAAGCGAATCAAATGAGGAATCGAATGATCTATCTGGGATCCTTCCTCCTCCCCCTTAGGTCCGACCTTATCCCTTATATATCGAGATGGGTCGGGTACATAGCGGTTTGGGGAGAAGTGTCTATGGTCTACATACGCTAGAGTCCATGAGGGTCTTGCAACTGTGCTCTGTGGACCATGGCGGTGTTGTGGAGCCGAAGAAGCCTTAGGCGTCGTTCGACTGCTCTATTCTGACACTCTGCGTGTTAGGCTGTGTTGGCTTGGACCGGCCTCTCCCAGGTGGACCTTCTGGAGTCTTATTGGTGGCGAAGGAGGTCAGCTCTAGGGGCTGACATGCAGGCCCAGGAGTTGCCCAGCCCCAGGAGGCTGGGGGGACTTGTCTTCTTATGTGATGCCCCGTGCGTGACCCTATCACGGGAGTAGCTGGCAAGGCCGCGCCCGGAGTGCTACGCCTGGGAGCCCCCGAGCCTCAGTGGCTCGAGGCTTGTCTTCTTGCACCTGGCCCTTGGCTGGCGTCGTAGTCCGGGCAGGAGCCAAGGGCCGAGCATGGGCGCATCATCGATCAGGAGCCTAAGGCTCAGGCGAGCCCCCGAGCCCTGAGCGAGGGCTGCGACATGCCCAGGCTCGGTCAGGTCTCGTCGGTCGGGAACCATCCCGAGGGGGAGGGCACCGCGCCGTGATGGGGGAGAGCCGCCCACTCCCCTGCAACACCGTCACGCCACTTCCATGGATCTCGCCGTGGTGGGGGAGAGGGCCACCGGATCCACAGGTGTTGGACGCTCCTGGTGGACGAGGACACCGGGGTGGGGGAGGGCACCGTCGCCAGCCAGGGCGACAGCCATGGCTGCGTGACAGGGTGGGAGGCAGCCATGGCCACGCGTCGGGGTGGGGCAGGGCACGAGCGTGGAAGGGATAAGGATGGGGAGGAGGAAGCGAGGGATAAGATTTTTGGGGTGCGGGAGTGAGCAGAGTGAGGTGTCTGTCCGTCTGGACGTCTTAATTGAAGCATTATCGTTCTTTGCCTGCCCAATAGCTCAGGTCATCTAGGCATTAATGGGTTAGAGATAGTGTAGGCTGGAGCTAGAGCCCTACCTCTCTATGGTCCTTTGAAGAAAATAATCTATAAGTGCTGGTTAATTCTAGCGATAACCGGTGGAGGATAGTTGTGGCGGGGTGTGTAGGAATTTATGGAAGACTATGAAGTATGAATGATTTGTGTGTTCAATAATATTCTTGTTAAACCTCCAAAAAATGTGGGTTACAAAGTGCTCCGATTCTCGCATCAGTGGAAGAAGATGCAAGGAAGGAGGAAGTCTAGAAGTTGGAGGAGCTACTTAGGGCGGGACCGCTCAAGGTCCTAAAATTCAAGGGGCCATATTGCTCATATAAGTACCTTAAGTATATATATATCATGTATTAGGGTTTGTCTCAAGCATTTATGACGTCTAAAAAGGTCAAACTAAGTCTAATGCGTAGACCATTGTAGTGATCGATTGAAAAGGTCAGACTAAGTCTAATGCGTAGTCCATTATAGAGATCAATGGTTTCTATGTTTGTTTATCTTGTTTCTCGCCTGTCGCGACCGACGAATCAAGGAGACAGATACTTTGTGTCTAGTTCTAATTGGTCATTTATATATCTTCAGTTACTTCAAGCTATGATATTTTTTATGCAATATATTATAGTTTACATTATCATTGTTTTATTTTGATACTTAACTTAGGCCCCGTTTAAGGTTTCGCTCGAGGCCTGGCCCGGCCCCCAAATTCCTAGGGGCGCCACTGGAGCTACTCAAGATGATGAAGGATGACCTTTCAAGATGGTGACAAGCATACAAAAGAGCTTAACTTTTAAGCCTAGCTAGGAACCATGCTTTACTCATGTCTTTGTTGCTATATTTTGCTCTATTGTTTGTTTCTGTTGAGCTGGTAAAGGGGGAGTAGGTGTTGTGTGGCGTTTTGGAGTTAGCTTGGCTACCATCTTTTGGTTCTGAACTCTCTGCTTATAAACTGATAGCCCCAGTAAAACCTGTTTAATCTTTCAAAGCAGGACTAAAGGTCTTTAGTCTAAAATTCTTTTTTTTAGTGCAAAAGAGAGAAAAAAAATGCATGCTTCAGTGGAAAAAAATGAGGATAATTGAGGAACATGAAATTTATAGCACATAAATCATTACTACTACTTCCATTCTAAACTGTAAGAGGTTCTAATTTTGCCCTAAGTTAAACTTCTCTAATTTAACCAAGTTTATAAAAAAATATATTAACATCCACAATAAAGATTAAATACACTACCAAGATATATTTTATAGTGCATTTAGTGAAACCAATTTGGGTGCATTTTTTATACTCCCGGGAGTAGTTACTCCCCTCCATGATATGGCATTCGATTCTATCCATATGAGCTAATCAGGTTTGTGCGTAGCAGGATCCGATAAGTAACGTGGGACGAGATTTGCGTGCTTTGTTGCATCTGCTGTGCCTCCGTATGTTCTGTTGCAAGATAAATTATTTAATTATTTGGAAGTATGTATACATACACGTGAGGAGGCAGGAGGCGGGTGTATTTACGTGAGGTTAGAGGAGGGAGTAACTACTCCCAGGGGTAGGAAAAATTTTCCATATATATATATATATATATATATATATATATATATATATATATATATATATATATAAACTTGATTATTATAAAAGTTTAACTTAGAACAAAACCAAAATCTCCCACTTTTGGGAATGGATAGCAACACAGCAGGACTAGTTGAGCTGGCTTTCAGTAAAGTGTGCTCCTAAGTTAAAGGTAAGGCACTGAAATATGAAATTGACTCGCAATCTACATTCAGAAGGACACTGTAGTCAGTTTTTTTTTAAACAATACAATAGTTCAACTAAAATGGAAAATGTTACTTTGTATATACCTCTCTTTTTCTTAACTATCGCCTGAGTGTATCACAAAACTGTGAAATATCATGTCCTAAACACTTAAAAGCTGCATACTAGTGAAAAACTTGTCCAAATAATAATATTCAAATTTCTTCATCTCTATCTCTGTCTCTATTCCTATAATACATCACTTTAAATTATCCTACAGTCACCAAACAAATCCCACCTCCTTAATCACGACCTAAACTACGTCCACCTACGAAAAAACACAGAAAAAATAACATTAAAAACATATACACTAAATTAACCCTCACCTATTCTACCTCGCATATTCTTTTGATCTCCCACCAGGCCACCACCGTCTCCCCGCTTCACCGCTCCACCCCACCCACGCGCGCAGACGATACCGGAAAGTTACGTGTATAAAATACTCGGTCCTTATCTCTTCCTCATTTCCCTCCTCATTTCTCTGTCCTCAGATGTGCGCCCACGAACGCATCGGCTCGCATGGCGGTGGCTGGCAGCGGCGGCCTCCTGCGGTCCTGCCCGTGCTTCCCAGGCTGCAACTTGACGGCGACCCTTCCCCAACCCCTAACCGGCGGCGGCGACGCTCCACCCATCTTCGTCCTCCCCTCCGACGGCATCTTCGTCCTCCCCTCCGGCTGCTGTGGAACTGGCGATGGCGGCCCTGACCTCAGCTGCGGCGCCTCTCATCCCATGCAGACGGCGCTCCCCCGCAGCGACGCGCGCATCCCAGCCCCTCCCTCCATCCGGACGCGGTGGCTCGTCGACACAACCAGGCGCGGCGTGTGCTGCCTTCCATCCGGCGGCGTGTCTCCTCCAACCCGGAGGGGTGAGGTCCTCGTGCAGATCCTGCAGGTGACAACTATTCTGGGGGTTTTCTTGGCCGGTTCTCGATTTGTGCCATACGTATTTGCCATCTATTCGTGCTGTCGTGGGGTGCTCAGTCTTCCTTCTCTGTCCTGAGTTGGGTTCAATTTGTTCTACTCGTTTATTAGCTCAGTCTACTTGCTCTGTTCTTTTTTGTGATTTTTGGGAGGATTTTCTCAGGTTTGTATCGGGGGCAGGTGATGGAAGTGGAGAAAAACAAGAACTTGCAGGGGAGTATCGATTCGATTCAGTTCGAGAGAAGGACTTGCAGATCAAGAATCTGATGCCGATATGGCTTGTACGGCAGCCCCTTTGGTCTTCGTTTGGCCAGATCTGGCTGCTCGAAGTCGAAATCACTAGGCCGTTGCAGAAGACGTCGCTACAAGAGATGCAGTTGTGGATGTAGCTTCTTGCAATTTTTTTTTTGTGTGTGTTTTATGGATGAACTGCAGGAACGGCGGCTGCTAGATTTTATTTTTTTGATGAATTTTGTCGTACAAAGTACAGATAATTTTGTTTGATTTTGGACCAAAAATTCATGTAACATATTACTGATACAACGAGGAATTATTAGTATTTGATTTTTGTTATTTTCTTACTGATTATTATTGCAAAATTATACCAGGTCCTCTCGTAAAAACGTCCCCCGCTGTGAGCCCCTATCTAGAAAAATACACATAGAACTTCGTTTCTATTAAAATTAAGGGCTAATAAAACACCAAAATACATCCAACGGCCGATCTTTGACGTGTGACGCCAGACTTTCTCACCCGGCGTCCTCCATCCCACGCACGCGGGCTGTTTCTTCCCTTCAAACGCCCATGCACGTCGCGATCAGGGTTCAGGGATCGAGCCTGCTAATAAGGGAAAAAGAAACGCACCACACCCGACTCCCAACGCTACACACCGCCGCCGCCAATAGACGCGTCGAGGACGCCATGGATCCCTCTCCTCCGGCTTTGAACCAACCGCACCGCCGCCTCCTCCTGGATCCTCCAGACCATCCCACCGGCAGGCCGTGCCTCCTCCCGGATTCGCCAGACCAAGCAAAGCACACGCTGGTCCCGCATGGGGAGGCGGCGGCGGCGGTGGCGGCAGGCAGGCAGGCGAGACCCGACACCGCGGGGACCTGCTGGCGCACGACGGCGCTCGCGTCCATGTCGTCGGCCGGGGGTCGTAGTCCGCCAGCGTCTTGCCGTCCTCCATCTTCGCCTTGCCGAAGAAGAGGGCCATTCTCGCGGGGAGCAGCGTTCCAAAACATAAAGACGGGTAATCACCTATAATATGTTTCATCTTTCTTATTATCACAAAAAATAGTTATTTGATTTATGTACAATAAATCAAACAAATGCTCATCTCCAGGAAATTAGGAGGCTTGCTTGTATACAATTTCATGAAGTCATGGGATAGTGTAAGATTGCCACCGATCAACACTATAAGCATATATTCTCTAACTATATTCCGTACACTACATACAAAATTAATAACTTAACTTGTTATATCTACCATGCACAGCTATCAAATTCACTGAGGATGAAATTTCTGGGGAACATTATTAAGAGCCATGCAAACGAATGTTTTGACAACTTTTCTGAAGATCTCCGAGCCATGACTAAGGACTTAGACAGAATGTAACTTAAATGGTTATATGAGAAAAACCTTTACTATGACTTCTTAGTTTCCCAGATTGTATACATGCTCAAAGATATTGGGTGCGTTCGGCTGGCTGGTTCGGCTGACCAGCCAGCTTGTTCTTCTCACATCAACCAGCCAGTTTCAGCCGCTACAATGTTTCTCTCTCACAACAACCAGCCAGTTTCAGCCAAGTTTCTGCCAGCCGAACGCACCCAATATCTTTGAGCTATGAAAAAAATATTGGTTATTTTTATATGTGTCTCCCAGATAAATTCGTTGCGTTAGCATGGGCATTATACTAGTAATCCGTAGTATGAGATCTCATTGACCCCCGGCCTCTATTCATGGTGCCGCCACTGTCACCTCACGTTGGCTGCAACTGCAACGCCCCTACACTACTTCCACACCTGACGGCCGCAACAAAACCCAAGTTTCCTTCGTTGCAGGAGGCATGTATGCACGTTCGGTTTGCCCCCATGTTTTTGTTCATCAAACATCGAGGAGGAAGACGAAACCCTCCAGATCGATAGATTCAATATCGGTATGATGGTTAAAGCAGGTTAATTATATTTACCTGTCCTCTTCTCCTTGCCGTCGTCGTCAACCTCGCCATGGATGCCGCGGGTTGGCATGTCGACGTCCATGGCTCTCTCCTCCGTCACTCAACCTCTCCGTCACTCTGCTGCAGAAACAATGGATGTGTGCTCAGTTGTTGGTTTCCTCTCGCTCGCTCGATTTTTCCCCCGGCCCCGGTGGCAGGACACCAGCAGGACGTGTGTGCTCCCATGGCGGTGCCGGCCGGCCAGTGGTCGGGAGAGGGAATAGGGGCGGAGGAAACTATATATAGGCAAGGGGCGCCGGCGAGGGAACGATCGAGCGCCACGCTATCGATCAACGGAAATGAAGTAATGAACGCGGGCAAGCAGCGCGGGTGGCATGGCATGGGAAGTAAATAAAACATGGGCGTGGAACGACCACAGGTTGACGCCTGTCATGGTCGCGCTGCATTACTTCCCCGCTTTTCGCGGTCGCGGCGCCGGAGACGGAGAAGGAAAACGCGCGGGGACGAGAGGCAAGAGAGAGGGCCCAACAAATGAGATGCACGTGGACACGTGTGTGTGAGAGACAGGAGTTGTATCTCAGACCTTCAAATTTGGAAGGCCCTCGAATCTGAGCTAGCGATTGTTTGGCATGGAGCCCTGGACTGGAATGGGCTTTAGGGTTCAGTAACTGATAGACGGCTCAAAAAAAAAAAAAAACTGGAAAAAGGATGACGCGGTGGGAGTCGGAACTGAACTCAGCATTGTTCCAAAACGTCCCTAACCTGCATGGACTAACCACCACGTCCCTGACATGTTCCAATAAGAGTTGATATGTGTTCCGCTAGTCAAAGGAACAAGTTGAAGCTGTATACCCTCCTACTACCGCAGTTCCTAACGATATCGTACCACGTACCACGTTCCGGGAAGCTGGCTGCTAAGGGTGTGAGTAGGGCACTTAGGAGGTTGGCTGCAATATCAGGGGGTTTATCAATTCATCCAAAGGTTGTCTATGCAGTGAGAAAGGAAATATTTATACTAGGAACAACCCTATAGCTGGGTGTGAAAGAGACCAAGAGTTTGATGGAGATAAGGAGCTCAAAGGCCTTCTCAAATGCAATTCACGTGGAGCCTCGTGCAACATTTTCAGCTTCTGGCAATCTTTTGTAAATTGGTCATTACTCCATCATGGGAAGTCGAAATGGCGAGCCGTTTGTTGCATTGGAAAGTTAACTTGATTATATTACCATCCATATATGGTATGCACCATGAAATGTTGCATAATCATACTGGCTTGTACGAAAAGTTCTCCATCATATCAACTCCTGGGTGACTGTTAATCTTCTGGATAGGTTCACCTAATACGGTCATAACTCTTTATTGCGAAGTCCAAATGACATAAGGTTTGTTGCATTGGAAAATAGGCTTAGAGTTCCGTCAAGTCTCCGTTAACTCTTAGGGCAGTCCCAATGAAAGAAACTAGTAGTTTCTATAACATAGGATACCGCACAAAAAAGTACTACTTTCCAACCCATGGTTTCTATGAGTAATAATCATTTTCTCTTTCTCTCTCCCAACTCTATCTTCTTCCTTCAATGGGAGTGCGGCACGAGCCCCCTAGAAACTGGTGGTTTCTCCCCAATGGCGATTTCATGGTTTCTTGGTGCATTGGGTCAAGAGAAGACCTGATTTCTTCATGAGGAAACCATTTCTAGGATTTTTGCTCTCTTTCTTTATTAATTACGTTGCCATGTCAGCGTTTTGCCTACGTGGCAAGTCATTTAATGAGGATAGAAACCATCATCAATACACCGTTGGGACTGCCCTTAGAGCCTTTGGGAACCAAGAGTTATGACCATTTTTTTGTGGTGGTCCAAACATGAGCACTTATTATTCTGCACCACTAGTAGATGACAAACTTTCTGTTGAAGCCACGAAACAGACTTTAGTTTCGGCTAGATTTGTGCCCGGGACTAAAGGGATCATTAGTCCTGGTTGAAGCCACGAAACGGGACTAAAGCCCTATGCCCAACGGATAACCCCACAGGCTTGTGTAGGCTTTTTCAAGAGGGGACCTCTAGTCCTGGTAATGGCTCCAATCGGGACTAAAGATCATCCTCTAGTCCCGATTGGAGCTACTAGCCATGACTAAACCTTTAATCCCGATTGGTGGCTCCAACCGGGACTATAAAGTTACATGTAGTCCGGGTTTGAACCACAAACCGGGACTACAGGTCCCGGGCTATATACTTTCTCCTTCTTCCTCCCCCAGCCTGAGCCATTTCGAGCTCTGCTTGCTCTCTGTTCTTGCTCGTGGAAGGAGTTCATGCTTGCGGGATTTGTGAAGACTTCATTCCTCCATCCATTCTTGGGTTCAAAAGGTTAGCACCTTTATCCTCTCATGTTTCATTGCTAGTATGGCTCATTTCCTGTTTTGAAATAGAGAAATTTGTTGTTTTTAGATTAGGAATAATGGTGGATTTTTTATTTATACGCCATTTGAGCTCAAACTCACTTGGTAGTTTGCATATGTAGATGAAGGAAGGTTATAGTAGTTCATCAAAACTAGTATCCTCTTTCATTGCTAGTACATATAGCTCATTTCATGGTTTAGAAATAGAGAAATTTGAGGTTTTCTAGATTAGGAATAATGGTGATTTTTTATTTATATGTCATTTTAGCTCAAACTCACTTGATAGTTTGCATACGTAGATGAAGGAAGCTTATAGTAGTTCATCAAAACTAGGATCCTCCTTTCATTGCTAGTATATATAGCTCACTTCATGGTTTACAAATGGTGAAATTTATAATAGTCGATCAAAATGAGTATACAATATATGGCGACTGCTTCGAGGTCCTCAGCCTCGCATCGGGTTCCTAAGCGACTGAGGCCGGCACTACTACACAAAACTTAACCGAGGTGGGCAAAATGGCTTAACCGAGGTGGGCAAGCCAACCGCCTTCGTCGAAAGGTCATGGTTAATTGGGCCTTAACGAAGGTGGTTGGACCGAGGCGGGCGCCTAAAGGCTACAGCCTCGGTTAATACCCATTAACGGAGGAGCCGTCCGCCTCAGTTAAATCATTAACGAAGGCAACTGTTATTAAATACATCCATTAAATGGTTTCTAGATTAAAAAATGCTTTTTCAAATTTGAATGTGAATTTCGCTAATGAAAACACAGATAAAACAGAAAATAGAGGACAAACATATATTGCATTCATTCATGTGTCGTCCTTATCGTTCCACGAACCAACATTAAGTTATTATTACATTACACATGTCTTCATCATTGTTTCACAAACACACATCACATTCGTACAGGTGCAACTAAGGTCACCTAATCAAAGATGTTCGGCAACTTGTAATCCGTCAGGCCTATGGTTCTACAATCTCTTTACTTCTTGTACTTCTCCTCTGTCGTCAACTCGCTCTCCATGTTGAAGAACATTTCCCTAGCCTGCACGTAGGAGACCATGATAAACTTACATATGTCCGCTATTGTTTGAGTGATGCTCTTGTGGTCGATCTTTTCATTCTCCCACCACCTCAGTGCTTTCTTGAGCTGGCTCCAACTGTGGCTGAATCTGCTGCATGCTCTGAGGTACTCGCAAGCGTAGTATCCATATACTACTGTGCCAGGAGGTTGTTTGGCGCACTGCACGATCTATAATACACAAGCATTAGAACATATAGAGAGCATGCACGATAAAGTAGCACATACAACTTTTGATATGTACCGGGAATGTTCACCTCAGTTTCAGTTTTGTGCCATTCTGCTTCTTCTTCTTCTCAGATCTTCGATCATAGCACTCGGGGTCTTTCACATACTTCTTGTAAGCATTGTACGAAAACCACTAGTGTCAACAACAAATGTATGTAACACATACGTTAAGTGTATAAAAGAATAAGCATCATCACTTACTATCGCAAAATGCTTTCAAAATGCTTGTACCCTTCTTTGTTTGATCCTTCCTCCAAAGAGTCAAATATACAGGCCCTTCCATCCTGAGGATACATTATGAATACAATCCAGTGGCCCATGATGCCCCTACTGCACCATTATTCAAACAATAAGGATTTCAGATCTTCAAATATGAAAAGTATTGACCCCAGTAGTGCAAGTATCCTTTTGACTTACCCAAACTCGTGGGTGGCAAGGATACACCCATTTCCCTTGATCTTCTTCATGGCTCTGTAGATATACATTCTCGCGTTATACTTCAATTCATCACGTAGTTCTATCTGGGCTTGTGGTTTGTCTTTCGGGTCCAAGTTCACCAGCCTATCATGCGTGCCCGGTACATGGTAACCTGCAATGACCCTCTCGGTAAGATGCATCGGGGAGAGGTAAATAATGTCTTTGCCCATTTCCTTGCATACATAGGACTGCATCCTGCAAGGGCAAGTTGTCATGGCATTATTAGTTTCATCCTAATTAAAGTACCTATGGCGATGCAAAGGTGTACAAGTCATAATTAACTTACAGGGCAAATAGCGTCACCATACCGACGTCGAGGTCCTTGCGACGCAGCACCCTATGCATGTCGTGGAAATCTATGACAACTTGAGGATCGTAGGGCAAGTGGAAGTACTCCCTAGGACCTTGACAACAAAAGTTTTCATGCTGAGTTTCGCCGCCTCCATGTACCAGAGATGGACCTCCGTACCTCCCGTGGCTCCTCCTGTATGAGCCGGCCCAAGGGCACCATGAACTTGTCATGCTCATAGTTGTCGGAGCATTCCAGAGAAAGGGGCTAGATCTTCACCGGTGTTCGTGGCCTATACTTGAGACCAAGAGGAGTGAAAAAGTCTTCTAGCATCACCGCATACACTATATATTCACTATTCTTGCTAGTAGCATACTTTTCAAAGTGAGTTGAGCATTCATACTCTCTGGCTATGTCGTTATAGGTTGCTCAACTCGTCTTGGTGTGGTTCTTGGGTATGGCCTCCTCTTTCTTTCGTATGCTTCCTCGGCGTGGGAGGACATTGCCTTTTGCCCTCTCATGGACCACCTATAGGCGGTGTAGAGTCACCCAGTGCTGCCCCTGTACCTCCCAGTGCCAGTGTCGAGAGGCAGACTGCATTGAGGACTGCTGCCTGGGCCAGCATTGTTGTTGTCATCATCATCGCTGTTGTTGTCATCGTTGTCACCTGGGTCACCCGGAGGAGGCGACGATAGTTGTGAGCGTTGTGATGCCGGTGTCGTCTCGTCCAACATAATGTCACTCTTATTCCAGAGCACTTTGTTGGTATTTTTAGAAACGCAGATAAATCTGCAAGCACACGGATACCGCTATAGCTTTCACCCGGGAGTATTCCAGAGTATCGTATTTATCCACAGGGAAACAATGGTTAAAGAAGTTGATAGTTCACTATTATGTATCTACTAACTAGCATACCAACTGAACTAAAGTGGGGGTAGGTGTTGATGATGATGAGAGTTATGAATAATAACACACATAGGAGAATTCCATGGTATATAAATAAGCAGTCTAGCTAAATTGAGAGGACAACGATTGAGTTCAAGGTTCCTAAATACTTCTCTTTTACTTTGGTTCTATTCTAGTTTGGACTAGAGGGTATAACTAAAGCATGGGTAGATATAGTGATCACACACAATAGCACTTTGGGACATCGGAACACTAGCCATAGAAAGGGATGAGAAAGGGACTATGTCGATAGAATATCATCGGCAGTCCACCGAGGGGTATCCCTTGATGGTAGATTTGTCGGTGGGGGTGCGCGTAATCAGGAACTGGATGGTGACACAAGGCGTAGAGACAACGATTTAGACAGGTTTGGGCTGCCTGATCGACGTAATACCCTACATTCTGTGTCTTTGGTGTATTGTATTGAATACATGATGTCGAGTAGAGGACCCCTGCCTCTCCTTATATACTCTGAAGGGGTAGGGTTACAAGTAAAGTATCATATTTGGTACTATACAACATCTTGCGGTGCACGCCGAGCAGCGCTGTGCACGCCTTGATCTTGTGGGCTGGGCCACCTCTGATGGTGCGGCCCATGTCTTGGGGGCCATACCCCCACAGCTAGTCCTCGAGCCTGATGGTAGGTGATGTAGTCACGTGGTGCCAGGGTCATAAAGTAGAAGACCAGTCGAGTAGGCAGCCAGTCCCCGGGCGTAGCCTTGAGATGAGAACAAGCACATTCACCGCAAGGTGAAGTGTGCCCACTTAGTCCCCGAGCCTGCTGGAAGATGAAGAATGAATCTTGTAGCAGGGTCAAAGAAGTCTTAAAGCTTGCCGACGTCGTCTAACATGCGCATATCAAGACCCTAGACGTGCTGCCCAAGGTCAGCACCCTGATCTGAACAGCATAGAGCAGCTTGATAGCACATCGATGAGACATAGCAAGATCCGAGCACCGAGGAGTCCCCGGCGTAGCCGGCGATGTCTGACCACCCAGGGAGTTCCCAGCGTAGCTGGCGATGACCGAGCACCGAGGAGCGAGGAGTCCCCGGAGTCACTGGAGATGACCGAGCACCGAGGTGCGAGGAGTCCTCGGCGTCGCTGGCGATGTCCGAGCACCGAGGAGCGAGGATTCCCCGATGTCGCCGACGATGACCGAGCACCGAGGAATGAGGAGTCCCCGGCATCGCTGGCGATGACCGAGCATCGAGGAGCGAGGAGTCCCTAGTGTAGGCGGTGATGTCCGAGCACTGATGAGCGAGGAGTCCTCGGTGTCGCTGGCGATGACCAAGCACTGAGGAGCGAGGAGTCCCTGGCGTCGCTGGCGATGTCCGAGCACCGAGGAGCAAGGAGTCCCCGGCATAGGCGGCGATGTCTAAGCACCGAGGAGCGAGGAGTCCCCGGTGTCGCTGGCGATGACCGAGCACCGAGGAGCGAGGAGTCCCCAGCGTTGGTGGCAATGACCGAGCACCGAGGAGCGCGGAGTCCCCAGCATCGCTGGCGATGACCGAGCACCGAGGAGTGAGGAGTCCGCAATGTCGCTAGCGATGACCGAGCACCGAGGAGCGATGAGTCCCCGGTGTCGCTGGCGATGATTGAGCACCGAGGAGCGAGGAGTCCCTAGCGTCGCTGGCAATGACCGAGCATCGAGGAGCGAGGAGTCTCGACATCGCTGGCGATGATCGAGCATCGAGGAGCGAGGAGTCCCCAGCATCACTGGCGATGATCAAGCACCGAGGAGCGAGGAGTCCCCGGTGTCGCTGGTGATGACCGAGCACTGAGGAGCGAGGAGTCCCCAATGTCGCTGGCGATGACCGAGCACCGAGGGGCGAGGAGTCCCTGATGTCGCTGGTGATAACCGAGCACCGAGGAGCGAGGAGTCCCCGGCGTCGCTGGTGATGATCGAGCACCAAGGAGCCCCCAGCGTTGCTGGCGATGACCGAGCACCGAGGGACGAGAAGTCCCCAGCATAGGCGGCGATGTCCGAGCATCGAGGAGTCCTCGGCGTAGGCGCCAAGGTCCGAGCACCGATGTAGCTGACGATGTCCGTGTGGTGAAGTGTGCCCACTTAGTCCTCGAGCACAAAGTATCCGTGCGCCGAGGAGTAACTGGCGTAGCTAGCGATGAAGCATGAGCGACGAACAGTCTGGTCAACTGGTCGGTGGTGAAGCGAGCATTGAGTAGAAGCGACCGACGAACAGTCCGATCAACTGGTCGGCAACGGAGTCCATGAACCGAGCGGTCCGACCAGTTGATTGGTGAGGAAGCCCAAGCACCAGGTGATTCGATCACCTGGACGATGTTCCTGCAATACAAACATGTAGAATGGGTAGTACATGACGCACAAATAAATAAACTCTAGAGAAAAATCAGCAATGGTGATGAAACGGCGTATGCAGTTCAGCGATCAGTTGGCATGAAAATATATTTATGTTTAATATAAACCGCCCAAACAGTTAGTGTGTAGCTGAGTCTCCAGCCCTAGCTACCGCGTTAACCATAACGCGGAGCGCGGAGCTCGTGCACATGTAGGAGGAATATGCGTGACCAAGGAGCCACTGCCGACCACCCATAACACAGAGCGCGGAGCCCATAGCACGTGTAGGGAGGAGCCGGAGACAGGGCCATCTCTAGAGGCGTCCGAGCATCAATAGGACTGTTCGGGGGTTCAGAAAATCGTTTGGAGAGCAAATATGGAGAAAACAGTTCAGAGAAACATTATGGCGATATACGGAGATTGGAGAATATTTAGGAAAATATTAAAGCGTGACTTAGCTTTAGACGGAGCGTCTGGTCGACGATGTATGGCATTATCTGGTCGATGTTGATGAAGTTGCCCGGCGCTCGAGCTTTCCAAGCTGTCGTCATGGCGGTGGTCGCGGTTGTTGGTGAAGACGACCTCGGAGGTGGTTCCGAGATAGGATCTGCTATCGCGGGGGCTGGTGTAGCCAGCGATGAATTGTCATCATGGACCGACATGGATCTCCATGAGATTGATGACGTGAACGCATTGTTGATTTGAGGCCAATCTGGCTCGCCATGGATCAAGCGCACACCCCTACCTGGCGCGCCAACTGTCAATAGAATATCGTCGGCGGTCCACCGTGGGGTATCCTACGATGGTAGATTTGTCGGTGGGGGTGCGCGTAATCAGGAACCGGATGGTGACACAAGGCGCAGAGACAGCGATTTAGACATGTTCGGGCCGTCTGATCGACGTAATACCCTACGTCCTGTGTCTTTGGTGTATTATATTGAATACATGATGTCGAGTAGAGGACCCCTGCCTCTCCTTATATACTCTGGAGGGGTAGGGTTACAAGTAAAGTATCCTATTTGGTACTATACAATATCTTGCGGTGCACGCCGAGCAGCGCCGTGCACGCCTTGATCTTGTGGGCTGGGCCACCTCTGATGGTGTGGCCCATGTCTTGGGGGCCATACCCCCACAGACTAGGAAGCTCTGACTATGGTTCTACAAACACCAATCCAAACGTGGTGGACTACATAGGCCATCAGGGCTGTCACCACGTGGGGCTACCACAACTATCCACAGGGTTGGGTGCAATCTCAGGTAACTCATAGTCTAGACACCGTGTCTACACTTTTAATTACTACTCTAATCACATATAATAACTAGAGCACTCGATGCGAGCGAAGATCCCATGCTAAGATATGATAACTATACTAACCGTACACATGAAAGGCATAAAAGTGAATAGAGAAGATAACTATATTAAATCATAAGTCTTGCAAACGTAAGATACAAAAATATACCTAACCTCCAAAGATTTCTCCAGAACCTGAGCATGGCTCAACTCTCCCTAACTCTCAACTAGAGCTATTCTACTTCTACATCCTAAGAGCTAGCTCTGATCCTGATGTGGAGGATATGAATTAGGGTTTCAGGATGGCCTCTAGGGAGGGGGGTAGGGGATGCTATATATAGGATGAGGTGGAGTAGGGGGCAAGAAATCGCCACATCATCGATCCACGTCAACTCCCTCGACCACCGTTGGATAAACCGACCTAAAACCACCTTAAAATCAACAGTGTAGATCATAGGGAGGAGTACGAGGTGGCGGAGGGTGAGCGGGTTCCGTGATAGGCCGGTCGGCCTATGGGCTGGGCCGGACATCCCACTTTCATGGCTGTTTGGCCCAAGCTTCAGCGTAGTGTCTTCTAGAACCTTCTAGAGTTGTCTTTCACAGTTTTTGCGGGTTGAATCACTTGTTGTCGTCGGTTTGCTTGTTTGGAGTGTATGACAGTGGACCCGAGATCTATTTTCTGGATAAATCCTCCTGCATACAAATATTTATCAAAGCTTGTGGAATTCATTAGTTTAAACCCCTATACCTATGTTTGGTGATGGAATTAAATATAAATGCAGGTTATGTTGATGGTTTATAATTGATGTTAGTGACCGTCAACAAGCTCCCCCAAGCTTAACCTTTGCAAGTTCCTGAGCAAAGATAAGCTCAGCAATGGATCTAAAGTTGCTACAATGTTCCACGCCTCAAAAGTACACAGGCGTTCAATCAAGAATTCTCATCCGGATTAGAATAAACTAATCTGACTTTCAAACTTACCCGTATTACCTTCAACCATGGTTCTTCTTAGCCTTCACTTGGGTCTTGAGCAATTGAAAGATAGAATGATCAAGTCAAGCACTATGTCTCAAGTTCTTTGTTCAACCATTGTTTCAGAGTTTTTATAAGTTTTCAAAATAGAACTCAGAGATTCCATTGTATGACACTCTCAAGTCTCTCAATATATGTGGTATTTGTGGATCCTTACCAAGGAAATAAAGATGTTATGCCTTTTTCTCTTCCTACCACTAAGGCTTTTGTGGAGTTCATAGGTAGGGAGAAAGCTAGAGCATACTTACAATGCATATATTGTAAAGTCAAACAATGGATCCAATGAGAGTTGAGTCATACAATCAAATATACAATCAAATCAAGATGTGCATGTGTGTGGATATATGTGGTGGATATATATGGTGGCTAACCTATAATTCTACTTTGCTCCTTGAAAACATATCTCTCTTTTGAAACTTGGAAACATTTGCTAGAGAATAGGGGCTATCTTATTCATCTCTCTTTTTTAGGTGGGCATCTGAGTACCCATTTTTTTAAAAATCTCAGACCCTTTTGTGTCCATTTTTTTCTACTTCTTTTTTTCCTTTTTTATGAATAACTTTTGTATAGCCCCATGTCTCTTTTCTGCAATAAAACTTTTGAGAGATTGCAACAAGAACTTGGAGCATTTATTTGGTTGATGGAAAACCTATCAAGCATGTTTTTGTGTTCACTCCTAGTGTAGGAGTAAAATATTTTTGGGTGGATCTAGATGGAAGGCATGTTTCTGCGCCTACCCCTAGTGTAGGAGTAGTGCATATGTGGGTGGTGTGTACGTGATCTTGATTTTAAGAGCATGACAAATCTCTCATAAGGGTCAATAAAGCTTGACAAAACTCAATGTAAAAGTAAGCAGCATATATGTGGAAGTTTTCCTAGCCTAAATAACATGTGTGACTTTGGTGGGAATTCAAGCTTTGTCATATAGGAACTCATCATGTAGCATTTTTGTGTTTTTAAAAGATAAATCTCTAGAACTTTGTTGTAACTTAGAACAAGATAAACAACAACTCAGACCTTCTCATATCATATCCGTCAATTACCTAGACTTAGATCAAGCATATGCTACCCACAAGTTTCAAGTTCAGAGTAAATTCTTATATCAAAACAATCTTATCCAAAACTTGAAACAATTCAAGGCTAAAAACTAGGTACATGAAAGAAATTACAATAGAGAAAGTATTCATTATTTCTATTTTAAGAGATTATCTTCAGAGTCCCTTTTTATTTATTTAGCTCTTAAAAGAAATTAAAGCAAACTAGACACACTCTTTTTATTTTGTTTTCATTTTTAGTTCACGCATTATAACTATATATATTTCTATAAAGATAACTTTTTATTTTGTTTTAGTTATTCATCTTTCTTTTAGATATATAAAGCGAACTAAGAATAGTAAAAATAATAAGAGAAAAGAGATACTTAGCTAGATACACGGGGGATGCTCCTCCCCCAAGCTAGTTGTTGATGTGGTTGCCCAACGAGGTGGCCGAATGTGGAGGTGCTGGAACAGAGCCTCCAATTTTGATTTTGTTGTTGCTGTTGTTGCTGGAGGCTGGCCATCTCTTGTCCCATGCTTACCTACCATTATGTGTGATTGTATAACGTACCTTGTTTGATAGGATTTGTCTCTTCAATGGTTGTGAGTCTGTTGTCGAAGCGATGGAAGGCCTCCTAAGAGTCATAATACCCTCGTCCAGAGAAAGACATGCTTCTCCCTGGTGTCCACTTGAGGTTGCTTCATGATCTTGCCCTTGGTAGCTGTGGAAGTGCATTGTACCTTAGTTTGCTCTTGAAGATGAGGATTCTTGAGGTGGCGCCTCTAGTAGTGGCGCTTCTAATGGTGATGCCACCTTCTTTTGTCAAACTTGTCTTGGTTTTAAATTTGATTTTAGTCTGACAAGTTCATCTTTCTTAACTTGTTCTCCCTCCTTGTTCAGGCATTAGTAGTAGAAGGCGGCGACATCTTGTGTGCATCATTATTGCCGGTTCAGAACTTTCACTTATAGAATTTGGGGGATCAACTCCCCCACACTTTGCTCGAACTGTGTTTTGCTCATGAAGACAAGGTAGAGATCAAGTGCATGGGTTCTGTTGTTGGGAAGACACCAATAGAACCAAAACTTTATTTATTATTTTTTCTAACCTAGGCACATCGAATCATGTTACAATTGACGTTATGTGCATTCATTCTTACAACATGGGTGATAAGATCAAAAGGATGACTATTAATGTGGCATTTGAATACATTTATCAAAAAGAGTGGAGTTGCTTAACCTATGGAAGGATTGTCTATAATGTATCTAACCTTACATGATTATGACTCTCATCTTCCAAAGCTAAGATATGCAATATTTAGCTCATTTGATTAAGATTATGAGATCAAAAAAGTGGTGCTATGAACAAGCTTAAGGAACAAGACATGCTGAGTTAATTAGGTTGGATCAAGCAAAGTTGTAACTCTAACATGTTTGTTTCTTCATTTATGTGAATGCCAAGATCAAAGGGAAGCTTTCTAAATAATGACCACTTACCTTAAGATGTTACCTTCATCATTGGAGCATGATAACACCGTGTGACGAAGGTAGATGACTGTGGTGATCCTTTCTTCCTGTTTTGAAGCTTTCCTTGCTTGAGCTGTTCATGAGCATCTTATCTCCTATATTGCACTCCTTCTTTCTCATTCTTTTATGATGCCATCTTTTTCTTCTTTCTTTTGTGAATCTTGGCATTTTGTTTGGACCTTTTGATCCATTCATTGTTTCATTCCTACAAAAGATTAGTGGACAACACATACCCAAAGGGATGTACAAATAATTTGAAACAAGGATAGTGTTGTCATAGAGTTAAAGGTCATCTTCTATGTTACAACAGAATTGGTTTTAACATTTTAATTAGCATAGAATCTTTATCCCATGTTTTAAATAATGTGCCTCAATTGTTGCAAAAACTTCTTCTCGTAAGGATTGATTTTAATTTATATCTTAAGTTTGATTTTCATATATGAAATTTGTAAACATATTCAAACTTGTAGAAACAAAGCAACATTGACCAGAGGGATTGCAAACCAGCATGTCATAGCAATGGGAGCCTAGGAGGAAGATGAGCAGGGTTGTATCTACTGTAGAAAAGTCAGCCTTCCTCCCCCTCACTTGGACCTTTACGTCACTCGACACTGTCGGCGAGAACTCATGGTTTTAGGTCCATTGAGCGGGACCTCTCCCTTGCTTTTAGCTTTTCTTTGCACCATCTGATCCTGGATTTGAGGATGTAGATAGTTGCATGCTCTTCTTCCATCAACCCTTCTTGATTTTTGTTGATTCTTGGTTGACGAGTTGGGGTTCATTAGAGATGCAAACTCAAGTTCCTCCTTGATTGTCTAACGGTGTGGCGGAGAGTTGTTTTTCTTTGTTTGTTGGCGATACGCCAGCCATCTTGATGGTCAAAGAAGGAACCTCATTGGTACTGCATGAAAGCTTCATCTCCAATGGCTAAGGGATGTCGTCTCGCGTCCATGGTCATTTGCGGCCTTACGAGACACCGTCAACAGACCTCATTGATTACCGATGTTGTTGACACAATGATGCACGCCATGATGTAGTGGCATCTTGTTGTCTTGATTGTTGTTTGCACCAAAATTTGGAGAGAAGAATACGAGAACTCAAAGCTTCCAAAGTTATGTCGTTCAAGGACTCGATTACATGAAGATTGATATCAACTGATTCAGAGGGGACGCTGGAATCGGCTCTCTTTGAAGTAACGATAATGGGCTATGGTCGGCGTCGGGAAATGCAGATCGGACTCTACAAAAAGGAAAAGATTAGTGTCCAAGTTATCTTAAGATTAGGAATATTCTCTTTTATACCAAAGATTGTAATGAGTTGTACTTGAATAGGATTCATGTTTAGGCTCCGGGTATAAATATTGGGCCCGGCTATTGTAAAAAACACAATCAATCAAATACAAGTTACTTACTTTTTTTGGCTCCGGCCACCCCTTAGGAGTAGGAGTAGAGTAGTTCTTGGTGAGTTCTTCAGTGAGCAGGGCTTCATCGGTCCGGTCGACCTCTGGCTTGTCTGTAAGTACCGTCATGGCTTATACTTCTGTTCGTACGGTTGCATCGATCCAGTCGACCTCCACTGTGACTCTGGTATAAGCTAGTTATCGACTCTTGTCTAGTTCAAGTATGGCTGCATTGATCTGATCGACCTCCACTGCTCGAACTAGATTAAGGTCAAGTTATCGGGTCTATCTAAGGGTGGCGTCCTTCGGATAGATTCATTGAGTTACCGATATTGCTTATTGCTTTCGTTATTTATTTAATTGCAGCAACATCACTTCGTCCGATTGGGATTGATCTAGATCGGCCTTATATCCTATTTAACCCATTGTTTATTAATCTAAACCAATCTAATCTACACTTTAAATGATGAGTCATGTTTTATCGGTTATTTTATGTCAATCTTGATCGTGCATAGTGTGCGGTTAAGGCATGTCTAGTCTTGAATAGATCTATTGGCTAACGAAAACCGTTCCATGGCCCGTTATCACGGCCTGTGTGATTTTGCCTCACACCCCACTGTTAGCACCGTAGAGTGGGAAATGTTATTTGGTAGATCTGTTCCTGATAGGGCATGACCTTAATTGTGCGCTATGCCTGAATCGGCCGTTTTAGCCGATATCGAGTGTTTTCACATATGCAATTCACGTCACAAGACCATTAAAGTAAAGATAGGTTGAAAGATGTGTTAGCCCCATGATCTTATTATTGTATTATGGCCTATATGATTCTGCCTCATGCCCCACTGATATTAGTAATAAGTTAGGGTCGTCGAATTTATTGCTGTTTTTATAGCCTGCATGATTCTGCCTCATGCCCCACTGGTCATAATGATAGATGAGATCTAACATGTTCATATATTTATCTCTATTAATTGGTTAAGTGATGATGGGCTGAATTTTCATATAAAAACGGATTCGGTTACTTGCAGTCATTGGCTTAGTACAAACTGATTAGTGTTGACATCCTATTGCCATTGACTAATATTTGTCTAAATAACGATTTTCATCCTGAATGATAACTGATTTCTCTTCCATAATTCCATGAGCTTTAACTAATTTATTCTTATGAGTATGCTGAAATTGGCTATTTCATCGATCTCCTTCCACATCGGCTCTCAGAGCCGCACATTCAGGACTATCTAGCAACACCGGTATATTCTGCCTTAAATTATTGATTAGCTTTCTCTCCTTGTCAATTGCAGGGTCAAATTGACTGGCATGTCTCAGGAGTATGCAGGATCGATCACCCCTGCGTTGAAGCCAGGCGGGTCTATAGCTCCATCGAGCAGACCCTTCCGGCTTGCTCGTGTGCCCTGGCATAGAACAAAATTTTAGTGCCGACACACGTTCTGACACGCCTAGTGGGAGGCCACAATCATCATGGCGGCTTACAATAATAATGACATCCTTATGGTACCTTATGAAGACCTACTTGATGGAGATAAAGATGTCATCGGCAAAGCTATAGAAGAATTTCAGAACAAGTGTTTGTTGTCCAACACCAAAACACGTGACAATACGATTGTTCAGAAATATCCACTACCAAGAGTTCTGTTGCATGGGTAGACAGATACAGATGAAACTAAAGACATGCGTTTCTTCATGGAAGCTATAAATAAATCTATTCATGATGCCATATCAAACCATATTGAAGTTTTCTTGAACACATTCCATAACACCATGAAAGAGGTGTTTCATGGGTTTCCAGTTGATCAGGTTGGACCGGCTTATTATGACATTCCACATCCGTCGACTCAAGGGACTAATCAAACCGATACCAGCCATCAAGAAGCAGCACCAGCTGGTAATGCTGATGTCCAAGAAGTTCAGAGTTCATCTAAGCAAGCTCAAGGTGCTATTACAAATCAGATACAGTATAATCCTGAATCGTCAGTGCAACATGTGCAACAGCCGGCGAGGCATGGTCAGAACCAGATGATTAATTTTGGCACATCAGGCCACATACCATCGTCGGCTCAAAAAATAGCACCATCAATTCAAAGGATACGTAGAGATATAGATGCTCATGTCTACAATAAGAGACTTCAAGCAGCAAACCACCAAAAGACCCAACAGATAGAGATTCCACAGGGGTATCATTATGGCATAGATTATAACACCCTTCACATGATTCTGAATCTAGGGTATCAAGACACACTGGATTTCAATCCACAGATGGGTCAGCAAGTGCAGAGAAATCCAAATTCACATACTGTCGAGTTGTTGCTAAAGGTGACCGAGATGATGAAGAATTAGTTCGGTCTGAAGCCAAAAGGGCTGACCTTCTCGTACAAATGCCCATATCCAGAATTGTATGATTTTGTCGCTCTTCCTACAAATTACAGGCTCCTAGAGTTTGCTAAGTTCACTGGCCAAGACAGCACGAGCACAATAGAATATGTCAGTCGGTATCTTACATAGTTGGGCGAAGCATCCGTTGAAGAGGCCCATCTAGTTCATTTCTTCTCCTTGTCCCTGTTAGGGCCAGCCTTCACTTGGTTTTCATCACTGCCAGTCAACTCCATTGCCAATTGGACTGACCTAGAAAAGAAATTTCATACATATTTTTATACTGGGACTAGAGAAGAGAAGCTTACCGATTTGATAACTATAAGGCAGAAAACTAACGAATCGATCACTGAATTTCTTTAGAGGTTTCGGGAGACTAGGAATTTGTGCTTCTCATTAAATTTGGCTGATGATCAGCTAGCTTCTTTGGCCATTCAAGGGATGCTGCCAACATGAAAAGAAAAGCTACTGGGACAAGAATTTGACATCTTGGGTCAATTGGCTAAACGAGTGGCAACACTCAATAGCTAATTCTAGAGTATGCGCAGAGATACCTGATTCCCGAAGAGTACCACAGTGGCTGAAGCTTATAATCCATATTCAATCGAAGACGACTATGAAGATGAAGAAGAAGTGGTTGCCGCGACTGAATGGAATTGGGGGCAAAAAGATAGTAATGGTGCCAAATCCTTGGGGAAGAGGAGTCGAGGAGAGATATGACTTTGACGTCACAAAATCAGACAAGCTCTTCGATTTCTTGCTTGAGAAGGGACATATCAAGTTGCCCAATAATCATGTTATGTTGCCCTCTGATCAGTTGAAGAATAAGAGGTTCTGTAAGTTCCATAACGCTACTTCTCATTCCAATAATAAATGCAGAATTTTCCGACAGCATATACAGAGGGCTATTCAGCAAGGTGGCTCAAGTTTGATACGCCTCGGAAGATGAAAGTTGATGATAATCCTTTCCTAGGAGATCAAAACATGGTCGATGCTAGACTGCTCAAAGAAAAGACTAAGGTCCTGACATCAACCAAATCAAAAGAAACTAGAACAGTCGATCCTGAGATGCAAATATCGACTAACGAATATAGAGAAATTAGAAGACGTCGCGACAAGCAAAAGAGCCAATATGATCAGGGAGAAACATAAAAAGATGGGGCGACAATGCCGTGGGTTACATCTCGAATTCTATTGAATAAATGGCAGCGGCAGAAGGAAAATGATTATCGGCGTTGGTTAGAAGAGCAAGAATACCAGCGTCAATTGGAAAAAGAGAGGTATAAAAGAAAGCAAGCTGAATCACATTGGAATTATTCTTTCTTCAGACATTGCTAGAACGAAGGTTTGAAGTTGCCTACCAGGAATAACTATCCAGAGTGCAGCGTTCAATATTAGGAGTTTAGGCAGTCTCAAGCCAACCGCCGGTCTATCCATGCTCAAGATGCATATCATCATAATAATATGGATCGACGCTTAAAAAATGGAAGTGTTCATAATTGGCTTGGAAAAAGAGTTGTTGATCAAAACTGGGCTGATGATGAAGAAGGAAGTAATGAAGAAGAATATGTTTGGCAGGAAGGCCAATGGTGTCTAGGAGGTTTGACAAGAAGCCAGAAGAGAAGGGCACAATGCCTAAGGAACAGAGAGTTGGAATAGGCTCAAGCATCTGGTAAACCTCAAGTATGGCGCGCTAAGCAAACAGATGATAGAAGGCAACCATTGGCTAATATTCAAATGGCTTTTCTGTTGCCATCAAAATTCAGAGCTCCAATAGATCAAAGAGTTTATTTGGATTTCGATGAATCAGAGTATGAGGAGATAGTTGCCAAGTTGACGGTTATACAACAAGCAATACTTGATAAACCAGTCAAGCATCGGCACTTAAAAGGCCTTATATGTGAAAGGTTTTGTTGATGGGAAGCCGATAAACAAGATGTTGGTGGATGGAGGTGCTTCTGTCAATCTCATGCCTTACACCACTTTTCGTAAACTTGGCAAGAGACCATGAGATTTGATTGAGACCGACATGATGCTTACGGACTTTGGGGGTAATGCATCTAAAACCCGAGGGCAATGAATGTCGAATTGACAATAGGGAGTAAGACTCTACTAAAAGCTCTAGTTTGGTTTTGGTGAATTGATGAAACCCTAAGTGCTAACCTAGTTTATCAAGTGATCATGAGATAGGTAGCACATTCCAAGTGGTGAAGCAAATGAAGATCATGACATGATGATGGTGATGCCATGGTGATGATCAAGTGCTTGGACTTGAAAAGAAGAAAGAGAAAAACAAAAGGCTCAAGGCAAAGGTATAAATGGTAGAAGCTATTTTGTTTTGGTGATCAAGACACTTAGAGAGTGTGATCACATTTAGGTTTGATAGCCATACTATTAAGAGGGGTGAAACTCATATCGAAATGCAGTTATCAAAGTGCCACTAGATGCTCTAACTCATTGCATATGCATTTAGGATCCAGTGGAGTGCTAACACCCTTGAAAATGTTTGTGAAAATATGCTAACACATGTGCATAAGGTGATACACTTGGTGGTTGGCACATTTGAGCAAGGGTTAGGAACTTCACCAGTGGAGTGTCTGCCCGTAGAGTGTGGACAGTCTGACGGTGCCACCAGCACCCTAGACAGAAAAGATAGAGGTCACTGTAAGTGACCGAACGCTGGTCTCTGAAGGACCGGCACGTCCGGTCAGTAGCAGCAGAAGAAGCATAGCGTCGGTCATCGACTGGACACTAGCACTGAAACGACCGGACACTGGCTGGCTGCGTCCGGTCACACTGACATGGTCACGCACAGAGGTGTCGCCGAGTGACCGGACACTGGGTGTGTCTGATCGAGCATGACCGGATGCGTCTGGTCGTAAAAAGTCGTCTCTGGATGCTTACTGGAAACGACCGGACGCTGGGGGTTCAGTGTCCGGTCACTTTGAGCTGCAGCATCCTGGCGTCATATGACCATTGAGATTAGGCATTCAGTAATTGAAGATTGGGACACATGGCACACATCACGTGACTGGACGCTGAGGTCCAGCGTCCGGTCAATATGGCCAGAGCGTCCGGTCACCCCGTGTTGTGCCCATTGAAGGGGTACAACTGCTCTATTTCATGGGGGCTTCTATTTAAGCCCTATGGCCGGCTCAAGCTCACTCTCTTGGTCATTTGCATTGACATAGCAACCTTGTGAGCTTAGCCAAAGCCCTCCCACTCATCTCCATCATTGATTCATCATCTTTGTGAGATTGGGAGAGAATCTAAGTGCATTGCGTGAGTGTTTGCATCTAGAGGCACTTGGTGTTTGTGTTTCGCTGCGGGATTCACTTGGCTCCACCTAGACGGCTTGGAGAAGTGAGGATCGTCGAGCGGAGGGTGGTGATTGTCTTGGCTCCGATCATGGTGATTGTGAGGGGTTCTTGACCTTTCCCCGGCGGAGAGCCAAAAGGTACTCTAGTGGGTTGCTCATGGCTTATGTGATCCTCATCTTGTGTTGGTTGTGCGGCACCCTATCAAGGGTTTGGTGTGTGATGCCAATTAGTGTGTGAACCTCCAAGTGAGTGAATCGCCACAATGAGGAGTAGCTTGCCGGCAAGCAAGTGAACCTCGATAAAAATCATTGTGTTCATCATTTGATTCTGAGGTGATTGGTCTTCATTGATATTCATTCTTGTGATTGTTTGGCTCCTTCCTCGACATGGCGGTATAACATTCTTGCTCACTCTCTTTACATTACCACAAACTAGTTGTCAAGCTCTTTAGTGTAGCTAGTTGTGAGAGCTTGTTAGTTTGGTTAGTGTGGCTCTTTAGTTAGCTTTTGAGAGCACACTAACTTAGTGTAGTGTCATAGCTATTGTGTGGATAGAAACTATATCAACTAGAATTGTGGTAGGTGGCTTGCATTTTTAGTAGGGTAGCGCAACACTTGCTTTGTCTCATAATTGTCTAACCGGTTTGCTAAGTGTTGTTGTAGAAATTTTTATTAGGCTATTCACCCCCCCTCTAGCCATTAGGACCTTTCAAGTGGTATCAGAGCAGAGGTCACCGTGATTTGAGGCTTAACAACCTTTGGTGTAAAAATGGCTCAAATCAACAACACCAAGAAGCCACCCCAATTTGATGGCACAAATTATCCGTATTGGAAATTAAAGATGACCACACACATCAAGTCAATCAATAGAAAAGTGTGGAAAGTGGTAGAAACCAAAATTGAGATTGATGATCTAGAGAATCCCACCGCGGTCGAAGAAGTGCTTCTCTAAAACAATGACATTGCTCTAAGTGCCATTCATGATGCAATTGATGAGAGAACATTTGAGCAAATCAAGAATATTGAGATGGCTCATGAGGCATGGAAGAAATTGGAGGAATCATTTGAAGGCACTCAAGCTGTGAAGGGTGCAATGGCATATATTCTCAAAGAGAAGTTTGCAAGCTTCAAGATGAAGGAGGACAAGAGTGTACCGGAGATGTTCCATAGGCTTCAAGTGCTTGTCAATGATCTCAAAGCACTTGGAGAAGAGGTGAAGGACAAGGACTTCTCCCACAAGTTCTTGAGATGTTTGCCTTCAAGATTTGGCATATTGGTCACTATTCTAGTGAGGAGTGGTTTGGACACCATGACACCAAACCAAGTGTTGGGAGATATAATGACCGATGATACTTATAGAGACGATGATGAGAAAGAAGAAAAGAAGGAGAAGAAAGATGAGAAGAAGGATGAGAAGAAGAAGAGCATAGCATTCAAGGCCATATCATCCAAGGGCAGAAGAAGAGCGTAGCAAGAAACATCAAGTGAAGATGATGGCTCATGGGATGATGATGATGATGATGATGAGAAGATGGCTCTCTTTGTAAAGAAATTTGGCAAGTTCATGATGAAGAAAGGGTACCATGCTAGAAGAAAGAAGTCTTCATCCAAGAACAAGGAAGAGTCAAGAAGGTGCTTCAAATGTGGAAGCAAAGATCATCTTGTTGCTCAATGTCCATACAATAGCGACAATGATGATGACAACAAGAAGAACAAGATGGACAAAAAGGAAAAGAAAATGAAGAAGGACAAGATGACCTTCAAGAAGAAGAAGGGTGGTTCATATGTGGTCACTTGGGATAGTGATGCTTCCTCAAGTGATGATGATGATAGTGATGATGACAAGACCACCAAGAAGAAGGCACTTGCAAGCATTGCTATCAATGAGAAGCCTTCTCTCTTCGACACTCCATCATGCTTCATGGCTAAGGCTACTAAGGTACAAACTTGTGATGATGATGGAAGTAATGATGAACATGATAGTGATAGTGATGATGATGAATGTAACAACCCAAAAACCCATACACCAAAAATACCAACTACAAAATTTTTTCTAAAAACTCCCATGTGTTGATGAGTGTCATGTATAGAAACCCAACCTAAGAGATGCATTAGGTCTAACCCCAATCCAAGTCAACACATAAGCATGGCATAACTCTTGGCATAAACATGTGATTAAGTTCCCTAAATGAATGAACCTTGAATGCATATTAATACCACTTGTGAGTTTGGATTCTTCTTTTGCCTTATGTTATGCTAATTAAAAATCACCAAACAACTATTAAGCTTGCTAATTAATCCTTTGATGAGCAAATGCCTTAAGCAAACAAACAAAGAACAAAAGAAAAGGGAAAAAGAGAGATGAAGAGAGAGGGCCTCGCAGCCAGCAGCTTGGCCCAAGCTAGCCAGCCTAGCCAGCCTGCCAACCCCTTCCCTTTTTCCCACCGACGCGCGTGGCCCACGAGCTCGCACAAGCCCAGCATGCCGGCCCAGCCTTGCACCACGCGCACGCGTTGCGACGCTAAGATGCTCTCACTACCCGCCGGGCCCCACCTATCGGCTTTCCTATTCATCTTCCTCGTGCCCACGCATCAACCGCGTGCGCGACCGGAGGCCGACAGCGTTGGTAGGAGCGGGCTAGGGGGTCACACCCGGGGCATGGCCTTGTTCCCCCTTGCGCCGCGCTCACACAACCTCACGCCACCGTCGAATGCGTCGCGCGCCTTCCCACCGTACGATGTCGATCGCCATTGGAGGCATGGAGCTCCGGCTATAAAAGCCCCAGCCCCGGTTGCCCGAACGCGTCCCCGTGCCCCGCCGCCACCTTGTGGCCATCCACCGCACACCCGGGCTAAGAGAGAGAGGAGATAGAAGACGAAGAAGGAGCGCCGAAGCCGCCCGACGTCGTCGGTGCCGCCGCAGCGGAGGACGACGCCTCGATCCACCACGTCGACGCTGCTCGGCACTGCACGACTTCATCTCTACACGGCCACGACCCACCACTACACTGCCATCCTATCTCCCACGACACCAATGGTGAGCCCCGGGTCTTTCCCTGCTCGCCGCCAGACCTCACTATTTCGGCCATGGCGCTCCACACCAGGAGCGCGTAGGCCATGGCCGTCTCCGGCCTTTGGGTACACACGCACGCACACTGGCCAGGGAATGAACATGCCACGCGCTCATTCATGAGAAAAGGGGACCGCTGCTATGCCACCTAGCCTGCGCCGTTCACCACCGGACCGCCGCCATGGCCGAATCAAGCCGCCACCATGGCCAAAGCCACCGGAGGCTCTAGAAGTCCCCTCAACCTGCCCGACGAGCCCGCTGGAGCACCATGATGCTCACGCGCACCACATGTCCGGCTTTTGCTGCTACCACCGTGCCATCCCCATACGCCATCGTGCTCGAGCAGCCGTCGCCGTGGCCAGACCCCTAGGGAAACTCTGACCGCCGCAATAGCCCCACCGTAGAGTCACCGCACCTTGGAGGAGCCATAGCACCACTCGGACGTGCCCCTCCGCCTTTGGCTAGGCTCACCGGCGAGGTACACCACCGGCGAAACACACCAGAGGAGAAACAGGGAGGGAGCGGAGCTTCTCGACACCCCGTGCACTGGGTGCACGGTGCACCGCACGGCCTGTGCCCGCATGGACGCGGTCCACCGTAGACCTACCTGCGGTCCATGGACCAGCGCTCCTGAGTCCACCGTGGACCGTGAGCCATGGTCTCGAGCCCGACCCGAAACTCGGTAGGCGACATGGCACTCTGAGATGAGGCCAAGTGGCGGGCTGAGCCCGGCCCAAATCCAGCCCTGTCTAGGCCCACCAAAGCCCAGTCGAGACCCAACCTGGTTGACCATTGACCGGTCAACGTTGACTATTGACCTGGCCCCACATGTCAGCGGCACAGAGACTCTAGACCCACATGTCAGTAGGTGACATCATGCTGACGTCATGACAATGTCACATGGGTCCCACCTGTCAGTAACAACACAACCGAGGTGACGTCATGCTGATGTCACGAAGACGTCAGCTACTGACGTTAGCATCCCTGGCCCCACACATCAGTGACCCTGACCCATTGACCGTTGACTCGCCTGTTGACTGGACGCTGACTCTGACCGGACCCACAGGTCAGTGACCCAAGAAACCTTAGCCCCACCTGTCAGAACGGATGACGTTGATGACGTCATGCTGATGTCAAGCTGACGTCAGCAGGACCCCACCAATCAGCTCGGAATCAAGATGATGACGTCATGCTGATGTCAGCATGCCACGTGGACCAGTCGCAGCGTGACACGTGTCAGCCCAGGGTTAATTCAGCCTTTTCCATTTTCAAAAATGATTTAAACTTCGGAAATTCATAACTAATTCATACGACCTCAGAAAAATACGAAACCAGGATAAAAATTCATCTAAAATCAAGCTTTACGCAATAAACCCATGTTTGAGTGCATTTGACTCTTTTGAATTTTCATTGCTTCTTTGTGCTATTCTATAGACGTTGCTAACGCGACTATAATTCGATCGTATGCAGACTCAGAGGAGAATCAGACGGACGAGGAACATGAGTACTGTGAGGAGTACGGAGACGACTACACTGAAGGTGCCACATCCCACCCAATCTCGTAGCACCTATTACGCATGACTAATATAGAACTGCTAATGCTTTACTTACTGTTATAATCGTACAATGATAGGACTTGCATGGTAGTATGCTTACTTGATGGCCTTTACCTTGACGCAACCTTACCCCTGCATACCCTGCTATTAGGCTAGACACACGCTTACTGCTATATATCATTGCTTACACTTCTACTACATTAATGCGTAGTGGAAACTGGTGTTATCTGGACTATGGGGAGAGTGCTGTGTGTGTGACTTGGGTGTGTGGAGGGTGAGGGTTGTGTCGACCAAGTTGGAGTATACGACAAGCCTGGGGCAAGTCTTGCCATGGGATGCTACCTAGGCACCCTTGGAATGGATACCTGTGGTGGGTAAATGGTATATGAGGTGGCCCTGGGTGTGAACCTATGATGGGAGGAGCCTAGGGTGGAGGTGCTATGGTGGCACAGTAAAAGGAAACCCTGATGAAGACATTCTAGCTTGGTCATCCCTAAGGACTTACTAGTACTCAGATTCACCGGGAAGCCTTACGTACCACTCACCCTATATGGTGCGGGACGGCCGGACTACTTGGTAGGATATTGCCACTACTGCTAGGTTGATAGCAGACAGTGTAAGGAGGTACGGGGCGTGGAGGATTTCCCCCACACCCTTCCGAGACTTCATGGAGACCTTATGGACCCGGCTCATGACTCACAGTTTCAGCCACCCCAGACTAGACTTGGGGTGTACCAGGGCTAAATGGTAGAGTGGCATTATCCTAGGCTAGCCAGCGGCCGGAATCAGCCTAGTTGACGACGGTCAGCAAAGAAGGCAGATCTTATGGTTATGTAAAACCTCTGCAGAGTGTATGGTTGATTGATCGATACATGTGCCGACTTGTCGGCTATGGACCTTTCCTAGGTTTCGCTTAAACTAGATAGTAAGATGAGTCCTTCTCTTTCTTCCCCCGTGAGAGAGTGTCGGTCATAGCCAGGGGCTACAGGCCTTGAGACAGTGCCGAGAGGGAGTTGGCCTATCGACTGAGTGATGGTATGGTGGTGATGTGGAGATGGTGGTATATCGATCCCAGGATCGAAACCTGGCTCTGGATGGGAATGGGGTGGAATAGGTGTGGGAATGGTGTTAAAACTTGACCAACTATTACTATATACTTGATATGCTATTGCATAGGAAACCCTAGCCTTATAGGTTCCTTTTGATTATATCCAACTTGCATCCAATTTCCACAAAGCAATGCTCATAGGGTGGGAGTGACCAGTACAAATCGTACTGATAAATTTTGGCACACAGGTTCTGCTAAGGAGTATAGCTCCGAGGAGTTTGACGGTTGAGGGGTTCGTGCCTACGCTCGAGTTTGGCGATCTTATCTTCAAGCTATTATGAATGAATGCTACTTTTGATTTCGCTAATGCGGCGATGTAATAAATTATGTAATTCTGCACTATTTGTACTCTGATATTATTGTTGTATGGATGTGGTATTCGACTAGAATTTGGGTAATATGATCTACAATGGTCTTATTACACTTCGACTCTGTGGATTTCCCTTCATGGAAATCAAGGTTGTTTCAATGAACCTACTAAAGATGAATTATTTGACATGCTAGAAGATGCCAAAGAACACTTTGACATTAAGATAAGGGAATGCAAGAGCTTGAATAAGGAGGTAAAAGCCCTTAAGCAAGCCCTTGATGAGCTCAAAGCAACTCATGAGAGGCTAGAGGAAGCCCATGAGAAGCTTGGCAAGGCTCACAAAAAGCTTGAAAAGGCTCATTCCTCATTGCTTAATGAGCAAGATAAAAAGAAGCATGTTAAGACTTGTGATGTAGGTTTAACTTGTGATATAATTGATGAATCATTATCTATGTCTATCATTATTGCTCCCACTAATCCTTCTTGTAGTACTTCTACTTCTACCTCATCTAGTAGTGATGGTTTCACTTGTGATGCCTCACTAATGGTTGAGAATGAGAACCTCAAGAAGGAGGTCAACAAGCTCACTCACACCTTGGCTAAGGCCTATGGTGGTGAGGACCGCTTGCTTATGTGCTTGGGTAGCCAAAGAGCTTCTCTCTACAAAGAGGGATTGGGCTATACCCCCAAGATAGGCAAGGCAGCCTTTGCTCCTCACAAGACTAGTTTTGTGAAGAACAATGGTCGGTTTTGCACTAGTTGCAAGTAAGTTGGTCATAAAGAGCATGAATGCAAAAACAAGAGCAAAAATGCTAATGTATCCTTCATTAAGCTTGATTCTTTTTATATGCTTACAAAGGGTGCAAATGGTATAAAGGCTAAGTTCATTGGTAAACCATGGATGGGCTCAAAGAAGAAAGCCATTTGGGTACCAAAGAGCTTAGTTACTAACCTTCAAGGACCCAAGCAAGTTTGGGTACCTAAAAAGAATTGATCTTCTTTTGTAGGTCAATTACAAAGCCGGAGGAAGGCATTGGGTTCTTGATAGTGGGTGCAATCAACACATGACTAGTGAT
Source organism: Miscanthus floridulus (assembly GCF_019320115.1). Lineage (NCBI taxonomy): Eukaryota > Viridiplantae > Streptophyta > Magnoliopsida > Poales > Poaceae > Miscanthus > Miscanthus floridulus. The sequence goes on from NC_089597.1 coordinate 103,799,027, forward strand.
GCAAGAATGTTCAACTCAATCAACACCAATGGCAATGGTGGTTATGAGAGTATCACATTTGGTGATAATGGCAAAGGCAAGGTCAAAGGGCTTGGTAAGATTGCAATATCCAATGACATGAGCATATCCAATGTGTTGCTAGTAGAGAGCTTGAACTTCAATTTGCTATCCGTGGCTCAATTGTGTGATCTTGGATTCAAATGCATATTTGGGGTAGATGATGTAGAGATCGTAAGTGTAGATGGCTCTAACTTGATCTTCAAAGGCTTTAGATATGAGAATCTATACTTGGTTGATTTCAATGCTAGTGAAGCTAGATTATCTACATGCTTGTTCACTAAGCCTGGCATGGGTTGGTTATGGCATAGAAGGCTTGGTCATGTTGGAATGAAACCATTGAATACATTGGTTAAGCATGACTTGGTTAGAGGCTTGAAAGATGTTGTGTTTGAAAAGGATAAGCTTTGTAGCTCTTGTCAAGCCGGAAAACAAGTTGGAAACACCCATCCTAAGAAAAGCATGATGAACACTAGCAAAGCATTTGAGTTATTGCACTTGGATTTGTTTGGGCCAACACAATACACTAGCATTGGTGGTAATAAATATGGCTTTGTGATAGTGGATGACTACACTAGATACACATGGGTATTCTTTCTAGTGGACAAAAGTGATGTGTTTGCAACATTCAAATCATTTGTCAAGGGCATTCACAATGAGTTTGAAACAACCATCAAGAGAGTTAGAAGTAACAATGGTAGTGAGTTCAAGAACACTAGAATTGATGAGTTGTGTGATGAATTTGGAATTAGACATGAATTCTCGGCCAAGTACACTCCACAAATCAAATGGCCTTGTTGAGAGGAAAAATAGAATACTCATTGATATGGCAAGGTCTATGCTTAGTGAGTATAATGTTAGTCAATCTTTTTGGGCCGAAGCTATCAACATGACTTGCTATTGTAGCAACCGCCTCTATTGTCACCCATTAAAAGAGAAGACACCATATGAACTCTTGAATGGTAGAAAGCCCAACATTACATATTTTTGGGTCTTTGGTTGCAAATGCTACATCTTGAGGAAAGGCACTAGATTGGGCAAGTTTGACAAGAAATGTAATGAAGGATTCCTACTTGGTTATTCCACTACAAGCAAAGCATATAGAGTTTGGAATTTGGATAGTGGCACTCTTGAGGAAGTTCATGATGTTGAATTTGATGAAACCAAGGGTTCACAAGAAGAGAATAATAACTTGGAAGATGTTAGAGGTATTCAACTTTCAAATGCCATGAAGAACATGGATATTGGTGAATTGAGGCCTAGGCAAGTGAATGATGATGAAGATGATCAAGTGCAAGTGCTCTCCAACTCAATTGTGCAAGATGATACAAATCAAGTTAGTACAAGTGGCTCTCATGATAATGAACAAGATCAAGTGGCTAGTTCATCATCTCAACCCAATGATCAAGCAAGTGCAAGCAATCAAGTTCCAATCCTCCAACCAACCAATATTGCAAGGGATCATCCATTGGACACTATAATTGGTGATATTTCTAGAGGTGTATAAACAAGATCTAGATTGGCTTCATTTTGTGAGCATTTCTCATTTGTGTCATCCATTGAACCAAAGAAGTTAGATGAAGCATTGAAGGATGTTGATTGGGTAAATGCTATGCATGAAGAGTTAAATAACTTTACAAGAAATCAAGTATGAGAATTAGTGGAAAGACCAAAAGGACACAATGTGATTGGAACCAAATGGGTCTTTAGAAATAAGCAAGATCAAGATGGGATAGTGGTAAGGAACAAAGCAAGATTGGTAGCACAAGGCTATACACAAGTTGAAGGTCTTGACTTTGGAGAAACATATGCCCCGGTTGCTAGATTGGAAATAATAAGAATCTTGCTAGCCTATGCTTGTGCCCACAACATCAAACTCTATCAAATGGATGTCAAGAGTGCATTTCTCAATGGTTACATCAATGAAGAAGTTTATGTTGAGCAACCTCCTGGTTTTGAAGATGACAAGAAGCCCGACCATGTATACAAGTTGAAGAAGGCATTGTATGGCTTGAAGCAAGCACCTAGAGCATGGTATGAGAGATGAAGGGACTTCCTACTCTCTAAAGGGTTCATGATGGGCAAGGTTGACACCACTCTTTTCATCAAGAAGATTGGAAAAGACTTGTTTGTGTTGTAAATCTATGTTGATGACATCATATTTGGATCAACCAATCAAGATTTTTGTGATGAGTTTGGAAAGATGATGGCTAATGAGTTTGAGATGTCCATGATTGGAGAGTTGAGTTACTTTGGTCTTCAAATCAAGCAATTGAAGAATGGTATATTTGTGAGTCAAGGCAAGTATATCAAGGACATGATCAAGAAGTTTGGCATGAGTGATAGTAAAGTCATTAGCACACCAATGGGAACCAATGGCAACTTGGATAGTCATGCAAGTGGAAATATGGTGGATCAAAAATTATATCGGTCTATGATTGGAAGCCTACTCTATGTGACCACATCAAGGCCGGATGTCATGTTTAGTGTATGCATGTGTGCAAGATTTCAAGCCTCACCAAGAGAAAGTCATTTGAAGGCTACTAAGAGAATATTGAGGTACTTGAAGCATACACCAAATGTTGGTTTGTGGTATCCCAAAGGAGCAAAGTTTGAGCTAGTGTTGCATTATCAACCGCCGAAGCCGAATACATATCCACCGGTAGTTATTGTGCACAAGTACTTTGGATGAAGGCCACTTTGAGTAATTTTGGAATCAAGTTCAAGAAAGTGCCATTGCTATGTGACAATGAGAGTGCAATCAAGTTGACCAACAATCCGGTTCAACATGCAAGAACAAAGCACATTGATATCTGTCATCATTTCATAAGAGATCACCAACAAAAAGGGGACATTTGCATTTAGATTGTAGGCACCAAAGATCAACTTGCCGATATATTCACCAAGCCATTGGATGAGAAAAGGTTTTGCAAGCTAAGGAATGAGTTGAACATATTGGATTTCTCAAATATGTGTTGATGCACCCCTCCACTCATATGACATGCCTCTCCTTCTAGCAATCCAAGGTAAAAGGTGATTGGCATGGCATACATCCTTACTAAGAACATGTTTAGTGCATCTAGACATCTTTCACATTTAATAGGCTCATTCATGAAAATCAAATAAATTTGATGATTATATGGTACCACTATTGCTTCTATGCTTATTTTGATCTAGTGGTAGCATATGACATGTTTGTGGGCTTGTAAACCTAGTGTTTGATCTAGAAAATGAGCTCTAAGTGTTTAACTCAACATGGTACAAGATAACCCTTATTTGGAGGTGTGAAGAAGCTTGCCCTTGGATCAAACCGAGTTAAATATCTTTGGTAAATGATCTAGATTGGACCAAATTTGGGAAATAATCCTCACCCCATTGATTTACATTGATAATCTCAACCTATCTACATTTTGAACCTTTATGGTCATTGATGACAAAGGGGGAGAAAAACAAAGATACTAGTACATGGGGAGAAAAACAAAGATATTAGTGCACTAAGATTATGAAAAGACAACAAAGGAGGAGAACTTGACATAGGGGGAGAGATATGACAAAGGAAAAAGATCAATTAAAATTTTAAGCACACAAGTAGGGGGAGCAAGCTCATGAACTTGTATGATGCATTTGAATGTGCATTTCATATGTTTGCTTGCATGGCACAAGTTTTAAATTTCAATATTCATGCTTGTGTGGTGTATGCTAGTTATAGGTTTGAATGATGAAATGAAAATCTAGCATGCATAAGTTTATCTAGTTATTTCATTTCCAAGTGTTTCCATGTGGTATCAAGCTAACCATGGTGCTAAGGATGGTATAATGGTGCACTCCGATTGGTATCATGCTTCAAAAGTCCATCTTTTATACCTTAGCATCATTTGGTAGACATTGTCTCCTATATTTTCTATCTAAGCATATGTGCAAGCTACAATCCAAACTCTTAGCACATATGTAGGGGGAGCAATTGCTACCATTTGGAGTTCATGAAACTTGTCCATATCCTTTTACACATGGTAAATATGCTTGGGCAAGCAACATGGATTCAATTAAATTTCAATTCATATCTTTGTGTAAGGGTTGTCATCAATTACCAAAAAGGGGAGATTGAAAGCTCTAGTTTGGTTTTGGTAAATTGATGAAACCCTAAGTGCTAACCTAGTTTATCAAGTGATCATGAGATAGGTAGCACATTCCAAGTGGTGAAGCAAATGAAGATTATGACATGATGATGGTGATGCCATGGTGATGATCAAGTGCTTGGACTTGAAAAGAAGAAAGAGAAAAACAAAAGGCTCAAGGCAAAGGTATAAATGGTAGGAGCTATTTTGTTTTGGTGATCAAGACACTTAGAGAGTGTGATCACATTTAGGTTTGATAGCCGTACTATTAAGAGGGGTGAAACTTGTATCGAAATGCGGTTATCATAGTGCCACTAGATGCTCTAACTCATTGCATATGCATTTAGGATCTAGTGGAGTGCTAACACCCTTGAAAATGTTTGTGAAAATATGCTAACACATGTGCACAAGGTGATACACTTGGTGGTTGGCACATTTGAGCAAGGATTAGGAACTTCATCGGCGGAGTGTCCGCCCATAGAGTGTGGACAGTCCGACAGTGCCACCGGCACCCTAGACAGAAAAGATAGAGGTCACTATAAGTGACCAGACGCTGGTCTCTGAAGGACTGGCGCGTCCAGTTAGTAGCAGCAGAAAAAGCGCAGCATCAGTCATTGACCGGACGCTGGCGCTGAAACGACCGGACACTGGCTGGCTACGTCTAGTCACACTGACATGGTCGCGCACAGAGGAGTCGCTGAGTGACCGGATGCTGGGTGTGTCCGATCGAGCATGACCGGACGCGTCTACTCATAAAAAGTCATCTCTGGATGCTTACTGGAAACGACCGGACGCTGGGGGTTCAGCGTCCGGTCACTTTGAGCTGCAGTGTTTGGTCGTCATATGACCGTTGAGATTAGGTGTTCAGTAATTGAAGAGAGGGACATGTGGCACGCATCACGTGACCGGACGCTGAGGTCTAGCATCCGGTCAATATGACTGGAGCATCCGGTCACCCCGTGTTGTGCCCAGTGAAGGGGTACAACGACTCTATTTTGTGGGGGCTTCTATTTAAGCCCCATGGCCGACTCAAGCTCACTCTGTTGGCCATTTGCATTGACATAGCAATCTTGTGAGCTTAGCCAAAGCCCTCCCACTCATCTCCATCATTGATTCATCATCTTTGTGAGATTGGGAGAGAATCCAAGTGCATTGCTTGAGTGTTTGCATCTAGAGGCACTTGGTGTTCGTGTTTTGCTATAGGATTCGCTTGTTACTCTTGGTGGTTGCTACCACCTAGATAGCTTGGAGCAGCGAGGATCATCGAGCGGAGGGTGGTGATTGTCTCCGGCTCTGTTTGTGGTAATTGTGAGGGGTTCTTGACCTTTCCCCGGTGGAGAGCCAAAAGGTACTCTAGTGGATTGCTCGTGGCTTGTGTGATCCTCATCTTGTGTTGGTTGTGCGGCACCCTATCGAGGGTTTGGTGTGTGATGCCAATTAGTGCGTGAACCTCCAAGTGAGTGAATCGCCACAACGAGGAGTAGCTTGCTGGCAAGCAAGTGAACCTCGATAAAAATCATTGTGTTCATCATTTGATTCTGAGGTGATTGGTCTTCATTGGTATTCATTCTTATGATTGTTTGCTCCTTCCTCAACACGGCGGTATAACCTTCTTGCTCACTCTCTTTACATTACCACAAACTAGTTGTCAAGCTCTTTAGTGTAGCTAGTTGTGAGAGCTTGTTAGTTTGGTTAGTGTGGCTCTTTAGTTAGCTTTTGAGAGCACACTAACTTAGTGTAGTGTCATAGCTATTGTGTGGATAGAAACTATATCAACTAGAATTGTGGTAGGTGGCTTGCATTTTTAGTAGGGTAGCGTAACACTTGCTTCGCCTCATAATTGTCTAACCGGTTTGCTAAGTGTTGTTGTAGAAATTTTTATTAGGCTATTCACCCCTCCTCTAGCCTTTAGGACCTTTCATCTGCTCACCACATTCTTCGTCATCGATGGAAAAGGATCATACAATTTACTCCTTGGTCATGACTGATTCATGTGAACTGCTGTGTGCCATCAACTATGCATCAATGTTTGATTCAATGGCATGGAGATGATGCCGAACTGGTTCGCGCTGATGAGTCCGTAAGTATTGCATCAGCCGATCCAGTCTTTTGGGAACTAGCATACTTCGAATGCTTTTCTAGCAAGTTATGGAAAGGGGGCTTCATTAAGATCAGTTCTGGCAACCACCGAGACAGATTTGAACCTGAGGAAGACCGCTTGAATAAAAGCTTGATGAGGCAGAAGATTTGCTAGGGTTAAGGTTTTGGCGATGGCGGCGTCGGCTGTTAAGATTTGCTCAAGAAGGGGAAAGCAAACAGACCGAGTGAGTCAGAAAAGATACTATTGGGACATTATATAAGACTTGGCCCGGGAAGTCAGAAGTTGCACGTATCTCAGAGCAAAATGGTTGCGGCATGGTAAACAGATAAATGGGAATTTTGGAATAAAATCATTTTATCCCAAAATTAGGGGGCATGTGTTTACACCAAGATTTAGAGAGAAGAACGCAGGAACTCGAAGCTTCCAAAGTTGTGCCGATCAAGGACTCAATTGCCTGAAGATTGATATCAACTGATTCAGAGGGGACGCTGGAATCAGCTCTCTTTGAATGACGTCAGCAAGTAACAATAATGGGCTATGGTCGGCGTCGGGAAATGCAGATCGGACTCTACAAAAAGGGAAAGATTAGGGTCCAAGTTATCTTAAGATTAGGAATATTCTCTTTTATACCAATGATTGTAATGAGTCATACTCGAATAGGATTCATGTTTAGGCTCCGGATATAAATATTAGACCCCGGCTATTATAGAAAACACAATCAATCAAATACAAGTTACTTACTTTTTTCGGCTCTGGCCACCCCTTAGGAGTATGAAAGGACCAAGGATGCCGCCTAGAGGGGGGTGAATAGGTGTTTCTAAAAATTAACATCTTTAAATGCATAAACGATTAGTAAAGGGAGTTTCCAAAATGGAAACTCAAAATAAAGAGTAGTACCACCCCTCACAAGTTAGCCATAGAGTATACAAGGTATAAAGAATATATATAGAATCTACAACCCTGCAACACAAAGTTAGAACAGAGAATGAATATATTCAGCACAGATAGGAAATACCGGACTTGTCCGGTATGAATACCGAACATGTCTGGTATACACAAATTCTGCAGAACAACCCCAAACTTGCTCCTTTCGATTTCTTTCTTTGAGCCAAACTGTAGGTGCCTACTAGAGATGACAATATACATAGAGAACCTACATAAGAGCTGGAGCAACACAAATATCAAATAAAATGCGAATTGTGCCACGATATTTGTTTTACCGAAGTTCGGACTCATTCGAGTCCTCTCCGTTGAGGGGGCTGCAGGCGACCCAACTAAGGTCAGCCCTAGAGGATACCACGAAGGTCACTCTAGTCGGAGTCTTTTCCAACTCCTTTTCCTCTTTCCACTAGTTGATTCTGAGGCGGTAGAATCGACCGTTACAAACTTTCCAAGGCACACCATAATCTCTTGGGTGCTCTCCGACGACGCCTAACCGTCCAGGACCGAAGAGTCCAAGAGTAACAAATGCAAATCATGAGATTGACAATATGCACAAGTGCTCAAGTGGTTGGATTGCTCTCTTTTTAAATTTCACTCAACCCATAATTTGATTTGGCAAATTTGATCAATCACTCACTAAGAGAGGCTTGGGAGAGTTGGCAAGGCTAAAAACGTGTATGTGTATCAGCAGCCTCCAAAGGTGGAGGCTTGGAGGTATTTATAGCCCCCTTGGAAAAACTAGCCATTTTATAGCCATTGCCATACCAGACACGTCTGGTATAACTTACACTGCGCCAACGGTAACTAAGTTACAGTGATGTTGTGAGGTGTTGGAACTCCCGATGAATTCTGGGACATCCGACCGTCGGAACTCTCGACTCACGTCGGAACTCCTGACCCTCAACATTTTTGAAAACTAAGTAACTGAGTCAAAGTTTGTGAGGTGTCAGAACTCCCGATGAATTCTGGGACTTCCGACTGTCGGAACTCCCGACCCTCAAGGCATTTGAAAACTAGCCGTTGGCCTCTGGTCGTCCCACAATCAATAAGCCTTTGCATGAATTCCATTTGCATTATTGTCTTGTGCTTGACCTAGATTGTTTATACAACAACACATCATTTTGGCTTTCATTAAGTACCTATGATATAACCTATTACCTGTCCACACTTAGCAAATGGGTTAGACCTTTAATCACGTTGTCATTCAATCATCCAAAACCCACTAAAGGGCTAGATGTACTTTCAATCTCCCCGTTTTTGGTGATTGATGACAACTTGATTAAAGCTTACAAAAGAATATAGACATTTAAACTTTTGGGTTCAATGATTTATGAGAGGCTCCCCCTTAATATGTGCTTATGATTCGAATTCACAAAATGACCTTAAATGTCAATTGCACATACTAAAACATATAGGAGACTCCCCCTAAATCATTGCATCCGTGGGGTGCATGTGTGTGTGACAAAGTAAAACCGTGATGCATATGACAAGATATATCACTCAAGAATAAATATAAAGGCATCACATCAAATATTTTCATTCTAGCATGGATGGTCCTTATGAAAATAACTACAACACATGTATGTCACACATAGCACTCATTTCACATTTTCTCAAGTCCACAAGCCACTAAAATATATATAAAGATCATGTCTCAAGAGATACATAGATAAAGCATAAGTGAGTCTCATCTCTCATAGGATACAATCTATCTCACATCCAAGATACATCAATGAAGCTAAAAAAACAAAAACTATAGCCTGCGGTACATATCTTTAGGTACAAAGACAAGCAAATAAAAGAAATATCCTGAAGCTTTAATCAGTCTCTCTCCCCCTTTGTCATCTATCACCACAAAGGTCCAACAATGACATACTAAGGACAAAGGGGCTGCAAGCTGTCTCTGAAAGCTATGATCACTCATCATCATCTTCATCTCTACCAGCATCCTCATCATCTGAGCATGTGGCACCGGCTGGACGAGAACCACCCGCACCAGACGGGTCATAAAAACTACCAGTGAGGTCACTCCACTAGTCTGAAGCATACTCGACTGCTGCACTAGGACGTGGCTGAGAGTGAGTAGGCACATGAGCCTATAGTGGTAAAGTGTTAGGGTGCTCTGTTGCCTACTGCTGCTACTGTCGTTGAAGGAACTCAACAAACTCTATGTCGTACCTACCCGGCTATTGCTCCTCAGTCTCAGGCTCACTAGCTGCCTCATCTGAAAGTGGAGACCTAGGAGGATCAAGCTCAAGGTTAGAAGCAATCTACTTCAAAGTCCAAGTATCCTTCCTCTTAGCCACCCTCTCCTTCTGCTGACAGGTCCATATGTCCTTGCACATCCCAAAGATAGCACTAAACATCTTGCGAATAGGAGAAGAAGGACTGCGGCGATGTGAAGAAGAACGTGAAGGAGCATTTGGTAGAGGGGAAGCTCATCTAGCTGCTGCACCACCTATAGGTGCATCTGCCTCTAGTGCTGTTGCTGCTCCTCCTGGTCCTGCTAGAGGTACTCCAACCTTAGGCAAATCTACAACAATCTTTAGGGCCTTATGTACCTTGTCATACTCAAAGGTATGCCCTGTGACCTGCTCAATCATGTGTATGATGTAGGGAGCAAAACCATAGCCCTTGATGGGCCTCTCGCTGACACTCCTAATCTCGCACCATATGAAATCAAAGATGCTAAAAGGTCGTGCATTAGGTGCCATCCTATGGAGCAGGTTCCTGGAGTAATCTTCAATGTTTCCCTTATCTCCACCCATGCAATCAATGGTTTCCTGAACATCCTGTCTAGGTATCTATAAGTAGGGTGATGACCTAGAACCTTCTCCACTGCTCCTCTCTCACCCCTTGGTGGGTACATGTTGGCAAGCTGCTCTGGAGGCAAAACCTGCTCTGTGTGGATCCTATCTTTCTAAAGATCATCATCTGAGAAGCCAAGTAGAGCTACAAAAGCATCATAATGAACACTGAACCACTGGCCCTCAAGCATCTAGTGCATATGCCTCTCATCCTCCTCAACATACATGGTGGCATAGAATTGAGCTACCACCTCTGTGTTCCAGTCATGTTGGAACTCCATAATCTCATACACCCCTACATGCTCACAAATGGCAATAGCATGATCAATGGAGGCCTTCTGCAAATCTCTGACGTATTGCCAGTCAATCCACTGAGACCTAGCAATCACTGGATTCCTAGCGAGGATCACACTAGTGTAGAAATCCATATGAAAGGCTGTTTGAAATCGATGATCAAATTGAATCCTCGACAAGCCCCTTGGATCAATTCTTCTTTCATCTCTGGCCCTTCTGATCATGCCTTTCCCCCAATAGTCAACTCTGGCAACATAAGAGGGTACACTTGGTGGATGTTGCTCAAGTAAACCATAGTGCATACCTTGACCTGACTGGTGCTGAGCTGGAGGTACTTCCTGCTCCTCCTCAACCTCTTGCTCATCATCTGTGCTGCCACCATCTAAATCTCTATCAATGCTTTTTCTCTTCCTGGTACTGGGCTCCACTCTATACTCTTCTATATCTGTGTTAGATGAAGAACTACTGTCTTTGTACTGTGGAGCACCCCTAGTAGCTCTGGAGAGTCCCCTGCTGCTGCCCTGCTCCTACTGACTAAATCTTGGATGCATTTCCTATCTTGCCTTCTTGTGTTTCTCCAAAGCTAGATCATGCCTATACTTGGACCTAGGCTCCTGTCTTCCACTCATGACTGCTATCCTGTATCCAAAGATATGCAAGGAATTTTAGATACATGCCTAAATGAATGCATATTTTAGTCAAAATATAGAAATAAGAATAATTACCCTATGCTTTGCAATCACCTCAACCAAACTAGGTCACAAGGTTCACAAAGCACAATAGACAATTAAACTTAATCCTATGAATCATCTACTGAGAAGATTGAAATAAGGGAGCAAAGCTTGCTCTGCTGTCCCATACCAGACACGTCCGGTATGAGCGGACAGCAACCCTAACCAGGGTCCTTGGCTCAATCTTCAACCAATCCAATCCAAACTCTGGGCAATGCTTCTAGACAGGTAATGTAGCATCTCTACCGAAGGGATTTCAAAACCATGCCCTAACCGCTTATATCGGATGAGGTCTAGGATTAGGGTACCTTGAGAGAGTGAATGAGGATGCGATTGGAAATCCAAGTCCCGAAGTCTTCGAAGTTGATGTAAATCTCCTCCGATCCAGTCTCCCTCTCTTCCTTTTCACGGTGGAAACTTGAAATCGCCAATGAAGGTCGAGGGGAGGCGGCTGAGTTGGCTGGAAGATGAAAAACCTAACTTGGCTGAAGGGGTACCGACTGTTTTATAACCCCGCTCATACCGGACACGTCCGGTATTTGCGGGCTAGCTGATCTTTTTCCAAATTTCATTCACTTAATTCCAATCACCTTCTCTATCATTTCTTGATCCAAAAGCATGTATGTCCTTGATCCAAATAAGGTGTAATTACTTTTCTTATCCAAATGCCTTGAGTATCACTTCTCTTTTCCAAATATTTGCATATATAGATTTTGATTACTTGAGAGAGAGATTGTGAGACATAGTAGATTGTGGACTTAAGAAAGCCATGTCATGTGTAATTAGCCAATCAAACAATCAAGGAGAGCTGTAATTATCACATGACAAGGCTAGGTCTCAAAGACCAAGATTCAAATAGTTTTTCTAATTCACACCACCTACACATGCTAGTAATGAGTTTTGAAAAACATCTCTCCTATGTCACACAAATGCACATTCTAACATATAAAGGGCCTTAGATGCACTTACAATGCATGTATGTAAAAACATATCTTTGACTTGAGCCCACAAGAATACCACTAAGAAGATACATAGCATGATAATCTTTATGTTGACCTTAATTGCCAAATAATCATGCTAGATACGAAATCACTTTTTCTTCCAATGGACTACAAAGAGTGCTAAATAAATTTGTTAGTCCACAAGATGCAAAATAGAAACTAAGCTCCCCTAAATAAGTGCTTTAAGTAATTTGAATGACTTTTAACTAGCACTTTATTCTATTATGAATTTGGGAGTTAATTTTCTATTTTGAACCACAACCAAATAATTTTCCAATTTTAAATTTGAGTTTAAGAGATGCTCACAATCCACTTAGTTTTGATAAACCACAAGCTTCTGAGTAAATTAAGGATATATGAAAAATATATGGATCAAAGACTTAGTTGCAATCCTATCAGTGTTCTGGTTCCTACAATACCGGACATGTCCGGTAGGTATACCAGACACGTCCGGAATATGCAGAACAGAAACACTTGCTTTTGTCCCTATCATACCGGACACGTCCGATAGGTGCAGGACAGAAGCAAATAACCCGCTGCTTGAAAGTCTTCATTTTAGCAATAGTATTTATTTTATGCCCTTCAACAACAACAACAACAAAGCCTTTAAGTCCCAAACAAGTTGGGGTAGGCTAGAGTTGAAACCCAACAGAAGCAATCAAGGTTCAGGCACGTGAATAGCTGTCTTCCAAGCACTCCTATCTAAGGCTAAGTCTTTGGGTATATTCCATCCTTTCAAGTCTCCTTTTATTGTCTCTACCCAAGTCAACTTCGGTCTTCCTCTGTCTCTCTTCACGTTACTATCCTGACTTAGGATTCCACTACGCACCGTTGCATCTGGAGGTCTCCGTTGCACATGTCCAAACCATCTCAACTGGTGTTGGACAAGCTTTTCTTCAATTGGCGCTACCCCTAATCTCTCACGTATATCATCGTTCCGAACTCGATCCCTTCTTGTATGACCGCAAATCCAACGCAACATACGCATTTCCGCGACACTTAGCTGTTGAATATGTCGTCTTTTCATAGGCCAACATTCTGCACCATACAACATAGCAGGTCTAATCGCCGTCTATAAAACTTGCCTTTTAGCTTCTGTGGTACCCTTTTGTCACATAGGACACCAGACGCTTGCCGCCACTTCATCCACCCTGCTTTGATTCTATGGCTAACATCTTCATCAATATCCCCGTCCCTCTGTAGCATTGATCCTAAATATCGAAAGGTATCCTTCCTAGGCACTACTTGACCTTCCAAACTAACATCTTCCTCCTCCCGAGTAGTAGTGCCGAAGTCACATCTCATATACTCAGTTTTAGTTCTACTAAGTCTAAAACCTTTGGACTCCAAAGTCTCCCGCCATAACTCCAGTTTTTGATTCACTCCTGTCCGGCTTTCATCAACTAGCACTACATCGTCTGTGAAAAGCATACACCAAGGGATGTCCCCTTGTATGTCCCTTGTGACCTCATCCATCACTAAAGCAAACAAATAAGGGCTCAAAGCTGACCCTTGATGTAGTCCTATCCTAATCGGGAAGTCATCCATGTCTCCATCACTTGTTCGAACTCTAGTCACAACATTGCTGTACATGTCCTTAATGAGCCCAACGTACTTCGTTGGGACTTTACGTTTGTCCAAAGCCCACCACATAACATTCCTTGGTATTTTATCATAAGCCGTCTCCAAGTCAATAAAAACCATGTGTAGGTCCTTCTTCTCCCTATACCGCTCCATAACTTGTCTTATTAAGAAAATGGCTTCCATGGTTGACCTTCCGGGCATGAAACCAAATTGGTTCATAGAGACCCGCGTTATTGCTCTCAAGCGATGCTCGATAACTCTCTCCCATAGCTTCATAGTATGGCTCATCAACTTAATTCCCCGATAATTTGTACAACTTTGAATATCCCCTTTATTCTTGTAGATCGGTACCAATATACTTCTCCTCCACTCATCAGGCATCTTGTTCGATCGAAAAATATGGTTGAACAGCTTAGTTAACCATACTACAGCTATGTCCCCGAGGCATCTCCACACCTCGATTGGGATACCATCCGGTCCCATCGCCTTACCTCCTTTCATCCTTTTCAACGCCTCTCTAACCTCAGATTCTTGGATTCTTCGCACAAAGCGCCTATTGGTGTCATCAAAAGAGTCATCTAACTGAAAGGTTGTGTCCATATTCTCACCATTGAACAATTTGTCAAAATACTCTTGCCATCGATGTCGGATCTCATCCTCCTTTACCAAGAGATGCTCCCTTTCATCCTTAATGCACTTAACTTGGTTGAAGTCCTGTGTCTTTCTCTCACGAACCCTAGCCATCCTATAAATGTCCTTCTCTCCTTCCTTCGTACTCAAATGTTGGTAAAGATCCTTGTACGCTCTACCCTTTGCCACACTTACAGCTCGCTTTGCAGTCTTCTTTGCCACCTTATACTTCTCTATGTTGTCCACACTCCTGTCATGGTACAAGAGTCTATAGCATTCTTTCTTCTCCTTAATAGCCCTTTGGACTTCCTCGTTCCACCACCAAGTATCTTTATCCTCGCGTCCCCTTCCTTTGGTTACTCCACACACCTCTGAGGCTACCTTCCGAATGTTGGTTGCCATCTTGTCCCACATATTGTTTATGTCGTCTTCTTCCTTCCAAGAGCCCTCTTTGATAACCCTTTCCTTAAATACCTCTGACGTCTCCCCTTTCAGTTTCCACCATTTTGTTCTTTCAATCTTAGCTTGTTTATCCCTACGGGCACGCACCTGAAAACGAAAATCTGCCACCAAAAGCTTATGTTGAGAAACAACACACTCCCCTGGTATCACCTTGCAATCCAAGCATGCTCGTTTGTCCTTTCTTCTTGCGAGGACAAAGTCAATCTGGCTACAGTGTTGTCCGCTACTGAAGGTCACTAGATGAGATTCTCTCTTTCTAAAGAAAGTGTTGGCTATCATCAGGTCAAAAGCTACCACAAAGTCCAAAACTTCCTCCCCCTCCTGATTCCTACTACCATACCCAAAACCTCCATGAACTGCCTCGAAACCTGCGCTTGTAGTACCTACATGCCCATTAAGATCTCCTCCTATAAAAAGCTTCTCACTACTAGGTATAGCTCTAACCAGGCCATCTAAGTCTTCCCAGAACTGTCTCTTAGCACTCTCGTCAAGGCCTACTTGGGGGGCATACGCACTAATTACGTTCAAGACCATATCACCAACGACAAGCTTGACTAAGATAATCCTATCTCCTTGCCTTCTCACTCCCACCACACCATTCTTTTGAGGCTCTTATCAATCAAAACTCCTACTCCATTTCTATTCGCGACTGTCCCTGTGTACCATCTGAAGCCATCAAGTCACATCTTGTGTTGAATCAACCATTCATTTGTTTTGTTATCTTTTTCATTTCAATTTAGCAAGCTTCAAATATGAGACCATTCCATATGCAATTCCTCATGTCTCATTAATTAATTCTTACGAGCTTGCTTTCACACAGTACATAGAAATCCCACAATAAATAAGCCTTTGCATGAATTCCATTTGCATTATTGTCTTGTGCTTGAACTAGATTGTTTATACAACAACACATTATTTTGGCTTTCATTAAGTACCTTTGAGATAATGTATTACCTATCCACACATAACAAACGGGTTAGACCTTTAATCACTTTGCCATTCAATCATCCAAAACCCACTAAAGGGCTAGATGTACTTTCAATCTCCCCCTTTTTGGTGATTGATGACAACTTGATTAAAGCTTACAAAAGAATATATACATTTAAACTTTTGGGTTCAATGATTTATGAGAGGCTCACCCTTAATATGTGCTTATGATTAGAACTCACAAAATGACCTCAAATGTCAATTACACATACTAAAACATATAGGAGACTCCCCCTAAATCATTGCATCCGTGGGGTGCATGTGTGTGTGACAAAGTAAAACCATGATGCATATGACAAGATATATCACTCAAGAATAAATATAAAGGCATCACATCAAATATTTTCATTCTAGCATGCATGGTCCTTATGAAAATAAATACAACACATGTATGTCACACATAGCACTCATTTCACATTTTCTAAAGTCCACAAGCCACTAAAATATATATAAAGATCATGTTTCATGAGATACATAGATAAAGCATAAGTGAGTCTCATCTCTCACATGATACAATCTATCTCACATCTAAGATACATCAATGAAGCTAAAAAAAACTACAGCCTACAATACATATCTTCAGGTACAAAGATAAGCAAATAAAACAAATATCCTAAAGCTTTAATCAGTCTCTGTCCCCTTTTGTCATCTATCACCACAAAGGTCCAACAATGACATACTAAGGACAAAGGGGCTGCAAGCTGTCTCTGAAAGCTATGATCACTCATCATCATCTTCATCTCTACCAGCATCCTCATCATCTGAGAGTGTGGCACCGGCTGGACGAGAACCACCCGCACTAGACGGGTCATAAAAACTACCCGTGAGGTTACTCCACCAGTCTGAAGCATACTCATCTGCTACACTAGGACATGGTTGAGAGTGAGTAGGCACATGAGCCTATAGTGGTAAAGTGTCAAGGTGCTCTAGAGCCTGCTGCTGCTGCTGCTATCGCTGAAGGAACTCAGTAAACTCTATGTCGTACCTGCCCTGCTGCTCCTCCTCAGTCTCAGGCTCACTAGCTGCCTCATCTGAAAGTGGATACCTAGGAGGATCAAGCTCAAGGTTAGAAGCAATCTGCTTCAAAGTTTGAGTATCCTTCCTCCTAGCCTCCCTCTCCTTCTGCTGATAGATCCATATGTCCTTGCATATCCCAAAGATAGCACTGAATATCTTGCGAATAGGAGATGGAGGACTGCGGCGATGTGAAGAAGAACATGAAGGAGCATGTGGTAGAGGGGAAGCTTGTCCTGCTACTGCACCACCTATAGGTGCATCTGCCTCTGGTGCTGTTGCTGCTCCTCCTGGTCCAGCTAGAGGTACCCCAACCTCAGGCAAATCTACAACAATCTTTAGGGCCTTATGCACCTTGTCATACTCAAAGGTATGTGCTGTGACCTGCTCAATCATGTGCATGATGTAGGGAGCAAAACCACTGCCCTTGAGAGGCCTCTCGCCGACACTCCTGATCTCGCACCATATGAAATCAAAGACGCTAAAAGGTCATGCATCAGGTGCCATCTAGTGGAGCAGGTTCCTAGAGTAATCTGCAATGTTTCCCTTATCTCCACCCTTGCAATCAATGGTCTTCCTGAACATCCTGTCCAAGTATCTGTAAGTAGGGTGAAGACCTAGAACCTTCCCCACTGCTCCTCTCTCAACCCTTGGTGGGTACATGTAGGCAAGCTGCTCTAGAGGCAACACCTGCTCTGTGTGGATCCTATCTTTCTGAAGATCATCATCTGAGAAGCCAAGTAGAGTTGCAAAAGTATCATAATCAACACTGTACCACTGGCCCTCAAGCATCCAGTGCATACACCTCTCATCCTCCTCAACATACAGGGTGGCATAGAATTGAGCTACCACCTCTGTGTTCCAGTAATGATGGAACTCCATAATCTCATACACCCCTATATGCTCACAAATGGCAATAGCATGATCAATGGAGGCCTTCTACAAATCTCTGACGTACTGCCAGTCAATCCACTGAGACCTAGCAATCACTAGGTTCCTGGTGAGGATCACACTAGTGTAGAAATCCATATGAAAGACTGTCTGAAATCGATGATCAAACTAAATCCTCGACAAGCCCCTTGGATCAATTCTTCTTTCATCTCTGGCCCTTTTTGTCATGCCTTTCCCTCGATAGTCAACTCTAGCAACATAAGATGGTACACTAGGTGGATGTGGCTCAAGTAAACCATAGTGCATACCCTGACCTAGCTTGTGCTAAGCTGGAGGTACTACCTGCTCCTCCTCAATCTCTTGCTCATCATCTGAGCTACCACCATCTGAATCTCTATCAGTGCTTTTCCTCTTCCTGGTACTGGGCTCCACTCTATACTCTTCTGTATCTGTATCAGAGGAAGAACTACTGTCTTTGTACTATGGAGCACCCCTAGTAGCTCTAGAGAGTCCCCTGCTCTTGCTGACTAAATCTGGGATGCATTTCCTATCTTGTCTTCTTATGTTTCTCCAAAGCTAGATCATGCCTATGCTTGGACCTAGGCTCCAATCTTCCGCTCATGGCTGCTATCCTGTATCCAAAGACACGCAAGGAATTTTAGATACTCGCCCAAACAAATGCTTATTTTAGTTGAAATATAGAAATAAGAATAATTATCATATGCTTTGCAATCACCTCAACCAAACTAGGTCACAAGGTTCACAAAACACAATAGACAGTTAAACTTAATCCTATGAATCAATACCAGACACTCCGGTATAAGCGGACAGTAACCCTAACCAGGGTCCTTGGCTCAATCTTCAACCAATCCAATCCAAACTCTAGGCAATGCTTCTAGATAGGTAATGTAGCATCTCTACCAAAGGGATTTCAAAAACATGCCCTAACCGCTTAGATCAGATGAGGTCCAGGATTAGGGTACCTTGAGAGAGTGAATGAGGATGCGATTGGAAATCCAAGTCCTGGAGTTTTTGATCTTGATGCAAATCTCCTCTGATCCAATCTCCCTCTCTTCCTTTTCACGGTGGAAACTTGAAATCACCAATGAAGGTCGAGGAGAGGCGGCTAAGTTGGCTAGAAGATGAAAAACCTAACTTGGCCTAAGGGGTACCAGCTATTTTATAACCCCGCTTATACCGGACACGTCCGGTATGCATTCCGAACACGTCTGGTATTTGTGGGCTAGCTGATCTTTTTCCAAATTTCATTCACTTAATTCCAATCCCTTTCTCTATCATTTCTTGATCCAAAAGCTTGTATGTCCTTGATCCAAATAAGGTGTAATTACTTTTCTTATCCAAATGCCTTGAGTATCACTTCTCTTTTCCAAATATTTGGCATATATAGATTTTGATTACTTGAGAGAGAGATTGTGAGACATAGTAGATTGTGGACTTAAGAAAGCCATGTCATGTGTAATTAGCCAATCAAACAATCAAGGAGAGCTATAATTATCACATGACAAGGCTAGGTCACAAAGACCAAGATTCAAATAGTTTTTCAAATTCACACCACCTACACATGCTAGTAATAAGTTTTGAAAAACATCTCTCCTATGTCACACAAATGCACATTCTAACATATAAAGGGCGAGGATCACACTGGTGTAGAAATCCATATGAAAGGTTGTCTGAAATCGATGATCAAACTAAATCCTCGACAAGCCCCTTGGATCAATTCTTCTTTCATCTTTGGCCCTTCTGGTCATGCCTTTCCCCCGATAGTCAACTCTGGCAACATAAGAGGGTACACTAGGTGGATGTGGCTCAAGTAAACCATAGTGCATACCCTGACCTGGCTGGTGCTGAGCTAGAGGTACTACCTGCTCCTCCTCAACCTCTTGCTCATCATCTGTGCTGCCACCATCTGAATCTCTATCAGTGCTTTTCTTGGCCATGAGACACAAGTGATGAGTATCATGAGATACTATGGTTGACTCATCACTTGGTCACCACCGGGCTTGAGCATCGTTGCAAATAGCTGCTTGCTGGTCTGCTACCTCGGCCATACCAGACATGTCCGGTAGGCATACTGGACATGTCCGGTATGTGCTGGCAGACGACAAGTCATGTGCTGCTTGCACTTCTTGCTCTGGCTCAGCGCTCTTGAGGTCTTGTGAAGCTTCTTCGCTGCATGAAGACACAATGGACATACTTTCCATTGACTTGATCTCAAGTGCATCATTACATTTGGATTTTCCATATAAATTAGAAAGTCTAGTCCAAATGAGATGAGCACTTTCTGGAGGTGGTTGTCCATTGAAGATTGCCTCATCTTGAACCTCTGCACTCAATGTACTCAACATGACATTAATAGCTTGAGCATTGAGTTGCACACATATCTCTTCCTCTTTTGACAAATTTTTGTAGTTGCTCCAATCAACTATAGGAAGAGGTATGCTTGCATCCACAATATGCTCAACAAGAGGACTAATATCTCTAAAAGCATTGAGTACATGTATTGACCAAGGTAGAAAGTTTGAACCATCATTTTGGAGAAGCATCGGCTCCAACTCGATAGGCGCCGACATCCTTTTCTCATGGCGGTGAAGCTTTAGGTGAGAACCTCGCCCCGATACTAATTGAAAGGACCTAGGATGCTACCTAGAGGGGGTGAATAGGCGTTTCTAAAAATTAACATCTTTAAATGCGGAAACGATTAGTAAAGGGAGTTTTCAAAATGGAAACTCTAAATAAAGAGTAGTACCACCCTTCATAAGTTAGCCACAGAGTATACAAGGTATAAAGAATATATATAGAAGCTACAACCCTGCAACACAAAGTTAGAACATAGAATGAATATATTCAGCATAGACAGGAAATACCGAACGTGTCCGGTATACACGAATTCTACAGAACAGCCCCAAACTTGCTCCTTTCGATTTCTGTCTTCGAGCCAAACTGTAGGTGAAACAACCTGATCTCCGCAAAGGGAAATCCACAGAGTCGAAGTGTAATATGACCGTTGTAGATCATATTACCCAAATTCCAGTTGAATACCACATCCATACAACGATAATATCAGAGTACATAAAGTGTGGAATTACATAAATTACTACATCGCCGCATTGGCGGAATCAAAAGTAGCATTCATTCAGAACAGCTTGAAGATAAGATCACCAAAAACTCGAGCGTAGGAACGAACCCCTCAACTATCAAACTCCTCAGAGCTATACTCCTCATCAGAACCTGTGTGCCAAAATTTATCAGTACGATTTGTACTGGCCACTCCCACCCTATGAGTAATGCTTTGTGGAAATTGGATGCAAGTTGGATATAATCAAAAGGAACCTATAAGGCTGGGGTTTCCTATGTATTAGCATATCATATATATAATAATAGTTGGTCAAGTTTTAACACCATTCCCACACACATTCCATCCCATTCCCGTCCAGAGCCAGATTTTGATCCTATGATCGATATACCACCATCTCCACATCATCACCACATCATCACCATACCATCGCTCAGTCGATAGGCCAACTCCCTCTCGGCACTGTCTCATGGTCTGTAGCCCCTGGCTACGTCCGACACTCTCTCACGGGGGAAGAAGAGAAGGACTCATCTCGCTATCTAGTTTAAGCAAAACCCAGGAAAGGTCCATAGCCGACAAGTCGGCATATGTATCGATCGATCAACCATACACTCTGCAGAGGTTTTACATAACCACAAGATCCACCTTCCTCGCTGACCGTCATCAACTGGGCTGATTCTAGCCGCTTGCTAGCCTAGGATACTGCCACTCTACCATTCAGCCCTGGTTCACCCCAAGTCTAGTCTAGGGTGGCTAAAACTGTGAGTCATGAGCTTGGTCCACAAGGTCTCCATGAAGTCTTGGAAGGGTGTGGGGGGAATCCTCCACGCCCGTACCTCCTTACATTGTTCGCTATCAACCTAGCAGTAGTGGTAATATCCTACCAAGTAGTCCGGCCATCCCGCACCATATAGGGCAAGTGGTACGTAAGGCTTCCTGGTGAATCTGAGTACTAGTAAGTCCTTAGGGATGACCAAGCCAGAATGTCTTCATCAGGGTTTCCATTTATCGTGCCACCACAGCACCTCTACCCCGGGCTCCTCCCATTACAGGTTCACACCCAGGGCCACCTCATATACCATTTACCCACCACAGGTATCCATTTTCTAGGGGTGCCCAGGTAGCACCCCGTGGCAAGACTTGCCCTAGGCTCATCATATATTCCAACTTGGTTGACACAACCCTCACCCTCCATGCACCCAAGTCACACACGCAGCACTCTCCCCATAGTCCAGATAACACCAGTTTCCAGCACGCATCAATGTAGTACATATAAGCATAGTAGAAATAATATAGCAGCAAGCATGTGACTTAGCCTAACAGTAGGGTGAGTAGGGGTAAGGTTGCATCAAGGTAAAGGCCATCAAGTAAGTATACTACCATGCATGTCCTATCATAGTGTGAATATAATCAATAAAGTAAAGCAATAGCAGTTCTATTTTAGCCATGCGTAATAGGTGCTACGAGATTGGGTGGGATGTGGCACCTTCAGTGAAGTCGTCCCCGTACTCCTCACGGTACTCACGATCCTCGTTCGTCTGGTTCTCCTCCGAGTCTGCAAACGGTCGTATTATAGTCGCGTTAGCGACGTCTATAGAATAGCACAAAGAGCAATGAAAATTCAAAAGAGCCAAATGCACTCAAGCATGGGTTCATTGTGTAGAGCTCGGTTTTAGATGAATTTTGGTCCTGGTCTTGTATTTTTCTGAGTTCGTATGAATTAGTTATGAATTTCCGAAGTTTCAATCATTTTTGAAAATGGGAAAAGGCTGAATTAATATCGTGCTGACACATGTCACACTGGGACTGGTTCACGTGGCATGCTGACGCCATCATGACGTCAGCATGGCGTCATCACCTCAGCTCCGAGCTGACAGGTGGGGTCCCGCTGATGTCATCTTGACATCAGCATGACGTCATCTATGTCATCAGCTACTGACAGGTGGGACCAGGGCTCTTGGGTCACTGACTTGTGGGTCCAGTCTAAGTCAACGTCAAGTCAACGGGTGAGTCAATGGTCAACGGATCATAGTCACTGTCAGGTGGCCCCGGTCAATGGTCAACGTTGACCGGTCAATGGTCAATACAGGCCGGGCCTCGACTGGGCTGGTTGGGCCTGGATTTGGGCTAGGCTTGGCCCGCCACGTGGCGTGTGCTGGTGCGGCCATGTTGTCTTACTGGGCCACTAACGGGCCGTGGTCCACGGGCACAGGTGAGGCACGGTTCATGGTGAACCCGCCTGCGTTGGTCCATAGACCGCAGAGCTGGTCTGTGAAGGACTTGGTCCACTTACTCCTTCCCAAGGTTCGGTTCACATGCACGACGTGGTCGTGGTCAGAGCTGCTCGGCGAAGCTGCTTGGGATGTGGTCGACGTGGTCGTGGTCGGTGCTGCTCGGTGAAGCTGCTAAGGACGTGGTCGATGTGGTCGTGGTCGGAGCTGCTCAGCAAAGCTGCTCGGGACGTGGTCGACATGGTCATGGTCGGAGCTGCTCGGTGAAGCTACTAGGGGTGTGGTCGATGTGGTCGTGGTCGGAGCTGCTCGGCGAAGCTGCTCGAGATGTGGTCGACGAGGGAAAAAAATTCCCTGCACTTTCTCCGATGGGGCTCCCGCCGGTGGTGAGGTCACTGGCGAGCCCCCGTGGCGGTGCTAGCATCCAATTAGGGTAGGCAAAAGCTCCCCCATGCCTCGGTGAGTGCAGCGGTGGGGTCAAGGTGGCGGCTAGGGCTGCCTAGGGCTCTGGCCACGGTGAATGACGGCGTGGGTTTGTTGGCATGCATGGACAGGGCTGCAGTGGTAGCGAGAGCCCAGTTGGAGGAGCGTGTGAGCTCCACGGTGCTTCTACGGCCATGGTGGGCATGTTGAAGGAGCACCTGGTGCTCCTAGTGACTCTGGCCATGGTGGTGGGGGTAATACAGAGGCGGTGGTGCTCCGACGAGGTGCGGTGCGGCAACGCAGGGCTTAGGTGGGCTTCTTCCTCGGCTAAGGTGAGTGCGGTGTGGCTCTCGTCATGGCGGGGCTAGTCGGTGTGTCAATGTCGCCTTCACCGCGATGTAGAAGACGCGGTGGTCTCACCATGGTTGTGCTCTCGGCCATGGTGAGCGTGCTCGTGCATGTGCGCTCCTGCTCCGATGTACAACGTCATGGCTGGGATCCTCCTTTTGGCTAATGGCAGCGCGCACGGCGCGTCCTGGGTCTCAGCAAGCATGGCAATGGTGGTCTCCCTAGCTAACCAGTTGGGCTAGGCCAGAGCTTGAAGCTTCAGCAAGGTTCTGATCATGGCGGTGCATGTTCCATTTGGCTAGGGAGGTGGTCTCAGCAAGATGGCTCACCGTAGGGTTCGTGGCGGTAGGATGGTGGTGCGGTGGCGAGACGAGGCCATGATGAGGCGATGTAGTGCCGTGCCGAGCAGCTACGTCGCTATAGCTGATCGGGGCGGCGCTCCTAGCTCCGGCGAGCTCCTCCCTGCAGCGGCTTCCTTCTCCTCCTTGCTTCTCCCTCCTCCCTCTCTCTCGGCTTGACGCTGTGTGGTGCTGTGCCACCAGTGGTGGTGGCGAATGGACTGAGGGTTAGGGCTCACGAACGTTGGCTTTTATAGCTGAGCTCCAAGGGCTCCAACGGTGGATGGTGATCAGGCGGTGGTGATGCGTGTGGCGCATCCGATGGCTTACTAGCGTGGGGCAGTTGCGTGGGCATGGCGCTAAGGTGGGGGACAGGGTCATGCGATGTGCGTGACCCTAGGCCCGCACCTGGGAGTGTGGTGGAGGGAGTGTGGGGAAGACGACGACGCTGTAACTGGGTGGCTAACAGAGGGGGCCTGTTTGTCAGCTTGTCCTGATGCAGCGGCGTGCGGTGCGTGACGGCTGACGAGTGGGTCCAGCTCGTCAGTGACTTGTGCGCGCGTGGTGGTAGGGTGTTGCTGGGCTGGCTTCGTGGGCCGCGTGCGCGAGTGGGAAGGGCAGGCAGGCTGGTTTGTAAGGCCAAGCAGGCCTGGGCTGCAACTGCTCCCTCTTCTTTCCTTTCTCTTTTTCTTATTCTTTTTCTATTTTGTTACACTTCTTTCATGTATATAAATCAAAGTGGCATATTTTTCCTTTGGTATAATGTTCCATGGTGATAATCATTGGTCATAGTATATGTTGGGATATTAATCCCATGTTAGTACATTTATTTATAAACAAATATTTGTTAGCTTTTATTGATCAACACATAAACCCAAATAAAATCCAAATCACCATGTTGAATATAATGCAACTTGATGTATGCTATGTGGTAAAACAAATTCAAGGTGATGAGGTGAAATACTTGTGCAAGTCATGTAGGTTTAGTTAGATTACGACTAATGCAACACTTAGGGTTAGCTCCTACAAATGTCACTCATCATCACATGGGGTTTAAAAACAAAAATTTTGTAGTTGTGATTTTTGGTGTGTGGATTTTTGGGTTGTTACAGTCCTACCCCCTTAACAGAATCTCGTCCTCAAGATTAAAGCATAACGTACTCTTCAAAGAGGTAAGGATATTGTAGCCGGAGGTCAGACTCTCTCTCCCATGTTGCTTCCTTCTCAGTGTGATTGCTCCATTGGACCTTGCACATCGGAATAGTTTTGCTTCGGGTCTCTTTGGTATCTCTACCCAGAATTCTGATAGGATGCTCTTTATACTCGAGAGTGTTATGAATGTCAAGTGTATCGGTTGGGATCACTTCATTGGGCACTCTCAAACACTTGCGTAGCTGGGATACATGAAACACGGGATGTACACCCGCCAATTCCTCAGGTAGCTCAAGTTTGTAGGCGAGCTTTCCAATCCTCTTGCAAATCTTGTATGAGCCAACAAATCTAGGGGCAAGTTTTCCTTTCACATGGAATCTGATAGTTCCACATAGCGGGGATACCTTGAGATAGACAAAATCTCCCTCGTTGAACTCAAGTTCTCTTCTTCTTTAGTCTGCATAGCTCTTGTATCGACTTTGAGCAATTCTCAAATTCTCCTTTACTTGAGCAACTCCTTCTTCAGCATCTTGAATCTTAGCAGAGTCAAAGAACGATCTTTCTCCCGGTTGAGACCACATCAAAGGTGTCTTACAAGGTCTGCCATACAGAGCTTCAAACGGTGACATCTTGATACTGGCTTGGTAGCTGTTGTTGTAAGAGAACTCTGCATAGGGTAGGCATTTCTCCCAATCAGAGCCATAATTCAGTACACTAGCACGAAGCATGTCTTCTAAGATCTGATTCACTCGTTCAGTGTGTCCATCTATCCGTGGGTGATAAGTAGTACTGAAATCATGTTTGGTTCCTATGGACTTGTGTAGAGCTTCCTAGAATTGGGACACAAACTGAGGACCACGATCAGATACAATACTAGAGGGAGCTCCATACAGTCTGAGGATATGCTCAACATATAGATCTGCTAATTTTTTGGCATCAGTCTTAGTCTTAACGGGTACAAAGTGAGCAATCTTGGTCAAACGATCAACAATCACCCAAATGGAGCCATTGCCTTTCTGTGAACGGGGCAATCCAACTATGAAATCCATGGATATGCTCTCCCATTTCCACTCAGGAACGTCAAGAGGCTTTAACAATCCTGCAGGCCTTTGATGTTCAGCCTTGACTCTATTATAGGTGTCACATCATGCCACATATCCCGCAATGTCTATCTTCATGCCTTTCCACAAAAAGTGTTTCTTCAAGTCTTGATACATCTTTGAACCTCCAGGGTGAATACAGTACTTAGAATCATGAGCTTCTAACAGAACTTCCTCTCGTAGTGCTGGATCAGAAGGTACACAGATTCTATCCTTGAACCAGATGGTTCCTTGTTCATCTTCATGGTGGTTGGTCTTGTAGCCTAGTTTCATCAGACCACGGAGATACCTAATTTCTTCACAATTTTTCTGAGCTTGACGGATGCGATCTGTGAGATCATACTGTGTGTGGAGCTCATTCAACAAGCCATGCGGTAATATCTCAAGTTGGAAATCATCAATCTCTTCCTTGAGTTCAGGTGGTACGGATTCTATGATCAAAGTGTGACAGTAACTCTTGCGACTGAGAGCATCTACGACTACATTAGCTTTTCCCAGATGATAGTGAATTTCCAGGTCATAGTCCTTGATCAATTCTAGCCATCGGCGTTGCCTCATATTCAGATCTTCTTGAGTAAAAAAAGTACTTCAAGCTCTTGTGATCGGTGTAGATATCACACTTGTTGCCTATCAAGTAATGCCTCTAGATCTTCAAAGCATGCACAACTGCTGCTAACTCAAGATCATGGGTAGGGTAACGGTTCTCGTGTTCCTTCAACTGTCGAGAAGCATAAGCTATCACTCTTCCACCTTGCATCAATACACAGCCAAGTCCTTGACAGGATGCATCACAATGGACCATGAAATCTTTACTGATATCAGGCAATGCTAGCACAGGAGTTGTGGTAAGCTTCTGTTTCAATTCCTGGAAGCTTCGCTCGCACTCGGGCATCCATTCAAACTCCTTAGTCTTCTTCAGAAGGTTGGTCATTGGACAGGCTATCTTGGAGAAGTTCTCGATGAAACGGCGGTAATATCTAGCCAATCCCAAGAAACTTCTGACTTCAGTCACGTTATGAGGTTGATCCCACTCTTTCACAGCTTCAATCTTGGCTGGGTCAACTGTGACACCTTCAGCTGATAGTACATGGCCTAGGAAGGCAACTTTCTGTAGCCAAAACTCGCATTTGCTGAACTTTGCGTAGAGCTGATGTTGTGCTCATTTCTCAAGCACAGTTCTCAGATGATGTTCATGTTCTTCGGCGGTGGGTGAATAAACAAGGATGTCATCAATGAATACTACCACAAACTTATCCAGATCATCCATGAAAACTTTATTCATCATGTTCATAAAGTATGCGGGAGCATTCGTGAGTCCAAAGGACACCACAATGAACTCAAACTGCCCAAACCTAGTCACAAAAGCTGTCTTCGGAATGTCACTCTCTCGAATCTTCATCTGATGATAGCCAGATCTGAGATCAATCTTGGAGAAATACTTGGCACCTCAAAGCTGATCAAGCAAATCATCGATCCTTGGTAGGGGGTACTTGTTCTTAATGGCGACTGCATTCAAGTTCTGGTAATCAATGCACATTCTCATTGAGCCATCCTTCTTCTTAACAAATAGAACAGGGGATCCCCAGGGTGAAGCACTGGGTCTGATATATCCCTTCGAGATGAGCTCATCAAGCTATTTCTTGAGCTCGGCCAGTTCGTCAACTGACATGCGATAGGGTCTCTTGGCAATGGGTCCTGTTCCCGACAAAAGCTCAATGATGAACTCTACATCACGGTCTGGTGGCATACCCGGTAATTCTTTAGGGAATACATCAGAATAGTTTCGGACCACAGGCACATCATGAACTGTCTTCTCCTCTTTTTGTGATTCTGAACTGGCTTTAAGGGCACATAAGATAGAAGTGGACTTTCTGGACTGAGGTTCACACCTAATAACTTGGCCTGATGGGTGGGTCACTTGGACGTATCTAGGTGAACATGATATGATACCTCGGTGAATGGTTAGCCAATCCATACCTAAGATAACATCTAGGCTCATGAAAGGTGTAACACCCCAGGTGTTTGTCACCAGTTAAGCAATGGGTTTGAGCTCAACCATGACATGTTCAGTGGTGATGGAGATGTCAAGGTCAAACCTATGGAAATGAGCCCCAACCTAAACTCGGATATTGCACCCTTGCTTTACATATAGGTCTTTTCAAGATAGATGCTTGGCTAGTGTTATTGGAATATCTTCATGTGTCTCACATCAATATCCATCTATATTGATCCATGGAAAAGTTTCATAAAGTTTGGAATCAAAAGGTCACATGAAATGATAAGTTATATCCTTATTAGAATGACTTTACTAAGTGCTTGAATTGCACTATTAAGTGAATGGAAATGTAGGTCATCAACCAAACCTTGCAACCTTGCCCAAATGACTCTAGATGAACTCTACAGCAAAAGTCATGAAAGGTTCATGTTGAGCACATGTCCAGAAAAGGCCTCAATGGGTCGAAAACTCTAATTCTAGGGTTAATGAGATGCTGCTTTGACCAAAGTAAAAGAATAGTTTATATTCAAGATACAAGGTTTGACCTTAAATAAAAGTTGCAGTATAGTTTGTGTGCTACAAACTTTATTTAAGGATCCAAGTCCAAATCTATCTCTAAGCTTGACAAACAAAGGTCACAAGATTGATTCTGCTGCAGTCTTCAGCACTTAGCATTATTCTAAGTCTGGAATTTCGCTAAACAACGACATCGACATCCCGTGTTCTCCAAATTTTGCTAAGCAACTTGAGTTGGTCCAAAAACAAAAGTTGAAGGTTATATTATGGAGAAGAGCATACAAAAAGTTGCATTGAGTTTGACCGAGTTTTGACCTCCGAAGGCGAGCTCCCGTGACTGTTATCAAAACACTGACACCATCACTTTGGAGCCTAATTAACTGCTAATCCATTACTCAAATGACCTTGGTCTCTTAATGAAAAATGTAGAGCAGGCCGAGTATAGAACACTTCATTTTGGGCCCAAGGACCAAATCGGCCCGAAACTAGCCCAAACCTGCGCTCCACCATGTCCACACCGGTGCCCGCCACCTGTTCGACCGCTTGCCGACGTGGTCGCCGCGCATGGACGCCGCGCGCCTCCACCGTTGCCGCGTGCCCTGCTCTCTGCTGCATGCCCTGTGCCGCACTCCAAGTAGTGGAGCACCAGGACGACTCGCCTCCCCACTCCTAGCTCTTCTTCTCGCCTCTCTCCGCGTGCCCTCTTGCGGCCGCCATGGATGCCGCCGCGAGCTCGAGCTTGGCCACCGTCGTTCTTCCACCTCCGAGCGCCTGGCAGCCCTGCATCCACCGTCACCGGCTCCGCCATCCTCTCCTGGTCCTCGCGCGCCCCTCCTCGGCCTTCCTTCGCCGCCGTAGCGCACGACCACCGGTGTCACGCGTGCCGCGGACGCCTGTGCGCGTGACCGGGCTTAACCAGCCCGCCTCCAGCTGAATTGAGTGGCCCCACGAGTGTGCGCAGGCCCCTGGGTGCCCACCACCGCTTTTGGATCCTGTTGGCCAAGCCGGCCAACCCCACAGCTGCTGCCGCTGGAGAGGCTGCCGCGGCCGTCGCTGGCTCACGTGGCTAGGCCGCGTCGAACCTCCGTGGAGGAAGCTGCGGCCACCTACAAGTGCGCACCAACCTCCTGGTGCTTCTCCACCATTCCCCCGCCACCACCGGCCCTTCTCCGGCCGCCACCGGCCAATTCCCCGACGTCCTCTGTTTCAACCTCGCGTGGAGGACCTCGGGCTCAAATTCGAGTAAAAGGGAGGGCCTAAATGCATAACCACTGACTCATATGCATAGTGCCATTGAGGACGTTTTTGCAGGAAATTTGCTGAAGTTTGGAAAATTCATAGTAATTCATAGGAAATTCGTAAAATAGCAAATAAGGACTTTTTGGAATCCTTGTGAAATTGTCTATGCAGTAGATCTATAATATGACATGTTTTAGTTTAAAGTTTTAGCTGCAAAAATAGATTTGTGCAGTAAGGTTGTAATGCTAGTTGAAATTGTTATTTTCCATAACTGCAGATCTAGGGCTCCAAATGAAGTGAAATTTTTGTGGCATGCTACTCATATGATGTTTGATGTGTGGTAAAAATTTCACGGTCATTGGTTGCTGCATGAGTGAGTTATTGGTTTATCTTGCTCTCCCATGATTTCTTGCTTTAGCAACTTATCTTTTTCATAGAGGTTGCTATACATATTCAAATGGAGTGAAATTTGTACAGTAGACTATTGGGAGGATATGTGAGCCACTGTAATTTTTGTAGAATTTATTGTATACTTTTGGTATATGTTCATGAAGTCACCTTGTTATCTAAAATAAATTAAGAAATGCATTAAAAGAATTTATTTGGTCATGGACACTAGGTTTTCTGGTGTTCTTTAGTCATGTGTGACATGTTGGTAAAGTTGGTTTTGCCTAATTATGTGTTTGCAACATAAGTTAATATTTATTTTCTTGCAAATGTGGTTTATGGACAGATCTGGGAACCTAGCAAAGTTCTTCATGATAATGTGCTTTGTTGTGAAACTTGTTTATACAAAAGTTGTAGATAATTTATGTATCTAGCTGCTGTTAAAATTTGGTATCATTTGGCTGAGTAGTGTTTGAGTTACAACTGTTTAAAGTTAGAATACAGGATTTGTTGCTCTCTGTTTTGTATGAACCAGTTTCTATAAAGGTATAATTTCGACCTACTTAACTTGGGAATCATGCTATGATGGTTATAGATGAAATGTAGATAATTTCATAAGCTTTCCAAAATGTCTTCTTGCAAGTCATTTGGATTTGTATAACTCCAGTTATAGCTAAATCTTGTAGCTGCTGTTTGCATGTCCAGAAATTGGCAGATTCCAATTATAGTGTTTGCTTGTATATTGTTAAGTGTGACTTATGCCTTGAATGATGACTGAGTTAGAGCACCTAAGATCTTGGGAAACTTGTGTCATGCTTGGTGTTGTCGTCTTCTTTACCATCTTAGCATGATAGATTGTGTGATGTTTAAGTTAAGCATCGCAAAGTACTTAAGTGTGTTAGTGTAAACTATGCTTGTCTTGCTTGCTATTTTGTGATGCGTCTCATGGTACTATTCTTCATATTTATGCACTTGTATATTGCATCTCATCTAGGTACGCTAGATGCACCACGTGAAGGATGAGATGTTGGAGCCAAACCCGAAGATTTGGTTTGGTGGATATATCCCGAAGATGGAAGGACTAAGCAAGTGCCAGGACCGAAGGTGTCACCAAGACGGTGCAAGCTAACTAAATTGACTTGTGTCGGATCCCAGGCAAGCCCCGGAGCATTCTAAGTCTCCCATGTTTTTACAAATATCTTGAGTATCTTTTATGGTTGATGATGCATTAAGTATAGGAATTGGTTGGAACCAATTGTTGCATTATATCCTTACCTTGTCCAGATAAAATCCTGTGAATCCTAATTAAGTGTAGGATCGAATGATGCTTAGCTATGCATAGACCGGTAGAAGTCGGGTGATTTCCTGTCACCTGCGAGATGTAGGATGAGCTCTGGTCACGGTTGGCTATATTTGCTATCATGAAAAAGAACCATGTGTTAATAATGAAAAGAGACCGGACGGGATGACGGTAGTGCAACAACAAGGCATGGAGGTCTTGGGTGTGAATCTATCCCTGTCTGTGTCGTTTAAGGACCGATACGCTGTACGTCCTCATGTCATGTTGAACGCAACCTAACACTTAGCTGGCCGGATAAGTCGTTCCGACCGCAAAGCCTAGTAGCTCGCTTTAGGCCAGGGACGCGAGCAGGGGTCCGCAATCTGGATGGCAGTAAGGATGTGTGGGGAACCATTGGCGTAAGCGCAAGGGTGGGTTAAGTCACCGAGCACTCATGGCAGAGTGGTTCTCTGATTTTGCGGCACTGATCGGACTCGTGACTCCTGAATTGTACCAATGGTGACTTGTTTGCGACCCTGATGGGGGAAGCAGGGTTGGTGTTTAGGAATACCCCTCCAGCTGGATAGGAATCGATTCGAATCGCCGTCTCTCCCGGATAGTGAGAACTTGACTGAGCAGCGGCAACGTAGATTCACTAAATTTAAAGATATGGTTAAATGATGATGATGATAATGACAATGAGCTATGAATTACCTGATATGGTTATTATTGTTTGCAACTTAATCAAGTGATTGATTAGTATAGGTGCTAATATAGATGGTAGGTAATGGCTAAAAGTCACTGCTAGTACAGGTGAATAATGCTAATGGTTACTCAAGCTTTTATGCAAAAAGGTTGTCCAGCCAGATCCATTAAATTAAGCTCTGCATGATCCTTGGTGTCATTTGTTTTGGTTTTCTACGGGTAAGTCTGGCTGAGTACATTCGAGCACTTAGGGTTTATCCCACCATGTTGCAGGTGGAGTTCTCGGCCTATGAAGATGGTGGCTAACCACCAGTGGCTCGGTGATTCTATAGTTACCTCTCATCTATATGCTTTTGTTGGATGATGTCACTTATGCTAGCAATGTAATTTGAAAGCTATGTTGTTTTCACTAAGCGGTTTTGAAACCCAAACTTGTACTATTATTTGTG
The DNA here is from genome assembly GCF_019320115.1 of Miscanthus floridulus. NCBI lineage: Eukaryota > Viridiplantae > Streptophyta > Magnoliopsida > Poales > Poaceae > Miscanthus > Miscanthus floridulus. The sequence continues at coordinate 103,831,900 of NC_089597.1, forward strand.
AACCCATTTGTAATATTATTTCCGCTGCAACCTTGTTATGTGATGTGTATTTGCTTAATCACGCGATCTTGGTTGTGATGTTGATTTACCGAGGTCTTTCGGGACACTCGGCGGACTACCGGGTTTATATAAGTGAAAGTATGCGCGTGTCAACGTGTTAGCGGGGACAGCCGTACTTGATCTTGTATAAATTGGGCAGTTCTGTCACAAAAGGTAATAGGGTTAGGTCGGCTTTAAAGATAAGACCATCAATGGTAAGACTCACTTCCTTACAGATGTGTGTGCACTTTAGGTCTCCTAAAGGTGGGCTGGTGATGATAGGCTTTCCACGTGGGGTTACAGGCAGGTCATGCTCTCGTGCAAACTTGGATGATATGTAAGAACAAGTTGCTCCAGAGTCAAATAGAACTGATGCAGTATTGCCATTAACTAAAAACATACAGTACACAACGTCAGGGGCAGCCTATGCTTCCTCGGCGTCTAGATGGTTGAGACGTCCACGAGTAGTAGATCCCTTGAACTGAGACTTCTGAGCGGCTGAGTTCTAAGGGCACTCAGCGGCTTTGTGACCCGGCTAGCCGCAAGCGAAGCAGGTGAAAGTGTACCGCCTGTAGGGGTTGGCGCTGGTGCCTTCTAGTTTCCAGTGCATGGTGCAGGGCGGTTCTGTGTTGGACGTTCATTCGCTGAGCGAGGACGGTTGAAACGGTCCTGAGTGTTGTGGTCCTGAGCATAATGGTCCCGGGTGTAACGATCCTGAGTTGGGCAGGAGTATTTGGTGGTGTAGCCTCCACTACCCCTACTCGATCCAGGGTTGTCATCCCTGTTGTGGCGAGAGCGTTCCCTAGGTGGTGCATCCCTATGGAACCTCTTGCGATCACGTCCACGGAAGGACTCCTTAGGCTTACGCTTCCTCTCCCTATACTCCTCTCCAGCTTCAGCATGGTCCTTCTCGATCTGGATGCAGCGATCCACCAGAGCACGCAGCGTGCTACTCTCAATACCACCAAACTTCAGCTTGATGTGCGGGTTAAGTCCCTTGCAGTAATAGTACAACTTCTCCTTCTCAGAGTTCACAACATAGGAAGGTGCATAGCGTAGAAGGTTGGTGAAGCGAGTAGTGTACTCAGTCACCCTGTCCTTTCCCATCTTGATGTTGCAGAACTCCTCGGCTTTGGCCTCCATGATGCCCTTGGGAATGTGATACTCAGTGAATGCTTCGGTGAACTCGTCCCACGAGATGTCGGCAGGGTCCTCATGGGAATCACTGAAACTATCCCACCAGGCGCGTGCTACACCTGTGAGCTAGTGTGTGGCAGCTCCAACACACTCATCGTCGGTGAAAGTGGTGAGGTCAAGCTTCTTCTCCATCTCCTTGAGCCAGTCATCGACTATAAGCGGGTCAGGGTCGATGCCATCATAGGTAGGTGACCTTAGCTTCAGAAATCCTTCTAGCTTCCTTTGGAAGTCATTCTGCTGACCTCTCTGGTGACGGTTTGCTCCATTAACAAGAGCTACAAGAAGTTGGGTTTGTTGTGCCATCACCTCTGCCAGGTTCAGTGGTGGTGGTGGTGGAATGTTCTCCTCATCAAGCGGCGGGGTATTCTCCTAGTTGAAGGGTATCCCTCCACGTCCACGGCCATGGCCATGGCCACAGTTGTTGCCACTAGGCCCCCCATTTGGTTCAACTAGTTCGGGGGTGGGCATACGTCCACGGTTCATTTGGCGAGCAGATCGACGGTTCGGCATCTGTAACACGGATCATAGGAATTTTAGTGCTTGTGCCATAAGTGCTTATGATTCAGTATGATTACATGATTTTTGACGATTTAAAGAAAAACATTTATACTATCCAACACTCATTACAAAGAAGCAATAAGATCCAAAAGATGCAATAAGATCCAAAACATTCATTACATGGGTTTTATTACATAGCTTCATCTCTAGTAGCTACACTTGGAGACTAGCGAGATTCGTACTACGCATAGTGTCTCATATTACATCTCATAAGGGGTACATCATGGGGTACAACTTGTGGAAGCCTTCGACATGACTCATGACCACGCAGGGTCATCTACTCTAACTCGTACACCGTAGCTGGGATATGACTGTTCTCGATCTTGATCTCCTTGTCAGACTTGTGAAGTCGGGACACGTACTTCAAGGCGTCAGCGAGCTCCTTAGTAGGCTTGGCTCCAGGTAGGGTAGGGCAGGCGTCTAGGTTGAGGCGAGTCGGGGCTAACTCAAACTCCTCTATCCTAGGCTTCGTCTTGCTGCGAATCTCCTTGGGTAGCTGATCCCACATACCCTTCATCTCCCTGAGGCGCTTCTTGTCAGACTTCTGCCAAGCCTGCCAAGTCCTCTCACACTTGTCCTATAGGTACTCGTTCTGCCTGAGTGCCTCAATCAGGTGACCCTAGTTACGAACGGTCTTCTTCCTGAAATCCTCTAGCTCCTGAGTCATGGTCTTATTCTTAGATTGGATTTTTAGCATATCAATCCCCTTGGACCTCTCTCTGTCTCCTCTATGGTTGAACTCGGCCTTCTTGTCATCCAACTCTCTCTACAACTCCAAGACCTTGCTGTTGAGGTAGCAGTTCCTGTTGCCTAGGTCGGCGGCCTTGTCCTATAAGTCGGCGACCTCGGCTCTGTGGGCTTCTTCACGACGGTTGAGCTCATCCTATAGCTTGGCAACTGTCACAAGCAGACTAGCTCGCTCCTGTGCTCCCTATGAGTCTCGCTCCCGGTACTCCCACAGAAGGGCCTAGTCCTAACGTCTCCTCTACTCCAGCTAGGTCATGTACCTGTCCTGCTCTAGTAGGTGGATAGCTGAGACGCGAAGGCATCTGTCCTCCTCGGCAAAGATAACTCTGCCGGCTATGAAACTCTGCTCACTAGGGGTAAGACCGAGGTCAAGGGCCTAGGGAAGTAGACAGAACTCTATCATCTTCAAGTGCTCATAGTGGTCCCTCATCACTCTACGAAGTGCCTTGTGTGAGACAGCTCACAGTCCCTCCTCAACTATGTCCTCTATAGTCAACTCGGTGAAAGCTAGGACAGAAGGTAAGGTAGTGCTTGCTGGGAACTCGATTGAGGTGACAACCGGTCCTTCGATTCCTCCTTCCTGAGCTGACTTCCCGGTGCAGGTGACCTTGACAAGCTTGTCAGGGACTCCTAACATGACGAGAACTTGGCAGAGGGTCTATGTAAAACCCCCGAGCTCACGTAGGTCGAAGGTAAGCTTGGCGTGGTCTAGAGGTAGCGGTCCTAGAGGCGGCCAATCAACGTTCGTTGCCATCTACATGTTTTAAGGAAACAGGTGTTAGCAGGTCTATAAATAGATAAGCCTTGCATAAAAGTAGATGCAGGGTCGATATATAACCGAAAGAGGGGCTATTCACGTCCTATTCTATTGTCCATTTCTAAGGGTTTCGTCCTAGGGTCAAGTATGGCTCTGATACAAACTGAAACGACCTGATCTCCGCGAAGGGAAATCCATAGAGTCAAAGTGTAATATGACCGTTGTAGATCATATTACCCAAATTCCAGTCGAATACCACATCCATACAACGATAATATCAAAGTACATAAAGTGCGGAATTACATAAATTATTACATCGCCACATTGGCGGAATCAAAAGTAGCATTCATTCAGAACAGCTTGAAGATAAGATCACCAAAAACTCGAGCGTAGGAATGAACCCCTCAACCGTCAAACTCCTTAGAGCTATACTCCTCATCAAAACCTGTGTGCCAAAATTTATCAGTACGATTTGTACTGGCCACTCCCACCCTATGAGCAATGCTTTGTGGAAATTGGATGCAAGTTGGATATAATCAAAAGGAACCTATAAGGCTGGGGTTTCCTATGTATTAGCATATCATATATATAATAATAGTTGGTCAAGTTTTAACACCATTCCCACATACATTCCACCCCATTCCCATCAAGAGCCAGATTTCGATCCTAGGATCGATATACCACCATCTCCACATCATCACCATACCATCGCTCAGTCGATAGGCCAACTCCCTCTTGGCACTATCTCATGGTCCGTAGCCCCTGGCTACGTCCGACACTCTCTCACGAGGGAAGAAGAGGACTCATCTCGCTATCTAGTTTAAGCAAAACCCAGGAAAGGTCCATAGCCGACAAGTCGGCATATGTATCGATCGATCAACCATACACTCTGCAGAGATTTTACATAACCACAAGATCCGCCTTCCTCGCTGACCGTCATCAACTGGGCTAATTCTGGCCGCTTGCTAGCCTAGGATACTGCCACTCTACCATTCAGCCCTGGTTCACCCCAAGTCTAGTCTGGGGTGACTGAAACTGTGAGTCATGAGCCGGGTCCACAAGGTCTCCATGAAGTGTCGGAAGGGTGTGGGGGGAATCCTCCGTGCCCCATACCTCCTTACACTGTCTGCTATCAACCTAGCAGTAGTGGCAATATCCTACCAAGTAGTCCGGCCACCCCGCACCATATAGGGCGAGTGGTACGTAAGGCTTCTCAGTGAATCTGAGTACTAGTAAGTCCTTAGGGATGACCAAGCCAGAATGTCTTCATCAGGGTTTCCATTTACCGTGACACCACATCACCTCTACCCTAGGCTCCTCCCATTACAGGTTCACACCCAGGGCCACCTCATATACCATTTACCCACCATAGGTATCCATTTTCCAAGGGTGCCCAGGTAGCACCCCGCGGCAAGACTTGCCCCAGGCTCATCGTATATTCCAACTTGGTCGACACAACCCTCACCCTCCACGCACCCAAGTCACACATGCAGCACTCTCCCCATAGTCCAGATAACATCAGTTTCCACCACGCATTAATGTAGTACATATAAGCATAGTAGAAATAATATAGCAGCAAGCGTGTGACTTAGCCTAACAGCAGGGTGAGCAGGGGTAAGGTTGCATCAAGGTAAAGGCCATCAAGTAAGTATACTACCATGCAAGTCCTATCATAGTGTGAATATAATCAATAAAGTAAAGCAATAGCAGTTCTATTTTAGCCATGCGTAATAGGTGCTACGAGATTGGGTGGGATGTGGCACCTTCAGTGAAGTCATCCCCGTACTCCTTACGATACTCATGATCCTCGTCCGTCTGGTTCTCCTCCGAGTCTACAAACGGTCGTATTATAGTCGTGTTAGCGACGTCTATAGAATAGCACAAAGAGCAATGAAAATTCAAAAGAGCCAAATGCACTCAAGCATGGGTTCATTGCGTAGAGCTCGGTTTTAGATGAATTTTGGTCCTAGTCTTGTATTTTTCTGAGTTCGTATGAATTAGTTATGAATTTCCAAAGTTTTAATCATTTCTAAAAATGGGAAAAGGCTGAATTAATATCGTGCTGACACGTGTCACACTGGGACTGGTCCACGTGGCATGCTGACGCCATCATGATGTCAGCATGGCGTCATCATCTCAGCTCTGAGCTAACAGGTGGGGTCCCGCTGATGTCATCTTGACGTCAGCATGACGTCATCTACATCATCAGCTACTAACAGGTGGGACCAGGGCTCTTGGGTCACTGACATGTGGGTCCGGTCTAAGTCAACATCAATTCAACGGGTGAGTCAACGGTCAATGGATCACAGTCACTGACAGGTGGCCCCGGTCAACGGTCAACGTTGACCGGTCAATGGTCAATACAGGCCGGACCTCGACTGGGCTGGTTGGGCCTGGATTTGGGCTAGGCTTGTCCCACCATGTGGCGCATGCTGGTGCGGCCACGTTGTCTTACTGGGCCACTAACGGGCCATGGTCCACGGGCGCAAGTGAGGCGCGGTTCATGGTGAACCCGCCTGCGTTGGTCCATAGACCGCAGAGCTAGTCTATGAAGGACTTGGTCCACTTACTCCTTCCTAGGGTTCGGTTCACGTGCACGACGTGGTCGTGGTCGGAGCTGCTCGGCGAAGCTGCTCGGGATGTGGTTGACATGGTCGTGGTCGGTGCTGCTTGGCGAAGCTACTTAGGACATGGTCGTGGTCGGAGCTGCTCGGCGAAGCTGCTCGGGACGTGGTCGTGGTCGTGGTCGGAGCTGCTCGGCGAAGCTGCTCGGGGTGTGGTCGACGTGGTCGTGGTCGGAGCTGCTTGGCGAAGCTGCTTGGGATGTGGTCGACGAGGGAAAAAATCCCTTGCTCTTTCTCCGACGGGGCTCCCACCAGCGGTGAGGTCACCGGCGAGCCCCCGCGGTGGTGCTAGCGTCTGATTAGGGTAGGCAAAAGCTCCCCCATGCCTCAGCGAGTGCAACAGTGGGGTCAAGGTGGTGGCTAGGGCTGCCTAGGGCTCTGACCATGGTGAATGGCGGCGTGGGCTCTTCGGTGTGCATGGACAGGGCTGCAGTGGTAGCGAGAGCCTAGTTGGAGGAGCGTGTGAGCTCCATGGTGCTTCTATGGCCATGGTGGGCGTGTTGAAGGAGCACCCAGTGCTCCTAGTGACTCTAGCCACGGTGGTGGGGGTAATACAGAGGCGGTGGTGCTCCGATGAGGTGCGGTGTGGCAACGTAGGGCTCCAGTGGGCTTCTTCCTCAGCTAAGGTGAGTGCGGTGTGGCTCTTGTCATGGCGGGGCCAGTCGGTGTGTCAATGTCGCCTTCACCGCGACATAGAAGACGCGGTGGTCTCGCCATGGTTGTGCTCTTGGCCATGGTGAGCGTGCTCGTGCATGTGCGCTCCTGCTCTGATGTACAACGTCATGGCTGGGATCCTCCTTTTGGCTGATGGTAGTGCGCACGGTGCGTCCTGGGTCTCGGTAAGCATGGCCATGGCGGTCTCCCTAGCTAACCAGTTGGGCTAGGCCGGAGCTGGAAGCTTCAGTAAGGTTCCGATCATGGCGGTGCACGTTCCATTTGGCTAAGGAGGTGGTATCAGCAAGATGGCTCACCGTAGGGTTCGTGGCGGTAGGATGGTAGTGCAGTGGCGAGGCGAGGCCGTGATGAGGCGATGCAGTGCCGTGCCGAGCAGCTACGTCGCTGTAGCTGATCGGGGCGGCGCTCCTAGCTCCGACGACCTCCTCCCTGCAGTGGCTTCCTTCTCCTCCTTGCTTCTCCCTCCTCCCTCTCTCTCGGCTTGATGCTGTGTGGTGCTGTGCCACCAGCGGCGGTGGTGAACGGACTGAGGGTTAGGGCTCACGGACGTTGGCTTTTATAGCCGAGCTCCAAGGGCTCCAATGGCGGACGGTGATCGGGCGGTGGTGATGCGTGTGGCGCATCCGATGGCTTACGGGCGCGGGGCAGTTGCGTGGGCACGGCGCTAAGGTGGGGGATAGGGTCATGCGATGTGCATGACCCTGGGCCCGCACCTGCTCCGCGATCGGCTCCTGGTCACGTGGTGGAGGGAGCGTGGGGAAGACAACAACGCTGTAGCTGGGCGGCTGACAGAGGGGGCCCATTTGTCAGCTTGTCCTGATGCGGCGGCGTGCGGTGTGTGACGGCTGACGGACGGGTCCGGCTCATCAGTGACTTGTGCGCGCATGGGCGGTAGGGTGTTGCTAGGCCAGCTTTGTGGGCCGCGTGCGTGAGTGGGAAGGGCAGGCGTGCTGGTTCGCAAGGCCGAGCAGGCCTGGGCTGCTACTGCTCCCTCTTCTTTCCTTTCTCTTTTTCTTATTCTTTTTCTATTTTGTTACACTTCTTTCATGTATATAAATCCAAGTGGCATATTTTTCCTTTGGTATAATGTTCCATGGTGATAATCATTGGTCATAGTATATGTTGGGATATTAATCCCATGTTAGTACATTTATTTATAAACAAATATTTGTTAGCTTTTATTGATCAACACATAAACCCAAATAAAATCCAAATCACCATGTTGAATATAATGCAACTTGATGTATGCTATGTGGTAAAACAAATTCAAGGTGATGAGGTGAAATACTTGTGCAAGTCATGTAGGTTTAGTTAGATTACGACTAATGCAACACTTAGGGTTAGCTCCTACAAATGTCACTCATCATCACATGGGGTTTAAAAACAAAAATTTTGTAGTTGTGATTTTTGGTGTGTGGATTTTTGGGTTGTTACAGCAGGTACCTACTAGAGATGACAATATACACAGAGAACCTGCACAAGAGCTGGAGCAACACAAATATCAAATAAAATGCAAATTGTGACATGATATTTGTTTTACCAAAGTTTGGACTCGTTCGAGTCCTACTCTCCGTTGAGGGGGCTGCAGGCGACCCAGCTAAGGTCAGCCCTTGAGGATACCACGAAGGTCACTCTAGCCGGAGTCTTTTCCAACTCCTTTTCCTCCTTCCACTAGTTGATTCCGAGGCGGCGGAATCGACCGTTACAAACTTTCTGAGGCACACCACATTCTCTTGGGTGCTCTCCAGCGATGGCTAACCGTCTAGGACCATAGAGTCCAAGAGTAACAAATGCAAATCACGTGATTGACAATATGCACAAGTGCTCAAGTGGTTGGATTGCTCTCTTTTTAAATTTCACTCAACCCACAATTTGATTTGGCAAATTTGATCAATCACTCACTAAGAGAGGGTTGGGAGAGTTGGCAAGGCTAAAAAACGTGTATGTGTATCAGCAGCCTCCAAAGGTGGATGCTTGGGGGTATTTGTAGCCCCCTTGGAAAAACTAGCCGTTTTATAGCTGTTGCCATACCGACATGTCTGGTATGACTTACACTGCGCCAACGGTAACTAAGTTACAGTGAAGGTGTGAGGCATCAGAAGTCAAGATGAATTCCAGGACTTCCGACTGTTGGAACTCCCGACTCATGTCGAAACTCCCAACCCTCAGCATTTTTGAAAACTAAGTAACTAAGTTGAAGTTTGTGAGGTGTCGGAACTTCCGATGAATTTTGGGACTTTCGACCGTCGGAACTCCCGACTCACGTCGGAACTCCCGACCCTCAAGGCATTTGAAAACTAGCCGTAGGCCTATGGTCGTCCATACTGGACACGTCCGGTATGAATACCAGAGATGTTCGGTATGACCACCACAGTGAACTCTCCAAGTCAGTTAAAGCGTGAGACGTCAGAACTCCTGACTATTGCCGGAACTCTCGACCGTCAGAACTCTTGACTTACATTGGAACTCCCGACGAACCAGCTCGAGAACAACAATTTTACCATTGCTGGGCAAATACCGGACATGTCCAGTATGAATACCAGTCACGTCCGGTATTACCAGACCAGCAAGAAATTAGTTACTCTTTTGTCTCTCAAATACTCAAAACTCACATGGGTTGGCTTAAGCACTTATGAAACATTATCTGTCAACATGATGCATCCCTCTTAATAGTACGACATACCTATGAAACTCAACATTAAAGGAAAAATGAATTTATACCGCTTGAGTTGACCTCTTTTGAATTAATGCCGTCTCTTTCAATCTTCATCAAGTAAGGGTGGCAACATGTTGATATTGATCTTTTCACTTGAGCATAGCCATCATGAGCACATGACTTGATTCCATTCATCAAATATGAATAACTCCAAATGCATCAAGTCACTTCAAACACTTTGTCCAATATAGATTTGATCCTCCACATCAATATGACCATCGTAGCTTGATTAGTACCTCAACTAAATGTAAGTACTTCCTTCTTCACCCTAGCTAGGTTCTTCGGCCACCAAGCCATCGCTTGCCCTTCACCCTTGCTTAGTACCTCGAAGCATTTCCTTGCTATCTTCACCATCTCAAGCCATCATGTCACATCTTGTGTTGAATCAACCATTCATTTGTATTGTTAACTTTTTCATTTCAATTTAGCAAGCTTCAAATATGAGACCATTCCATATGCAATTCCTCATGTCTCATTAATTAATTCTTACGAGCTTGCTTTCACATAGTACATGGAAATCCCACAATAAATAAGCCTTTGCATGAATTCCATTTGCATTATTGTCTTGTGCTTGACCTAGATTGTTTATACAACAACACATCATTTTGGCTTTCATTAAGTACCTGTGAGATAACCTATTATTTGTCCACACTTAGCAAATGGGTTAGGCCTTTAATCACATTGTCATTCAATCATCCAAAACCCACTAAAGGGCTAGATGTACTTTTAGAGTAGGAGTAGAGTAGATCTCGGCGAGTTCTTTAGCGAGCAAGGCTGCATCGGTCTGGTCGACCTTCGGCTTGTCGGTAAGTACTGTCATGGGTTATACTTCTGTTCGTACGGCTGCATCGATCTGGTCGACCTCCACTGCGACTCTAGTATAAGCTAGTTATCGACTCTTGTCTAGTTCAAGTATGACTGCATCGATCCGATCGACCTCCACTGCTCGAACTAGATTAAGGTCAAGTTATCGGCTCTATCTAAGGGTGGCATCCTTCGGATAGATTCATTAAGTTACCGATATTGCTTATTGGTTTTGTTATTTATTTAATTGCAGCAACATCACTTCGCCCGATTGGGATTGATCTAGATTGGCCTTATATCCTGTTTAACCCATCGTTATTAATCTAAACCGATCTAATCTGCTCTTTAAACGATGAGTCATGTTTTATCGGCTATTTTATGTCAATCTTGATCGTGCATAGTGTGCGGTTAAGGCATGTCTGGTCTTGAATAGATCTATTGGCTAACGAAAACCATTCCTTGGCCCGTTATCATGGCCTGTGCGATTTTGCCTCACACCCCACTATTAGCACCATGGAGTGAGGATTGTTATTTGGTAGATCTGTTCCTGATAGGGCATGACCTTAATTGTGCGTATGCCTGAATCGCCTATTTTAGCCGATATCGAGTGTTTTCACATATGCAGTTCACGTCATGAGACCGTTGAAGTAAAGATAGGTTGAAAGATATGTTAGCCCCATGATCTTATTATTGTATTACGGCCTGCATGATTCTGCCTCATGCCCCACTGATATTAGTAATAAGTTAGGGTCGTCAAATTTATTGTTGTTTTTATGGCCTGCATGATTCTGCCTTGTGCCCATTGGTCATAGCGATAGATGAGATCTAACATGTTCATAGATTTATCTCTATTAAACGGTTAAGTGATGATGGGCTGAATTTTCATATAAATAGGGATTCGGTTACTTGCAGTCATCGGCTTCGCATCAACTGATTAGTGTTGACATCCTATTGCCATTGACTAATATTTATCTAAATAATGATATTCATCCTGAATGATAACCGATTTCTCTTCCATAATTCCATGAGCTTTAACTGATTTATTCTTATGAGTATGCTGGAATCGGCTATTTAGTCGATCTCCTTCCACATCGGCTCTCAGAGCCGCATATTCAGGACTGTTTGGTAACACCAGCATGTTCCGCCTTAAATTACTGATTATCTTTCTCTCTTTGTCAATTGTAGGGTCAAATTGACTAGCACATCTTGGGAGGAGTATGCAGGATCGACCACCCCTGCGTTGAAGCCTGGTGAGTCTACAGCTCCATCGAGCAGACCCTTTCAGCTTGCTTATGTGCCCCGGCATGGAACAAAATTTTTGTGCCAACATTTGTTGTTGCCAACGCGTGATATGGTCCGTTCAAAGATGATGAAAGCATGCAGATTCTGGCTAATACAAGGTGGGTTTTATCCTACTTCTCATTAGCATCCTTGCTTGAGTCTTGGAAAGGCTCAATACTAGGTTGTCTTTGATGTTGCTCATAGCCTATTGATATGTTCGTCCACTTCTACAGCTATAGTGGTGATTTCTGGATTTGCAGGTTCATACCATGAGCAGGCATAGCTTATACTCATTTTTTCTATAAAACATTAGTGGACACATACCCGAGGGAATAAAACAAATTTGCATTATGGGTTGTTATCCATCACTTTTGTAGTTTTCCTCTATGCTATTGAAAGGATAGTTTTAGGATTGCTTTAGCATAGATTTTGTTTACTAACAAACTTTATGTGTTGGCTACATTCTAGCATGGTTCAAGGCTTAATATAACTTGCAACAAAGATAAGTGAATAAACCATGATACTCGTAGTTCTTCCTTCCATGAAGAATGAGTTGGGTCTTCTTTGTCCAAAGTTTTTAGAATTCATATGCCTTGCTTCGTCTCGAGTGTGAATTTATCTCAGGACTTCCCCAATTTTAGTTGAGAGTTTTCTATAGGGGTTAGTCCAACAAAATAACCAGTATCTACTACAACCAATTTTAGTTCAATAACCAAACTAAACTCCATGTCTAATTTGATTAAGGAAGGAATTTTAACCTAAGGACCACGCTTAATTTAAAAAGCCTTTGGAAATAAGGTCACACACCTCTTGATTTAAACTAAGCACCATGCTAACTTTAAAAGATATACAAAGACACTTCCAAACCTAAACATACTATAGTAAGCAAAAGGTAATATTAAAGTATTATAGAGATTTATTCGAATAGAGATGAAAGAGCATGATCATGGTGAGAGATTTTTTTAATAAAAGATGCAAGTGGCACGAATGTATGGAAGGAACTAAATATGCTGTGGATTTGATATGAGAGAATTTAAACTAAATGGAGTGGATGCATGGATTATTCAAAGTAAATGTGCAGTGGAATGCAAAAAATTTAGAGATAACTACTCATTAAGTTTAAAGTCCATGAGCAAGACCATCTCACCTTTCTCGATCATACTTACCATGACTCACATGATGGAATTTGTGAGTAGTGCAGCATCTGTATTCGTCACTTGAGATGTGATTTGAATTCTTGTGATATCGACCTTTTTCTCCAATCTACACATGGTTAGAATAATATATATGTTTATACAAACCTATGAGATAGCAGGGTTCCAATGTTGATGGATCTTGAATGTTTAGGCACCCTGGGTTCTTCAATGTTTCTTCTTTCTTTGTTGAAACTCGCCAAAAGGTTGCAACTATGTTTGTTGTCCTGTCTTTTCCACAATTCAACAGAACATGGGTAGTCCCACAAAAGCTATGTATAACTAGATTAGCAGATATCAAGCTAGTATCAAAATCTTTACGCCAATTGTTTCCCCGACAATGGTGCTAGAAAGCTTGTTGGTATTTTTAAATGCACACAGATAAATCCGCAAGCGCATGGATACCGTTGTAGCCTTCACCCGGGAGTATTCTAGAGTATCATATTTATCCATAGGGAAACAATGGTTAAAGAAGTTGATAGTTCACTATTATGTATCTACTAACTAGCATACCAACTGAACTAAAGTGGGGGTAGGTGTTGATGATGATAAGAGTTATGAATAATAACACACATAGGAGAATTTCATGATATATAAATGAGCAGTCTAGCTAAATTGAGAGGACAACGGTTGAGTTCAAGGTTCCTAAATACTTCTTTTTTACTTTGGTTCTATTCTAGTTTGGACTAGAGGGTATACCTAAAGCATGGGTATATATAGTGATCATACACAATAGCACTTTGGGACATTGGAACACTAGCCACAGAAAGGGATGAGAAAGGGACTAGGAAGGTACGACTATGGTCCTACAAACACCAACCCAAACGTGGTGGACTACATCGGCCATCAGGGCTATCACCACCTGGGGCTACCACAACTATCCATGGGGTTGGGAGCAATCTCAGGTACCTCATAGTCTAGACACCGCGTCTACACTATTAATTACTACTCTAATCACATATAATAACTAGAGCACTCAATGCGAGCAAAGATCCCATGCTAAGATATGATAACTATACTAACCATAAACATGAAAGGCATAAAAGTGAATAGAGAAGATAACTATATTAAAGCATAAGTCTTGCAATGGTAAGATGCAAAAATATACCTGACCTCTAAAGATTTTTCCAGAACCTAAGCATGCCTCAACTCTCCCTAACTCTCAACTAGAGTTATTCTACTTCTACGTCTTGAGAGCTCGCTCTGATCCTGATGAGGAGGATATGAATTAGGGTTTTAGGATGACCTCCAGGGAGGGGGGTAGGGGCTGCTATATATAGGCCGAGGTGGAGTTGGGGGCAAGGAATTGAGGTGGAGTAGGGGGCAAGAAATCGCCACATCATCGATCCGCGTCAACTCCCTCGGCCACCATTCGATAAACTGACCTAAAACCGCCTTAAAATCAATGGTGTAGATCATAGGAAGGAGTACGAGACAACGGAGGGCGAGTGGGCTCCATGATAGGCTGACTGGCCTATGGGCTAGGCCGGCCAGCCCACTTTTGTGGCCATTTGGCCCAAGCTTTGGCATGGTGTCTTCTGGAACCTTCTAGAGTTGTCTTTCGTAGTTTTCATGGGTTGAACACTTGTTGTCGTTGGTTTGCTTGTTTGGAGTGTATGACAGTGGTTTCGAGAGCTATTTTCTAGATAAATCCTCCTGCATACAAATATTTACCAAAGCTCGTGGAATTCATTAGTTTAAACCTCTATACCTATGTTTGGTGATGGAATTAAATATAAATGCAGGTTATGTTGATGGTTTATAATTGATGTTAGTGACCGTCAGCACACTTCTTTGCCCACAAGACTTCTCATGTACCTATTCCCATTTGGACAGGGAATGCTGATTTCATCCTCGTCAAACTCCCAGTTCATCCCTGTCACATTCACCCTAGAATAGTCGGGTGGGATCGGCTTGCCATCATACATGGCGCCGCTTTTGTGAGGCCCTGCTATTCCCCTGGTCACTTCCTTCTTCCTCTGCACCTTGCTGAAGGGCACCAAGAGCGTGCAGGGTGTTCATTACATGATGTTGTTGACCGGGTACCTTGGGAGTTGTTCGGTTGAAGGCACCATCTACCCTTGTACGGTGGCTTCACCCTGTGGTAGCAGCACGCCTTGGGGTCATTGCTTGTGAAAGCGTCTTGTATCGACCCCTTGATAATGTCCTTCACTACCTCATCGCATCCTTTCTGGATGAGCCCTTCCTTGTACTCCTGCCTCATGTGGTACAAGCTCATGTCAGATTGCCAGGACTCCATGGTCTTCTAGCTCTGCCTTGAGGAAATGCCACATACACAACTGCGGTGCTCGGGGTTTCCTAGTGCCTCGGTTAATACGTCCCTCCCTCGGCGAGGCTCAAATGACCCACTCTTCTCTACTGCAGCGACCACCATAATCCTCTTCTCTGCCTCCTTGGTCTATGGCTCATTGTACACCTTTTGCCCATACCTCATCCTTTCTGGTTCGTTAATTTGAGGCTCGTCCTGGTTGTCAAAGTACTTATTCATCATAGCTGTTCGGTACCTATGCTTTTTGATAAGGAATGGCCTATGCCTCATGTACACCATCTTCTTAGATGCATTAAGGTAAGTGTAGCAGGTACTGTCAATGCAAACTACACAACCAAACTTACCTTTGATCTACCCCAACAGAGTGAAAAAAGACTAGGGTAATCGGTGATGGTGACAAAGATGATGGCTTTTAGAGTGAACTCCTTTAGGGATGCATCCATCATCTTGACCCCTTCTTCCCATAGTATCTTCATGTCCTCCATGAATGGCTCTAGGAACACATCTATATCATTGCATGGCTGCTTCAGCCTAGAAATAATTATGGTCAGTAAAAGATACATGTGCTTCTAACATAGCAAGGGAGGTAGGTTGTAGATGGTGATGATGACCAGCCAAGTGCTGTGCGAGCTACTGAGGTCACCGAATGGATTCATCCTGTTAGTACTCAGCACAAACCTAATGTTCCTCGCCTCATTACCAAACTCCGAGAACTTGTTGAAATGCTTCCACTACTTGCCATCGATGGGGTGTCGTAGCTTGCCGTCACTCTTCGTGCGCTCATCAGATGCATATCAGGACATTAGCTTGGCATCCTCGAGGTTCTTGAATATAGCACGCATGCGATCACAGGTAGGTACCACATTGACAGGGCCAAACTTTTCCTCTGCGTGTAACCTTCTTCTTCCTCGTCCTCAGGAGATGGGATCTGCTTCTTGGTACTCTTTTTAGTCATCTTCTTCTTCTTTGACCCTCTCAAGGATCCCTCATCATCTGCATCTATGCGACCACCGGCATTCCTCTAATACTGACTCATGCCATAGGGTGGACAACTCTACAAGTTCTCATACTTGCCCTGATATAGGATACAGTGGTTAGGGCAGGCGTGGAACTTTTTAAGCTTCATTGCCACTAGCCCGATCAGCTTCTTCGCCTAATAGGTATTGGTGGGCACCTTGTTACCCTCTAGGTATGTGTCAGCAAGGATATGTAATAGGTCGTTGATGCTAGTGTCGGACCATCCATGGCGAGCCTTCAGCATCAGCATCTAGAGGTTAAAATGTAGCGCCATCCACTGCTTCAGACAGTCCTTATAGAAGGGATCAATTGTCACCTCCTTCATCTCTCTGAAATTCTCCAGCCACCTCGGGCTCCAAAATAGAACGTTGTCATGGTCCAGACGGTTAGCAAGTTCCTCAAAAAGCTCTACATCTCGGGCTCCATCACCCCAATCGGCTCACCACCATCCCCAGCATCACCGTCGTCGTCGGCCACGTCTTGGACTAGATCATCCATCCTGATGTAATCACAATATGTAATGTCGCCAGTAGCATTGTCGTGCCCGCCGGCTACTATGGAAGAGGGTTGTTCTCCTCTGTCAGGTTCTGCATTCACCACCGCTGTCGTTCGACGAGTTTCCTCCAGATGCACCTGCACTCAGAGCCTCTGCTTCACCGTGAAACTTCTAGATGGTGTAATCCTTGATGAAACCATACCAGACTAAGTGAGATTTCACCACATTATCTTTGTGGGCAAGAAGGTTCTTGCAGCTATTACACAGACAAATGGTGTGTTCCTGCTTCAGACTCAGACGATGCCTTTTTGCAGTAGCAACAAACTTTGTCACATGATCTAGGTAAGAAGAATGCAGCCTCGATGTCTTGTACATCCATTCCCTGTCTATGACCACGAACCTTGCACACACAAATAGCAAAAATGGCATATAAGCAGAGCAGTATGGAAAAAATGTAGCCGGGTAGCTCTAGATCTGATTTCTCTCTCCTCCATATAGATCTAGACCGCCTGTTAACTCAGGTGATTGCCCTAACCAAACCGCCTTGTTTAATAAAGATTAACCGAGGTGGTTGCATTATAGCAAACGCCTCGGTTAATAGCATTAACCAAGGCCATTTCCTTACATTGCCTATAATAGAACAATCCAATTTATAAGAGGACAAGTACAATGGCAACCACCAGAGCTGTCATGCTTTCGTACTTGAACCCATATAAACCCGGTAGTCCGTCGAGTACCTCGAAGGGTCTTGATTCATCACCAACATACAACCAAGATCGTAAATGATTCAATATACATGCCACATGTTACATAGAGTTCACAAATACATTGTCATACATCAGAGTGCGATTAAAGTTATTACAACCCAAGTTTAAATAAAGTAGTAGCGGAAGCAAAGTAGTTTTTAAACCAGCATCTCACACCATTGTTCAAATACTTGCCAGTCTATGATCACAACCCACAAAAGCATCATAGATTAGATATATAAATGGAAGCACCTTGCCCAGGGCCTACTCCTCATCCACAACGAGACATAAGTAGTTCTTACAGTATCCGTGATAGATGGTACCATCTGCAACAAGTGGGAAATAAACCCTGAGTACAAGAAGGTACTCAGCTAGACTTACCTATCACAAACCAAAAATCAAGTGACTCCAAGGATCATGCAAGGCTTTATAAGTGGAGCTAGCTTGACAACATTTTGCATAAAAAGCATATAAATGAGCTATTTAGCCGATGCAGGCATACCAAACAATTAAGGTCATGCCTAATCAAGAACAAATCTACTAACTAGCATCCTCCAATCTACAGTGCCATCAGTGGGGATCGATTGGATCGTTATAGCCATAACAGCAAACTATAGACCAGATTTAACTAACCAGCAAACCTCTTCAAGATCATACATACCTTAACCGCGTACTATGCACGATCAAGATCGAAGTAAAAATAGTCGATAAAACATAACCCGTCGCTTAAAGTAAGAGACGTTGTGTTGTGACAAAGCAAACGACGAACTAAAAGGATATGAGGTGGATCTAAATCGATCTTGACCAGGCAGATTGATGTTGCTACAAACTAATAACAATAAGAACATAAGCAAGATCGGTAACTTAATGAATCTACCCGAAGGACGCCACCCCTAGGTAGAGCCCATAACTTGACCTTAATCTAATTCGAGCAGTGGAGGTCGACCAGATCGATGCAGCCATACTTGAACTAGACAAGAGTCAATAACTAGCTTATACTAGAGTTCACAGTGGAGGTCGACCGGATCGATGCAGCCGTACAAACCAAAGTATAAGGCATGACGGTACTTACAGACAAGTCAGAGGTCAGCTGGACCGATGCAGCCCTGCTTGTTGAAGAACTCGCCGAGATCTACACTACTCCTACTCCTAAGGGTTGGCATGGAGCCAAAAAAAGTAAATTGTATTTGATTGATTGGATGTCCTTTTACAATAGCCGGGGTCCAATATTTATACCCGGAGCCTAAGCATGAATCCTACTCAAGTATGACTCATTACAATCTTTGGTATAGAATATAACATTCCTAATTTAAGATAACTTGGACCCTAATCTTTCCCTCTTTGTAGAGTCCCACATGTTTTTCCCCAACGCCAACCATAGCTCATTGTCATTATCTGCTAACATCATTCGAAGAGAGCCAATTCTGGTGCATCTGAACCAGCTGATATCGATCCTTATCCAATTGATTCCTCGATTGACATGATCTTTGAAGCTTCGAGTTCCCACGTTCTCCTTCCCAATTTTTGGTGTAAACACATGCCCCCCAATTTTGGGATAAAATGATTTTATTCCAAAATTCCTACTTATCTGTTTACCACGTCGCAACCGTTTTGTTCCGAGATATACGCGTGATTCCTGACTTCCCAGTCCGAGTCTTATATAATATCCCAACAGTATCTTTTCCAACTCACTCGGTTTGTTTGCTTTTCCCTTCTTTTCCTTAGATTCGAATCTACTTCAGCTGCAATGGTGACCAGTGACCATGTCCCTGAGGTATGCTTTCAAGTTCCCATTCTCAAAGTATCAGTTGCTACTCTGCATTTCCTTTCTTCTCAAATTTATTTTATCTGGTTTCTAGGAAATGAGAAACGAAATCTTGATTCCATCGGCCATTGCTCCTAATGTCTATTTTCTTGGGCCTATGGGTGACTCTAATCCATCTGATTTTATCTATCAAGAAACCAACCAAATCCCCTTCAAACAATTTGTAGTAGGTTCGTCTTCCTGGAATACCAAAACTCCCTTCAGAAATAGGCCCAAAATGCCTAGGGGATGGAGAGATTAGTTTCGTAGGGTGTCCGAGAAAAATGCTGGAGATTGGGAGCTCTATGATCTGAATCAGTGCCTAACACTCTCATTGTCTAGAATGGAGAGGAATGATCCACTCCTGATCTCTACATCTTATTTTCTGGTCCAACACCCTAAATGCCTTTGTTTTTTGTCATGACCCAATGACCATCACCTTGGTCGATGTTTATATGTTGACTGGCCTTAGAATGATAGGATCGATGTAGCCTTATGACCTCCTAAGTGTTGGATCTAAAAAATTAGCCAAAATATCAGACTGCATAGGATGAGCAAGTTACATTCTAAACCACATCGGAGACGAATCAACTGTCAGCAAAAAAGAATATGTAGCCTTTCTGAACATGTGGTTAGAGAGATTCATCTTCTATGGGTCATCTTGTGGTCCGACTTACAATCACAAACTCATGGTAGAGCATCTGGCAATAGGCAAGGATATTCCTCTTGGAAAGTATCTATTAGGAGTTACTTATCATCTGATGCACCAGGTAGCTTCCCAATTACTAAAGAATGAACCAGTGCATACTATCAGTGGCCCTTGGTGGTTGATACAACTATAGCTGAACCTGTATATGCACAAGATTGTGAGGCCTGATCTTAGAAACCTGAGTTTTCCCTCCTCCAACTTTGATGAGGAATATAGAGGTGAAGAAGGAAGAACCCATCAGTGCATGAGCTATGGTGAGGCTGCATCGGCCATAACAATTGATGACGATGTTGGCCATCTCTTCAAAAAGTTTTATAGAGGGTTTGATGCATATATCCTAACTTGGCTACCTTATGATGAGGATGAGAACAATGAGCTAATCTTTCCATTCAAATTTCGATTTGAATCAAGTTGTTTAGACGAGACGACGACTGCAATCTTCAATTCCTTCATCAAGCCCTGCGTTCTTCTAGCCGAATTTCATCATGGTCATGGTAAAATGGCTACATGCTTCTTCCTTCCTGGCAACCTTCCAATCTATGAGTTTTACAACCCTTTGTTTGTAGCTCGTCAGTTTGGTCTTGGTCAATTGTCTCGTCAACTATTCTTTAAGGATATACTAAGGCTCAGAGAAGGTTTCAGTGAAGTAATGGAAACCTCTAGACTTTTTCAACTAGGATCAGATCTCCCTTCTCCTTACTTGCAGGACTAGACAAGAGTCAACTTCTCTTCCAACCTTTTTGACTCTTGGTGGCAAGAATGGCACTCCCATCTCTTTTGTGGGCTAGCCCCTCCCAAATGCATAGCTCTGGATGGAGAGTTTGCTTCTGACAGTGAGGTAATTTACTATTCTTTTTTTACAAAAACTCTTCAATGAACTCCCCTGCCAACTGTTCTAACAGACCTTTTTAGGATACCGAATTCGATCCCCCAAGCTTGGACAGGAAAGGGCACCCCATAGATTATCAGCCACCATGCCTAGTTTCAAGAATAGGATCAGCTGCGCGTCCACTGAAGAAGCTGATGAAAACTTATGATGCCCCCATAATCGTAATGTATCCATCTTCAAAGCACAAGGTAGCCCAAGGGACAACCTAGAAACTGTTACTGGGAAAAGACTCCGCAGAACGAGACCATCAGCTACTCAGGTAAACAATCCATCTTCTTCTCAAACTAATATTCAATTTCTAATCCCATTTCTTCACAGTTATCAACCATTGCATCCCAATCTACTCTGGGTGTGGAACTGTTGTCCTAGGCGTTTGATTCAGCATCAACTAAATCTTCATTGGCTAATCCTCAAAAGGAGCCAATTTTAGTTGAACCAACCAATGCTTCCAAGACAGCATGAGATGTAAGTCCTTCCATTTCACCCCCTGATGTTGCCAAGGTATTTTCTTTAAATTCTTGATTTTTATTCAGTTTTCACCCTTCATCTGACCATTTATCACACCAGATACTCTCTGAGGAAACACCCATGCAAGAGTAGGAGTCTGGCAGTCCATCTACTAACAATGATTCTATTGACGTTGAGAATGATCCTGTTGTTGACACTCATACTGCTGATTCCCCAGTTCAACATACAACTGATGTTAAGAAAATCATATATCCCTTTTATCCTTCTGTAATAATTATGAACTAAAAATTTCCCTTGATATTTGTAGATACCAATGTTGAAAGTTTAGAGCCAATTCAACCAGACATCATTGGTGCATCATCAGCCATCCCTTCTCTTTAGGTAGAGGCTGCCACAAAAAAGGTATTGTATCCACTTCACCGTTCATTTATTATAAACTGATCCAATCCTCCTAATCAAGATTTTCTTATATATAGGCACTCAATCTTCCAGCATTGAGCTATTCTTTCAATCTTGAGGAGTATCTAGATGGAAATGAAATCAGCTCATTAGCCACCTCCTCTAAGGAAGCTTTGTTAGAAGAGGCCAAAAATTGGCTAAGGGATATATTGCCAATGTTTGAGAAGAATATAGCCAATTTGGTCCAAGACACTAATTCAATGCAAAGAGTCTTTTTGGCTATTAAGGGTAACCCATCCCCAGTTCCCTCCAAAGTCTTGTCACCTTTATCCATTATTGAAGATTAGGCCCTAAAGGTGAAAAAGGCTCAGAGGAACCTATCTGATCGTGAAGCTTTATTGGCCAAGAGGAACTCCAACAGGCAAGAGGCTAAAGAGCTGACATAGCTAATTGATGATTTGAAGAACTCCTCCCTCAGTATCGATCCATAGTTGTCCCAATTGGAAATCAAGCGTGCAAAACTTGAGAAGGAGCTAGATAACGTGAAGGCTACGATCGATCGTCATAAGTCCAACCTGGCTCAAATACCCGATGCCATCAAGCAAAAGAAACAAGAACTGCTGGCCAAAGTCAAAGAAGGCAAGGCCATCCACAGTAGCCTCGAGGACATTCCTGGATCAGCCGGACAAGACAAGCAACAAATCGTAGAACTTGATGCTATCTAGCTTGAAGTATTGAAAGCAATCCAGGATGTTCTAGACTTGTAATCTATATATCAACATGCATCTTGTGTAGAATCAACAATAACCATACTTTCTGTCGCCTCATTGTACTTCTTGTTTTCGGCTAAAGAGCCAATTTGAAAAATAGTTGATTCTAGACATCTAACCTTAATCCAATTAAGTCTAAAAACATGGCCTTTATTAAGAGAAACCCTCGATCTTCTGTCCTTAGTCACCAAACACCGTATTCTCTTCGGCATTAGTGTGGTGGCGCTTTGCCTTCTATTAATTGTGGTTGCCTTTTGCATGTCTTGAGGCGTCCACCTCTTCGCTCCGTGTCTTCAAATACTAGTCGAGGGCTCCATCCTCGAACACATCTACATACGCAACCACTCCTGTTCCTTTGCATTTCTCCACCCTCGCAAACTCTGTAGCAGCCTTCTTCCCCTTCTTGTAGATCCAATGGCCGGCGAGGACAACCGAGGCAAACGTGCGGTGGAGGAGATCCCGAAGGAGGACATGCCGATGAACCAGCTCCTTCGACGTATGAGGTAAGACCGATATCCTCTATTCATGGTGATGATCCCTTCTGACTTGTTTATAGGTTTGTCTTAAATGATAGGCTTTGTCCCCTTCCCAGGGCCAGCGAGCCCTCTGATGCTGCATTCTCTACGCTAGCCTCATCGTTGGACTCCTCCGACTCTTACAATGGCGATGACGCTCGGCGTTTCCTCCGAGAGTGGAGGACAGCCCAGGACCATTATTCTGAGGCAACTCGGGAAAATGGCCAGCTTGAGATCCACCTTGGGGTCTCTCAAGCCGCCCTTCACACCGCCGAAGAAGAGGCCAGCGCTGCTCGGGCGTCATTGGCCGAATCTGACGCCATGGTGGTGGCTAAGATGGATTCTAGGAGCACCTTCACTCTGATTTCCACTGTATTTACCTTGATAGCTCTCCTATTTTTGTGATCTCTAGCCCTGATGGTGCTATTGGAGGCGGCAAACGCGGCCATGGATGTCGTCAATGCTCGGGGCCCCCTCATAAACGCTCGCCTCCATGATGTTCCAGCCCGCGTTCAGGAGATCGCCCTCCATGGCATCCATCATGGCACATCGGTGGCGCTGGCCGCAGCGTAGGTCCAGACTAGGCATGAGCTCCATACCATGGAGTCTGGCTTCCCGATGGGCGACAGCCCTAAGGAGCACGAAGACTTGATCGCGGAGTTCATTGATGCAGCAAAAGCCATCGTGGACATCACATCTGCTCAGGATGTGATAAATAATGTCTTTGGTTAGTTTGTACTTAGGGCAAACTGATCAATGAATGAAATCTTTTAGGTTTCCATGAGTGTATCTGTGTACTTTCTACAGTGTCATGATTTTTTCTTGCGTTTGTTTTTTCTCTATAGGCGACACATCTCGTATCGGCTTTTCTCCCTTTTGGGGTTTATTTTGCACTAGAGGTGATACCCTTCTGGTACCGGCTATTAGAGCCGATGACTGAATAAATCAGCTATTGAGTGTTGATCCAAATGCTAGGATAATATTCCTTCAAACATTTTCCATTAATCGATCCTTGATAGGTTGCACCAGAACTCTTTAGACCAAAGATTAAACAATCGATCGATCCAGGCCAAGCATCTCATTAAGCCGAACAACCTTTAAATTCCCTTTAATAAATTTATCAACTCTAACTTCTACTCAGGATTTGACTTAGGGCTTATATATGTCGGTTTAGGCTTATCTCCATGACCAATATCTATCTTCCTTAATCCTCCTTAATCCACCGGCCGACGCGAAGCCATGATTATCCATTTAAAACAAACTCTTAGAGCTGATTGCTTGGATCGGTTGTTGGCTTTCATTACTGATCTTAATGAAGCCTCCTTTCCATAGCTTGCTAGAAAAACACTCAAAGTCTTCTAGCTCCCAAAATACGAGATCAGCTCTTGCGATACTCATAGATTCATCAACGCGAACAAGCTCAACATCATCTCCATGCCATTGAATCAAACACTGATGCATGGTTGATGGCACACAACAGTTTGCATGAATCCAATCGTGACCAAGGAGTAAACTATATGACCCTTTTCCATTAATGATGAAGAATGTAGTGAGCAAAGTTTTACTTCCGATTGTCAATTCGACGTTCATTGCCCCCTGGTCTTAGATGCATTACCTCCAAAATCCTTAAGCATCATATCGGTTTCAATCAAATGTCCTGGTCCCTTGCCAAGTTTACAAAAAATGGTGTAAGGCATAAGATTGACAGAAGCACCTCCATCTACCAACATCTTGCTCATTGGCTTCCCATCAACAAAACCTTTTACATATAAAGCCTTTAAGTGTCGATGTTTGACTGGCTTATCGAATATAGCCTGCTATACAACTGTCAACTTGGCAACTATTTCCTCATACTCTAATTCATCAAAATCCGAATAAACTTCTTGATCTGCTGGAGCTCTGAATTCTGATGGCAATAGAAAAGCCATTTGAAAATTAGCCGATGGCTGCCCACTATTGGCTGTTTGCTTAGCACGCCACACCTGAGGTCTACCAGATGCCTGAGTTTGTTCTAGTTCTTTGTTCCTTAGGCGTTGCACTCTTCTTTTCTGGCTCCTTATCAGATATCCTAGACACCATTGGCCTTTCTACCAAACATATTCTTCCTCATCACTTTCTTCTTCATAATAAGCCCAATTTTGATCAACAACTCGTTTCTCAAGACGATCCTGAACACTTTTAGTTTTTAAGCGTCAATCTATATTATGATGATACTCATCTCGAGCATGGATAGACCGATGGTTGGCTTGAGATTGCCTAAACTCCCAATATTGCTCGCTGCACTCTAGACAGTTATTCTTGTTAGGTAATTTCAAACCTTCATTCCAGCAATGTCTGATGAAAGGACAATTCCAATGTGATTCAACTTTCTTTCTTTCTTACCTCTCTTTTTCCTGTTGATGCTGGTATTCTTGCTCTTCTAACGAACATTGATAATCTTTTTCCTTCTATCGCTGCCATTTGTTTAACAAAATTCGAGATGTAACACGCGGCCTTGTCGCCCCATCCTTCGATGTTTCTCTCTGCTCATATTGGCTCTTTTGTTGGTCACGACGCTTTCTAACCTCTCTATATTCATTAGCAGATATTTGCATCTCAGGATCGACTGTTCTAGTTTCTTTTGATCTAACTGATGTTAGGACTTTAGTCTTCCCTTTGAGTAGCCTAGCATCAATCATGTTCAGATCTCTTGGGAAAGGATTATCATCAACTTTCATCTTTCGAGGTGTATCAAATTTGAGCCTTCCTTGCTGAATAGCCCTTTGTATATGCTGCTGGAAAACTCTGCACCCATTAGTAGAACTAGAAGTGGCATTGTGAAATTTGTAGAACTTCTTATTCTTTAATTGATCAGAAGGCAACATAACATGATTATCGAGCAACTTAATTTGTCCCTTCTCAAGCAAGAAATCGAAGAGCTTGTCTGATTTTGTGACGTCGAAGTGATAACTCTCTTCGACTCCTCTTCCCTAAGGATTTGGCACCATTATTGTCTTTGTACCCCAATTTCATTCGGCCGTAGCAACCTCTTCTTCTTCATCGTCTTCATAGTCGTCATCAGCCAAATATGGATTATAGGTTTCGACAATTGCGGTATTCTTCTGGAATCGGGTATCCCTGCGCATGTTCTGAAATAAGCTATTGAGTGATGCCACTCATTGAGCCAACTGACCTAAATTGTCAAACTCTTATCCCAACAACTTCTCTCTCTATGTTGGTGACATTCCTTGAACAGCCAAAGCAACCAGCTGATCATCAGTTAAGTTTAATGAGGAGCACAAATTTCTAGTTTCTTAGAACCTCTGAAGAAACTCGATGCCCGATTCATTAGTTCTCTGCCTTATGGTCGTCAGATCGGTAATTTTCTTTTCTCCTATCCCAGAGTAAAAATATGTATGAAACTTCTTCTCTAAGTTAGCCCAATTGGCAATGGAGTTAACTAGCAGTGATGAAAACCAAGTGAAGGCTGGCCCTAATAGAGGCAAGGAGAAGAAACGAACTCTATGGGCCTCTTCAATGGATGCTTCGCCCAACTGTGTAAGATACCGACTAACATGTTCTATTGTGCTTGTGCTATCTTGGCCAGTGAACTTAGCAAACTCTAGGAGCCTGTAATTTGTAGGAAGAGCAACAAAATCATACCACTCTAGATATGGGCATTTGTACGAAAAGGTCTGCTATTTTGGCTTCAAACCGAACTAATTCTTCATCATCTCGGTCACTCTAAGCAACAACTCATCTGCATTTGAATTTGAATTTCTTTACAATTGCTGACCCATATGTGGATTAAAATTTTGGGTGCCTTGATACCCTAGATTTGGAATTATGTGAAGGGTATTGTAATCTATGCCATATTGATACCCATGTGGAATCTCTATCTGCTGGGTCCTTTGCTGGTGTGCTGTTTGAAGTCTCTGGTTATAGATATTGGGATCTATATCTCTATGAATCCTTTGAACTGATGGCGCTATTTTTTGAGCCGACGATGGTATCTGGCCTGATGTGCCAAAATTGACCATGTGAATCTGAACTTGCCCCATCGGCTGTTGCACATGCTGTTCTGACTATCCGGGATTATACTATAT
Source organism: Miscanthus floridulus (assembly GCF_019320115.1). Lineage (NCBI taxonomy): Eukaryota > Viridiplantae > Streptophyta > Magnoliopsida > Poales > Poaceae > Miscanthus > Miscanthus floridulus. Next base: position 103,858,679 of record NC_089597.1, read on the forward strand.
CTGATTAGTAGCAGCACCCTGAACTTGCTTAGATGAGCTCTAAACCACCTAGACATCATCATTACTAGCTGGTGCTGCTTCTTGATGGCTAGTACCAGCTTGATTAGTTCCCTGAGTCAACGGATGTGGAATGTTGTAATAAGCCGACCCAACCTGATCAATTGGAAACCCATGAAACACCTCTTCAAGGTGTTGTGGATTGTGTTCAAGAAAACTACATTATGATTCAACATGGCATCATGAACAAACTTGTTTATAGCCTTTACGAAGAAACATCTGTCTTCAGCTTCATCTGTAGCTATCTGCCTATGCAACAGAACTATTGGTAGTGGATATTTCTGAACAATTTTATTGTCATGTGTCTTGGTATAGGACAACAAACACTTATTCTAAAATTCTTCTATAGCTTTGCTAATTATATCTTTATCTCCATCAGGTAGGTCTTCATAAGGCACCATAAGGATGTCATTGTTGTTGTGAGTCACCATGATGATTGTGGGGTTCCACCGGGCATGCCAAAACATGTGTCGGCATGAAAATGTGTCGACACACGGCAAGCCGGAAGGATCTGCTTAGGATGAGCTTGGAGATCCATTTGGTTTCAACGCAGGGTTAACCGATCCGGTGAATTCCTCCCGAGGTGTGCCAGTCAATTTGACCTGCAATTGATAAGGAGAGAAAGTTTATTAGTAATTTAAGGTGGAACATACTGGTCTTTACCCAGACAGTTCCAAGTGTACCGTTTCGGGAGCAGCCATACGAGAAAATCGACTAAATAGCCGATACGCATAGAAATCGGCGATTACAGACAGTAAAGCTTATGGATCACAATTGATTTTATGTTGATAAATACAATACCATAGATGTAAGTGAAATCATCAGCTAGGTGGATATTACCAGTATGAATTGTTGAGCCAATGAATCTAATCAAGAAAGGATATAGCATGCAAACAAATTGACTGTCTAATACAAATAGACCTACAAATACTCTGAATCTAATCTATTACCATCAACAGTGAGGTTCGACCTGATCGATGGCGGCTATGATGACAATAACGAACTAAAACCTTAGAATCCGTTAAACCATCTATACTTCGACAGGCTTTCTGAAAGACATGCTATATGTGAAGGCTCGGACGAATCGGCTAAAATAACCGATTCAGGTGAAAAGGAACTATAGCGTGTGAACAATCGACTATTTCACATGGACAAACCTATGAACTCATCAGACCTAACCTGCTATCTCTAACAGTGGGGTTCGACCGGATCGATGCAGCCGTGATAAAGACAACAAATCAAACCTTTAAAGTAAACAGATCTATTCACATTCAACAGAATCATGGAGACACACTATAGGCGTTAAAGCATAGGTGATCAGCTATTTAGTCGATGTAGGCATAGTAAATAGTTAAGGTCATGCCTAATCGAGAACAAATCTACTAACTAGCATCCTCCAATCTATAGTGCCATCAGTGGGAATTGACCGGATCGTTACAGTCATAATAGCAAACTATAGACCAGATTTGACTAACCAGCAAACCTCTTCAAGATCATACATGCCTTAACCGCGTACTATGCATGATCAAGATCGAAGTAAAAACAGCCGATAAAACATAACCCGTCGCTCAAAGTAAGAGACATCGTGTTGTGACAAAGCAAAAGATGGACTTAAAGGATATGAGGCCAATCTAAATCAATCTTGACCAGGCAAATTGATGTTGCTGCAAACTAATAACAATAAGAACATTAGCAAGATCGGTAACTTAATGAATCTATCCGAAGGGCGCCACCCCTAGGCAGAGCCGATAACTTGACCTTAATCTAATTCGAGCAGTGGAGGTCGACCGAATCAATGTAGCCATACTTGAACTAGACAAGAGTCGATAACTAGCTTATACTAGAGTTAGTAGTGGAGGTCGACTGGATCGATGCAGCCGTACAAACCAAAGTACAAACCATGACGGTACTTACAGACAAGCCAAAGCTCGGCCGGACCAATGCAGCCCTGCTTGTTGAAGAACTCGCTGAGATCTACACTACTCCTACTCCTAAGGGTTGACATGGAGCTAAAAAAGTAAATTATATTTGATTGATTAGATGTCCTTTTATAATAGATAGGGTCCAATATTTATACCCGGAGCCTAAGCATGAATCCTACTCAAGTATGACTCATTACAATATTTGGTATAGAATAAAACATTCCTAATTTAAGATAACTTGGACCCTAATCTTTCCCTCTTTGTAGAGTCCGACATGTTTTTCCCCGACGCCAACCGTAGCTCATTGTCGTTATCTGCTGACATCATTCGAAGAGAGCCAATTCCGGTGCATCTGAATCAGCTGATATCGATCCTTATGCAATCGATTCCTCGATTGACATGATCTTGGAAGCTTTGAGTTCCTGCATTCTCCTTCCCAATTTTTGGTATAAACAGTTACATTACCCATGGTTTTTTCCACTATAGCAAATATAGCCAACCGTGCTCCGGTATCCACCTATATCTAGCAGGTGACAGGAAATCACCCGACTTCTACCGGTCTAAGCATGGCTAAGCATATATTTGATCCTGGACCTACATAGGGTTTAAAGTATATATCTAGACAAGGTAGTTCTATGCATCAAGTGTTTTCAAATCAACTCTTATAACCTAATGCATCAAACATAAAGGACTTAAGTGATGTTTGATAAAAGGGGATAAAATATAGGAGGCTTAGAATGCTACGGGGCATGCCTTTTAGGAAAGAAGTGGGTCGGTGGTCAGGGCACTCTAGAAGTTCATCAGTGGCTGGCTCCTCTCCTTCGGGAGCTGTGGGCTATGGTGTCTCCTGATTCTCCTCTGCCTCTTCCTTGAATTCCAATAGGGTTACTCCTTTGGGCGATCCTATATGTATGAGCATGCAATCAGATATCATGGATGCATAGATAATGACATCGATGATTTGATATAATGAAATGCTTAATCATAAGTGTTCTTAACAGCAAGGTATTAGGGTGATAACAAGATTAACTTTCTTTTTACTGAGTAGGCGCATATCTCCTCTTTAGTAATTAAACAAACACCTATTTAAAACATTTTCTGGACTGCAAGACAGCAGCCACTTGTTTTGACCACAACTAAAGTTATACACATCCAAACAATATGATCTTGGACTTTATGGAAAGCTTATAAAATTATCTACAACTTTATTTTAATCATCTTAAGGTGATTCAGTAGCTATCTAGGTCAAACAATTCAATATTTCAGATCTATCCAGAGGACAAGCAAATCTGATAGCAGACTTCTAGCAGCTATAAATCTTAAAGCATTTAGCCTATAGCTATGAAATTTTTAGACAAGCAAGATGAGTAAGTTATCTACAACATTGTTATTAACAAGTTTCATAGAAAAAAATATTATCATCATGAATTTGTCACCACAACAGAAACTACTCATGCAGCCATTTAGTTGAATTACAAAGCAATAATTAACTAGCTGCCTATAACTAATTAATTACAAGCACAACTACTAATATCAATAGATCATATGCATCACAAGCACCCAAGAAAACATCATGGTAAAATCCCAATAACTTATTTACATGCATTTATTAATTTCCTTATATAATAAGGTGATTTAAAAATAAATATTTCTACTGCTCAATTAATTTTGATAAAATTATAGTAGCCTACACATGACCCCAATAGTCTACTGTACAAATTTCATTCCATTTGGATAAGTATAGCCATCTCTACAAAAATGATAAATTGCATAGGCTTATTTTAGCAAAAATAGTTTAGCCTAGTGAAAAGTGTCAAACAACATATTTCCTATTTTTCTTACTTTCATCCTAGCATAAGAACACTTTGTAAAAATTTGCATGATCATATGTTATGTATTTTTACCCCATTTAATTAAACTAGAAACTAGCAATTAATCAAGGTTAAATAGAAATACCATATTTTAAGTATTTCTACTGTTGGTGTAGTATTTTTACTAGCTAGAGTATGTCAACACAAGACCACAAAAATTGGAATCACAATTTTTTCATCTATCTAGCTCAAGTTATGCATTTTACGAGATAGAAACTATTTTAAAAGCACTTTACTAGCACAATTTAATTCTCCTAGAAAAATATCCCAAACAGTAGGTTTCATATTATTATCAAATAGTACACTTCATGATGAATCCAACAAAATTTGGTTCACTCAATTTGGACATCCCTAGCTCCAGTTATGAATTTTTGAAGTTTGCAACAAAATTTGGGAAAAAAATAAAAAAAATTCAAAACCTTGACTGACAGCTGGGCCCCGCGAGTCAATGGGCCCACATGTCATCGGCACAGAAGCAGGGCATGGTGGTTGACTGTGGAGAGCTCGTCGACGGCGAGGTCACCAGTGACGAGGTCACCACCGTTGTCTTCCCCACCCTCTCGTGCACCTAATGGTACCTTCGGTTGGCTCGGCGGATCACCGAAGCTACCTTGTTAGCGAGCATGGCGGCTCGACGGCGGCGCGCGGTGGTGGACTCACCGTCTCCGGTGAAGATGTGACCATGCAAGCACGACTATGGCTTCTACGAACCCTAGTGGAGCTCTACGGTATGGATCGAGCCACAGTGAAGCAGCGGTGAGCTTCGGCTATGTGCATGGTGGCACGACGGCGTATAGCGCACGTGGCGGTGCTTGCCGTTTTGATGAGACGGTGGTTGGTGATGGGTCTCCATCTTCGGTGATGGTGCTAGGGTTAATGGAGATGTGGAAACACGCGCTAGAGGGGGACGATGGGGTATAGTCGATGCTAGACGCGGCGAGCTTGAGCTCGCGGCCATGGTGGGTGCGCGCGGTGCGGTCGCACGTTCTCGCATGGCGGCGGTGATAGCAATTGAATAGACGATGACATGAGCATCTATGACCTAAGGCGATGATGGACCAAGGGAGAAGAAGGTAGGAGGACCGGTGTATAAGGCTGGCCATGGCAAGCTTGAGCTCAGCGGTGCACTGCGGCCATGGTGGCGACGACGACTTAGAATGTGGCCTCACCTAGGCTCGAGTGGCTGCAATGGTGGGTCGGAGAGGTAGAGGAGATGGTGGTGGAGCTATGCGTGAGACAAATTGAGCGGTGGTGCTGCGGTGGTGGCGTGCTCGGCCGGCGAAGCTAGGCAGCGACGCAATGCTCTTGCTACTATGGCGAGCGCGCGTGAGCGAGCGAGAGAGAGAGAGAGAGAGAGTGAGGAAGAGCGAAAGAGTGCGAGAGAGAGAGAGATAGCGAGCGCCTGGCCTTGGCCTTTTGGCATGGCAGCATGGGGACACGGTAGCGCATGTGGTGCCACGCGGCACCCACGGCCTTCAGCCGGTCGGCTACTGCCGCTGTGAACTCTGAGCCGGTGAGCTCGATTAGGCTGATTGATGAAGCAACTTTGAACCCCTGGATCTCCCAAACCAGTTCGAGTTAGCAAAAAAATCTTGAATAGAAATTGTAGATCTACATGAATACTACAAGATTGCTTAAAGGAGTTTTGTCTAATTCACAATGGTTTTCAAACTATAAGGCTCCAAAGTAGGCTACATTGAAACTAAAACCAGCTTTTGACTTAGAAAAAATTTCAAGTCTTGAAAATAGCATTTAGTTGATTCTTGTGGGCCCTATTTGACTAAGCTATGCACTGATTCAGCTCATGACCCTTAAATAAAGTTTGTTACCCATGTCAAGAACTACAACTTTTATTAAGGGTGCGAAGTCATGCAAACAATCTAGACTATAGTTCAACTCTAGTCAAAGTAGTATCATGAAAAATGAAGTTTTGAGTAAACTAGGACTTAGAAGCAAAATTGGCTCATGTCATGAATACAAACATTGTTCCATTTTCCATCCTAGATATGTCTAAGATGTTTTTATGACCCCACAACCATTTTTCACATTGGTCACACATGGTCACAAGCATATGTAAGTATATAGGCAACATCACATGTGATAAAGAGAAGGTGAATGAAATGAAACTTCACATGCCCATGCTCATGAATGCTTGGATGATGCTTGCGCTCATAAAATGCAAGTGCTAAATGCATGCTTAACACTAGGGTGTTACATTGCCCGCCTTAGTTAAGCATTAACCGAGGCGATTGCTGGGCAGGCTGCCCTGCCTCGAATAACCGAGGTAGGCAACCAGGTCGCCTGCCTCGGAGCCCCAAACCCAAACGTTGTGCAAAACATTTTGTATAGTAGTGCGGACCTCCCTCTCATTGCATGCGGCAAGTGTAAGCAGAAGACTGTGTTGGAGTACAGGGTGAAGAAGGAGGGTCCCAATCATGGCCGCATCTTCTACATGTGTCCGGATCGTAATGTGAGTTTTCTTGGCTATGTTTTGTTATGGTTTGTAGCCCTTTTTGTGATGATTTTGATTAAAGTTCTTGATTTGGTGTCCTAATTTTAGTGGGATGGCACTGGATCATGTGACGGTTGGTACTGGGAAGAAAAGTATGTTAAGCATGTGGAAGAATCAGTTGAGGCAGCTGATGAGAGTGCCCCTATGCATGAAGAGGCAGTGAACGAAGAAGCCCATCGATCAAGAACTAACGAAGGATTTGTATGTTTTAATTGGAATTGGTCACGAAATCTTTATTCTGCTGACGTGCATTGTAGGTTTTGTTTGTTTAGTGCTATTTGGGATTATCTATGTTGTATCAAGGCTTTAATAAATTAATGTTCGAGCGAAACAGCTGTGGTATAGGATATGAATTAATCATGTTGAGTGATGGATATTTTTGGTTCTTTTAATTAACTAATCATGCATGTTGTTTAATATAGGTTATTAATTAATTAGGGATTTTGGTGTTTTTACTTCTACTCCAAAGCTTAATGGTGATTTTACCCTTTCTTTTTTAATTTTATGATTTTACCTTCGTTATTTACAAATGAAGTAGCCGTTTGCCCCTGCTTTTAACACCGTTTGGACCGATAAGATTAAATAGCAAAAAAATTAAAAAAATAAAAAGAACCTAGACAAAATGACAGCACTGCCCCCTCCTCCTGAATCGCTCGAATGGACACGGGAAGGAAAAGCGTCAGGCTCGGGCACTTCCCCATCCGACGGACTCTAGAGTTGGTTTCAGTCGCTCCCGGCGGTGAGGTGTCCCCCCACGCCCTTCCCCTCCCCCCGGCCCGCGCCCCAGCTCGCGGTGGGGTGCCCTAGGGGCGCGCTCCTGGTCCGAGCGGGTAGGTGGGCGCCAGCGGCTAGTCCCTGTCGTGGCTCCCCTGGCTGGCTGCGCCGACCACCATACCCGGCGGCAGCACCCCCACCCCTACCCCTGCCTCCCCACCTTCGATAGCAGCAGGGTGAGGCGGCGGCGCAGGTACTGCTCTAGATAGGTTTCTATTTTGAGTTAAGAGTGAAATACACCGGTGGCCCTTTAACTTGTTGGCCTGTGCCAGTCCGATCCACGAACTTGCAAACACGGAAAATGGGCCCCTAAACTTGTCAAGTTGTTCACCGCAGGTCCATTTCCCATCCGGCGCGGCCTCCAGGCGACATGGCAGCGCCAGCGTGGCAGACGAAGTACGTGAGCCGCACGTTTCAATACTAAACGCGGCGGGGTGGCGCTGCGTCCACACTGTTTGGTGGACCGGGAGGCACGAGACGCGATGGCGCCCATGGCCGGCAACGGCGAGCTCAGTGGGGTGGCACTATGGAGTGCTAGTGCCTATGCGGGTTACACGGGGGTGGAGAGCGCGACGAGGCGAACTCGCCTAGGGCATTCCCCGCGACAGAGGACGTCCGGAGGCAGCGAGGCGGCTCGGCCACAGTGGCGCAGCTCTGGTGAGCCAGAGTGATGCACAGAGAGGGAGAGGAAGAGCGTAGGAGCACTAGAGGGTGCCTTAGCACGCCCCGAAGCTCGTCGACTAGCTCGCGTCTGCTGGAAAGCGGAAGAGGAGGAGATTGACGGTGGCGGCGGCGCTGCTAGCTCGGGATGAGGCGGCGGCGCCTGTAGAGCGAGAGAGGGAGCACGGGGAGAAGCGAAGTGAGTGCGGAGTGCTCACGCGACACTCTGGGCACCATTTTAGATGGAGAGAGAGACTGTGGGAGGAGAGGAAAGGCCGGTCAAGGAGCTCGGGGCTGTGGCGCGTAGAAAGGGTCTGCGCGGGGTGCTCAGTCGCGCAGGGGACGTAGGAGAAGGGCGTGGCCAGGCGTGGTCCAAGCGCTGCCGGCGACGGCGTTCGTCCCGTGCGGAGCGGGAGGTAGGGGGCGACCCTGACGTGAGAGGCCTACATTGAAACGTGCGGCTCACGTGCTTCGTCCGCCACGCTGGCACTGCCACGTCACCTGGAGGCCACGTCGGATGGGAAATGGACCTGCGGTGAACAACTTGACAAGTTCATGGGCCCATTTTCCGCGTTTGCAAGTTCGTGGACCGGACTGGCACAGACCGACAAGTTAAAAGGCCGCCAGTGTATTTCACTCTTGAGTTAATTTGTGTAGGGAAGTGCCGCCGCAGCTGGCATCGGCTCCTGCTCCAGTCCGTGCTCTAGCTCCTCGAGGCCTACTGAGCCTCTCATTGTCGGGACCCATGTCGTTGCTGGATTTGTGGTCCGGGACTTTGGGTAGAGGATGAGCTGAGGAGATGCACTACTGGAAACCGGTACTTTGCCCGAAATACACTTGGTAAAGGCTTTGCCGAGTGCCGCACTCGGCAAAGGGCACTCGGTAAAAAATTAATCGGCAAAGAAGCCTTTGCCGAGTGCTTTTTTTCGGGCACTCGGCAAAGCTTTTGCCGAGTGCCGGAAAAGCACTCGGCAAAGATTTACACTCGGCAAAATGAAAATGCGAAAAAACCCCAAAATAATAGCAAAATTTTTTTCAGGGGAGGCCGCCACCGGCCAGCGCCCGCCCGTCTCCATCGAAGTCGCTGCATTTTTTGCGCAAATTTTGCGGCTAACGTGGCCGGTGGGATTCGAACTCATGACCTCTCCCTCACGTGTCTGCTGTTTTACCACTGCACTACACTGTCACTTGTGTGTAGATTCCGTTATCTATCCTCATATATTATACTAAACCGAGAGTAAATTGCTTGTTTGAAGCCCTAAACGAATTTAAATCAAAAAGTGGTCAACTACAAAGTTTCATAACTTTTGGAGATCTACAATTTTCATTTAGGAAGTTTTTCCATCCGAGGTCGTTTGAAAAATTCGAATTTTAAATTTGAGAGATTCAAATGTAGTTTTGCATGATAAGATGATTTCAAATCAAAAAGTTGTCAACTACATAGTTTCATAACTTTTGTAGATCTACAATTTTCATTTAGGAAGTTTTTCCATCCGAGGTCTTTTGAAAAATTCAAATTTTAAAATTTTCAAATTCAAACGTCGTTTTTGCATGACAAGATGATTTCAAATCAAAATGTTGCCAACTACAAAATTTCATAACTTCTCAGGATCTACAAAGTTTATTTTGGTCATTTGTTCATCCGACATAGTGGTAGTAACATTGTTCACAAATCTTATATATCTCTCTTCTACTTTCATGAAACTAATATGAGAGATATGAGAGAGATGTAGATTTTATGAACAATGTTATTGTCGCTTTGTCAAATGAAGAAATGACCACAATAAACTTTGTAGATCTTGAGATGTTATACAACTTTGTAGTTGAAAAGTTTTTCATTTGAATTCATTTAGGGCCTCAAAAATTGCTTTGAAAAAATAATTTGCCGAGGGCCAAAAAAATGCACACGGCAAAATGTCTCTTTGCCGAGTGCCAGAAAAAAGGCACTCGGTAAAGACGCATTTTGCCAAGTGCCAAAAAATGACACTCGGCAAAATACATCTTTACCGAGTGCCAGAAAAAAGGAACTCGGCAAAGACGCATTTTGCCGAGTGTCGAAAGATGGCACTCGGCAAAATACATCTTTGCCGAGTGCCGAAAAAAAACACTCGGCAAAGCCATCTTTGTCGAGTGTTTTTTTTTGCCGAGTGTATTTTATTTGGCACTCGGCAAAGACCGTATTTACCGAGTGCCCAATAAAATACACTCGGCAAAGCCTCCGGCACTCGGCAAAGTGCCGGTTTCGATAGTGATGGCGTGTATTGGAGCAGACCCTTTTAACAGCTAAATCTGCTTTGGAGTTTCACTTTCCGTTCAATGTTCTGATATCATGTATTATTGTGTCTTCTTTGTTGGAGGATAGGAAACACCTTTGCCATCTAACTGAAAACACCTACTACTCAGTTCTCATTTTTACGGGCAAGTAGGAGTTTCAGGTGTGCAAATAGGAGTTTTAGAATAGGCTCAGGATGATCATGGGACAGTAAAATGGGGGAGGACCTGGCCTCATTCGATGTGCAAGATTATGAGCCTTGGACAGCAGATCGAGTTCGCGATGTACAAAGTTCGCCTCAGGAAGGCAACTAGGCAGTACCAGCCATGCTGACAGATAGATTGATGGCGTAGCCTTGCAGGTTCTTAGTTCTTGCGTAGCTAAATATTCTTTGTTTTTTTCCAAGCTGTGATCCGATACTTCCCAGTTTATATTGACACAGACAATTGTTGATTCGTTTCCCTGTAAACATTGGCTGCTATCTGCCATATTTAGTTGACAGCTCCTACTTAAATTTCAGGTATACTAATAAAGTCATACATGTATTACATTACCTACAATGGTCTATAGCTGCTAAAAAAAACTTACCAGTGTCACATTGTGTGATGTATGTTTATGAACTGCTATTAGTCATTACACAAATTAAATCTATTTGATGGCATATTATATGCAAGGTAAAATTTTTGCTGTTGAAGAATTAAATCTAACTTGTGCACAGAATGTCCAAACACTGTTGAAGATCTTTGGAACTTTTAAGCACACCACATGTGAAAGAAGGGGTGAAAACACATATCATAATAAAACAGGGGTAAAAACGCATGTGCAAAGTTGTCATTTTGTCCAAAAGTTAACACCGTTAGAGAGACTTCACAGACCAGGGGTAAAGTCTTCCTTCGTTTTGAAATCGCAGGGAGAAAATCACAAAGTTAAAAAACGAGGGTAAAATCACCAATGCGCTTCAAAATAGGGGTAGAAATGCTTAATGCCCAATTAATTATGTTCAAGTTTCTGATATGGTCATGTAATGCAGAAGAACCGGCAATGGATGTACAACGCTAACCGCCGCTCCCAAGAGTTCATTGAGGGCGTGCATGATTTCATACGTGTGGCCGAGGCAAACACACAGAATGGTTTCATGTGTTGCCCATGTGTTCTATGTAAGAATCTGAAGGATTATGCTTCCTCAAGGACCCTTCACGAACACCTATTTATGTCGGGTTTCATGTCAAACTATATTTGTTGGACCAAGCACAGGTATCATTGTGTGCCGTGTGCCACTTAGGATGTTGTTATGACGACTATGGGCCTTTCATGATTTGCATCCCCAATTTATGTGTATCGTTTGGTTTCCTGAATGCAATGTTCTTCATGTCGCAGTGCAAATTGTGCAAATTTTTGTGGGCGTTGCAAGAGGCATAAAATTTCAAGGTTTTCATTATTGGTCAGTAACAATACTGATGACTGTCACCACCTCAAGTCATTTCTAACATCACAAAGCAACCTTTTGAACCTACCAAGACACCTGCTCTCGATGACCGTTCAGCTCTAGTCTCCCAACACCATCACAAGGCTGGTTGAACACTATTCACAGAGTCGCACAACCAGCTGCAGCTCCTATCCCTCCATCAGGTGCCTCTGTTTCTACGGGTTTTCCTCCTAATCAATCATGGGGGAATTTCTTGTGTGCCATTAAAAAAATCGCAATGCCCTATGTGCTCCTGGAAAAGTTCAGCGGTCTTCAGCGCCACTGCTCCAACTTTTTTGTGCCCTCCATGCCACTACCGTCAGTTTAGGCTCTAACGTCGTCAAACTGCAGTTGTGAAAAGATGAAAAAACCCTTAAGTCTAAATATGTCATTAATTTTTTTGAGCATCTTAACGACCTCAAATGAAAAAACTCAAAACTAGAAAGTTATAGATTTCGTCGAGATCTATAATTTTTATGTAAAAATTATCTTCATTTAATTCCGCAAAAAAAAAGATATGATTTTTCTAAGATATATTAATCATATCAAATCATATTTTTTGTGGAATTAAATAAAGATAATTTTTATATGAAAATTATAGATTTCGACGAGATCTACAACTTTCTAGTTTTGAGTTTTTTCATTTGAAGTCGTTAAGATGCTCAAAAAAATTAATGACACATTTAGACTTAAGGGTATTTTCGTCTTTTCACACCTGCAGTTTGACGGCGTTAAAGCCCAAACTGACGGTAGTGGCATGGAGGGCACAAAAAAGTTGGAGCAGTGGCGCTGAAGACCGCTAAACTTTTCCAGGAGCATACAGTGCATTACGATCTTTTTTAATGGCACACAAGGAATTCCCCCGTCAATCATCCAGTGCCCTCTGTATTTGTTGCCAGACTGTACTAGACAACTCAAGTTTACATTGAGTTCCAAAATAGTTTGATGCAACAAAAGCTTCATTCGGACCATCCTTGGCAGCCCAATGCTGCATTGCAAATAGGATGGTGATCTTCAATATACCTTGTTTTCGGCTGATGCTTCTAATCATCCTCCATCAACCATTGCATGATCAGTTATACGATGGACGGTGGTAGCAACCTCCACGATAGGCATGCGATGCTGTGATCTCCAGTTCTCCACACACCTATAAACTCATTCAGAATGTTCAGTTCATCAGAATGAATTCTTATATAACTGAAGATTTTTGTTAAATCTGTAGGCGAATTGTTCTTTTATCCAAATATTCATGCAGACAAGAAGATGCACTCTAGTTTCATGCATAATTAAAAATTCCATCATGGTACTTGAGGAACATTCCAAGCATAAACCATAATTAAGGGCACAAGCTAGATACATCAAAAAACATATGCACATCATAGATTTGTTATCTGTGGCATGAAAAAAGTTTTCTAGTTATTGGTATCAGTATAACATGACATGTTAATCTGAATTATCAAGCACACTACTGGAGTGTATCTCTGAATTATCAACTACTTAGGAAATGCATTATGTTGTTAGGGCATCAAGCAACAAGCATATATGGGACATATCTCACAGGTTATATCGTATATGACATAATTACAGCAAGCCACAAGCAAGTGCCAATTGCATGCTCATGTCCACAGCAGAAAACTCATGCCTTTCTGGACAGTTACTACAGGCTAATTCTATGTGATAATGATAAGTATCAAGTCAGCTGCCACAAAAACAGACACCTACCGTCATACAACATAAGTATAGTAGCAGATAGAACCAAAGAACCTTTTAAAGTATTTGTACATGTTTTTAGCTAATCTAAAAGTTGTGTCCTCTCAAGATATAAATTTCAGTAATAAAAAAAAGAACCAAAGGACATGTCCTTTTGCTCCAGGCATTGATCGACATTTGATTAAACACACTTTTTGAATAACAGGTCAGCTACTATCACTGCCCGCCAACAATACAGAGTTATTATCAATCTGAACATGTTATCGGATTTGTTTCAGTAAAACAAGCAGTAAATGAATTGACCTTTTCGAATTATAAACATATGGTGTCTGTTTGTCTCAGATAAACCTTATCACAGATTGTCTCGACTATTCCAAAACCTGAAACAAAGAATGCACAACTGAACACAGACTTGAAGTCACTACTACTCATGTAATGAAAAAGGTCATGCTTTTTTTTGACCGAATCGGCAGGGAACCCCCTACCTATATTTTTTTGCTTTTCAAAAATAAAAAGGTCATGCTTAGTAGCTTAGTAGCCTCTATCTATGTAAAACTGCATCCGATCCATCCAATTCATGAATGCTCTGCTCATGCTTAGTAGCATAGGTTTATTTCAGTTTAGTACTACTGATAGTTCAAAAATCTGCACATCTAGGGTCAATGCCCTGGTTTTAAATAGCGGCACTATAGCTGTTGTAGAGAGACCACGCTAAGCTATTGTCACTTTTGCCGCTATATCAACTACGACTGCTATATTACGCTATAGCGCCGCTAAATTGCTTAGCTGTAGCTTTAAAATAGCGCCGCTATTTTAATTTCAGCTATAATAGTGACAATCTAATTATTACTTACTTATATTTTGTTTTAAAGTTGGTATTTAGCAAAATTGAACGCTTGAGTTTCATGAATCATGCTCTAATATCATATTAAGTATTGTTTCCTACATCCCTAGAACCTCAAAAAGATATTTGCGTTCATCAAATTTCATGATTATCATGTTTTTATGAGTCAATTACTCATATTTTTTTTATGATTTTCTTATAAACCGCTATCTGGTATAGCTCCGCTATAGTGGCGCTATAGCAGTATAGCCTTTGGAAAAAAAGATGTCGCTATTTGCTATAGCCCTCTATTTAAAACTATACCGATACATGTATACTGCCGCGGGTTGCCAGCCATGGCAGTATACATGTATCAGTATACAAAAAAAGTAATCTCCAGGCCAGCATCAATCGTCTCATGGCCTCAAGTATGCTTGTGTACAACTATAAAATACATAGCAAAAGTATGATTCTGTACAACTATTTTCTACGCAATGCTACTCTTATTCATTTTCACACATCTGAAGAGGTGCCTCGACAGGTGTCATCATGTAAGCAAGCATCATATATCCCATTCTAAAAAGCTTCAGTAATGGATAAATAGGATAAGTACCTCATCAGTATCATTTAGAGTAAATCGAATTCTAAAGGCCCAATAGTTAACAGCTTGCAATATCTAGCGTGAGAAAGAGGGGATGGGTTAGAATCTACCATTTGGCACCACCTTGAACTTGAGCACCGATCTTGTAAAGTCTGTAGAGGCGCAGCTACGTCTCCTCGACCAAGGCAGAGGCGGCGCTGAACTAAACCCTAGGCCTCGATGAAGGCGGAGGAGGCGGCCACCAGCCTTGGTGCTCTCCACGTCGGGTGTGGTTCATCGTGGAGATAGAGAATAAGGGCACACTCAACAGTTAGGCCCTCTTTGGCAGGGCTCTTTCTAGCTCTGGCTTCATGCTACAGTGCCAGAGGAGTCGGAGCCGGAGAAGCTAAACATGGCTTCTTCTAGTTCCTAGTTCATTTTGCGAGGAAAGAGAAAAACGGCTCCCTCAGTAGCTGATTTAGGAGGAGCTGGAGCCCTAGAAGCCTTGCCAAGCGGCTCTTAAGTCAGCTAACAGCCCTAGAAACCTTGCCAAACGGCTCTTAAGTCAGCTAACTAGCTCATAGTTATCCTCTTCAATAATCTGACACTACATCATCCCATCGTGGGGCCCAGTCTTCTTTTCCCCTCTGCACAGCACAGGCCGCGCCGATGCACGTGAACAGAAAAGCAAGAGACAGAGGGAGGGTCGGAGGGAGATGACAGATGAGCGCCATGAAAGGGAGTTCGAGCTGCAGAATGCAGGCGATGATGAGCGCGGGCGGTCCGTCGGCGGCAGGGGCGTACGTACGGCTGTTTTGGCGGATGCTCCTCACCACAGCTCGCAACGGCGGCCGCCGCAGCTTGGTTCGGGCTGTCGGCGCGCTCTGTAATCCATGTCCATCCTCCTCCAGGACGTCAGATCTGGGGAAGCCGCCCTGCCGCGTGCATGTCCGGCGCCATCGAAGTCCTGCCCAGCCGCCGCCGTGGTCCTCCCCTACCGCACGTAGGTCCGGTCACGCAGCACCGCCGCAATCCGCCCCCACCGCACACGGGCCGCCGGAGTCCGGCCCCTCCACATGCCTCCGCCTGCGCCCGCGCCGCTGCAGTCCTCCCCGTCGCGCGTGCTGGCTTCTGTCCTCGCGGGGCGTATATGCTTTTGGTGGGAGGAAGCTAGACGGAGAAGAGGGAGAGAGAGGACGAGTGGGGACCACGCCTGACCTCGTACTCTTTCCTCTACGTGGGCAAAATTATGACATGGATTGTACGAGTTAAGTGGCACTATTGGGGACGTACTACCTTAAATACTCCCTCAACACGTACAACAGCCGGCTGAGGAGCAGCCCGCGTTTTTCATATGGCGTGGCTTGTACTATACGGCCGCTTGACAACACGCGTCTCAGGACCTCTTCGCCACCTTTGGTACCAAGATCTCCATAAATTCTCTAGACCATGTATTTGCTACACATATGATGTGCATGATAGAGGCTCTTCACGAATTCAGGATGATTTCCTATGATGCTTCCTGCTTTTACACTGTGGCGTAATTATAACCTTTCCTACTTCTCTGCATATATATGTAAGAGACAAATAGCCCATTGTGGATGCTGCCAAGACCCGAAAAGCGTTCACATTTCAGGGGAATCAGTCTTTAAGGGCCTGTTTGGAACACGGGAATTGAAAACATAGGAATAGGAAAAAATACAGGAATGAGATGAATATGTAGTGGTAAAACAGAGAAAAGGAAAAACGTAGGAAATAACTAAGAATGAACGTTTGGAACACATGAATACATAGCACAGGAATCATAAGACTGAATGCTATAGAGTCATTATTAGTGCTTAATGAAATGATAATATATACTGTGTTAGTTGCATATTTTTTCCATGACCCTCTTACATGTGGGGCCACTAGACCATGTTGCTACAGTGGGGGTCAAATAAATATATGGACAACATCTTTCTCCACGCACTTCTCTCTTCTGAAAATCTGTAATCCTCTCCCGGAAAGCAAGCACGGCTTTATTAAAAAAATAAAAGAAAGCAGGCACGGGCGGCGTGGTCTGGAGGGAGCGACGGCGGCGCGGTGGTCGACTGGCCGGGCGCGGGCGGCCCGGGCAGCGCGGCGCAACTTGGAGCGGAGCAGCGATGGCAGAGGCGAGCGAGGCCACGAGTGGGGCGGGGCAGAGCAGTGGCGCGGTGGCCGGGCAAAGGAGGCTGGGCAGATTTGGCGGCGTGGCGTCCAGTTCTTATGGTGATTAGCTGCTCGATTCTCTCTTCTCATTTGATTTTCCTCGGGCAAGCGCGAAGGAAAACGAAACCAGAGGTAAGAGCGGATGCTTTTTTTCCTGTGAAACCGTGTCGTTGCTATAGGCTTCCGGAGGAAAGGGTCCGCTCATTTCCTTCATTCCAAACGGTCTCCTCGGCTTCCTTTCCTCCGTTTTTGTTTCCTTCATTTTTCCTACGAAAAACCTTCGTTCCAAACGGGCCCTAAAGATGGAATGAAAATGAAGTAATGAACTGTAGCACATTTAAAACGCGCCAAACATTGGCTATAGTTAAGAGTGGAGTCGTACGTTTGCATTTAATTGGATGGACGGCTGCCTACGTCTGGACACAAGCAAATGTGCAGTACATCCATTTCCAATTTTAATTCATCTTTTTTTTTCTGACGATTACAAGGAATAATTCAAACACTCGCAACTAAGGATGAAAACCGTACGGATATTTTTCGACCGTATTCGAAACCGAATCCGTTTAGAGGGGTTGAGATCTATCCGTATCCAAGTCCGGATATCCAACATCCGATACCGTATCCATATCCGAATACTCAAATCGCATATTTATGATGTCGATATCCAATCGTATCCTATCCGACATAGTTGACACTATCCGTGTTCGAATCCGAATCCGGACAGAAATACGAAAACAAATGTAATATTGGTGATATTCGTCCGTATCCGATCCGTTTTCATCCATACTCACAACGTACACACACTCAGCCGTATGAACTTTATTATAAGTCAAACATTTATAATTTAACAAAATTCATAGAAACATATAACAATATTCACAATATTAAATTTAGAAATATCCTGCTACAACAGTGAGTAACTACAAGCCGGGGTGTGGTACTGGTAGCTACCTCACGGACTCTCACATGCAAATTTGAAAAAAAAAAACAGCTCTGAAGCTGCACACATCCTTGGAGCAAGTATAATAACAGGCTGCAAGCAGTCTGAATACTGAGATAGAGGAGAGAGAAGAGGAGAGAGGGGAGAAGCGAACTGTAAATTTACGACCAGCTTAGACATAAAAATCGATAAACTTTGTGAGAGAGATAAGTGGGTCATACATTAATGCTGAAGTGTTATTTACTATATAGATAGATTGAGTGATAGACTGTAAGGATCCTTACAGCCACCTGTTAGCCTTGATCTTAGAAGGTTTGGGGACCACTGGCTGCTCCACGCTCTGAAGCTCCAAAACTGCAGTCTCACTAGCAAACTGTCTCCCCTGAATCGCAGGCACTTTATTACTGCGCGTGGAGTAGCTGACGGCTCACATAAGATTCATATTAGAATGGTGTTTAAATCTAGAGCTAAAGTTTAGCGGTATCACATTAGGTGTCATATAAGGATATCACATGGAAGTATTCAAATAGTAATAATAAAACAAATTACACAAGTCATCAGTAATCCTCGAGACGAATTTATTAAGCCTAATTAATCTATCATTAGCATATGTTTAATGTATCACCACATTGTTAAATCATGGACTAATTAGGCTTAAAAATTTCGTCTCACAAAGTAGTCGTAATATGTGCAATTAGTTATTTTTTAGTCTATATTTAATACTCCATGCTTGTGTCTAAACATATGATGTGATAGGAACTAAACTTTAGGGGAGAAACTAAATAAGACCTAGATGCTGTGATCTATTTAGCGCGAGATGGTGTAAAAAAAACACACTGCGCCAATTCATTATTTGACTGAACTAGTTTTCAATTTTCTGAAAACCAAGGCGCAAATTCGCAAAAAAAAAATGGAAAACCAAGTCGCAGTTTTCAACTTTCTGAAAACCAAACCGCGTTTGCTTTTGCTGACGCCACCTGTATAGCATATATTCCAAAAACTGCTTGTTTGGTTTGTAATTTTTTGTTGGCCAAATCAAATTGAAGCCGTGACAAAATGTGGCCTAAAATTAATATTTGGTTTTTGATAGAGCCAAAATCTAGAGCAGTAAATGTTTGGATGATAACCAAGCTAAATTTGAGCAATATTTGTAAGTATGACATGTAGGGACCGTTTGCCATTGCTTTTTCCTTCAAGTAAATATGGTCATGTGGGATCTTGTTTCGTAAATAAAATCATAATAAATATTATAGTGAAAATAAATTACAAATAGGATAGATGGTTAAATAGATATTAGCAATTGAAGCTTAATTATTCATGTTGTTTGGCTGATGGTTTCTTTCTTCAAGGAAAATATGGTCCATATATCATTGTTTTCTTTCTTCAAGGAAAATATGGTCATGTGGGATCTTATTTTGTAGATAAAATCACAAAAATGTTATTTTTTTAGAATGCTGGAGGGCTTGCGCCCCTACAGAAATTTATTGCAAAAAAGGGACAGTTTACAAGAAATACAGGAGAACAAAACAGTACATAAATCGGAAACAAACATCAGGGAACAAAGAAAGAGACAAAGAAAAGAAAAGAAAAGAAAACGTTGGAATCAAGTGATCTGGTGTAGCCATTGTTCAAAAGCCTGGGATGATCTTGCTCTGACTCTGTGTATAAGCAGTTTAACTTCTTTGTCAAAAACTCTTCTGGTATCACCTAGCTCGGGCTGAACATTATTGAAGATGAAAGCGCTCCTTGTGGTCCAGATTGCCCAACATAGCAAAATTGCTGCTTCCGTAAAAAACTGAGAATGAATTGCGTCTTTGAGAAAGGCCATGCTGTTAGGAAACTCTAAATCTGTCGGAATATCCACTCCTAGGAATTCCCAGCACTGTTTTACAAACTCGCATTGTAGGAAGAGATGATGCACTGTTTCTTCTGTGTTTGAGGCACAAAGGACGCAGCTGTAGGACTGAAGGAACATGTTTTTCCTTTTTAGAATGTTTCTTGTGCTTAGCCTGTCCTTCAGTAATAACCAAAAGAAGACCTTGTGTTTTGGCTGATAGCAGCAGTTCCAGATCCATTGAACAAAGGGGTGATGCTGATAGTGACCGATTAAGATCTTGTAAGCTTTGGATTATGAGAAGTTGTTACCCCATGTATATTGCCAAATGTCCTGCTCTTCATTCAATTGCAAATGCATCGTCTCCTGAACCACAAATTGCAACTGAGTGTGTGCAACTTCTGAAATTGGGAGCTGTAATAGCCCAGTAAGTTCCTCATGTTGAAAAGCAGCTGCAACTGAGAAATTCTTATTTTCAGCAAATGAAAGCAGCTCTGGGTGACTAAGTTCCAAACTCTGTTGCCCCATCTATCTTTCCAGAACAAGCAAGTTGTGCCATCTCTAATCTGAACCTGTGCCATCAGCTTGAAATCCCGGAGGTTTTTTAAGTTATCTTTCCACCAAAATGATCCTTTCCTCGCTGAAGTTGGCATTCTTCCATTCGAGTAATACTTCTCCCAAACCATCTGAACCCATGGAATTTGTGTCTTATTGAAAAATTTGTGCAAGTTTTTGAGCAGCAAGGCTTTGTTTTGTTCTTCAATGTTGATGACTCCTAAGCCTCCCTCCTCCTTTGGAATGCATATTAGTGGCCAAGCTGCTTTTGGTTGCCCCCTTCCATTGACATCTGACCCTCTCCGCAGACAGTGTTTTATGTATTTATCTTTTTGTTTGATCACAGTTTTTGGGATGGCCAAGGTGCACATATAAAATGTTGGCAATGCTGTGAAAACTGCATTGGCCAGCTCAAGTCTTCTAGCTTGAGATAGGAAGTTAGGTGTCGCTGGCGATGTCCGAGCACCGAGGAGCGAGGAGTCCCCAGCGTCACTGGCGATATTCGAGCACCGAGGAGCGATGAGTCCCCGGCGTCGCTGGCGATGACCGAGCATCGAGGAGTCCCCGGCGTCGCTGGCGATGTTCGAGCACCGAGGAGCGAGGAGTCTCCGGCGTCGCTGGCGATGACCGAGCACCGAGGAGCGAGGAGTCCCCGGCGTCGCTGGCGATGTTCGAGCACCGAGGAGCGAGGAGTCTCTGGCGTCGCTGGCGATGACCGAGCACCGAGGAGCGAGGAGTCCCCGGCGTCGCTGGTGATGACCGAGCACCGAGGAGCAAGGAGTCCCCGGCGTCGCTGGCGAGGTCCGAGCACCGAGGAGTCTTCGGCGCAGCTGGCGACGTCCGAGCAGCGAGGAGTTCCCGGCGTAGCTGGCGACATCCGACCACCGAAGAGTCCTCGACGCAGCTGGCGACGTCCGAGCAGCGAGGAGTTCCCGGCGTAGCTGGCGATGTCCGACCACCGAGGAGTCCTCGGCGCAGCTGGCGATGCCCGAGCAGTGAGGAGTTCCCAGCGTCGCTGGCGATGACCGAGCACCGAGGAGCGAGGAGTCCCCGACGTCGCTAGCAATGTCCGAGCACCGAGGAGCGAGGAGTCCCCGGCGTCGCGGGTGATGTCCGAGCACCGAGGAGCGAGGAGTCCTCGGCGTCGCTGGCGATGATCGAGCATCGAGGAGCGAGGAGTCCTCGGCGTCGCTGGCGATGTCCGAGTACCGAGGAGCGAGGAGCCCCCGGCGTAGCTGGTGAGGTCCGAGCACCGAGGAGTCCTCAGCGTAGCTGGCAACGTCCGTGCGGTGAAGTGTGCCCACTTAGTCCTCGAGCACGAAGAATCCAAGCATCGAGGAGTAACCAGCGTAGCTGGCGATGAAGCACGAGCGACGAACAGTCTAGTCAACTAGTCAGCGACGAAGTGAGCATTGAGTAGAAGCGACCGGCGAACAGTCTGATCAACTGGTTGGTGACGAAATCCATGAACCTAGCGGTCCGACCAGTTGATCGGTGGCGAAGTCCGAGCACCAGGTGGTCCGATCACCTGGACGATGATCCTGCAATACAAACATGTAGAACAGGTAGTACATGATGTAAAAATATCTGAACTCCGAAGAAAAAAGTAGCGTATGTAGCTTGGCGATCAGTTGGAGCGAAGATGTATTTAATATAAACCTCCCGAACAGTTAGTGTGTAGCTGAGTCTCCAGCCCTAGCTAGCCTGTTAACCATAAAGCGGTGCGTGGAGCCCATGCACATGTAGGAGGAACAAGCGTCGCTAAGGAGCCGCTGTCGACCACCCATAACGCAGAGGGCAGACGCTCGTGCACGTGTAGGGAGGAGCCGGAGACAGGGCCATCTCTGGAGGCATCCGAGCATCAACAGGACTGTTCGGGGGTTCAGAAAATCGTTTGGAGAGCAAACATGGAGAAAACAGCTCGGAGAAACATCATGGCGATATACGGAGATTGGAGAATATTTAGAAGAATATTAAAATGTGACATAGCTTTAGACAGAAAGTCTAGTCGGCGACATATGGCGTTATTTGGTTGGCGTTGACGGTGAGCACTTGGCGGGCGGTGAGTTGTTGGTGAAGACGACCTCAGAGGTGGTTTCGAGATCGGATTTGCTGTCGTGGGGGTTGGTATAGCCAGCGATGAATCGTCATTGTGGACCGACATGGATCTCCACGAGATTGACGATGAGAACATGTTGTTGATTTGAGGTCCATCTGGCTTGCCATGGGATCAAGCGCACACCCCTACCTGGCGCACCAACTGTCGACAAAAGATGCTTGGCAGTCCACTGAGGGGTATCCCACAATGGTAGATTTGTCATAGAGGTGAGCAAGATCAGGAGCGAGATGGTAATACAAGCACTAAGACACAAGATTTAGACAGATTCGGCCGTCAGTATGACGTAATACCTACATCCTGTGTTCTGATGTATTGCATTGAGATGTATCGACTGTGTCCACTAGGGGACTACTGCCTCTCCTTATATAGTCTGCAGGGGCAGGGTTACAAAGAAAGTATCATGTTTGGTACTATACAATAGCTTGCGGTGCACGCCGAGCAGCGCCGTGCACGCTTTGATCTTGTGGGCTGGGCCACCTCTAATGGTGCAGCCCATGTCTTGTCTTGTGGATACCGGGGGCCATACCCCCACACCCTCCAACACCAACATTTGTGGGCCTATCTATAAAAATCATGCCAAGACACCATGAAATTTTGCAAAATTTATGATAGGCAAAAGCATCGACAACAACCCTTTCAAAGTTTTTATGGGTTAGGAGCACGTAGGGGTTGTAGACTTTGGAGGTGATGGTAGAGATACAGATCGATTTGGAAAAATTTTTGTATGAGCATGGAATTGATGGGATTGTTAGGTAATAAGTTTCTTGCTCATTGATACAATCTTCTGTTTTAGGGAGAGGGGATCACTTTCTTTCACATGACAATTCGCATCCTTCACAAGATTTGGATAGGTCATGGTTGATTGGGAGATTGACATAAGCTCACCCCTAGGATCAAGAACAGATTTGGATGAAACATTGAATGTGGGCATAGAGGGGGAGAGGATAGAAATGTCTTTTACATGAAGTGATTCTCCATCTATGAGTTCGCTTGATATTTCGTCCTTGAATTTTCCCTGATGTCTCGTATAGGAATTCGAGGCATGAGATGATGTTAAATTGAGAGGCTCTAAGGTGTTCCCAAGATCAGCATCAAGGGAAAGGTCATCCTCGAATTCAAAGGGACATGTAAAAGGAAGGGGTTCATCATCCATAGAAGTGTGATATGTTCCCTGAATGGGAGGTTCTTTAGCAACTGAATCATAGGAAAATACAAAGGGATTTCAGATTCGGTTACGTGTGCCTCCTTTTGTTGGTCGGGGCTTGACACAATTACTTTAGGAAACTCGTTATATATGCCAATGTAAGGGGTGTTTTCAAGGATTTTCTCAAGAATGGCTTTCCCCTCACTAATGGAGTTGTGTGTGAATGAGCCTCTAGAAGATAGGTCAAGTTGGAGAGCAGCTTCCTTGCTAAGACCAAGATGGAAGTGGTAAAGAAGGACATGGTCAGGCAAGGAAAGGTTTGTATCGGTATTGATAAGGCTCAAGAACCTAGCCCAAGCTGCTCCTAGAGTCTCCTTCTTTTGTTGAAAGGTAAGAAGTTTGTTGACGGTAGTTAACAACTATTATAAACCATCAAGTAAACATATAGTTTTGGTGAATCTGTGTTTCCAGCAGGGTTTAATCTGAAACCACCAAGGAGGACCTAAATGTCAAAGGAAAATACGGAATTCCACCGCGGCACCTACGTGGGAAGGGTCTAGAAGCATCCAGAAGCCACATCACCAAAGCGAAGGGTGAGACGCCACCAGGTGGGGCTGGCTAGGTCGGTCGGCCCCTATGGGACCCACCTATCAGCCATCTTCTATGTCGGTTCTCCCACCGCCTTTGTTGACACATCTAGGCCGTTGCTTAAGTCAATTTGATCCGAGGGCTCATGTTGCACCCCAAGTGCTATATAACCAGACCCCAGCCCCCCTGGCTCATTCAGATCAGAAGTCATCAAGTTATCTATAGATAGAAACCCTAATCTCCTCAGAGCTCCTCCATCTCCATAGCATAGCTAGTTAGGTTAGATCTAGAGGGAGGCAAGCAGGACTTCGCTTGGATTCCCAACATTGTCTAAAGTGTGGTTCGGTATAAACTCTTATACCCCTCTCTCTATTGTTTCTCCATTATTTTTATATGTTAGATACAATTGTTATGACAACATCAATATTCATCTTATTCATGTTCTTCATTATGATGTTCATTGTTTACTTTGATTATATATCTAGTATAGCTAGTTTATCATTATGTTTATACATAAGTTCGTATAGCGCTCACTCTGATGTACACTGGTTGGGTGGTTGACATTGTGTAAGCGTGGTGTTTATACATTGTTTACCTATGAATACACCCTATATTTTGGGTCATGTGGTAGATCGTGGATGAGACACTCCCGTTGAGTCCTTTGTAGTCCACTCCCCAAATGTAGGCGCACGTAGGGTCTGATTACGAAGGTAGAACGAGATCTGCCCTCAATCTACCTCTGTAATACCCCTTCTGTGTAGATATAATGATGATCTTAGCCAACTACTAGATGTAATTGCACTAATCAAATGTATGCTTTGACTTGTAATTAAGAATGACTTAGGAATTATTCCTCTAATATTCTGTCTAACCATGCTAGTGCTATAGAAGGAGCACTCTAAGTGATTTATCCTAGTCCATACTTATTATATATATATCTTGTTCTATGACTTGTTCCTGTTATGAATAGAGTTATGGTTATGGTTTGACTCTCCATCAATTGTATAAGTTAACAATACATATCCATGCTAGACCTTCCTAGTGGTAAAAATATAAATAACGATACCTGGAATACTCTCAGGTAAAATGCTATAATGGTATAATTATCTGTGCGCTTGCGGATACTTTGTATTCATAGATTTATATTCTCTCTAGTCACTTGCATTAATAAAGAACTGCTTAGTGTTATTCTAGTAGTAATACTATGTAGTACCAATGCATATATCTGGCATCATCACTAGGGATGACAACCTAGTAAAGGTAGGGATATAGGTTTATAATAGGTGGCTAAGTACTTTGAACAAGTGACACATTAATAAATACCAACAAATGTATGGTGGATATATTTGGTGGCTAATCCTAATTCTACTATGCTCCTTGAAAATATTTCTCTCTTTTGAAACTTGAAAACAACTCTGCAAGAAAACAGGGACTATCTTATTCATTCACTCTTTTTCTTTTTAGGCGGGCTTCTAAGTACCCATTGTTTTAATAACTCGTACACTTGTCCATTTTTTTCTCTTCTTTTTTTTCAGAATAACTTTTGTATAGCCCCATGTCTCTTTTCTATAACAAAGTTTTGAGAGATAGCAACAAGAACTTGGAGCATTTATTTGGTGGATATCCTATTGAGCATATTTTTGTGTGTTTACTCCCAGTGTAGGAGCAAAAAATTTTTGGGTGGAACTAGATGGAAAGCATGTTTTTGCAGCTACCCCCAGTGTAGGAGTAGTGCATATTTGGGTGGTGTGTACATGATCTTGATTTTAAGAGCATGACAAACCTCTCGTAAGGCATCAACAAAGCTTGACTAAACTCAATGCAAAACAAGCAGGATATATGAGCAGAAGTTTTTCCTAATCTAAATTTCATATATGGCTCTGGTAGGAATTCAAGCTTTGTCATACAAGAGCTCATCATGTAAGATTTTTATGTTTTTCAAAAGATAAATCTTTAGAACTTTAGTATCACTAGGAACAAGATAAACAACAGCTCAAACTTTCTCATATCATATCCATCAATTACCTCGACTTAGATCAAGCATATGCTACCCACGAGTTTCAAGTTTTAGAGTAAATTCTCATATCAAAACAGTCGTATCCAAAACTCGGGAGAATTCAAGGCTGAAAACTATGTACTTGAAAGGAATTACGATAGAGCATCTAGTCATCATTTCCATTGTAAGGGATTATCCTCAGAGTCCTTTTACTCTTAAACTCTAGACATATCCTTTTTATTTGGTTTCTCCATTTCTCTAAGATCACACCTTATATATATAGCTATCACAACTTTTATTTTGTTTTAGTTTGTTATACATCTTTTTATGACTCTAACAAATTTATGGAAGACTCAAAAATAGTAAAACTAAAAAGGAAAAGAAATACTTAGCTAGATACATGGGGATGCTCCTCCCCATGGCTAGATGTTGTCGTGATCTCTCTTTCATCCTTCCTGAAGTAGGTTTCCTTATGTAGTGGGTGTATCAGCGGTTCAGGAATACATACTTTAGATGGATGGCTTTTCTCTTGATCATCCTACAAAATAGTCCAACAAGAACACCAAAAAGTCATGGCACAGATTAGGATAAAGGGTTAGCGGTCAGCCATTAGAGATTTGTTGTCCTTGGAGTCTAAACAGATTTCTGACTTGATAAAGTTCAAGCAAGATGTTTACTAATTTATTTTTGGATTTTCTTATTTGCAGAAAGGAAAATATGCATGCATGGTATTTTATTTTTATGCCGCCACGGTGAATATTTCTAGGGATTTTATACACCATAGACTTACTCACATGGGGCTTAGAATTTATGATGCAATGCAATAATGCTATTTTTTCTAAATGCAATGCTAATTCAGAAAAGTAAATATTCTAAAGTGAAAAATAATTCATGCAATGCTAGAAATTAAATATGGATAACTACCAATGTTACCTCACGGCCAGGGTTCGGATTTTTAAGTCCTCCGGACAGGACTCTTCTCCTATCTTGTTCAATCCTTGGGTGCATCTGTCGGTCCCAAAGATGGAGACCCTGATAGTTGCACCTCTTGTGACTCTGGTGACGATGTTACTTTCTCTTTCCATACCTGCTTTGTCTATGGACTTGGACTTGGTGGAGCGAGTTCATCCTCTCCAACTTCTTCAAGTTCTGTATATTCCTCCCACTCATTATCTGGAGATTGGTTCTTCTGTTTGTAGGATCGACGTCTCCTTCGGAGTGGGACTTCTTTGGCTGTTCATGAGTAGTATAACTATTAAAATAGCAGCGTACCTTTTCTCCACGGAATTAGAAGTGGACTTGTCCAGATCCAACGTAGATGATCACATTGGTGGTGTTGAGGAACGGTCTTCCGAGGATGATGGGTGTATCATCATCTTCTTCACCCATGTCCAGAACCATGAAGTCGGCTGGGAAAATTGATCATGTATTCTTACCATAACATCCCTTGCTATCCCCTTCGGGAATCGGATTGATTGGTCCGCCATCTGCAATTACATGTATGTAGGGAACAAAGGTTGATCACCAAACAGATACTCATATGTTACCTTGGACAATATGTTGACCCCTAATCCAATGTCGTAGAAGGTCTAGTGGAAGATTCTTTGCCCAATGGTACACTCGATCATTGGTACACCTGGATCATCCTTCTTTTCAAGGAACGATGAAGCAAGGAGGTGGTCATACTCAGATCAGAGTGTGTTGATCATGTTGGCTATCTCTCTTCTTCTTGGTCACTATTGTGAGTTCGGATGGGTACGGTGTCTGCGGATGTCCAGGAGAGTGGTGTATCCGATTCTTGAATGAAAACTTCTCCATTTTATCATTAATTGTGAAGCAAATCTTCACACTGTCTGTGTAGATGATGGCCTTGGCGGTGCATAGGAAAGGTCAGCCCAAATAATGGGTGCTCTCATATCTCCTCCTGTTTCCAAAACCACAAAGTCTACGGGAAGCTATAAATGCAAGTTTGTATACAATAAAGTATCTCCATTAATCTTATCATAGATTACCTTAGACATGATGTTGACACTTGCACCGAAGTCACAAATAGCTTCCTAGAAGATGTGAGGTCCAATGGCGATGGGGATGACATGTCTCCCTAGATCGCTCTTGTAACACCTTAGGTGTTTGTCACCAGTTAATCAGTGGGTTTGAGCTCAACATGGTAGGTTAAGTAATGATCATGATCTCTAGTTCATAATCTTGAAGGTGGTAATGGAAGTGTTGAGGTCAAAACCTATGAAAATGGGTCCCAACTTGAACTTGGACATGATGCACTTTGCTTACATGTTGACCCTGTTCAAAGGTATGCCTGAGTAATGTTAAAGTTGCCCCTTTCATTTGCCCCACATACAATTCCATCTACATTGACTATTGGAAAAGTTTCATGAAGTTCGGAGCCAAGAAATCACATGAAATGATAAGTTATAACATTTTTGGAATTGCTTCATCAGGTGAATGGGAGCATGGGATGTCGACCAAACCTGCAACCTTGCTCAAGCAACTCTAATTGAGCTCATGAACAAAATTCATGAAGAGTTCATGTTGAGCAAATGCCAAGAAAATACCCCAATCGGCCTAAAACCATGGTTTAAGAGTTAATCAAGTTGCTATTTTTGACCAATGTAAAGCTTTGACTTCTATACTAGTGATGAAGTTTGACCCTAAATAAAAGTTGTATTTTAGTTTGTGTTCTACAAACTTTTTTTAAGGACACAAGTCTAAATCTATCTCTAAGCTTGACGAACAAAGCTCACAAGATTGAATCTGCTGCAGTTTTCAGCACTTAAAATATTCTAAGTCCGGAATTCATCGGCTTTGACATTGGCATCCCGCGTTCTCTAAATTTTGTTAAGTAACATGAGTTAGTCCTAAAATAAAAGTTGGAGTATACATTGTGGAGAAAAGCATGCAAAAAGATGGCACCAGTTTGACTTCATTTGGACCATCAATTTTTGGTGTTGTTAATCTCTATCAATGCATTGACAATGCTGTCTTGGAGCGTAATTAACCACTAATCTACTACCCTAATGACCATGATCCCTAAATGAAAAATGAAAAGAAGTTCACGGGCTTCAGACTTTGTTTTGGGCCCAAGGTCCAAATCAGCCCATAGCTAGCCCAAAACGGCGCCCACCATGCCCACACCGACGGACGCCACGTGCTCGACAGATTGCCTACTTGGCCGCCGTGCATGGATGCCACACGCCCCCTCCTCTACCACATGCCCTGCCTTCCCCTCGCGTTGATGCTATGGCAGATGCTCCCTCTTCACTGGCCTTGCCCTCCCCATCCCATTCCTCGCTCTCCGGCGCCTACACACGCGCGCTCGTGCCATGGCCACCGCGAGCTCGTGCATGGCCATCATCGTTCTTCCACCTCCGAGCACCTTGCAGCCCAGCAGCCACTGCCACCATCTCCACAGCCCTCTCCTTGACCTCGCGTGCCCCTCTCTGACCTCTCTTCGCCGCCGTAGCGCGCGACCACCAGTGCCGTGGCCACCGCGGACGCCTGTGCACGCGGCCAGGCCAACCTAATCCGCCTCTGGCCAAACTGAGTGGCCCCGCGTGTGCGTGCAGGCCCGTGGGTGCTCCCCCGCCACTTCCCCGATGCTAGCGACGACCATGGCCGCCGGAAATCGCGAGCTCGACCGTCTTCTCTGTTCAATCCACGACCGGTAGCTTCACGCATGAATTCGGCACAAGGGAAGGGTCAATCTACGAAGTCATGACTCATATGAATAGTGCCTATAGGGGCCTCTTCACTGGAATCTATTTTGTGAGAAGTCCAGGGTCCTCGGTGCAAGTTTGTTTTTCTTTTATGGCTGAAACTTTGGAAAATCATAGTAAATTCTAGAAAAGTCCAAAAATAGCAAATGAAGACTTTCTAGAATCCTTGAGAGTAGATATATGCAGTAGAGTCATAATATGATATGTGTTAGTAGAAGATTTTTGCTGTTTTTATTTATCTATATTAAATAGGGTTTTCTAGGAATAAATTCATAACT
Source organism: Miscanthus floridulus (assembly GCF_019320115.1). Classification (NCBI taxonomy): domain Eukaryota; kingdom Viridiplantae; phylum Streptophyta; class Magnoliopsida; order Poales; family Poaceae; genus Miscanthus; species Miscanthus floridulus. Next base: position 103,888,700 of record NC_089597.1, read on the forward strand.
AAAGTTGTGGTGCTCAAATAATGTGAAATTTTTATAGTAGGCTACTGATGTCATGTGTGTGATGTGGTAAAAATTTCATATTCATTGGATGCAGTATGGTTGAGTTATTGATTTAACTTGATTAATGCTTGATAAATGGTTTTAAATGGTTTATAAATAATATAAGTATGCAAAAATATAAAATGTGGTTCCACAACCTTTGTATAATGTTGTTATATCATGTTGACTCATAATATGGCTATATGTTTATAGAAAATATTGAGTTTTAGATTTATCTTGCTCTTACATATTTTCTTGCAATAGCAATTTGTCTTTTTTATAATAATTAAATTATGAAACCTGAGCATGTAATATTTCTACGGTAGCCATGTTTTGATATCACCTATCACCTTTAAATGTTTCAGCTCTCAACTCTATGTTTAAAATATCACCTAAATTTATTATACATGTTGAATTATATAATTGGATGATGCCAATTTGCTAGTAGATACATATAATTAAGTCATCTCGTGCTTCTTGTTTTACGTTAACATAAATGGAGCATGGTTGAGCCGTGTGGAGGTTGATTGGAACCTTAGTGAATTATGTGTATGCTCTTTTATTAGCCAAAGCAAGAGATGCATATATATATTGCCTTTATAAACCAATTCTTCATGAATGATGAGTAGCTTTAAATGACTTAGGTAGATGTTTAACTCATATACCATGTTTAAACTATACTTACTACTGTTAGTGGTGCTTTTGATCTGATTAATTGGTCATATGTATGCTCCTTGTTAGAGAGCTACGTGAAGAACTTGGTTAGGCATGAGTGCTGTTTGGCTGCTAGAGCAGTTCCTGTTGTAATGATATTTCCGTGATGTTAATGATGTTTTCAGTAAGTGTGTTGAATACAAAAGTGGTAGATAACTCCATTACCTTGCTTGTCCTAAAATGTCATGATTTTAGGTCTGATGGTTTAGGAGCTATGGAGTTTATAATTTCCCTGTCAGGTTTTGCATGCTCTCTGTGCAGATCTGAATGATTGTGTTGTTTGGCTTAGCTAGGCTTTGAAGCATATCTTGGTGATAATAGAAGAGATGTAGTACTTTTGTTAATATTTCCAAAATGTCCAAGAACACCCTTTCTGGTGGTCTAGAACTCTAGTTATTATTGTTCAAAGTAGAATGACAAATTCTGTCCAAATCTGGACATATATGCCTTATTTGTGTTGTTTAACCCTTTTAGCTGTGAAATCACCTTTAGATGATAATAACAAAGTTTTAGCTAACTTAATAATATTTCTAAAAAGTTAAGAACCGCATTTTTGGATGGATAGAACTCTGGATATGCAACTCTGAAGTTCATATCAGTTTTCTGTCTATTGTTTGTGCAGACCTGTTCTTGGTGCATTTTGACTTGGTTAGCGTTAGAATCAGCGCTGAGTGTGAATAAAAGAGTTGTAGATAATTTCATTATATTTCTAGAAAGTCTAGGATCACCTTTATTGGATGTCGGGATCTCTATTTATGACTGAAAAAGTGACTGCTGTGCTACTGTCCGGATTTCTATACATGTGCTAGGTGATCGCTTTAGCTTGCTCTGATTTTGGCTAAACATGCTTGATTAGTTCTTGATCGATGCATGTGTACAATATCTGAACTTAAGTTCACTTGTGTTCCATGCCTACTATGCTTGCTATCCCTCTATAATAGGTTGTGTGATGTTTAGTTAAATAACTCTAGGTGCCTATGTCTTGCATAATCTTGTGCTTGTCTTGAATGCTCTTATGTGATGCATCTCTTATTACCATTCTCCATATTCATGCACTTGCATCTTGCATCTCATCTAGGTATGCTAGATGAACCACATGAAGGATGGGATGTGGGAGCTGAACCTGAAGATGGAGTTTGGTGGACCTATCCCAAAGATGGAAGGACTAAGCAAGTGCCAAGATGGGAGATGCTCGCCAAGCGAGTGTCATCTACTTCCTCCATCTCAAATTGTAAGTCATTCCAAGAATCTTGGAGAGTCAAAGTTTTTTAAGTTTGACCAAATTTATATACCAAAATAATAATATTTATCATACCAAGTAAGTATCATTAGATTCTTCATTAGTTATATTTTCATATTATATCTATTTGATGTCATCAATCTTTGTGTTTCTCTCTATAATTTTAGTCAAACTTGAAAAAGTTTGACTCTCCAAGATTCTTGGAATGACTTACAATTTGGGATGGAGGGAGTAACAAACACTAACCTAGTGTTGGATCCCAGGCAAGCCCCGGAGCATTCTAAGTCTCCTACCCTCTCTTTTACAAATGCACATGAGTATAACTTTTATATGATGCATTAGGTGATAGGAGTTGGATGAAACCGTTGGTGCATATTCCCTACCTTGTCCAATATATATCAATACCTATACTCTTACTAGGAATAGGCCGATCTATGCTTAGTCCTACTTAGACTGGTAGAAGTCGGGTGATTTCCTGTTGCCTACGAGATATAGATGGAGACTTGATCACGGTTGGCTATATTTGCTATTGTGGAACATAACCATGTGATGATGTATAACTGGAGATCGAGCGGAATCTTATATGTTGGTGGTTGTGACTTATAGTGATTCCATCTGTGTCATTTAAGGATCGGCCATTGAAGGTCCTCTTATCATGTTGAACGCATGCCTCTCACATAGTTGGCCGGATAAGTCATTCCGACCGCAAAGCCGAGTAGCTCAACTCAGGCCCAGGACATGAGCAGTTAAAGTGTGCACACTAGAGGTAGTAAGGATGTACGGAGAGCCGGTGTGAGGCTAAGGGCGGGTTAGAGCCCCGATCGACCTGGCATCTGGTAGTATCCCTAGGAGTGCAGTGCTGGTCTTACCCACAACTTAGTACTAAGTTGTACCAAAGGTGACCTAAGACTACCTTGGCGTAGGTATGTCTGGGTGTGTGTTGGGAATAAATCCCTAGCTGGGTAGGAATCGATTCGAATCGCCGTCTCTCCTGGATAGTGAGAACTTGACAGGCATTGTCTTCATCATAGTAATTGATCGAATGTGTTCGTTATGAGGATGATATGATAAACCAGATATGGTTACTATTATGATGCTTATTAATTAAGTGATTGCTCTAGAATAGGTGCAAAGTTAGTCATGATAAGCTTCACTGAACTTGATGCTAAAACTTGAATAAAATATTGAAAGTAAGGACTCATGATAGTAATGCTGTTTTTGTAAAGTTATGCTATCCACCCAGCTCCACTAAATAAGCCTTGCATATCCTTGAGAGTCTTTTTATTTCTTTCCTATCGATTAAGTCTAGCTGAGTACATTCAAGTACTCATGGTTTATCCCACCATATTGCAGGTGCAGTTCTTGGCCTACTGAAGATGGTGATTGTTGGTATAAATTAATGCACACAGACTAATCCGCAAGCGCATGGATATTATACCGATGTAGCACTTCACTGGGAGTACCCAGTTTTATATCGAACTCGAGGAAACATGTGTGAGAATAACCAAATCTAACTTATCCCAAACTCACAATCAAGGCCAGATAATAGGAGTATAGAGGAGACTGCTAAGGTCTTCTAATTCTAACTTTGGTAAGCTTTATCTTCTATTGTTCAATTCTAGGATAATAATATAGAGAACACAAGCAGAGTATGTTTTCTATAGCAATACTGTCCTGCTAGTCCTATTAACGGGAGGTGGACTACTGAGGATTCAACGAGGCTATAAAAGTCACCCTCGCGAGCTACCACCAATCCTGAAAATAGGGTACATCTACGAGTAACCGAGTCTAAGCATCACGCTTACACTACGAATACTACTATAACCTAGGAGTTACAAGGATTAAAGTACTCAAAAGAGAGTCACAAACCTGAAGAACAATATGAACTAGATGCTTACTTGAATTAGAAGTCAATTACTAGAGAAATCTCAGAAGCAAGCTCAAGAAAAACTTGATTTTGCCAGGTACAAGCCGTAGAGAGAGCATCGATAGGCCGGGACTCCTTCAGAACTCTTCTCGCACACTCTATCTCTCTATTTCTAGAACTAGACTAGATCCTATGGAGAACTAATCTTCTCTTGATTGCTATGCTCTAATCCTGGTGGACATATGGAATTAGGGTTTCTGGCACTTCAGCTCTTAGGATCAAATGAGCAATGGCCTGGTTATATAGCCCTAGGGGTGCAACATCAGCCCTTGGATCAAACCGGCTTAAGCAACCGCTGAGATGTGTCCTCAATGGCGGTGGGGAACCGACATTTGAAGCTCACTGATAGGTGGGACCCATATGGGACGGCCAGCCCCACATGCCAGCCTCTTGTCCCCCTACTTTGGTGACGTGGCTTCTGGACCCTTCTAGAGTCTTCCCATGTGGGTGCCGTGGTGGAATTCCTAATTTTCCTTTGACGATTAGGTCCCTCTTGGTGGTTTTTCTGATTAAACCCTGCTGGAAACACAGATTCACCAAAATTAGTGGAATTTGTTAGTTTAGACCCCTAAGTCTACTTTGGTGATTCATTTATACCCTTTTGCATGTTTAATTGATGGTTAAATGTGTATGATAACTACCGTCAACAACTCCCCCACACTTAGGCTTTTACTCGTCCTCGATAAAAGGTTGGACTACTCAAGACATAACTTTAGGACAAGACATCAACATAGAACTATTCCCAGTTATGCATGTACTATAGGATTCAAAGTGTCTACCATGAAACTTTGGGCGGTTGAAAAATGGAACAGCTTGAAATAGACCACCTTCTTCCTTTAGTCAAGTCAATTGGAGAATCATTTTAAGATTTTTGAAAACAAAACATAGCTTACCTTCTCCTTTTGTAGTACTCTCAAATCTCTCTATATATGGTATTTCTGAATCCTTACCAAGGCATTGATGACTTTGCCCTCTTTTTACCTACTTCTAAAAGCTTATGTGGAGCTCAGGTAGGGATGAATATGAAAATATACTTGTATTGCATATTTTGTAAAGTGAAAACAAGGATCCAAGGAGAAAGATGTCATATTCTTAGATCAAGATGTGCATGTGTGTGGATATATATGGTGGCTAACCTAATTCTACTATGCTCCTTGAAACATATCTCTCTTGATTTAAACTTGAAAAACACTTTGCAAGAAAACATGGACTATCCTATTCATCTTTCTTTTTTTCAGGCAGGCATCTGAGTACCCATTATTTTAGATATCTCGGACACTTGTCCATTTTTTCAATACTTTTCTTTTTCCGAATAACTCTTGCCTAGCCACATACCTCTTTTTCTGCAATTGAAACTTTTCAAGAAAGATTTTCATAAGAACTTGGAGCATTTATCCTAACAAATATATTTTTGTGTGTATCCCTAGTGTAGGAGTAGAACATTTTTGAGTGGATGGAAACATGTTGTTGCGTACTCCCAGTGTAGGCGCATCAAATATATGTGGAGTGTACGTGGCCTTGATCTTGAGAGCATGATAAGTTTCTCAACAAGGGTCGCAAGGTTTGACCAAACTCAATACAATGACAAGTAATATATGTAGAAGGTTTCTCTAATCTATATTTGGCTCTAGTAGGACATTGCTTACTATAAAGGAGAGGTGCAGCTATTCATTTTACTTTTTGAAATAAAATTCTCCAATAACGAGATATCAGGAATCAAGTTCTCATTATTCTACTATATCTTATTCCACAACAACTTAAGTAATATGGGGTCCCTAATAACAAGTTCCTAACAGTAGCATGACTTCCAAGAAAAGTATTGTGTGAGTCTATCCTTAAGTCATGACTGAATAATCTTTTCTTAGGTTTTAAAGTTGATTATCATAGGATTTTTTTTAATTCAGATAAAAAAGTGAAATACATAAAAATAGAGTGTATTGGGCTCATACCAGACGGTGGACAAAGTGCGAGGCGAGGAGGGACTGTGATGGGCCGAGCGGCCCACTACGGGGTCTGCTCGGGGTCCGCTTCGTCGTACGTGGTCCTTCGCTAATTACTTGTAACACCCAAAAATTTTATTCTTTTAAAATAAGTAAATTTGATTTAATTATGTTATTATTGTGTGCATTCAAATATAGGAAATTAATATTTTTTGGGAAATTAAAATCAAATATAAGGTTAGTAACCTTTTCATGCATACATGCTGCTGCACCTTTATTTTTGCAATGATTGGTTTTGATCAAATTTGAATTTGGATACAAAATCAATTTGAAAATGGTTTGCTAAAACTCTAGAAAATAAAAAGAAAAAAAGGAATTTCATTTCTCCCCTCCCTTCTTCATTTTGGCCCGCTGGCCTTTTCCTCCGCACCAGCCCAGCCTCGCGCGGCCCGCATCGTCGGCTCGCTCGCCTTCCCCCTTTCCCCTACCCCGTTTTGTTCCTGGGCCAGCCCAGCTCGGCTAGCAACCACCGCTGTCGCGCCCTTCCCCACGCCTCAACCGCTGCCCGATTGGGCCCACGCGTCAGCGCTGTCCCCAACCTCCCACGTGTCCCACGTCCGCGCCCGGTCAAGGCGAAACTGCCGCCGCGCCCACTTCGGTCATGGGAGCATCCTCCCCCACGCCCCGACCTCTACAAAAGGGAGCCGAACACGTAGACGCCCACCCTGCTGCCTCCCCGCTTCAATTTCACGCTCGCCCGTGCACGAGGAAACCGCAACTACCGCGCCGAAGGGTGCCGAGGTTCGTCGTCCGCCCCTCCGCGCGGATAGCCGTCCCCGAGCCGCCTCCTCCTCTGTTTTCCCTGCGGTGAGAACCCCCTTGCTCCCCTCTTTCTCCCCGTGCTGTTACTTTTGATTTTCACGGCTTCTAGAGCTCTAGCCGCATGCGCCGACGAGCTCTCGCCACCGGCCATGGCGACCACCGCGTCGGTCCGTGTCCTCCGGCCCCGTTCTCGGCCTGGGAGGGTTTGCCTTCACCTCCTCTCTCCCCTGGTGCCCTCAGATGGGCAAACCGTGGCCCGTAGCCCCCATACCGATCGCGCCGGCGAGTCCTTGCCGCCGGCCATGGTGCTCCGCCACCGGAAGCACTGTTCCTAGCCGCCGGCCTCCTTTCTCTCTCCCCCATCTCTTTTCTCTGCCGTCCATCGCATGATCAACGGTCCAGAGAGGCCGATACCCCTTCGCGGGTAATTTTGCAAAAGAGACCTCCGAGTTTGGCCAAATGGAACCCGCAGTCCTCGGCCGTTTTGATTAATTCCAGATTTAATTTTATTTAAATTAAAAAATAGTTCCTTCTATTTACAGAAATGCCACTACACTGTTTTGCTCATAAAATCGTCGTTTTAGATCCGAATTGACCCGTTCAAATTGCGTTAGATTCGTAATAAAGTTCTCTACATGTTAGTACCACTGTTAACCATGTTTGCAACTTTTAAATTTCATAGATAGGTTTAATTAAATAAATTACTATAGGAAACCCCGTTTAATTCACAACTTTCACGTTTTAGCTCCGATTTTCGTGAACTTCGCGTTGACGTGATCATAGCGAGACGTAGATTCTTTTCATAAACATTTTATCTTGTTTTCTATACTGCCGGTGTACTATTCTAATAATAGGTTTGTTTGCTTTGCATGAATGTTCCTAAAATGTTATATGTTGCCGTGTTGGTCGTGTTCAGACGGTGAGGAGAACGTTGGAGACCAAGAGTTCATTGATGACCAGCAGGACCAGCAGGAGTTTGCTAACCAAGGCAAGTATAGCATGGGATCTACCTTGATGCCTATTCACATTTATTAATTACTCATTGGCATGTGTCTAATTTTGATACCCGTAAGGACATCCTAGTGTTTGAATTATCATGTTCCTTGTTCTCCTATGGGTTATATGCATATGGGTAGTTTGCTAGCGCTCAAAGTAACTATACATGATCTACATAATGAAATAATGGTTCTACGGAACGAAAAGGTAAAATTGACTTCTAAACAACTAAATTATAGGGCGAAGGAGCAAATGACTTTCGATCATGATGCTCTCGGCACTCCATAAGGACTTATCTATCGACAAAAGCTAGGACTGACAGTGCTACCATGAGGGTCACATGGCTCTAACTTTAGCTTAGTAATAGGACCTTTTCTAGCTTGTTAGAGGTTACCTTTATGGCGCAAAAGGGGCTTGCCACGTTGGGTATAGGGCTGCCTCTGTTCCTATGTGTATAGCCGCGATGGATATTGGCCTTAGGAAAGGGGGGTTCCTACATCTGCCTGCCGAGGAAACCTAGCGGCCCTAACTTGTTAGAGAAACCTATGAAATGGCTTCATAGTGTACCCCGCCCGCTCACCTTGGCAGTGATATGGGAGTAATTAACCTAGGCATATGGGAATCACGACTCACGGTGAATGTGCACAACCTCTGCAGAGGGCTACAAACTATTATAACAGCCATGCTCACGGTCACGGGCGGCCCGGAAAACTCACAGAATAAATGGTTAATTATTGTTGTTCATTTATGATGTTCTATGATGGTAATATGATACAAATGATTCTGATATCTGATCATGTGGGATTAATTAGGGCTTAAGCATAACTTGATAATAGTTGATGATAAAATCTTGACCTACTAAAAGTGCTAACTGCAGTAAGCCAGTGTCATCCTTTTTGAGCTTTCATAACCCCATGTTAACTTGTTAAGTACGGGAAGTACTTACGCTTGTTTACTTTCTATATTTGGATAAAAATCCCGGATGGGTAACAGATGACAACGTGTATGAGGAGTTTCCTGAGGACTATTAGGCTTGTGGTCAACCAGTTGACTGTCCCTGTGTTAGAGCTTCCTCGAGAGAGTTATCTTTTTATTTTCCGTTGTGTTGTATAAGACTATTTGATATCATTAATCATGTTGTAAGATACACCATGATGATACTTTTGTAATTTGTCAACTTGTGTGTGTGACTGATCCCTAGGCACACATGAGTTTAGTGCATTCAATTTTATCCTTAAAATTGGGTGTGACAAATTGGTATCAGAGCCGTGTTGACTGTAGGACGCAAGCCTAGTTAGAAGTGGCCGTTTTAGCATCTTTGTTCCACTGGTTTTCTGCTTACTGTCTCATTCTTGTTATTTTATTAAAGTATTTATGCTATTCATACCTTAATCTATTATATAAATTTTTTGATTCTAATTCTATCTTACTCTAAATCTATAGATGTCTCGTAACCCGAAGGTCGCCCGCCTTAGCACTACAGGCTACCATGCCATGTTCACCCCCGTGCTCCACAGGCAGAGAAGGAGATTGTGATCATCTCCGATGATGAGGTGGAACCCTTGATCGAGGATGATGAGGAGTGGATGGCTACCCCGACACCTGCACCTGCTCCTACTCCAGCTGTTGCACCTGTCTATGCTGCTACAGCTACCCCAGTGGAGTCATCAGCTACTTCACCTACGCCTGTGCCATCCCCAGCTGTCCTTGTGGTGGATGAGGAGATAGGCTGGAAGTGCAAATACTACTTTAAGCCAGCCCCGGAGATGGCCTACTACCACACCCTCCTTACTCATGTGCTGGATGACTACTACCCTGATCTGCATGCCTCCATCAACTATCACTGTGTAGAGTACCAGCATCCTTTGGAGGCAACCTTTTGGAAGGTAGAGCTGGTTGTCACCGCCTGGAATGACATAAAGAATGGATATGAGGTGGAGACTGTCCATCGTGCCACGGCCAGACGGGCCACGCATTGGATGGCATGGAAGATGCAGCGCAGGACGCTTACATCTACTACCATGGTCGTCGTTTTGAGGCCATGAAGGAGGATCGTTTTAGGTTCCTTCCTTGCAATGATCATGAGGGTAATTGGCAGGTCCTGGCACCACCAGAAAGTGATCCAACTCTGGAAGCTACTGTGCAACATGTCCATGCCATGTAGGGGGTAGATGAAGAGGTCAAGGGAGAGCTGCGTGCATCGCAGAGGGCCGAGAGGCGTCTCCAGAAGCAAGTTGATGAACTGCGTGCTCAACTTGGGCTGCCACCGATCTACAAGAAGAAGCGCCGGTCGTTCACCATGATTGACACCGCCCCATAGGTGTTAGGTTCCTTGTTTAAAGTTACTACGTTGTTAGTTCGTGTGTCATGTCTAGTCTTGTCTTGTCTTGTGAACTTGAGTGATTAGATGTTTTTAAATTGTGAACTTAGATGATTTGGAGTTTGTTTGATTGCCGGAGATTTGTGGGCATGTCCACAACTTCCATAGATTTGAACCTTAAAGTTTAGATGAGGTCTTAATGCAAATGGGTTGCTTTATCATATCTCTGCTGTGCTGTTTTCTGGAGCAGCCTGTGTTCTTTATCTTGTATCTCGAAATCTGGGCTGCCAAAAATTCTAAAATTTTTGTGAAGATATCTAGACTTCTGTATATTTCAAATGTCTCTGGAATCACGTCAATATATGTTCAGGTTTGTGAGATCTAGCTGTCACAAGTTGATGTTTCTGCGTAGACTGGAACCCAGAACAGATTCGGTTTAGCTCTGTTTTTGACCATGTATATATCAGAATCTGTAAAAGTGTTCTAAATAAAAGTTGTAGCTGATCTCCTAAGATTTCTAACCATTCTTGGTACACCTCTGTTGGGTCTCTGAAACTCGAGTTATGACAGATTTACCGAACTGCTGTAATTGAATGTTGTCCAGAAAATTCTCAGCATTGTTCCTTATCTTTTATAAGCTCTCTATAATTTGGAAATCTCTAAAATTTTGCGCATTTGTTGGAAAGCAGATGGCCGCAAGAGGAGGAAGAGGCAGAGGCCATGGTCATGGACGTGATGCTCTCATAAATCCACCACCACCACCACAAAGTGACTATGGAGCAATTGATGGGAATGCAAGCGCAGTTGATGCAAGCCATGATGCAACGCTTAGACAACGAACCTGCAAGAGGACCACTGCCTATTCAAATCAGAGACAAGCATGGAGAATTCATGAAGGGTCATCCTCCAGTGTTCACTCATGCCTCAGACCCCTTGGAGGCAGACGATTGGTTGCGTGCTGTGGAAAAGCAACTTAACATAGCACAATGCAATGATCTTGAGAAGGTGTTGTATGCTTCTGGTCAACTCCAGGGAGCAGCTTAGGATTGGTGGGATTCTTTCCAGTATGGACGCCCCAATGATGCTCCTGCTATCACCTGGCAGGAATTCAAGAACAATTTCCGATCATATCATATCCCCGATGGACTAGTGGAATTGAAGCAAGAGGAATTCAGGTCACTTAAGCAAGGATCCATGTCTATGGCGGAGTATCATGACAAGTTTGCTCAACTCTCACGCTATGCTCCAAATGATGTAGCTGAGGACAAGGAGAAGCAACGCCGCTTCCTCAAGGGACTTTATGATGGACTGTAGCTCCAGCTGATGTCCAACACCTACCCTAACTTTCAGTCCTTGGTGAACCACGCTATTGTGATTGATGATAAGCGCAAAGAGATGGAAGCTAAGAAGAGGAGACTTCAAGGGCAAGCTTCTAGAAGCAACACCCACCTGCGTACCTATCCCCAGTAGGGTTTTCAGCAGAGGAATCAAGGACCATCTAACTAGGGAAACCATGGTCAGTATCCTCAGCATAATCAGTTTCAGCAACGCCCTCAGTACCAGCAATAGTTTGGTAATCAGCGCCCCCAGCAATAGACCAGCAATCCGGCATCATGCCAGGGAATGTCCAACAATGCTCCTGTGAAGAGTGGTGCACCCAATAACCCCAACACATGCTACCGCTGTGGAGAAGTAGGTCACTATGCTCATCAGTGTCTAAAGAAGCAGAACCAGCAAGGTCCTCAGAACCAGAATGGCAATCCAAAGTTCAATGCCCGACCACCTCACACTGCTAAAGTGAACTATGTGTCATCTGATGTAGCTCAGGAGATGCCTGAGGTCATGTTAGGTACATTCAGTGTCAACTCTATCTCTGCTACAATACTTTTTGATTCCGGTGCTTCGCATTCATTTATTTCACAAGATTTTGTTAGAATGCATAGCATACCATTATGTGCCATGAAAAAACCCATACTAGTAAATTCACTGGGAGGTAGTATGCTAGCTTCTTATTGGAGTCCCTCAACTAGCATTTCCTTAAGGGGGAATGGATTGGATGAAACAACACCGGGCAGTGAAACCTATTGTGTTGAGAATAGCGGGAATTGATCTTATTCTGGGAATGGATTGGATGAAACAACACCGGGCAGTGATTCAGTGTTAGGAGAGATCGGTTGTTGTGACATCACCCAATGGAGATAGAATCTATGTAGAAGTGGTAGTACAAGCTCAGCCAATAGCCACTGTGAACTAGTTGGATGGTGATGCCAATAAACAGGATCATGTTGTGGAGGAGTTCCCGGATGTCTTCCCCGATGACTTGCCAGGTATGCCACCTGACCGTGACATTAAATTCATTATTGAATTATTACTTGGAACTGCACTAATAGCTAAACGTCCATATAGAATGGGGGTTAATGAATTAGAAGAGCTTAAGAAACAACTAAAAGAGTTGTAAGAAAAAGGTTTCATATGCCCCAATTCTTCCCCATGGGGGGCACCTGTAATCTTTGTGGATAAGAAGGATGGTAGCCAACGGATGTGTGTGGATTACCGTTCACTTAATGAGGTTACTATCAAGAATAAATACCCTTTGCCAAGGATTGATGATTTGTTTGATCAATTGAGAGGAGCCTATATGTTCTCCAAGATTGATCTCCGCTCAGGTTACCATCAGCTTAAGATTCGAAACTCGGACATACCCAAGACAACATTCACTACACGGTATGGCTTGTATGAGTATACTGTTATGTCTTTTGGATTGACAAATGCACCTGCAAACTTTATGTATCTGATGAATAAGGTGTTCATGGAGTTTCTTGATAAATTTGTGGTGGTATTCATTGATGACATACTGATATTCTCCAAGACCAAAGAAGAACATGCTGAACATATAAGGTTGGTCTTGCAAAAGCTTAGAGAACATAAGTTGTACGCTAAGTGGAGCAAGTGTGAGTTTTGGTTGAAGGAGGTCTCTTTTATGGGTCATGTTGTCTCCAATGGTGGAATAGCAGTGGATCCAGGCAAAGTGCAAGATGTATTGAATTGGAACCCACCAACCAATGTAAGTGAGATTCATAGCTTTTTGGGATTGGCTAGATATTACAGGAGGTTCATTGAAGGTTTTTCCAAGCTTGGTAAGCCTATGACAGCTCTATTAGAAAAGAATGCTAAATTTGTATGGTCTAATAAATGCCAGGCAAACTTTGATGAGCTAAAGAAGAGATTGACTATAGCTCCAGTATTGATTTTGCCCAACTTAAGCAAGAACTTCTCTATATATTGTGATGCATCTCGTTTGGGTCTTGGATGTGTGCTTATGCAAGAAGGAAGAGTGGTGGCATATGCATCTAGACAATTGAGGAAGCATGAGTTGAACTACCATACTCATGACTTGGAATTGGCAGCTGTGGTTCATGCTTTGAAAATATGGAGACATTATCTAATTGGGCTTAAGAGTGATATCTATATAGACCACAAGAGTTTGAAGTATATCTTTACCCAATCAGATCTGAATCTAAGACAACGTCATTGGTTAGAATTGATCAAAGACTATGATTTGGAAGTGCATTATCATCCAGGAAAAGCAAATGTCGTGGCTGATGCACTTAGGAGGAAGAGTTATGCCAATGGACATTGGTTGACATTGCTGCCAGCAGAGTTGTGTGTTGAAATGGAGTATCTCAACTTGAGTTTTGTCACTAATGCAATGGAATTGGTGATAGAGCCTACATTGGAGCAAGAGATACGTAAAGGTCAATTGGAGGATGAAAAACTTAAGGAGATAGCGGAGAATGTAGTGCTTAGAAAGGCACCAGGATTCAGGATGGATGCGAATGGTACTCTTTGGTTCAGGAAAAGGATATGTGTACCTAAAGTGAAGGCTATCTGTGATGCAATTCTGCAAGAGGCACATGAGTCTGCTTATTCTATATATCCCAGAAGTACCAAGATGTATTGGGATCTCAAAGAGAAGTATTGGTGGTATGGTTTGAAGAGAGATGTGGTAGAGTATGTGGCTTTGTGTGACACTTGTCAAAGAGTGAAAGCTGAGCATCAAAGACCTGTAGGGTTGCTACAACCAATGAAGATTCCTGAATGGAAATAGGAAGAAGTTGGTATGGATTTTATTGTAAGTTTGCCCCGTACTCAAAGGGGTTATGATTCAATATGGGTAATAGTGGATCGACTCACCAAGGTTGCTCATTTTCTACCAGTCAGGACTACCTATATAGGTGCAAGGCTAGCAGAGTTGTATATGGAAAGGATAGTGTGCTTATATGGTGTTCCCAAGAAAATTGTGTCTGATAGAGGCACTCAGTTTACAACGCAATTCTGGCAGAAAGTACATAGATCTTTGGGGACAAAGTTGAATTTCAGTTCTGCTTACCACCCACAAACTGATGGACAGACTAAAAGGATCAACTAGATTTTGGAAGATATGTTGAGAGCTTGTGCACTGCAGTATGGTACTGGTTGGGACAAGAGTTTACCATATGCTGAGTTCTCGTACAACAACAGTTACCAGAAGAGTCTCAAGATGGCACATTTTGAGGCGCTGTATGGACATAAATGTAGAACGCCTTTGTTCTGGAATCAGACTGGTGAAACTCAAGTGTTTGGACCCGATGTCCTTAGAGACGCAGAAGAACAAGTGAGAATGATTAGAGACAACTTGAGAGTGGCTCAGTCCCGATAGAAGAGTTACGCTGATGCTCGCAGAAGAGAGTTGACTTTCGAAGTTGGAGACTATGTGTACTTGAAGGTGTCCCAATGAGAAGTGTGAAAAGATTCAATATGAAGGGAAAGTTGGCACCGAGGTATATTGGACCTTTCAAGATCCTAGAGAGACGTGGAGAAGTAGCCTATCAGTTGGAACTGCCTGAGAGTTTGTCAGGTGTGCACAATGTGTTTCATGTTTCTCAATTAAAGAAGTGTTTGCGAGTACCAGAAGGGCAGATTCCTTTAGAAGAACTTGCTGTTAAGGAAGATCTCACATATGAAGAGTATCTGATAAAGATCTTACAGACGGCAGAAAAGAGTTACAAGGAGCCAAGTTATAAAAATGAGCAAGGTATAGTGGAATCGGTATACAGAGGATGAGGCTACTTGGGAAAGAGAAGAGGAATTGCGAAAGTCTTATCCACAATTGTTTGAGTAAGCAATCATCCGAATCTCGAGGACGAGATTCATCTTAAGGGGGGTAGAATTGTAACACCCAAAAACTTCATTCTTTTAAAATAAGTAAATTTGATTTAATTATGTTATTATTGTGTGCATTCAAATATAGGAAATTAATAATTTTTGGGAAATTAAAATCAAATATAAGGTTAGTAACCTTTTGATGCATACATGCTGCTGCACCTTTATTTTTGCAATGATTGGTTTTGACCAAATTAGAATTTGGATACAAAATCAATTTGAAAATGGTTTGCTAAAACTCTAGAAAATAAAAAGAAAAAAAGGAATTTCATTTCTCCCCTCCCTTCTTCATTTCGGCCCGCTGGCCTTTTCCTCCACACCAGCCTAGCCTCGCGCGGCCTGCATCACCGGCCCGCTCGCCTTCCCCCTTTCCCCTTCCCCATTTTCTTCCTGGGCCGGCCCAGCTTGGCTGGCAACCGCCGCTGTCGCGCCCCTTCCCCGAGCCTCAGCCGCTGCCCGATCAGGCCCACGCGTCAGCGCTGTCCCCAACCTCCCGCGCGTCCCGCGTCCACGCCTGGTCAAGGCGAAACCGCCACCGTGCCCACTTCAGTCGTGGGAGCATCCTCTCCTGCACCCCGACCTCTACAAAAGGGAGCCGAACGTGTAGCCACCCACCCTGCTACCTCCCCACTCCAATTTCGCGCTCGCCCGTGCACAAGGAAGCCACAACTACCGCGCCGAAGGGCGCCGAGGGTCGCCATCCTCCCCTCCACACGGACAGCCATCCCCGAGCCGCCTCCGCATCCATTTTCCCCGCAGTGAGAACCCCCTTGCTCCCCTCTTTCTCCCCATGCCATTACTTTCAATTTTCACGGCTTCTAGAGCCCTAGCCACATGCGCCGACGAGCTCTCGCCGCCGGCCAGGGTGACCACTGCGTCGGTCCGCATCCTCCAGCCCTGTTCTTGGCCTGGGAGGGTTACCCTTCACCTCCTCTCTCCCTTGGTGCTCTCGGATGGGCAAACCATGGCCCGTAGCCCCCGTACTAATCGCGCCGGCGAGTCCTTGCCGCCGGCCATGGTGCTCCGCCGCCGGAAGCACTGTTCCCGGCCGCCGGCCTCCTTTCTCTCTCCCCCATCTCTTTTCTCTGCCGTCCATCGCATGATCAACGGTCCAGAGAGGCCGATACCCCTTCGTGGGTAATTTTGCAAAAGAGACCCCTGAGTTCGGCCAAATAGAACCTACAGTCCTCGGCCGTTTTGATTAATCCTAGATTTAATTTTATTTAAATTCGAAAATAGTTCCTTCTATTTATAGAAATGCCACTACATTGTTTTGCTCATAAAATTGTCGTTTTAGCTCCGAATTGACCCGTTCAAATTGCGTTAGATTCGTAATAAAGTTCTCTACATGTTAGTGCCACTGTTAACCATGTTTGTAACTTTTAAATTTCATGGATAGGTTTAATTAAATAAATTGCTATAGGAAACCCCGTTTAATTCATAACTTTCGTGTTTTAGCTCCAATTTTCGTGAACTTCGCGTTGACGTGATCGTAGCGAGATGTAGATTCTTTTCATAAACATTATATCTTGTTTTCTATACTGCTGGTGTACTGTTCTAATAATAGGTTTGTTTGCTTTGCATGAATGTACCTGAAATATTGTATGTTGCCGTGTTGGTCGTGTTCAGACGGTGAGGAGAACGTTGGAGACCAAGAGTTCTTTGACGACCAGCAGGACCAGTAGGAGTTCGCTAACCAAGGCAAGTATAGCATGGGATCTACCTTGATGCCTATTCATATTTATTAATTACTCATTGGCATGTGTCTAATTTTGATACCCGTAAGGACATCCTAGTGTTTGAATTATCCTGTTCCTTGTTCTCCTATGGGTTATATGCATATGGGTAGTTTGCTAGCGCTCAAAGTAACTATACATGATCTACATAATGAAATAATGGTTCTATGGAACAAAAAGATAAAATTGACTTTTAAACAACTGAATTGTAGGGTGAAGGAGCAAATGACTTTCGATCATGATGCTCTCGGCCCTCCATAAGGACTTATCTGTTGGCAAAAGCTGGGACTGATAGTGCAACCGTGAGGGTCACATGGCTCTGACTTTAGCTCAGTAATAGGACCTTTTTCTAGCTTGTTAGAGGTTACCTTTATGGCGCAAAAGGGGCTTGCCACGTTGGGTATAGGGCTGCCTCTGTTCCTATGTGTATAGCCACGATGGATATGTGCCATAGGAAAGGGGGGTTCCTACATCTGCCTACTAAGGAAACCTAGTAGCCCTAACTTGTTAGAGAAACCTATGAAATAGCTTCATAGTGTACCCCGTCCGCTCACCTTGGCAGTGATATGGGAGTAATTAACCCGGGCATATGGGAATCATGACTCACGGTGAATGTGCACAACCTCTGCAGAGGGCTATAAACTATTATAATAGCTGTGCTCATGGTCACGAGTGGCCCAGAAAACTCACAGAATAAATGGTTAATTATTGTTGTTCATTTATGATGTTCTATGATGATAATATGATACAAATGATTCTGATATCTGATCATGTGGGATTAATTGGGGCTAAAGCATAACTTGATAATAGTTGATGATAAAATCTTGACCTATCAAAAGTGTTAACTATAGTAAGCCAGTGTCATCCTTTTTGAGCTTTCATAACCCCATGTTAACTTGTTAAGTACGGGAAGTACTTACGCTTGTTTACTTTCTATATTTGGATAAAAATCCTTGATGGGTAACAGATGACAACGTGTAAGAGGAGTTTCTGGAGGACTATTAGGCTTGTGGTCAACCAGTTGACTGTCCCTGTGTTGGAGCTTTCTCGAGAGAGTTATCTTTTTATTTTCTGTTGTGTTGTATAAGACTATGTGATATCATTAATCGTGTTGTAAGATACACCGTGATGATACTTTTATAATTTGTCAACTTGTGTGTGTGACTAATCCCTAGGCACACATGAGTTTAGTGCATTCAATTTTATCCTTAAAATTGGGTGTGACATTACTTCTCGAATTTTGTGATTTTCGCAATCAAATCTAATCTGGTCGTCGTGGTGTGTCTCCTCCATAGTTGTTTTCCTGTATACCTTCATGCACAACATGCGGAGACAAACACATATCCAAAAACAGAGACAGACAACTGGTAATCATAATAAAACTTTATTATAAGGCACTTTATTACACAAGAACACATTAATCAAGGACTTTTTCTGACCTAACACACACTTTAATGTTCTAAACATCTGAGCTAAGCGATGAACCTAAACATTAAACACCAACCTAACCACTCGTGCCTTATTTTTATCTGCCCTAACTTTTATCTATTCATCTTAACAACATAATGGTTTAAGGACTCTATATTGGGTCCTAGGCTCTTGCGATGAACGTGTTCCTCATCAAGATTTTGCTCTAAAGTATGGATGATGTCGCACAAATCATCAATCCTCCTATCTAGCATAGCAATGGTCATTCTTGGGCACTTCTCAACCTGTAGGACAGATGGAGATTGTGCCTTCCTCTTTGATGGGACGACCTTGATCTGCTTCTGGCATTGCACGAACTCCATCAATGGTGGTATGAGGGATGACTGACTTGTACTTCGCACATATAACATCTCCAAATTTGTTGGTCTTGAGTCCAGTCAGCACCTCATTTCCCTTAGGAGGAAAAAGGTTGATCTCCTTCATCACCTTGATCTTTGGAGCGCCAAGATGAGGTGGGCGTAACTTGTCTTCAAGAAGTTGATGAGGCAGCAGAACGACCACCGAATGACGAATGGCTTGAGCAAAGTAGGATTGGCTTGAACGAACAGGGGGTGCTCTTGGAGGAACGACAGCGAGAGGCATAGGTTCTGCAATAGGGATGATGGCTAGAGATATATCTGTAGGTGATGGCTTCCTAGGGTTCATCCCATAGGGGATGATCTGCTTGTTGGCCATGGGAGCTAGAGAGGAGGAAAGCTTCGCTGCTGTTGGGAGGAGATGGCTTTGATGGGATGGCTATGGGGGAGGCAGAGGCTTGTTTATATAGGGGGGAAGACTTGAGGCAAGGATAAAGACCCATTCTCTATGGAGCTCGTAACAAGGAAAGATATTTTGCGTCAGAAATCTATGGGATAATGGCAAGAAAAGATCACGTAATCTCGTGAGATTTGACCGAAGGCGAGGTATGCTGACAGTGGGCCGGCCGGGCTAGGCGGCCCCACCTGTAATCCCCTCAGGGTGAGTTTTCTCGCGGTGGTTCCTAACCTTTTTCTAATCCCAAAAATTATCTTTCTGCGTTACGAGTCATTACGGAGGATGGCAGTGGTGTAAATTATGGTAAAATCAGAAAATTAACCACATCTAAATCCTCTAGAGATTTTTTAGGTTCTAGAAAGATCTTGAGACGGTGGCCATTTACCTTGAATAACGTACCTTCATCGTTTTGAAGTGTTACCGCTCCATGCGATGAAGTACTTATCACCTTAAATGGTCCTTCCCATTTGCTCTGAAGTTTTCCTTGCCTAAATAATTTAACCCTAGAATTAAAAAGTAATACCTTATCTCCGGGTGCGAACTCCTCTTTGATTCTCTTGTCATGCCATCTTTTGGTTCTCTCCTTGTAAATCATGGAATTGTGATATGCTTTTTCACACCATTCATCAAGTTCTGAGAGTTGCATCTTCCTCTTAGTTCCTACAGCTACAAAGTCCATGTTCCATCGTTTGATGGCCCAGTGAGCTTTGAATTCTAGCTCAACTGGTAGATGGCAGGTCTTCCCATAGACCAACTGATATGGTGACATTCCAAGTGGTGTTTTATAGGCCGTTCTATAGTCCCATAATGCATAGGGTAATCGATCCTTCCATGCAGTCCCCATCTCGTTGACCATTTTCTATAGAATATTCTTGATTTGTTTGTTTGATGTTTCTGCTTGGCCACTTGTTTGAGGGTGGTATGGAGTAGCGATGTTGTGATGGATCCCATGCCTTGACAAGTAACTGAGAAAATTCTTGTCAGTGAAATGAGTTCCTCCATCACTAATCACCATCATTGGAACTCCAAATCTTGGAAATATTATTTCTTCAAACATTCTCTTGGAGTGCTTTGCATCAGTAGTTCTGCATGGCATGGCTTCAACCCACTTGGAGATGTAGTCAACTACCACCAAGATGTACTCATAGTTCTTTGATTTTAGAAACGGTCCCATGTAATCAATTCCCTAGACATCGAAGAGCTCAATCTAGAGGTTGTTGATGAGTGGCATGGCATCTCTTGAATTGATATTTATGTGCCTCTGACATGCTCCACACCTCCTGATGAAGTTTTTTGTGTCTTCATACATGGTTGGCCAAAAGAATCCACTTTGCCAGATCTTAGAATGAGTGCGGAATGCTCCATAATGTCCTCCATATGGTGATGAGTGACATCGTTCAATGATCTTGATGCCTTCTTCTGCTAGTACACACCTTCTGAGTAAGCCATCAGAGCAAACTCTGAAGAGGTACGATTCATCCCATATGTGGAGATGACTTTCATAGATAAGCTTTCATTTGGTCTCCCCTGGTGGTACATATCTTGCAACCATAAAGTTAACAATATTTGCGTACCAAGGGTCAGATTTTGTGACCTTGAAGAGCATGTCATCCCACAACGAATCATTGATGGGTAGTTCCTGCAAATTCTCAAACTGCATTATGGACAAGTGATCGGCAACAAAATTTTATACTCCCTTTTTATCTTTTATTTCTAAGTCAAATTCTTGGAGTAACAAAATACATCTTATTAATCTTGGTTTAGCATCTTTCTTAGTGAGCAGGTATTTTAAAGCAGCATGATCAGTATAAACAATCACCTTAGCTCCTACTAAGTAAGATCTAAACTTATCAATAACAAAAACAACATCCAGGAGTTCTTTTTCAGTTGTTGCATAATTAAGTTGAGGTCCTGTCAGAGTTTTGCTAGCAGAAGCAATTGCATGATGTTTTTTATCTTTAGTTTCTCCCAACACTGCCCCCACAGCATAATCACTAGCATCACACATAATTTCAAGAGGTAGCGACCAATCAGGGGATTGAATGATTGGTGCAGAGATGAGTGTTTTTTAAGAATGTTAAAAGATTTCATACATGCATCATCAAATTCAAAGGGAACATCCTTGGTTGAAAGATTTGTAAGTGATCTAGCAATATGAGAAAAATCTTTTATAAAGCGGCGATAAAAACTTGCATGACCAAGGAAACTACGGATCCCTCTGATATTTACGGGAGGATGTAACCATTCAATTACTTCAATTTTAGCTCCATCTACCTCAATCCCTCTTTCAGACACTAAATGTCCAAGCACTATTCCTTCTCTAACCATGAAATGACATTTTCCCAATTAAGGACTAAGTGTTTTTCTTCACATCTTTGCAAAACCTTGTCTAAATTTTCAAGGCAATCATCAAAAGTTTTTCCTTAAATAGAAAAGTCATCCATGAAAACTTCCATGATTTCTTCAATCATATCAGAAAATATAGACATCATGCATATTTGAAAAGAAGCTGGAGCATTTCATAATCCAAAAGACATTCTATGGTAAGCATAAGTTCCATATGGATATGTAAAGGTGGTTTTGCTTTGGTCATCTGGATGGATTGGTATCTGGTGATAACCTGAATACCCATCAAGAAAACAAAAGAAAGAGTGGTTCGCCAGTCGCTCTAACATTTCATCAATGAAGGGCAACGAAAAGTGATCTTTCTTTGTTGCCTTGTTTAGTTTTAAGTAATCTATACACATCCGCCATCTAGTGATGGTTTTTTGGGGGATTAATTCATTCTTGTCATTTTTAACAACAGTCATGCCTCCCTTTTTAGGCACAACTTGAACAGGGCTAACCCACTCACTATGTGGCACAGGATAGATAATCCTGGCATGCAAGAGTTTTAAGACCTCTTTCTTAACAACCCCTCTCATCATGTTATTAAGCCTACGCTAGGGCTCCCTAGAAGGTATAGAGTTAGAATCTGTAGGGATGCAATGGATGCAAAGAGCAGGGCTGATACCCTTAAGATCTTGGAGCGAGTAGCCAAAGGCAGAACGATGCTTTTTCTAAGATAGTTAGCAGGCGTAGGGATTCTTCCTGAGAGAGTTTATCACTTATAATCATAGGAGAATCCTGATCATTATTGAGAAAAGTATATCTAAGACCAGAAGGTAGGGGTTTAAGCTCCATGGTGGGCTTAGGTGGTTCTAGCAGTTCATCTAGAGGTTCAGATTCCATAGGATTTTCATCTTCCTCCTCAGTGAAGAACTAGGCGTCATCTTCAAGGTTGGGTTCGATCAAAGATTCAAGAGATGCAACCTTAACCTCTTCCATTGGGTCTTCCTCATGAATTGGCTCACTCCCAGTATTTAGGGAATGAGTAATAGGTATAGAAAGTTTAAAGTTTTTCCCAAGTCTTATATTCAATTTCCTCGTTTGTCCTTCTTGGATGAGTCTTCCAATTGGTTGCCCTATCAACAGGTCAAACTCCAATACATCAAAGATGTAGAAGCTCAAATGAACTCTAGTTCCATTGACATGGATAGGGAGGACATACAAAATTCCCAAACTCAGGAGAATGTGTCCTAAAAGACCTTTTAATAACTTTGTTGTGGGGGTTAATGGCATGTGTTCTAATAAATCAAGAGCAAAAGATGCAGACATGATATTAATACCCACAACTAGATTGTAAAGAGCATCGAAAGGAGCTTTGTTAATTTGGCAACGAATGGATATAGAAGGTGAATCTAAATGAATCACATCAGAGGAAAGCTTTGATTCTTCTAGCCATTCATTGCTTATAATAGACACTAGCTCTTTCGTAGTCTTTTTGAGGTTTCCTCATGGTGTGGTAATTTGAGGTATTTCCATGTTCATCAAAAAGTTCATCCTCGAATTCTAGCATAAAATCCGAAATTGGAGTTTCCTCCTTTTCTGGTGGTTCAGGATTTGGGATAGCTAAAGTTGGTGATGGGTTTGGTAAAGGATCAGGTTCAGCTATCTAGGATTCTTCCTCTAATGGTTGTTCTTCTCCTTCCTTAGGGATGTTCTCTAAGATTTTCAAAAGAATGCTTCTCCCTGCATTTGCGAAGACATGCAAGAACGAGCCTCTTGAGAACGTATTAAGAAGAGTTGAGGAATCCCTATCAAGACCCATATAAAAGTGTTGAAGAATGATAGGGTCTTGAATGGCAAGGTTAGGGCCAATATTAATAAGAGTATTAAAGTGTTCTCATGTTGTGCCTTGAGATTCTTTCTTCCTTTGTTTAAAAGATAGAACCTCTGAACAAAGTTTGACTACCCTAGAGATGGGAAAGAATTGTAAGCAAAAGCTAGAACACAGGGCTCCTCAATCTCCTTGTCTACTCCTATTGGTGAGATTGTACCAACATTTAGCTTTTCCCGTCAAAGGGAAAGGAAAAAGCTTCCATCGTAAGGTTTCATTTGAAATGCCCGCTATGCATAGGCATGCATAGGTCTGCTCAAACTCATTTAGGTGGGAATAGGGGTTTTCGTCATCTTCGCCTAAAAAGGATTGTTCCTGAACCATATTAACTAAACACGGGCGTAACTCATAGCCAGGTGTTAGGATAGGCTTTGAAGACTCTTTTGGCTATAGGCTTACGCTCGTGGGTGCACCACATTGGTAGATGGGTGTGGATTCTAGATCCATGATAAAAAGAATATAAGAATAAAAGAAAAGATAAAAGTATAATACAAGGATAAGATAGGTTCAAAGTTAACTCAGCAATCCTTTCTCCGACAACGGCGCCAGAAATGCTTGTTGGTATAAATTAAGGCACACAGACTAATCCGCAAGCGCACGGATATTATACCAATGTAGCACTTCACTAGGAGTACCTAGTTTTATATCAAACTCGAGGAAACATGTGTGAGAATAACCAAATCTAACTTATCCCAAACTCACAATCAAGGCCAGATAATAGGAGTATAGAGAAGACTACTAAGGTCTTCTAATTCTAACTTCGGTAAGCTCTGTCTTCTATTGTTCAATTCTAGGGATAATACTATAGAGAACACAAGTAGAGTATGTTTCCTATAGCAATACTGTCCTGCTAGTCCTATTAACGGGAGGTGGACTACAGAGGATTCAACGAGGCTATAAAAGTCACCCTCGTGAGCTACCACCGATCCGGAAAATAGGGTACATCTATGAGTAACCAAGTCTAAGCACCATGTTTACACTATCAATACTACACTAACCCAAGAGCTACAAGGATTAAAGTACTCAAAAGAGAGTCGCAAACCTGAAGAACAATATGAACAAGATGATTACTTGAATTAGAAGTCGATTACTAGAGAAATCTCAGAAGCAAGCTCAAGAAAAACTTGATTCCGCCAGGTACAAGCCGTAGAGAGAGCACTGACAGGCCAGGACTCCTCTAGAACTCTTCCCTCACACTCTATCTCTCTATTTCTAGAACTAGACTAGATCCTATGGAGAACTAATCTTCTCTTGATTGCTATGCTCTAATCCTGGTGGACATATGGAATTAGTGTTTCTGGCTCTTCAGCTCTTAGGATCAAATGAGCAATGCCTCAGGAGGGGGTGTAGGCCTGGTTATATAGCCCTGGGGGTGCAATGTTAGCCCTTGGATCAAACTGACTTAAGCAACGGCTGAGATGCGTCCTCAATGGCGGTGGGGAACCGACATTCGTAGCTCGCTGATAGGTGGGACCCACAGGGGCTAGCTAGCCTACAGGTGTTACCGGTCGGCCCCACATGTCAACCTCCTATCCCCCGCTTTGGTGATGTGGCTTCTGGTCCCTTCTAGAGTCTTCCCATGTGGGTGCCGTGGTGGAATTCTGTATTTTCCTTTGATGATTAGGTCCCCCTTCGCGGTTTTCTGATAAAACCCTGCTATAAACACAGATTCACCAAAACTCGTGGAATTTATTAGTTTAGACCCCTAAGTCTAATTTGGTGATTCATTTATACCCTTTTGCATGTTTGACTGATGGTTAAATGTGTATGATAACTACCGTCAACAGTGATTAGGGATGAAAACGGTACGGGTATTTTTCGACCGTATTCAAAACCGAATCCATTTAGAGGGGTTGAGATCTGTCCGTATCCAAGTCCGGATATCCAACATCCGATACTATATCCGTATCCAAATACTCAAATCACATATTTATGATGTCGATATCCAATCGTATCCTATCCGACATAGTTGACACTATCCGTATTCGAATCCGAATCCAGACAAAAATATGAAAACAAATGTAATATCGGTGATATCCGTCCGTATCCGATCCGTTTTCATCCCTACAATGATTAACCGCCGGTGGGCTCGGCGACTCTATATTTATTTCTTGTCTATATGCTATTGTTGGAGGATGTCACTTATGCTAGCAATGTATTTGAAAATTATATTATCTGTAATCATTTGAAAGATATGTTGTTATCACTAATCGGTTTTGAAACTCAAACTTGTACTATTAATTGCGAACCCACTTGTAATATTATTTCCGCTACAACTCCGTGTATGTGATGTGTATTTTCTTAATCATACGATCTTGGTTGTAAAGTTGATTTACCGAGGTCCTTCATGACACTCGGTGGTCTACCGGGTTTATATAAGTGAAAGTACGTGCATGTCAACATGTTAGCGGGGACAGCCGTACTTGATCTTGTATAAATTGGGTAGTTTTGTCACAGCTGGCATCAGAACAAGATTAAGCATAATACTGTCATGCACATGGTTCTAAACACAAAGTTTTGGTTTTAAAAAGCCTATTTTGACTAAAACTTTAGCTACAAGCAAGTTTATCAAAACTAATTTGCAAAAACTATGCTAGTGATAACCTCCAGTTAAGCCCAATTAAGAACTACTTGGTGGCTTAGTAAGTACTAACTTTGGGGATTTACTTTCTTGCAATTTTTATTTCATCGTCCATACGGCGTGCTATAGTATGGATGCCATTCTCTTGTGTGGTAATGTATAGACCAATATACCCCTACGCCCAGGTAAGAAGGTAAGTTGATGAGTGGCATGATCGCAAGATGTGAGCATGCTGTCAGGGAGAGCTAGCTTTGATACGACTGTATATGCATGCTTGCATGTGTGTATGGTTCGTATTTAATTGTGGGTAGCAAATTTAATCATCGGGTAGCTTTGATACAGAAGTATATATATTGGGATATATATATAGAAGTATTTAGTTCACTGCTTTTAGATATATTGCTGCTCTTGAACATTCAACTTAGAGATCAGACTTTTGTTTCTGTTCATATATCTTGTGGGGTTGGGTTGAAATGAAATTTTCTGTAGGTATGCTAACCACGAATGCGTAGATTGAATGTAGTCGATGACTAGCTATATATCGAGAGGTATGTGTTATGCCATCGATATAGAACGTAATTGCCACCTTAGGCTGGCAGGTTTGTGAGGACGAATAGGACAAAGTATGCATCATCATGATTGTTGCTTTATGCATATCTATGCTCCTCTCACCTTTATTCTAATAATAAGTAACTTGCGATCGATGTAATGTTACTATCTTCCTTGTGTGAAGCTAGACAGAAATGCCTTGCTCCATGCCGCTTGAACAGTTGTGCTTGAAGATAGTGTGTGATTAGCTTTGCCTTGTAGGTTTGCTTGCAAAGGAATTAGATGATAAGTTGGTAGTTAGCAGAAACCTTAATCTTTTGAAAACTAAAACTTCTCATGGCACCTTGTTAGAAGCCTGCACATGCTTTCTTTTAATTATAATGTTAGGTTCTTGATTTCAAGCTATCTTCACATTAGTTCCTTAGCTATATATGTGAGTGCATGAGTTGTTATCAAGCCTTATCATGGTGCTCATCTCGTAGTTGCCTATAAGAAGACCTCCTTACTTAAAAAGACATGAGCCTACGAGTGTGTTTGCTAACCTAACACCGCTAAGTTCTCTCAAATGCTAACTCTTGCCTAGGGTATGTCCATGTGCCTATTGGTGAGGCCATGCCCAAAACCCTTTTAACTCCTGTGCTACCTATCTTAAAAATCATCTTGTCCCTAAAAGACTTGACCATATCCACAAGCGTAGTAGCACGTCCCGCATCATGCTCCTTGTACTTAGAACCGATGTGTTGAGTTGCTGCAGATGAATGCTTGTGATCTAGGTAGTGCCATAGTTGCCACCCCTTTTGTCCTCAGTTAGCATACGAGTGTTATCTTGGAACGACGCCCAAGTTATGTTAATCTCATGGTTGCCATCTCCAATTAGGTTCTCTCTCTTAGGAGCCTAAGCCTGTAGACGTGGTTGCTGACCCTTGCATGTTGTCCTGCAAAGACCTATATCCGTGCCTTTGCTTGATGCATAAGCCCTAGCTTAGTTCCTATAAATGTGTGCATATGGCGTGGATGTCCTACACCCTTTTTGTGAATACCCTTGTTTGATTGACCAACCAAGTTAAGTTCTCGCTAATGCCAGCCTTGGACCATGGTTATTCCTTACCAGTTGTTGATACCATACCCAAATCCATGTTGGACCTCCTAGTTGCCTCTCCCAAAGGTGAGCTAGTGTAATGTAATCTCTCCTTATCGTGGCCTCGAAATCTTTTGCTTGCAAATCATGAAGCTACCTTATCAACTCAATCCTTGATCGGTATTATCGGTTTTGCCCTTGAAGTTGCTTAATCCATCTCCAACTTCCCAAGTCTCTACATGTTATTAGCCTTGATCTCATGTTAATTAATTATCTGGTAGATCCATTGGCGGACACAAGGCGTATATGGAATTAAAGCAAGAGTCTCATGCTCAGTTGTCTTCGTTAGATAATCTAGGGTCCCTTGAGCTATGTTTTGATCTTCGGATCACCTCCTTGTTGACTCTTAACCTTGTGACTACCTTTGCTTGCTATCCCTCATTTGCATAGTGCTTGCTCCTATGCAACCCAATTTGTGCCACGTGTGATTTCTTGTAGGTTGTATGTTCAGTAATGGTGTCTTGGTTAATGACTAACGGTGCCGCGATGGAACCTAGGGCCTCCTTGTGGTTGGCCGGCACATGGTTGTGCTACTAGGTGTGCGCTGGTATCGAGGTTCCTAACCATGATCCATTATGGAACTACACCGATAAGTTATCTTCTCGTGAGTTTTCCTTGGTTATCTCTCCTCATCCTATCAGAAGACCCTTATAGCGGACCGGACGCAGTAGAACTTCCTTCTGAAGTCGTTCGAAGGATAACCTTTGAAGAACAGGTCACCGACATAAGCGTTAACGGACTGCAGGAGGTGGTAGACAAGTGACTCTACTCGACTGTCCCTATAATGACGTCAGTCATCTAGTAAACAACTTATGTCATCTCTGTTGGATCAGAAAGGTATACAACACTTAACATTGTACAAGTTATCAGTCTAATGATAATGGATGGAGATATTATGTGCTGTAATAGGCCACCTTGTGTTCAGGATTTCTCTGCCCAAATCCTCAATCCTTCAAAGCTAAGTAGCCTAATGATATCGCTGATGTTGGGAAACGGATGACATGCTTCTCTTCCCTTAAAAGTCTTTTGCAACGAATCTCGGGGTGAGATTCCCATAAGGGGGGAGGGCTGTAACAACTCAGGTGTTTGTCACCAGTTAAGCAGTGGGTTTGAGCTCAACATGGTAGGTTAAGTGGTGATCATGATCTCTAGTTCATAATCTTGAAGGTGGTGATGGAAGTGTTGAGGTCAAAACCTATGAAAATGGGCCCCAACTTGAACTTGGACATGATACACTTTGCTTACATGATGACCCTATTCAAAGGTACGCCTGAGTAATGTTAAAGGTGCCCCTTTCATGTGCCTCACATACAATTCCATCTACATTGACTATTGAAAAAGTTTCATAAAGTTTGGAGCCAAGAAGTCACATGAAATGATAAGTTATAACCTTTCTGGAATTGCTTCATCAGGTGAATGGGAGCATGGAAAGTTGACCAATGTACACGGGGCGGTCGGTTAACCAGACCTCATGTAAAAAAAGATTTCCACATGAGGTTTTTGCTCCCTTATGAAAATATCCCATCATTTCTACAGTAGTTATCATTTTAGTGGCGGTTTATCTAGCTGCTTTGAAAAAAATGCTTTTTATTAATAGTGTGTTTTAATTTTCTGCGAAAGAAAATAAAACAAATTCAAACAGACAACAGGACTTTGTGCGCTAGGGTATATGCATGTATATATGAAATTGTTTCATACATTTCTCACTAACAATATTTTACGGGTAAGGTCTCCGAGTACGATGAAAGCAATCCAAGTTTGTGGACAAACAAAACAACAAGACATATGTACGACGTAGTCGTGATCAGGAGGAGCACGAGATAGGTAACCATGGAACTTAATATACATTCGGCAGTTGCACGAGGCACTGCGTATACATGGTTGACCAACAAGTAGGTGAAGATGGTAGAAATATTATTTTCTCCAGCAATAGGCATGTAAAATATTTAGAAAAAAAAAATGTAGGCATGTACTACTTTTGCTCCAGGCTAACAAGTAAGGTGGGGCATAGCGCAATCGATGGCAAGCCACTCTTGTCGAGATTGCTCCAGGCTGCAACCACCTCCTCGACGCCGACGGGCGACGACCACACCAACCCGCGTTGTTGTTGGACGTGCCCATCGATCCGGCAATGAGTTCTTGAGTAGGGGGATCTAGCAGCCGCACGGTGCGGCCACCGGCGAGTGGGAGAAGCAGCGTTGTCAGAGCTCACCCTTGCTGCTGGTTCACATCATCGACCACAACCATGTCATTACCCTAACCAAGCAATGGCGGCCCAGACCTCTTCCTGCAAATCCTCGTGGTATTCCTCGAAGGCGGCCTCCCTGTAATAATATATAATCCTTGTGTTTTCCTCAAAGGCAGCCGAATCTGTGCAGGAACAGACATAACGTACTCTTCTCGCGTTACCTCGTGCTAGGCCTTACCTGACCCTATCAGCACACGATATATGACAAGCCATGTACATCCGGAACCGTGGATTTTGACGGACGAAGTGGGTAAGGGTATTTTATAGAAGTAAAAAGCAGGTTGAAAGAAACGTTTTACTCTTTAACATTACTAGGCTAGTACAGAGACGGCCTTTACTTTCGGTGGGGAACCCCCTCTAGTCCCGGTTCCCCACCCGGGAGCAAGCATCCGGGACTAAAGGGGTCCTTTAGTTCTGGGTCAGGAACCAGGACTAAAGGGGGACCTTTAGTCCCGGTGGGTAACACCAACCAGGACTAAAGGTGCCTCCTGACATGCAACGAGGCCGGCACCCTTTAATCCCGGTTGGTAATACCAACCGGGACCAAAGGTTATTTTTTTTTCTTTTTTTTTCTTTTCATTTTTTTGTTTTCTTTTCAAAATTGGTTTTCGAAGTCGTATTAGTATGTTTCGGTTCAAGCACAATGAACGTATTAAATGACACAATTCAAGCATAGAACTATATATATATATATATATATATATATATATATATATATATATATATATATATATATATATATATATACATGCATGCATGCATATGTGTATTTTATATTATATTATTTCATGTGCATATATTACAAAAGATTGCATTACAGTTGTTGTGATATAACAAGTTTCCTCTCATCCTCTAGCTTGGCTTCTATGGTAGTGTTGGGTCGAAGTAGAACTCGCCCTTGGAATCGATGACCTGGTCATTAAAAAATCCGGCTATAGACTCTTGAATTGCTTTGATCTGGTCTTGTCGTATGACCTTTTCCTCCAACCATCGAGCCTACAGGTTTGAATTAAAGGAAAATAAATTAATATATGTACATACATACATACATACATATATATATATATATATAAAGACATAGTAACACAATCAATAATAATAATTAAATGAATATATAGTGTATTTTTAACGTACTTTGAGTCTCTCTGTAGGAGTTCTTTGGGAGAACTCCTTAATAAACTTGCAAACATAGTAACCACAGTAGTTGTTCTCCTGTTCCTGCCTCAGACACCACTTTACGAAAAAAAGATTTGTCATCCAATCTGGTGATCCGGTGAAAGCTATATGTTTAATTAATAAAGTTGATGCGATTTAGGGGACTTACTTTCAAAGGGATTACATTCAGTGGCGCTTTGCATTTTCCCATGTGTTGCTTCTCAATAAAGGTTTTCCAAACACTGCCCAATAAAAAATTTGCCACGTCATCAGATATAGTTAATCATCATGTTTGTGTGTATATATATAGTTGCTAGAGATACCGAAATTACCTCTGGATAATATCTATCATATCTTGGTAGTCTTGTTGTGGTTTTCTCATCGAGTCATATATTATCAAGTGACTTTTCACCAGATCGATGTCCATCAATATCCAGTGATTGCTGCATGTGTTTATAGGATATAACGCATAACACTCATTAATTAACTAGAATCAACATATGAGCCATTAAGGATGATCGGCATTATTAACACTCACTTGAAGTTGTAGGGAAAGAGTATATCCTTCTTTTGGCGTTGGTTCACTAAGAAGTTCATGAGGTTACTCTCTGACTCAGACTTTCAATTAGGCTTTGGAGTAACTGGGTCTTTGAATACTATATGAGGATCAACAAAACTAATTTCATTGTAGTCTTTCTTTCTGCGCTCTGTCATTGTAAATCTGCATATATATAGTACTTGTTAGGATAATTTATATGCATATACACACATATGATGAGTTTAATAATAGATCGAAATAATTATTACTTACAGGCAATAGCAGCTAATGATAACTTTGTCCAGAGAGGTCAGGTGGCATAGTTGATGAAATTCTGTAAAGTAAACATACATAACATCATCGCCACGGAACCAATGTTCGTCTCTAATTCTGACACCAACGCAGAAGTCTCCACCGGTAGACGCCTGCATGTACCACTTGTTTAGCAGGTACATTTGTGTCCCCAGATCACCTAAGGCTTGAGGGTTGTATAGACTCTGGCCTAGTACAATTTTTTTCTTCCAAATATCAACCTCCGCCGCACTCTCAATGTTTCCATCACCAAACATATGGTAAAGGTCGAGACCAGTCTCTTCAATAAATTTACCAAGGTGATCCAAATCAACATCCGAAGGTATGTTTGTCTGATGCATTAATCCTAAATTCGAACCATATTCATTACCAACAACTAGCGGGGGGGCTGATTGGTGCGATTGTTGTCCGAGTTGTGCAACTCCTTTCCCTACCCGCTTCTTTTTCTGTGCCGCCTCAATTGACTTGGTGAGAGTGCGGTCATAGTCCGTTAACATTGCTTTGGACGGCTTACGAGATTCCCGCTGTTGTTGCTGGTAAGAAGCCACCTTTTTTCTTAGAATATCTGGAGCTACGAAGAAGTACGGTTTCTTCGGGTTACTCCTTGCTTCTTGATCCTTTTTAAGTTTGTCATAGAATCTAGACATATCTTTTTTATATGCATCAGTTACTTCTTCCTTCTCTTCAGATATTATTTTGGGAATAGCTCTTGGTTTCACGGTGGCATTCTTTGCCGGCGAGGGCTGGTTCTTCGTTTGCGGGGCTGGCCTCTTGCTAGTACTTGGCTTCTTGGTAGGCGGGGGTGGGGGAGGCGTTGGAGACCTCCTTGGAGGTGGTGGCAGCGGCGTTGGAGACCTCCTTGGAGGTGGCGGCTGCGGCGTTGGAGACCTCCTTGGAGATGGTGTGGATGCAGCCTCGCCTTCCAACACATTGTCATCGTACAGAGCACTATGATGATCTGGCGATTGAACAATTGGACTTAGGTTGGGGGAGGATCTGCTACAAAAAAAGGAATGACATATTATTATGAGCAGATTGTTAATTATTTAAGCCAATATAAATTAATGATGTAGTGTTTTCATCCACACCTATGGTGAGGTAGTTCAGGAGGAGGTCGAGGCGACCTCCCGGGAATGATGATGTAGCGCTTGCACCATAGAATGAATGTCTTCTCTTCTTCTCCTAGAGTCTTCTCGCCATCACCTCCAGGAATGTCAAGAGGCAAATCACTAAAACCTTTTTCAGCTTTATCTACTGAGATGGTAGCATATCCTTCTTGGATTATATTCCCATGAATCCTTGGTGTCTTGGTTCGGTCGATAGGATTAACAAGACTGATAGCCACCTTGATTGTGGAATTCCCCTTCGGAATGTGTAGCTCACACGATGTACAAGGTTCAGTGATGTCATCCACAGGGAAGCGCAGTCATGTGTCCCCTTGATTTGGTATCTCCGTGGAAGCACAGTTGCTTTTCAACTGAGCAGATTGGCTAATGTTGATTCCTAGCTCTGATGCCTGCTTGCTTGCACTCACTGCTATTTGCACTTGCCTTCTGATTTCCTCCTGCATTCTCGCTTCAAGGTTTTTTTCCCGCTCCTGTGCTTCATGCACCGCTTCCTCCAACCTCTGGAGCCATTGTGCCTCTTCTTCCTTCTTTCTCTGGTGGCTTCTATAGGAAGATCTGTCCTGAGGGAATCCATGCTCCCATGAGACACTTCCTTTGCCTCTAGTTTGGCCACCATGTTCAATAGTCCCCATGGCATATGTCAGTTCATCCTTCTCTCTGTTGGGCCTGAACGTACCACTAGCAGTAGCTCTCTGAGCATAAAACAATCTTTCTGCTGCTTCTTGCAGTCTTGCACCATAAACGCACTTCCCTGTCTCCTGGTCCAGTGTTCCCCCATGAGTAAAAAACCAATTCTTTACACGCTCTCCCCACTCGAGTGATTCTGGTGTGATACCCTTGGCAAGAAGGTCTGCTTCCATTTTGTTCCACTTCTTAATGGTAGTCGGGTAGCCACCTGATCCCAAGTTATGGTGGTATGTCTTCTGTTGGGCATTACGTTGGTTCTTTATCACCCGACTCACACCCTCTTTCGACGTCTTGTACTGTACAAACTCATCCCAATAGGGCCTCTGCTTTGAGATCGGGCCTGGGACAGTGAAATCTGGTGCTATGTTCTTCTTGACATACGTCGTGTATAGGTGTTTCTTCCAAGTCTGAAACTGGGTGGCCATCTTCTTCATTGCCCAATCCCTAACTTGCTCCTTCAATTCATCACCATCTATTATATCATCATAACCATCTGTTTGGAGCGTGAAATGTTCCAAGACATCATTCCAAATTAACGTCTTGTCACGATCGGAGACAAAAACAGATATGAGGAGCATTGGTCTTCTTCCATTCGCGGGTACTGATCGGGAGCCGGTCCTGTACAAGGTAACCACAGTGGTGCATGAATTTCATTTTATTTGCCCCCCCCCCGGTTCGCCTGTATCCACATTGAACTCCGAGATGATGAAGCGGCCCTCCAATGGCTTTTTGGGACCTTGAACATTTTTACTCTTCGTTGTAGTTGTTGATGTCGATCCAGAGGGCTACAAAACATAAACATTATTTTTAATGTCATGAGCACACATAAGACATATGATAATATATATAGCTAATAATAAAAAAATATATACTTGGCCAATATGTTGTTGCTCATTTTGTTCAAGAGCTAAGTACTGACTCCCGTCATCTGCATCCTCTTACACGTTATTTTTAGCACCATCATCGCCGGCAACTTGAGTGCCAGTGTTGATCAAATTCATCATCAACTCCTCCTCATCCATGTTTCTCGGATCGGCCATCTAGCTTCAAAAAACAAAACCAATATATAGTACATCAAATCTTTGCTTACATGCGTAAAATCTATGAACAATATGCATTATTAAATCTTGCCCCTCGGTCACGAACGCAATTCACCACACTAGGGCGAACTGCGTCGGTACTAGGGCGAATTAGGGCTATACATAAACAGTCGAGGGCGAATTGCGTCGGTGACTAGGGCGAACCATGTCGGTGACATCAATAATGCGGTTCGCCCTAGTCACCAACGCAATTCGCCCTAGTGTGATTGTTTAGCGTTAACGATAACGATAATACGAATGTTGCTCGACTAGGCCGCGAGAGAGGGCGGTGTGACCAGAGTGGCGGTGCTCCGCTCCGCCATATATATGTTTGTACACATGGGTGAACGAGGGCGGCGGTGCTCCGCCGTATAAACCCTAAACCCTAGGGCGAACGAGGGCGGCGGTGCTCCGCCGTATAAACCCTAAACCCTAGGGTGAACGAGGGCGGCGGTGCTCCACCGTATAAACCCTAAACCCTAGGGCGAACAAGGGCGGCGGTGCTCCGCCGTATACATAGAAACGCATGGGCGAACGAGGGCGGCGGTGCTCCGTGACGTATATATACATGCATATGAATACAAATGACGAAAACATATGGATCACGATCGAGGACAAGGACGTACGGCAAGACGAGCGGCGTGGTCTCGATGTCGGCGCAGAGTGGGCCGGGGCGGTGGTCGGTGTAGCAGAGCGGGTCGGGCCGTGTCGGCGTGGTGGCGACCGGCGTCGGGGGCGCGCACACTGCGGTCTCTGCTGACGACGACGACATGAGGCGGGCCGGGCCGAGGGCGGTGCTCGGCGCGAACTGCTAGGGGCGGCGGCGCGGTGGAGGCGGCCGGTGTGCTGACCTGCGCGTCGGGCTGGGGTGGTGGAGGTGTGGCCCACGCGTCGGGCCGGGGCGGGCAGCAGCTGGCGCCGCGAGGTCGTCGGCGTGCGGCGGAGGGTGGCACGCGGGCGCGCGTGGTGGAGGGCCGCACGAGGTCATCGGCGCAAGGTCGTCGACGGCCGCACGAGGCGAGGCGCGGGCTGATGCGTGGGGGCCGGGTGATCGGCGTTGGGCGGGGTGGCGACCGGTGTGCGGTAGCATCGGTGTTCGAGGTGGGGTGGCAACCGGCGTGCGGCAGCGATAGGCATGCGACAGCACCGGTAGGGGAAGATGAATCTGCGGCGGCGCGAGGAAGAAGAGAGAAAGGGTGGCGGTGTTCGACGAGGAAGAAGAGGAGGGGATCGATCTGCGCCAGGCACTAGCACTTATATACCACGGAGATTTACTCCCGGTGCCAGCCACCAGCCGGGAGTAAAGGTCCTTTACTCCCGGTGCATGTTACCAACTGGGAGTACCTTTACTCCCGGTTGGTAACACGCACCAGGAGCAAAGGTTTTTTTTTTGGCGGGCCATGAAACTGCAGCCCACCTTTACTCCCAGGTGGGCTTCCCTCTCGGGAGTAAAGGTGGGCTGTAGTTTCGTTTCCCGCATGTTTTGAGCAAATTTTTTTAATAGAAATGCAATAGTCTTGTTAAATACATAGTAAATTAAATAAAAGGCATAAAATTATTTTGTTAAAAATATAGATTTTCTTTTTCTTTATTGCACATAGGAAAAATCTATAGCCTAACTTTTTTTTATTTTTTGTTATAATTATAAAACATAATGTAACTAATATCTATTATTTCATTAATGCAAAAATGTAGTGTTTAATTAAAATTATTAAAACTATTGGTTTTGGACAGGAAATTTGTTTTCACATCATTTTAACGTTAATATTTTAATTTTTCATCACTCAATATCCTAATTTAACTTTTCGAGAGAGAAATCCCCCCAAATCAAACATTGATTTAATTTGAAACACGACATAATAAACATCTGAATTCACAATTATTACATAATATCTCAAACACACACTACATTAAATCACTATATCATCAAGTGGGCACAGCAGTGAACTTCTTCTTTACGTATGTCCCTTGGTTATGATCGCGTCGTAACCATGGAGTGTCCTCATCATTTACCAAGATGCTAGGGTCTTTGTTCACTTTGAAGGGCGGAATTCGGTCATCCTTTTCATAATCTTCTGACATGTCTGACTTGTCCTCAATTCCCACGATGACTCTTTTCCCTAAAAGAACTATGTGGCGCTTTAGCTCTTTGGTTGAGTCATTATTGTTTTTCCCTCTTTTTGGTTTGGTAGACATATCATTGACGTAGAACACCTGATTCACATCCTTAGCAAGGACGAATGGTTCATCTTTGTACCCAATATTACTAAGGTCTACTATTGTCATTCCAAACTCGTTGTCTACTGTTACCCCACCTCTGGTCACCTTGACCCATTAGCACTTGAACAATGGGATCTTCAAAGTAGGTGCATATTCTAGTTCCCATATTTCATCTATGTGGCCATAATATGTCTGCTTATTCCCATTCGGGTCTGTGGCATCTATGCGGACACCACTGTTTTGGTTGGTACTCCTTTTATCTTGGGCTACTATGTAGAATATGTTCCCATTTATCTCGTACCCTTTGTATGTGATGATATGCCATGATGGTTGCATAGCCAATAAATACAGTTGCTCATGGATGCTCTCATCACCTTGACATTTTTTTCACAACCAACCGCTAAAAGTTTCCATGTGCTTACGCGTAATCCAAGCTTCAGTCTTCCCTAGAAACTCAGATCGTAAGAGATCCTTGTGTGTCTCAATATACGGATCTACCAAAGAGGAGTTCTGTAGAACTATGTAGTGCGCTTTATTAAAATAATCATCCTCCATACCAATATATGTTTTCCTCCCTAGTGTCCCCTTTCCGCTTAGTCTCCCCTCATGTCTCGATTCAGGAACACCAATCGAGTCAAGGTCGAGAATAAAGTCAACATAGAACTCAATGACCTCTTCTGTTCCATAGCCCTTGGCGATGCTTCCTTCTGGGCGAGCACGGTTGTGAACATATTTCTTCAGGACTCCCATGAATCTCTCTAAGGGGAACATGTTGTGTAGGAACACAGGACCGAGAATGAAAATCTCCTTGACTAGGTGAACTAGGAGGTGTATCATGATATCAAAGAAGGAAGGAGGGAACACCAACTCAAA
This sequence comes from Miscanthus floridulus, assembly GCF_019320115.1. Taxonomy (NCBI): domain Eukaryota; kingdom Viridiplantae; phylum Streptophyta; class Magnoliopsida; order Poales; family Poaceae; genus Miscanthus; species Miscanthus floridulus. The sequence goes on from NC_089597.1 coordinate 103,926,603, forward strand.
GCTGACGAGACATTGAACCACATCATTCTGTAGTTTAGCTAGATCAGTTGGATCAATTGCCTTATGAGAAATTGCATTGAGGAATGCACGTAGCTTCATGGTGGCTAGACGTACATTTGGAGGTAGAATTCCTCTTAATGCAACCGGAAGTAATTGCGTCATGAGAACGTGACAGTCATGGGACTTTAAGTTACATAATTTCTTCTCTGGCACATTCATAATACCCTTTATATTCGAGGAGAATCCAGATGGTACCTTGATGTTGTTTAAGCATTCAAACATGATTTCCTTCTCCTCTTTGCTTAGAGTGTAGCTGGCAGGATGTAAGTAATGGCGTCCATCATCTGTCTTCTCTGGATGCAGGTTATCTCTTTCTCTCAAACAACGCAGGTCCTGTCGTGCTTCAAATGTGTCCTTAGGCTTTCCATACACACCCATGAAGCCTACTAGGTTCACACAAAGATTCTTTGTCAGGTGCATCACGTCGATCGAGCTGTGGACCTCTAGGACTTGCCAATAGGGTAGCTCCCAAAATATGGACTTCTTCTTCCACATGGGTGCGTGACCGTTAGCGTCGTTCAGAACAGGTTGGCTGCCATGTCCTTTTCCAAAGATGACTTTCACATCATTGACCATATCGAGTACATCCTCACCAGTTCAGTTGCGAGGCTTGGTAAGGTGGTCTGCCTTCCCTTTAAAATGCTTGCCTTTCTTTCTTACGGGGTGATTTGTAGGAAGAAATCGATGATGGCCAAGGTACATGACCTTTCGACATTTTTTCAAGAATACACCTCTAATATCACCGAAGCAGTGTGTGCATGCATTATATCCCTTGTTTGACTGTCCTGAAAGATTACTTAGAGCAGGCCAATCATTGATTGTTACGAACAACAATGCTCGTAGATCAAAGTGTTCCTGTTTGTACTCATCCCACACACGTACACCTTCTTTATTCCACAAAATGAGAAGTTCGTCAATAAGTGGTCTCAGGTACACATCGATGTCATTGCCAGGTTGCTTCGGGCCTTGGATGAGCACAGGCATCATAATGAACTTCCGCTTCATGCATAACCAAGGAGAAAGGTTGTAGATACTTAGAGTAACAGGCCAAGTGCTATGACTACTGTTCTGCTCTCCAAAAGGATTGATACCATTTGTACTTAAAGCAAACCTTAAGTTTCTTGCGTCATTTGCAAACTCTGGGAATTCTCTGTCGATTGCTCTCCACTGGGACCCATCAGCAGGGTGTCTCAACATATTGTCTACCTTACGGTCTTCTTTGTGCCATCGCAACAATTTTACATGTTCTTTATTTCTGAACAGACGTTTCAAGCGTGGTATTATAGGAGCATACCATATAACCTTGGTAGGGATTTTCTTCCATGGACGTTCGCCCTCAACATCACCAGGGTCATCTCGCCTGATCTTATACCGCGATGCATGGCATACCGGGCATGCATCCAATTTCTCGTACTCTTTGCCATGGTACAGGATACAGTCATTAGGACATGCATGTATCTTCTTGATTTCTAGCCCCATAGGATAGACAACTTATTTTGCTTCGTAGGTAGTGGCGGGCAATTCATTGTCCTTCGGAAGCATCTTCTTTTGGATTTTTAGTAACTCTCCAAATCCCTTGTCAGATACACCATTCTTTGTCTTCCATTGCAGCAATTCTAGTGTGGTTCCCAACTTTTTCTGCCCTGCATCACAAGTTGGGTACAACAATTTCTTGTGACCTTCTAGCATCTGCTCGAACTTGATCTTCTCCTTTTCACTTTCATATTCTCTTTGTGCGTCATGAATGACCTGACAAAGATCATCAGCAGGCTCATCTTCTGCAGCTACCTCTTCTTCAGCTTCTCCCAATACAGTATCATTGAAGCACGCACCATCGGGAATAATATCATTGCCGTCACATTGTTCTTCTTCACATTCTTCCATTACAACACCGGTTTCTCCGTGCTTCGTCCAACAAATATAGTTTGGCATGAACCCAACTTGAACAAGTGTGAATGAAGAGTCCTTGAGCAAGGATATTCCACCGTATTCTTACATATGGCACATGGGCAGCACATGAAACCGTCGCGTTTGTTGGCCTCGGCCGCATGTAACAAAGAATGCACGCCGTCAATGAACTCTTGGGAGCGGCGATCAGCATTGTACATCCAATGCCGGCTCATCTGCATTACATGATATAAATACCATATTAAAACCTAGATCATAATTAATTATTTATACAACATGCGTGCCACCACAAAAGGTACAAATTTATGAAAGCATCGCTACAATGTAGACAATCCCAACTACCACTAAAAGAACTAAAGCTAAAATACATTTCAGGAGCACAAGGATTTCGTGACCAATCTCAACTAAAACAGACAGATCCCCTGATTGTGCAACATCTTTGGGCTTCTTCGGATGGATCACTGCCTCATTAGCTGCCATATCTGCCTGTTGTGAAAGATATTTTTGCACGAGTTCAACATACTCTTCCTCCTAGTAGAAGCCTGAACATCGTCCACTGCCATCCCACTGAAATTAAAACAAAAAATTAGAACTTTAATCACAACCATCATGAAAATAGGTATAAACTAACCATAATCATAAAATACGATAAAATAACTCACATTGCGATCCGGACACTTGTAGAAGATACGACCATTGTTGGGACCCTCCTTCTTCACTCGGTACTCCATCACAATCTTCGTCTCATCATGACACTTGCCGCATGAAATGAGAGGGAGGCCTGGCCTAAGTCGCTTTGGAAACCCATGAGAGGCCGAGGACCCCGAAGCAGTTGCCATCTACTCTCTATACTCATTTTTTAATACACTATAAATTTCTCATTTTATAAACAAATAAAATTAAGAAACTATAAAATTATCTATATCTCTAAACAATGAAGTGTGCTATGCATGCTAGAAATAAAAAGTGAATACTAATTTTAAATACCTACTTTAACCTTTCTTCATCCAAATATGCAAACTATAAGTTATTTTGAGCTCAAATTGTTTACAAATAAAAAAAACACCATAAAAACAATATATATAGTGAACAATATGAGATAAGCCAATGATGAAAAATGAGAGTATGAGATTGGTAACCTTTACAACTGAAGAATCGACGGAGGAATCAAAGAAATCGACGGAGGAATCGAAGAATGGATGGAGGAACAATGGAGGGAGGAAGCAAGAACACTAGTGCAGTGAGCTTCAAAATGTGCTGAGCTCGGGCCTCCTCGGGCTCGGGGAGGAAGAAGGAGACGGCCGGGATATAAAGTGGGGACCTTTAGTCCCGGTTGGTGGCTCCAACTAGGACTAAAGGTAACTTTCCAACCCCCGGCGCAGCCACGGCCCGGGAGTAGACCTTTACTCCCGGTTGGAGCCACCAACCGGGAGTAAAAGTCTACCTTTAGTCCTGGTTGGTGGCTCCAACCGAGACTAAAGGTCCCTGCCACCTCTGTCTGGCGCAGTAGCCGTTGGGCAGGGACCTTTAGTCCCGGTTGGATCCACCAACCGGGACTAAAAGTCTCTCTAGTCCCGGGCGCAAAAAAATGCCGGGACTAGAGCCCATTTTGGCCGAGGATCAAAGGTCTGTTCTCTACTAGTGTTTGTACCCGTGCGTTGACACGGGATAGCTAAACTTTTGTAATGAAAACACATGGATCGCATAATAAGATAACAATACTGTGAAACTAAATACTAACGTTAAATTGACATTTAATCCAAAACACAATTTTTGTTAAATTAACACAATCATGGAGAGCACGGCGTCGTAGACTCACAAACTCTACTGTAGACCTTTTCGTGACGTGGCTAAGATAATGTTTTATATCGGCAAGAAGAAATCTCTGATATCTATTTCTTTCGTGTGGCAATAAATACACGAATAAGTTCTGCTGCATATCCATACCATCTTAGACACTTGTTCGAGTATATATGTAAATAGGTAAATACCCGTGCATTGCAATAGAAAAAAAAATTAATACTATGATAATATAACTATGAACGTGTGTTATACTATTACCAAAAACAATATTTCGAGCATGATGTTCAGAATATATTATATGTCTTCACGAAGGATGGATAATTAAAATATAAATCAAGTTTTAATGTGAAATTGAAACAATATAGTTTCTTACGACTTCTGGTTTATGATACGCTTAAGATAGTCTAGCACTCTTTTAGCTTGTCGATCCATAGGGTCGGAGTCTCGGGGGATATGGGTAGTTTTCTTGTACACGGGCGTGGTGCTCAGGTGCACAGGAACCTTTGGATATGACGGTGCCCCTCGATTGAGGGGTAGGCGGTAGGTGGTGATAGCCCTGTCCATCCCTTGTAATCCCCCACGTCCAGGTACTATGTAGGAGTCTTAAAGTCTCCCATGTGCTGGCAGACCAATTCCTAGAAATCTCCCTGTTCATCTCATACTTAGTTCTAACTCTAGTCATATAACTTGTATGATCATTAACTGTTCTTTGCATGGCTATATTTGAACATGCCAGCTCCACATAGGAACATTCTTTTATTTTTTTGTTTTCCTTTTATCCTTGAGGTTAGTCCAGATGTTTGTCCACTATCCTTGAAATACCATTTTACCCCTTTAAAGAATTACGGTCCACTGTGCAAGTATGTAATCTTGTTCATACTTGTGCTTGACTCTTTACACCTTGCCCTCCTTTGGGAAGATATAAATAACGATACCCTAAATACTTTCGAGTGAAATGCTACAACGATAGATCCGTGCGCTTGCGGATATTTTCTGTAATCGTTAAGAACTATCGTAGTTGGTGTTTCTTGGCGGCATCGCTTAGGTTAACTCAATCTTAGTGATGGTGTTAAGAAATACCAGCAGATATTTCTGGCGCCATTGCCAAGGATGGACTTAAAACCTCCACACTTGGTGATTACACTAAGAAATGCCAACAAACATTTCTAGTGCTGTTGCCGGGGATGAACTTAAAACCTCCACACTTGGTGATTGCGCTAAGAAATGCCAACAAGTATTTCTGGCATCATTGCTGGGGATGGACTTAAAACCTCCACACTTGGTGATTGCGCTAAGAAACACCAACATTCATCAGGATCGCGACTCTTTTGAGTGCTTTATTCTCTTCCTAGGGGGAGTAAAGTATGAATCATAAGTGTAAACGTGGTGCCTAGACTTGGGTTAATCGTGGATGCACCATGCATTTCGGATTGGTGGTAGCTCGCAAGGGTGACTCTTATAGCCTCGTTGAATCTTCTGTAGTCCACCTCCCGTTTGTAGGCCAAGTAGGACCCAGTTACAAAGGAAAGCATCCTCTGCTGGTGTTTTTTCCTTAGTAATGTTCCTAGTTGAATAGTATAAGACATAGCTTATCGAAGTCAGAACTAGAGAACCTTAGTTATCCTCTCTACGTTTCTAATTATCCTTACCTTGTTGCTACCCCTGGTTAAGTTAGATTGTAGTTAATTTCATATGTTTTCCTGTGGATACGATACTTGGAATACTTCCGGATGAAAGCTACAGCGGTATCCGTGCACTTGTGGATCTTTTATCTATGTGCGTTAATAAATACGAACAAGCTTTCTGACGCCATTGCCAGGGAAACGGTTGCTAAATTAACTATGAACCTAGCTTAACTTTGTATCTTTTGTTTTAATTTTTCTTTTGTTTTAAGTTAGCATGGATAACACACAAATATATCAATATGCTAAACCTATGAGCACACGCCTAGAGCCACCAAAATCTATAGAGCCTATCGTAACACCTGGCTATGATCTATGCCCGTGTTTTATAAAATTGATTCGGGAACAATCCTTCTTGGGAGAAGGCAGTGAAAACCCATACTCACACCTATAGGAGTTTGAACAGACTTGTGCATGCTTGCATATCACTGGCATGTCGGATAAAACCTTAAGATGGAAGTTATTTCTGTTTTCTTTGATGGGAAGAGCTAAACATTGGTACAGTCGAACCATAGGAAGTATGCAAAGAGATTTGGAAATGCTATTCTCTAAATGTTGTTTACGTTTCTTTCCCATCTCTAAGGTAGTCAGCCTTCGAAAAGAGATTCTAAATTTTAGACAACTAGAAGAAGAATCTCTTGGCGTGTCATGGGCTCGTTTTAATGACTTCATCACCACTAGCCCTAACCTTGCCCTTCAAGGCCCTGTACTTCTTCAACATTTTTATATGGGTCTTAGCAAGGATTCTGCACAATCCCTTGATGCAGCCTCTAGAGGAGCTTTCTTTTGTTTGTCTGTTAGTGAAGCAAGGACTATCCTTGATAGAATTAGTGGAAAGACTCTCTTCACTAGCATTTATGTTCAACTCCCTGAGGAAGAGAAGAAATCATCTCCCGATCAAGAAGAGGAAGTTTTGATAGCCAAATCATAACCACTCCAATCCCAAAATTTAGTTGTCAATCCCGAGCCATCAATACCTCAAAACCCTCCAAGGAAAGAAGAAACTCAACCTTTGGAATCCTCTTTTGGAATTAAGGATGATCTCCTTGATGCTGATTTTGGGAGAACATTAAATGCTCATCTACATAAGAGACCTTAGAGTGAATATAATTCAAATTCTCTCAAGAAGGGATCTCTTAGAAAGCGTCCTAAATCCAATTCTTATGGGGAACATCTAAAAACCCCAAGGATGGAATGTCTAGTCAAACCATAAAAGGGGAGTGTATACACCAAAATTTGGGAGAAGAGTCACAGGGACTTGAAGGCCCCCAAGATCATGTCATCAAGGAATCAATTGCGAGCGGGTCGGTATTAGCTGATTCGGATGCAACATTGGAATTGGCTTTCCTCAGATAGCGCCAGTTGATAATGAAAAAGGCTACGATCGGTGCTGGGACAAGGCATGTTGGACTCTACAAAAAGGGAAAGATTAGAGTCCAAGTTATCTTAAATTAGGAATGTTTTCTCTAGGGCCAAAGATTGTGATGAGTCATGCTTAGATAGGAGTCATGCGTAGGTCCCAGGTATAAATATCAAACCCTGGCTATTATAAAAAGACATAATCAATCAAATATAAGTTACTTACTTTTTTCGGCTCTGGCCACCCCTTAAGAGTATGAGTAGAGTAGATCTCAGCAAGTTCTTCAGCAAGTACGGCTGCATCGATCCGATCGACCTCCACTACTTGTCTGTAAGTACCGTCATGGCTTATAATTCTGTTCGTACAGCTGAATCGATCCGGTCGACCTTCACTGCGACTCTGGTATAAGTTAGTTATCGATTCTTGTCTTGTTCAAGTAAGGCTGCATCGATCTGGTCGACCTCCACTGCTCGAATTAGATTAAGGTCAAGTTATCGGCTCTATATAAGGGTGGTGTAATGGGAACGGGGATCCTGATCTTCCGTCAGGTAGTGGTAACTATCGTTGTGGCAGAGAATGGCACATCGATCCGGCTTTAGATCAAAAGATCGAACCCTGCAATCTTAGCACCACAACTCCAATGGTTATCAACCGAGACACAAATCCGGTTGACCTCACCAAGAAGGCTAATCCCTGCCTACGCAACGAAGAACACAAGCAAGAACAAGAAAGAAAGCAACCAAATTGCAGATGAACGATTAATCTCACGAAGTTGGGGTCTCACGAACCGATGAACGACGAAACTGTTCTTGACAGATTAATCTAAGCAAAACTCAAAACCTAATGATGGCGGCAGTGTATGATTATAAAAGACTTAGGATCGTCGCCTACCCTGGACGCGCCCCCTAATGGGCCCAAACACGATACACGGTCCAACGGACCAAAAGACAGTGTCGCAGCACCCTGACATATTCTGGATGCTGACTTATTTCGATGATTCCCATTGATTCTAAAGGGCTTTTAACGTGAGACCACTTGGATTGGCTTCCTTATCAAATTATCTTTCCAACCATATGTGGATTGTTGAAAACGGAGTCCGGATCCGTCCTGGGTGACCAGTTTAAGGCAAACTGGTCCTGGAGGCCGAGGCAGACTCAAAATCATGTTGGACCGGCCTCCGGTTTCTGTTGAACGTCCTTGCTGGTCATCAATGCCTCCTCCTCTTCCTCTAAGTCCCTCATGACCCTCTCCAATATTCCTAAGCAAAATAACATCATTAGGTAGTAGTCTATTCTCAAAAGTATGAAAATTATCGCTTAAGAACGAGCTCTCCTCTAAATTGAGTTGATGCATTGATGCCCGGGTCATTGGACCTTGCATGACGGTTGGAGGATCAGCGGGTATATCCAAAGGATTGATGTCCTCATCATGAGTGATGTCCTCATCATGGCGTTCCTTTGGATAGATTCATTAAGTTACCGATATTGCTTATTGCTTCCATTATCTATTTACTTACAGCAATATCACTTCGCCCGATTGAGATTGATCTAGATTGGCCTTACATCTTGTTTAACCCATCATTTTCTTAATCTAAATTTGATCTAATCTGCACTTTCAATGATGAGTTATGTTTTATCGATTATTTTATGTCAATCTTGGTCGTGCATAGTGTGCGGTTAAGGCATGTCTGATCTTGAGTAGATCTATTGGCTAGCGAGAACCGTTCCATGGCACGTAATAACGGCTTGTGTGATTCTGCCTCACACCCCACTGTTAGCACCGTGGAGTGGGGATCGTTATTCGATAGATTTATTTCTGAGAGGGCATGACCTTAACTATGCGCTATGACTAAATCGGCTGTTTTAGCCGATATCGAGTGCTTTCACGAATAGTTCGTGTCACGAGATCGTTGAACTAGGGATAGGTTGAAAGATATGTTAGCCCCATGATCTTATTATTGTATTACGGCCTGCATGATTCTGCCTCATGCCCCACTGATATTAGTAATAAGTTCGGGTCGTCGAGTCTATTGTTGTTTCTATGGCCTGCATGATTCTGCCTCATGCCCCACTGGTCATAGCGATAGATGAGATCTAATATGTTCATTAGATTTATCTTTATTAAACGGTTGAATGATGATGAGTTGTTTCTTTTATATAAAAGGGGTCCGGTTACTTGCGGTTATTGGCTTAACATAAACTAATTATTGTTGACATCATTTTGCCATTGACTAATATTTGTCTAAATAACGAAATCTATCCTGAGCGATGACCGATTTACCTTCCATGAGCTTTAATTGATTTATCTTTATGAGTATGCTAGAATCGACTCTTTAGTCGATCTCCTGTCATATCGACACTTAGAGCCGCACATTCGGGACTATCTGGCAACACCGGCATGTTCTACCTTAAATTACTGATTATCTTTCTCTCCTTGTGAATTACAGGGTCAAATTGACTGGCACGTCTTAGGAGGAGTGCGCAGGATCGATCATCCCTATGCTAAAGCTAGACAGATCTCCAGCTCCATCGAGCGAACCCTTCTGGCTTGCTCGTGTGCCCTCGGCACGGGACGAAATTTCCATGTCGGCACATGTTTCTGGTATGCCCGGTGGGACCCCACAATCGTCATGGCGGTTCACAATAACAACGACATCCTTATGGTACATTATGAAGATCTACCTGATGGAGATAAAGATGTCATCGGCAAAGCTACAGAAGAATTTCAAAACAAATATTTTTTGTCCTACATCAAAACACGTGATAACACAATTGTTCAGAAATATCCACTACCAAGAGTTTTATTGCACGGGCAAACGGATACAGTTGAAGCTGAAGACAGGCGTTTCTTCATGGAAGTTGTAGACAAATCTGTTCATGATGCCATATGAAGTCATAATGAAGCTTTCTTGGACACATTCCACAACGCCATGAAAGAGGCGATTTATGGGTTTCTAGTTGGTCAAGTTGGGCCGGCTTATTACAACATTCTACATCCGTTGACCCAAGGGACTAATCAAGTCGGTACCAGCCATCAAGAAGCAGCACTAGCTGGTAATGGTGATGTCCAGACAGTTCAGGGTTCGTCTGAACAAGCTCAAGGTACTACTACAAATCAAACACAGTATAATCCTGGACCGTCAGTACAACATGTGCAACAGTCGGCGGGGCAAGGTCAGAACCAGGTGATTAATTTTGGCACATCAAGCAACATACCATCGTCGGCTCAAAAAATAGCACCATCAATTCAGAGGATCCGTAGAGATATAGATCCTCATGTCTACAATCAGAGACTTCAAGCAGCAAACCAACAAAGGACCCAGCAGATAGAGATTCCACAAGGGTATCATTATGGCATAGATTATAACAACCTTCACATGATTCCGAATCCAGGGTATCAAGGCACATGGGATTTCAACCCATAGATGGGTCAGCAGGTGCAGGGAAATCCAAATTCACATGCTGATGAGTTGTTGCTAAAGGTGACCGAGATGATGAAGAATCAGTTCGATCTGAAGCCAAAAGGGCTGACCTTCTTGTACAAACACCCAAATCCAGAATGATATGATTTGGTCGCTCTTCCCATAAATTATAGGCTCCCAGAGTTTGCTAAGTTCACTGGCCAAGACAGTACAAGCACGATAAAACATGTCAGTCGGTATCTCATAGAATTGGGTGAGGCATCTGTTGAAGAGGCCCATCAAGTTCGTTTCTTCTCCCTATCCCTGTCAGGGCTAGCCTTCACTTGGTTTTCATCACTGCTAGTCAATTCCATCGCCAATTGGGCTCACCTAGAGAATAAGTTTCATACATATTTTTACACTGGGACTAGAGAAAAGAAGATAACCGATCTGACAACTATAAGGCAGAAGACTAATGAATCGGGCACTGAGTTTCTTCAGAGGTTCCAAGAAACTAGAAACTTATGCTTCTCCTTAAATTTGGTTGATGATCAACTAGCTGCTTTAGTTATTTAAGGAATGCTGCCAATATGGAAAGAAAAACTGATGGGACAACAATTTGATAACTTGGGTCAATTGGCTCAACGAGTGGCAGCGCTCAATAGCCAATTCCAAAGTATGTGCAGAGATACCCAATTCCAGAACAGTACCACAGTGACCGAAGCTTATAATCCATACTCAGTCGATGATGGCTATGAAGATGAAGAGGAAGAGGTTGCTGTGGTTGAATGGAATTGGGGCAAAAAGACAGTAATGGTGCCAAATCGTTGGGGAAGAGGAGTTGAGGAGAGCTATGACTTTGATGTCACAAAATAAGATAAGCTCTTTGATTTCTTGCTTGAGAAGGGACAGATCAAGTTGCCCAATAATCATGTTATGTTGCCCTCTGATCAATTAAAGAATAAAAAGTTCTGCAAGTTCCAAAATGCTACTTCTCATTCCACAAATAAATGTAGAATTTTCCGGCAGCATATACAAAGGGCTATTCAGCAAGGAAGGCTCAAATTTGATACGCCTTGGAAAATGAAAGTTGATGATAATCCTTTCCTAGGAGATCAAAACATGGTTGATGCTAGGCTGCTCAAAGGAAAGACTAAGGTCCTAACATCAACCAAATCAAGAGAAGCTAGAACAGTCGATCCCAAGATGCAAATATCGGCTGACGAGCACAGAGAAATTAGAAGACGCCACGACAAGCAAAAGAGCCGATATGAGTAGGGGGAAACGTCAAAAGATGGGGCAACAAAGCCGTGAGTTACATCTCGGATCCTGTTGAATAAGTGGCAGCGGCAGAAGAAAAAAGGATTATCAGCGTTGGTTAAAGGATCAAGAATACCAGCGTCAACTAGAAAAAGAGAGGTATGAAAGGAACAAGCCGAATCACAATGGAATTGTCCTTTCTTCAGACATTGCTGGAATGAAGGTTTGAAGTTGCCTACCAGACATGACTATCTAGAATGCAGCAATCAATATTGGGAGTTTAGGCAATCTCAAACCAACCGCTGGTCTATCCATGCTCAAGATACATATCATCATAATAACATGGATCGTCGCTTAAAAAATAAAAGTGTTCATAATCGGCTTGGAAACCGAGTTGTTGACCAAGACTGGGCTAATTATGAAGAAGGCAACGAGAGAGAATATGTTTGGCAGGAAGGCCAATGGTGTCCAAGAGGATTGACAAGAAGCCAGAAGAGAAGGGTGCAACGCCTAAGGAACAAAGAGTTGGAATAGGCTCAAGCATCCGGTAAACCTCAAGTATGGCGTACTAAGCAAACAGCCGATAGAAGACAACCATCGGGTAATATCCAAATGGCTTTTCTATTGCCATCAGAATTCAGAGCTCCGGCAGATCAAAAAGTTTATTCGGATTTTGATGAATTGGAGTATGAGGAGATAGTTGCCAAGTTGACGGTTGTACAACAAGCAATATTTGATAAACCAGTCAAGCATCGGCAATTAAAGGCTTTATATATGAAAGGTTTTGTTGATGGGAAGCCGATGAGCAAGATGTTGGTGGACGGAGGTGCTTCTGTCAATGTTATGCCTTACACCACTTTTCGTAAACTTGGCAAAGGACCAGGAGATCTGATGGAGACTGACATGATGCTTAAGGATTTTGGAGGTAATACATCTAAGACCCGAGGGCAACAAATGTCAAATTGACAATCGGTAGTAAGACTCTGCTCACCACATTCTTCGTCATCAATGGAAAAGGGTCGTATAGTTTGCTCCTTGGTCATGATTGGATTCATGCGAACTATTGTGTGCCATCGACCATGCATCAGTGTTTGATTCAATGGCATGGAGATGATGTTGAACTGGTTTGCGCTGATGAATCTATGAGCATCGCAATAGCCGATCTAGTCTTTTGGGAACTAGGAGATTTTGAATGCTTTTCTGGCAAGTTATGGGAAGGAGGCTTCATTAAGATCAGCAATGAAAGCCAATAGCCGATGCAAGCAATCGGCTTTGAGAGTTTGTTTTAGATAGTAGTCATGGCTTCGTGTTGGCCATTGGAATAAGGGAAAATAAGCATTAGTTCTGAATATGGGTTTAGGCTAACGTATGAATGCTAACTGGAATCCTAAGTGTGGGTCAGAATTGATGGATTTCTTAAACGAAGTTTTATTGCACTTGATGAGATGCTTGCTCTGAATCGATCGATCGTTTAACCTTTGGTTTGAAGAGTTCTAGTGCAACCTATCAATGGTGATCGATGGAAAATATTCAAAGGGATGTTATCCTAGCATTTGATCGGTACTTGATAGCCGATTCGTTTAGTCATTGGCTTTAATAGCTGGTACTAGAGAAGGTATCGCCTCTAGTTCAAAAAATAAAGAAACTTAAAAGACATAAAAGTTGATACGATATGTATCGCCTCCAGAGCAAAGAATAAAACATGAACATCCATGACATGTACAGGGGCATTGCACTGAGACACATTCATGAAAGAACAGGAGTCTTTGTTCATCGGTTTACCCTAAGTATAAACTAATCGAAGATCTTGTTCACTACATCCTGGGCAGACGTAATGTCCACAATGGCCTCCGTGACAACGACAAATTCTTTGAGCAGGTCCTCATGTTCCTCAGGACCATCGCCCATTGGGAAGCTAGTCTCCATGGCATGGAGCTCGTACCCTGTCTGGACTTGCGGCGCGGTCAGCGCCACCGACGCGCCGTGAAGAACGCCATGGTGAGCGATCTCCTGAACGTGGGCCAAGATGTCTTGGAGACGAGCATCAATGAGGGAACCCCGAGCATTGACGGCATCCATAGCCACGTTCACCGCCAGTTGGAGAGACTCCAACTGCACCGTCTGGGCTGGCGATCACAGAAAACTATCAAGACAAAGACAGTAGAAACCAGAATAGAAGCATTCATGGAATTCATCATACCTACCACCGCGGCGTCAGACTCAACCAGCCACGCTCGGACAACACTGGCCTCTTCCTCAGCCGCATTAAGGGCTACGTGCAAGCCCCCAAGATGGATCTCAAGCTGGCCGTTTTTCCGAATTGCCTCGGAATAGCGGTCCTCGACCGCCCTCCATTCTTAGAAGAAGCGCCGGGCAGCGTCGAAGTTATACGAATTGGAAGAATCAGACGACGAAGCCAGCACGAAAGATGCAACATCAGAGGGTTTACTAGCCCTAGGAAGAAGACAGAAACTATCATTCAAAATGAATCTGTAGACAAATCAAAATAGTTTGTCATCACAAGCAATAGATGTTGATCACACCTCATGCGTCGAAGGTGCTGGTTCATCGGCATGTCCTCCTCTAGGACCTCCTCCGCCGCGTGCTTGCCGCAGTTCTTCTCGCCGACCATGAAGTTTATCGAATCTATAGGAAGAGAGAAAGGTCGCTACAGAGTTTTGTGAAGGCAGAGAAAAGCAAAGGAATAGGAGCGGTTGCAAGTGCAGGTGTGTTCAAAGCCAGAGCCCTCAGCTGGTTTTTGAAGCCACAAAACGAAGGGATGGATGCCTTGGGACGTGCAAAAGGCAACCACAATTAATAGGAGGTGAAGCGTCACTTTGCTAGTACCAAAGAGAATGCGGTGCCAGATGACTGAGGATAGAAGATCGAAGGGCTCTCTTAATAAAGACCATGTTTTTAGACCTAAGTGGGATTAAGATCGGGAGTCTAGAATCAGCTATTTTCAAAATCGGCTCTTTAGCTGGAACAAAGGAGAACATAGTGAGACAACGGAAAGTGTAGTTGTCATTAATTCTATACGAGACATATGTTGATATATGAATTACAAGTCTAGAACATCCATTATGATAGATATCTCACCCGCGATTCTGGCCTCAGCCTTGGCCAACCTATCCTCCACCGAATCGGCCTCGGGAGGCGATCGACATTGAGCCATGGCCAGAGCCGATTCTACGAGGGAGAGACATTCGGTGAGACCCTGGCCATGCCGATCAATGGAGGCAAGCAGATCATCATTGTCAATCTGCCTCCTCTGGTAGCAAGGGAGCTGGCAACGAGCTATTGATGGAGAGAACCCTAAAGGCTGAACGGAGTCAGCCCTATGCTCTGAGGTAGTGGGGGCATCACGAGTTGCACCCTCCTAACGATGAAGACGCTGAAGCGATGATACAGATATGTTGAGGGCCTCCTCGGCAGAACTCTTGCTATTCTCCATGATCTCAAACCTACAAAAGAATAGGAACTATACTAAGGACGCAGAAGGTTTGAGATAAAGCGAGTTGTTTTTTGATCCCCAGCCATGGCCCATATATATAGCCCAGGAAGGCGAGGAGATAGATTTCGCCGGGGCTGTGAAATTGAAATCAAATACAGAATCGAATCAACGCTCTAGAAATTCAGGAGACAGATAACGAAGAGATAATAGATTCGGACTCATTACTTCCCCAAATTACAAAATATCGTGGGATGGATACGAAGAATTTACATTGTCCAGGGATCAACCTACCAAGGCTTCTTTGGATTGAAGGGAGTCCGGGTCCCCACAAGGCCGAAGGTCATCGTGAACCGAGTCACGTCGGCCCATTGATAAAATTATGCCAAGAGAAGGGAAAAGGACGCCCACCTAACAGATGCCCAGTTGATTTCTCAGTGACTGGGAAACTGTGGGAAAGAAGCTTGTGGCTTTCCCGATGGGCATTTGATTGAGCAAACCAGGGGAAGGTGTCCACACATTTTAGCCCTTGCAAACACTAGAACAGCTCTGTGAGCATAGAGAGAAGACTCAGGTGATATCACAAGGATTCTTCTAACCGCAGTAGCTGATTCTCTTGCTCGACAAGGTGCTAAGATGAGTGACACAATCACCCTATACACAAGAATTCTTCTAACCACTCAAGATCTTCATAACAAAAAGATAGACCATGAAGGGTCTGGCAGAGTCAGAAGCACTTGAAGGGGCATATGGAAGAGAAACATAGCTGAATTGTTGAATTGCTCTCGCCAGGGTCAAATAGACATTTTATAGTCGGCCTGGAAAGGTAAATCCAAGTGCCCGTGAAGCAATGATGCTCTCATAAAAGTTTTGAAGCATGGGCTCATGAGCTGACATAGGCAGCAACAAACAGTTGACCCCAGATCAAGATCTCTACCCATGACTACGAACCTATTGGGGGTACAGACGTGATAATTTTGGAATAAAATTACTTTTATCCCAAAATTGGGGGCATGTGTTTACACCAAAATTTGAGAGAAGAGTCGTAGGGACTCGAAGGACCCAAGATCATGTCATCAAGGAATCAATTGCGAGTGGGTCGGTATCAGCTGATTCAGACGCAACACTAGAATCGGCTTTCCTCAGATAGCGCCAGCAGATAACGACAAAGGCTACGATCGGTGCTAGGACAAGGCATGTTGGACCCTATAAAAAGGGAATATTAGAGTCCAAGTTATCTTAAATTAGGAATGTTTTCTCTAGGGCCAAAGATTGTGATGAGTCGTGCTTAGATAGGAGTCGTGCGTAGGTCCCGGGTATAAATATCAAACCCCGGCTATTGTAAAAAGACACATTCAATCAAATACAAGTTACTTACTTTTTTGGCTCCGGACACCCCTTAGGAGTAGGAGTAGAGTAGATCTCAGCAAGTTCTTCAGCAAGTATGGCTGCATCGATCCGGTCGACCTCCACTGCTTGTCTATAAGTACCGTCATGGCTTATACTTTTATTCGTATGGCTATGTCGATCCGGTCGACCTCCACTATGACTCTGGTATAAGTTAGTTATCGATTCTTGTCTAGTTCAAGTAAGGCTGCATCGATCCAGTCGACCTCCACTGCTCGAATTAGATTAAGGTCAAGTTATTGGCTCTATCTAAGGGTGGCGTTCCTTCAGATAGATTCATTAAGTTACCGATATTGCTTATTGCTTCCATTATCTATTTAATTACAGCAATATCACTTCGCTCGATTGAGATTGATCTAGATCGGCCTTATATCTTGTTTAACCCATCATTTGTTAATCTAAATTTGATCTAATCTGCACTTTAAACAATGAGTTATGTTTTATCGGCTGTTTTATGTCAATCTTGATCATGCATAGTGTGAGGTTAAGGCATGTCTGATCTTGAGTAGATCTATTGGCTAGCGAGAACCGTTCCATGGCCCATTATCACGGCCTGTGTGATTCTGCCTCACACCCCACTGTTAGCACCGTGGAGTGGGGATCGTTATTCGGTAGATCTGTTCCTGAGAGGGCATGACCTTAACTATGCGCTATGCCTAAATCGGCTGTTTTAGCCGATATCGAGTGCTTTCACGAACAATTCATGTCACGAGATCGTTGAAGTAGGGATAGATTGAAAGATGTGTTAGCCCCATGATCTTATTATTGTATTATGACCTGCATGATTCTATCTCATGCCTCACTGATATTAGTAATAAGTTAGGGTCATCGAGTCTATTGTTGTTTCTACGGCCTACATGATTCTGCCTCATGCCCCACTAGTCATAGCGATAGATGAGATCTAATATGTTCATTAGATTTATCTTTATTAAACGGTTGAATGATGATGAGCTGTTTCTTTTATATAAAAGGGGTTCGGTTACTTGCGGTCATTGGCTTAACATAAACTAATCATTGTTGACATCCTTTTGCCATTGACTAATATTTGTCTAAATAATGAGATCTATCCTGAGCGATGACCGATTTACCTTCCATGAGCTTTAATTGATTTATCTTTATGAGTATGCTGGAATTGACTCTTTAGTTGATCTCCTTTCATATCGGCTCTCAGAGCCGCACATTCGGGACTGTCTGGCAACACCGGCATGTTTCGCCCTAAATTACTAATTAGCTTTCTCTCCTTGTCAATTGTAGGGTTAAATTGACTGGCACGTCTTGGGAGGAGTGCGTAGGATCGACCATCTCTACGCTGAAGCTAGGTGGATCTCCAGCTCCATCAAGCGGACCCTTCTGGCTTGCTCGTGTGCCCTCGGCACGGGGCAAAATTTCCATGTCAACAGGGAGCTAAACCATCTAGAAGCCATTCCTATCCTCTCTCCTTCTATGCCCACATTAGATGTCTCATCTGAACCCATCCTTGACCCCAATAAATCCCCTGATGCTCATTCTCCTTAGTCTCATGATGATCCTAGAAATCCACTAAGACAACTAAAGCATAGGAGTCTGAAGAGCACAAGGATGACCAAGAAGAGCAACGAAAATGGCTAGAGAATGTTATGAATTCATATGCCATTGAAAGGATGGAAAGGCCAAAACCTTAACGGTAGAATCTAACCCTAGTTTAGATCCAAACGGTGAGCTCAAGATAGTCTCCTTAATAAACATGACTCGTCCAAGTTTGGAGGAGGCCTTAGACAAGAACAACCCGAGAGTCACCAATCCAAGGGGAATTTTAGACATTCATGAAGAATTAACCTTGGAGCTTGAAAAGGAAGATGACATCAATGAGCATGGAAGCTACTTCATGAACACCTCATCAAATCCATGCTCGTATGAGAAATCTCCTGAATCAATTGGTCTCTCTACTGGCACACACGAGATCTTCAACCCCCTCATACTTCCTGTTCATAAAGATTTTGAAAAGGTGGTTGTAGATGTGTTTGTTTATCATAAATATTATAGATCTTGTTGTATGATGGCATGAATATTGAGATAGGTACACAAAGGTTGGTGTTGGAGGAGAAACCACTTCACCAACTTGAAGCGTAATTCGAAGGTTTCCCAAGGATGAGCTTATTGTGCTAAAGCAAGCACTTTTGGGAGATAACATGAGTTTTCACCTTTTGTTGTAATGTCCTTGTGAAATGAGCATAGAAATGTAATTGTGAAAAATATTGCTTCGGGTATTTTTGTCACTAACCATTGCAGGTTTGAAGCAAAAAGAATGAAGGATGATGACACAACATATGTCCAACCAATTATCATGCAACATTTAATCACATCCATCCAAACTTGATTTTGCATTTGCGAAATTCAAGTATGGGGGATGGGCTTCTCTAAAAAACATCTTTTGTCATGTTGCTAAATTATTTTGATTATCTCTACTTTTAAGTCATGCTCAATAACAATTATGCTCTTTCATCTCCAAATGAATAAATCTCTATAATGCTTTCATGCTACCTTTTGCCTACCATAGTAAGTTTTGGTTTGGATGTACCACGCATACTTCCATAGGCATTTAAATTAAGCATGGTTCTTAGGTTAAATAGCCTCCCTTAGTCAAATTAGACATGGAGTCTAATTTGGTTATTGAACTAAAAATTACTTGTGTAGACACTGGATATTTTGTTGGACTAACCCCTGTAGGAAACTCTCAAATCCAATCTAGGTAGTCAAGGGATGAATTCATATCAGAGATGAATCAAGCTGAGGAAGTGGACGAATAAATCGACAAGCTATGAGCAACATCAAAGACAACACAACATTGAGTCTTCCTAAGACTCAAGCTAGGATGTTGATGAGAAGTAGGATGCAACCCACCTCGTATTAAACAGAAAATGTCTGCTTTCATTATCTTCAAAAGGACCAGCTCATACGTCGGTAACAAGGACCAAGATGTCAAGATCGAAGAGCAGAAAGATGGCATGACAAAAGGTTAATAAAGAAAGGGTGCAAGCTAGGAAACAAGAAGCTCATGAACAGTTCAAACTGTGAGGCTAGCCGAATAAGAAAAACTTCAAGCAAAAGGGAAGGACCATCACGAATCATCTACACTTTGTCACATGGTGTAATTACGCTCCAATGGCAAAGGTAACATCCTAAGGTAAATGGTCATTAGTTAAAAAAAGAGTTTTTCCTTGATTCTGGTAGGCACATAAATAAGAAATAAACATGTTTGGGTTACAACTCCATTACTTGATCCAACCTGACTAACTCAACATGTTCTTTAAGCTTGTTCCTAGCACCACTTTCTTAATCTCATAGTTTTAACCAAATGAGCTAAAAAAGTTGCATACCTTAACTCTGGGAGATGATAGTCATAATCATGTAGACATTAATACATTAAGTAAAGATATACAATCCTTCCATAGGTTAAGAAACTCAACCCTTTTGCCCAAATATACTTAAATGCTACATTCATGCTCAGTCTTCTGATCTTATCACCTACGATATAATTGAACACATCACATAATATCAACTTCATCTTGTTCAAAGTGCCTAAGGATAGAGAAGAATAAAAAAAGTTTTGGTTCTGTTGGTGTTTTCCCACCAATAGAGCCCATGCACTTGATCTCTATCTTGTCTTATAAGCAGGACACACTTCAAGCAAAATGTAGGAGAGTTAGTCGATTCCCCAAATTTCTATAAGTGAATGTTCTGAACCTATGAAACCAAAATCAAACTCAAAACCAAGACGGGTTTAGCGGAAGAAGGTGACATCACCATTAGAGCGAACCAAGGTACTTGATCAGTAAACTTCACAAGGAGAAGTTCGGTTCGAAGAACTTACAACAGCGAACCCTCACCGAAAGAGCTAGCAAAAGGGAGAAGTACTCCCATGTATCTAGGTAAGTATTCTTTGCCCTTTTTGTTTTCATTTTAGTTTCTTTTAAATAGTTAAAAACTGATGAATGAAAAACAAAATAAAAATTTATCTTTGCATTAGTCATTTATAGTAATAATGTGGATCTAGTAAAATTGAAAACAAAATAAAAAGGTGTGTCTAGTTTGCTTCAATTTATTTTTAAGAGCTGAATAAAATAAATAGAACTCAAAATAATCTCTTAAATGGAAATTATGAATAGTTGCTCTATTGTAATTCCTTTCAAGTACCTAGTTTTCAGCCTTGAATTCTCCTGAGTTTTTGATAAAACTGATTTGATATAAAGATTTACT
Source organism: Miscanthus floridulus (assembly GCF_019320115.1). Taxonomy (NCBI): domain Eukaryota; kingdom Viridiplantae; phylum Streptophyta; class Magnoliopsida; order Poales; family Poaceae; genus Miscanthus; species Miscanthus floridulus. The sequence goes on from NC_089597.1 coordinate 103,947,170, forward strand.
CTAAACTTGAAACTCGTGGGTAGCATACACTTAATCTAAGTCTAAATAATTGACGGATATGATGTGAGAAGGTCTGAGCTGTTGTTTATCTTGTTCCATGTGACACTAAAGTTCTGGAGATTTATCTTTTGAAAAACACAAAAATGCTACATGATGAGTTCCTGTATGACAAAGCTTGAATTCCTACCAGAGCCATACATGTTATTTAGGCTAGAAAAACTTCCACATATATGCTGCTTGCTTTTGCATTGAGTTTTGTCAAGCTTTGTTGACCCTTATGAAAGGTTTGTCATACTCTTAAAATCAAGATCACATACACACCACCCAAATATGCATTACTCCTACACTGGTGGTAGACACAAAAACATGCCTTCCATCTAGATCCACCCAAAAATGTTTTAATCCTACACTAGGAGCAAACACAAAAATATGCTTGATAGGTTTTCCATCCACCCAAAAAATGCTTCAAGTTCTTGTTGCTATCTCTCAAAATTTTGTTGCAGAAAAGAGGCATGGGCTATGCAAAAGTTATTCATATAAAAAAAGAGAAAGAAAAGAAAAAAAGTGTTGAGAAAAATGGACAAGTGTCTAAGATATCTAAAACAATTGGTACTTAGAAGCCCGCCTGAAAAAAAAAGAAAAAAAGAAAGAGAGATAAATAAGATAGCCCCTGTTCTCTTGCAAAAATATTTCCAAGTTGCAAATAAGAGATGTTTTCAAGGAGCAAAGTAGAATTAGGTTAGCCACCATATATATATATATATATATATATATATATATATATATATATATATATATATATATATATATATATATATATACATCTTAATTTGATTGTATGACTCATTTCTCTTTGGATCCGTTGTTTGACTTTATAATATATGCATTGCAAGTATGCTCTAGCTTTCTCTCTACCTATGAACTCTACATAAGCTTTAGTGGTAGGAAGAGATAAGGCATAACATTATTATTGCCTTGGTGAGGATCCACAAATACTACATATATTGAGAGGCTTGAGAGTGTTATACAATGGAATCTCTGAGTTTTATTTTGAAAACTTATAAAAACTCTAGAACAATGCAAGGCGTCAGCGGATGGGACGCTCCTAGAAGCCGCCCCTTCACTAGCAAGAGGGTCCCACAATGGCCTTGGGCTGCACTGGCTCCCTAGGTGGAGTAGCCTGACCCCCAACCAACGAGCGCTCGGGTGGTGCTCCCCTTGAAAACCAACCAACTCCCCGGAGTTGGGTCGAGAGCCGTTGAGTAGTGGGCCCAATGAGGGCCTCCGTCCAAGCCTCAGCGTGCTCCCACTTCCCTGATCTATGGCTATAGAGGGTCAGCCCCAGAAGGCCGGCTTGAGAGGATCAGGACCTGTTATTGTAGCCCTTAGAAGGGCGTGGAGCTCCAAATGATCAGATGACCCTGAGCCGGAGCCCAGCGCTCTTGATCACCCGGCCCACGGCAGGCTCTAATCAAAAAGGAGGGCACCCCTAGGCCTACAGTCGGCGACTCCTAGACAAGTTCACCGAGCTCTCACTTGAGTCGAAGACCCATGCAACATGGACTAGCGAAGGGATCAGCACCATCTCTACTTGGCCTTGATAGCACCATCCACCACACTAGAGAACAAGGCCCCAGGTAGGGCACAACACTCTCACCAGCGGAAGCCGTCCTCGCCAAGGAGGGTTCGGTCACCAGAAGATCGAATTCAGCCCTTCGTCGCCATCATGCCAGGTGAGGCCATGAAGGCCTCATGGGCTTCTAACGAGATCCTAACATATAGGTATGTTAAGCCTTGGGTCCAATAGTTCCCAAACGTAGAAGACCCCAAGACCGACCCTTTTAGGATTGCCTGAGGGCTCAGGGTCTATGCCCATTGGGCACGCTCGTGCGCACCCTCTGCCAAAGAGACCCGGCCAAGCCTGACTCGACTGTAGCTTCCACCTAGGGCTCGGGGGCTCCCCCAAGCCTTGGGCTCCCAATCTATGGCATCTCTGGTCCTGGCCCTTGGCTCCTGCCCGGCTAACGATGCCAGCCAAGGCCCAGGCACAAGAAGATAAGCCCCAAGCTACCGATGCCCGAGGGCTCCCTAGCATCGCTCCCAAGGCATGCCCCTACCAACTGCTCCTCTAACAGGGTCATGTCTGGGATGTGACACAAAAAGACAAAGCTTCCCATGGCCTCTAGGGCTCGAGGGCTTTTAGGCCCATGTGTTAGTCCCCGGAGCCGACTTCCTTCGCCACCAAGAAGGCTCCAGAAGGTCTCACCTCGGGGAGGTCGGTCCAAGTCGACACCGTCTGACACACAGAGTGTTAGAACAGAGTATCCAGATGACACCCAGGCCTCTTTGTCTCCAAGACACCTCGACGGTCCACACCGCACCACTTTAAGCCCTCCTAGACTCCGGCGCACGTAGACCATAGACTAGAACCCCCAAACCACCTTGTACCTGACCTATCTCATTATATAAGGGATAAGGTCAGACCTAGAGGGGGAGGATCCTAATTAGATCACTAGGCACTCCATTCCATTCCATCTGCCTCTGCTCTGCACGGGGAGCAAGGCAACCCGAAGAGGAGCACTGAGAGCCTCTCCTCCACTGCATCCTAATGTCTCCTTTCTCTTCGATGAGGGGGAGACTCCACCGGTGGCAAGGCAAACTTTAGGATTAGCACTGAGCTAACCCCCTACCAAAACTCTTCTTCCTTTACACTCTGTTGTGACCCCAGATTTTGGGTGCTCTTGAGTATAAGGACCATTAGCTGCTGGATGTAGGGACCGAATTGGCCCAAACCAGGATAAACCATTGTGTCTTTCTCTATGTGATTCTTGTGTTCCTGAGTCCACTCGAGCCACCAGAGACCTTGTACTCTAACACTGACTCAAACAACATGCTTGCTGGGGATTCGACCCCGCGACACCCATCGAGCAGATGAAGCTCACCATAGCAGTCAGTGACGTAGGCCAGGATCCCAAAGTTGAGGACCTGGTGATGAGGACATGGCACCCATGCATATGACCATGTTTGACACATGGTATGGAGGGGTAGGAGGCCAGCAAGGGTGTCCAAGTTAATAAGGAGGCCCGAGGCTAATTCGGTTCGAGTCTCCGAGGTGGAGGCCCAAAGCAACTCAAGTTTGAGTCTGCCTCGGCCTCTAGGACCAGTCTGCCTTAAACTGGTCACCTAGGACGCATCCGGACTCCGTTTTCGACGATCCACATATGGATGGAAAGCTAATTTGATAAGGAAGCGAATCCAAGTGGTCTCACATCAATAGCTGTTCGGAATCAACGGGAATCGTGGTCACAAGTTAGCATCCAGAATCTGCTAGGGTGCTGCGACACCGTCTTTCGGTCCATTGGACCATGTATCGTGTTTGGGCCCATTAGGGGCACGTCCAGGGGTCTTGCATGACCCTAGAGTCTTCATAAACAGCCACCACTCCTCCATTAGGGTTTGGGTTTTGCTTAGATTAATCTGTCAAGAACAGTTTCGGCGTTCATCGGTTTGTGAGACCCCAACTTCGTGAGATTAATCAATCATCTGTAATTTGGTTGCTTTCTTTCTTGTTCTTGCTTGTGTTCTTGACGAGGTCAACTGGATCCGTGTCTCGGTTGATAACCAGAGGAGTTGTGGTGCTAAGATTGCAGGGTTCGATCTTTTGATCTAAAACCGGATCGGTGTGTCATTCTCCGCCACAACGATAGTTATCACTACCTGACAGAAGATCGAGATCCCCGTTCCCATTAAGTGGTATCAGAGCTTCAGGTATTACCATCAGGTTTATCATTACTCTAGTTTTGTTTTGTCTTTGTCCTATAAATCCCAAAAATTACCCCACAAAAATATTTGTGTTAATCTTTGTTTTCTCCTTATCCTATCACCCGTTGTGCCGTTGCAATATTTTAATTTCAGTTTGCTTTATTGAACGGTCGTCCTTCATGTGTCATTATTTCGCCATGTTTAGGTCTCGTTCATATATGGTTCCTGGTTCACGCTTTGAGTTTGCTGGTCAGCGTATTTTTTGCAAAAGAAGAAGTTTACTTGGTTAGAGAGTCCTATAATCTTTTTGACTCTACGTTGAAGTTTCCAATCTGCTAATGCACTAATTAAAAACAAGGAGGCATTTTCAAAAAAAGCATAGTAGGGAGCCTGCCTCATGTTTGCCAGTAACTCTACATTCAGTGCTGGAAGCTTTGGACTGCCTATAACCTTGTGTTTGAGCAGCATAGTTCAACCTGTCCTGTTGCATAAAATCTTCTAGCTGTTCCTCGCCTATAGAGCGCAGTTTGTTGTCAGGTTGAGTTGTAATATATTGCTACAGTTTGGGTTCTCTGGTTGAAAAAAAGAATAAAAGGCAAAGGTGCAAAAAAAGCCACACCCTAAAAAAAGAGAAAAAAAAAGAGCAAGAAAAAAAGAAAGTGAAAAAAAAACAATTTAGAAGTGCTTGCATCCTTTGAGTTTTTGTGCCGAGCTCTACTGTTGCTTTCTTGAACTAGGTCCAAGACGAGTTTAGGCCAACAATATAGACTAGCTTGGGACTATTTTTCAATCTTGCAATTTCTGAATTAAATTATTGCTATTCCTTGCTACCATATTTGAAGCCTCCCAAGCTCCACATATATACCTCAGATCAGTACAGATAAAGGCCCTTGCAATCTCGGTACCACTGCCTCACAGGTATCACGAACCAGCCACCGGTTGTACCGCCCACTGCTTGCGTTGGTAAGAACTTTGTAAGAGCTTGGTAAGACGCTTCAACTTGCGGTGAAAAGTGACACCACTGCAACCATGTAGTCATTTGATAGGGATAATACTTTTGTGTTATCTTTTGCTATCTTCTAACAATGACAGGTTGTTCGTATCCATCAACTTATGATGGTATAGGTGTTGATGAGTACATGGAGTGGGAAATTGTCATAGATAACATATTTGCTACTCGCTTTATGTGTCCAAGGAGGAAGGTAAAAAATGCAGCTAGTGTTTTGCGACATTCTGCTTTATCTTGGTGGGAGTCTTTAGATCCTTCTGATAAACCTCAAACTTGGAATGATATGAAACTTCTTATGCGAGAAACCTTTGTTAATCCACCTCCTGTTTTGACTTCATATGCTGAGGTGCACCATTTAGAGGAAGAGTCTGTTATTATTCCTCTTGCTATGACTAACCTTCTGCAAGATAATGTACATAAGCGAGAGGATGACATGGAGGAAAATGAGGATCTCACAACCTCATATGCAAATTCAGAACCATCACTTCATAATGCACCTATTACTCCTATTGAGAACACAGGTAATGCCCAAGGTGCTACACTCATAGAAGGTGAAAATTGTCTTAATGTGCTGAGAACACAGGTAATGCCCATGGTGCTACACTCACAGAAGGTGAAAATTGTCTTAATGTACTAAATTTTTTCACAAACCATGCTATCATAGAGCAATTGTTAGTGGAATCCTCTCTTGATTTCTCTTTGTCCCATGATAATTTGCTTGATGCTCCTTGTGATAAAGATGAATTGGTTGATGATACTTCAGTTTTACATGTTTTGAAACCAGTCACTTGTGCTAAAAATAAACATGTTATTCATATTGCTACTAAAACTGGTGAGCTCAAACTGTTGTCTTCTTTACATACTTTGGGTTACATTGAATTTGATGTTTTGTGTAACCTAGATTGTTTGGAGGAGAGCCTTTTTAAATATGCTGATTTGCCTTAGGTTTCTAAACACACATATTATGTTATTGGCAAATATAACAACAAGGGACAATATTTGATACATCGAGTATACATTCGTAGTAATATGAATTTTTCTTTTGTTGTACAAGATTATGAATGTTTAGAGGGCAGCCATAATAATACAAATATTTTCTCATGTTCCTCAAAGAAACAAGTTCACTTCTAAGAAGGGGAGCATTGTTGGTTGCTACCTATGTCTGCTAGACCATCTATTCCTACATTGTCTTTGGTTAGTTCTAATCTTTTGCAGGATAATGTTGACATACATCATGTGCATTCGGATCATGGAGTCTATATGCTTGCTGAAATTTTTATGCGAGATGACATGCTAGAAACTTGGAAACATGGTCACGTTCCTTCTCACAATTATTTCAGTTCCCTTTGTCTTCGCAACCCCGTTCTCCTTTATGTTGTGCAGGATCAGTTTCAAGCACAATCGACGCCGAGGACGGCTTTTCATCAAGAAGGGGAGGATGATGAGGACATGGCACCCATGAATATGACTATGTTTGACACATGGTATGGAGGGGTAGGAGGCCAGCAAGGGTGTCCAAGTCAAGAAGGAGGCCCGAGGCTAATTCGGTTCGAGTCTCCGAGGTGGAGGCCCAAAGCAACTCAAGTTTGAGTCTGCCTCGGCCTCCAGGATTAGTCTGCCTTAAACTGGTCACCCAGGATGCATCCGGACTCCGTTTTCGACGATCCACATATGGATGGAAAGCTAATTTGATAAGGAAGTCAATCCAAGTGGTTTCACATCAATAGCTATTCGGAATCAACAGGAATAGTGGTCACAAGTTAGCATCCAGAATCTACCAGGGTGCTGCGACACCGTCTTTCGGTCCGTTGGACCATGTATCGTGTTTGGGCCCATTAGGGGCACGTCCAGGGGTCTTGCATGACCCTAGAGTCTTCATAAATAGCTGGCACTCCTCTATTAGGGTTTGGGTTTTGCTTAGATTAATCTGTTAAGAACAGTTTCGCCATTCATCGGTTTGTGAGACCCCAACTTCATATGATTAATCAATCATCTGCAATTTGGTTGCTTTCTTTCTTGTTCTTGCTTGTGTTCTTCATTGCGCAGGTAGGGATTAGCCTTCTTGGTGAGGTCAACCGGATCCGTGTCTCGGTTGATAACTAGAGGAGTTGTGGTGCTAAGATTGCAGGGTTCGATCTTTCGATCTGAAGCCGGATCGGTGTGTCATTCTCCGCCACAACGATAGTTAGCACTACCTGACGGAAGATCGGGATCCCCGTTCCCATTACCTAGCCCAGAGCAAAGGCATCAGCTGTGATGAAGAGCTCATGAGGGAAGCAGACACGGCCATCTAGGGCGGTGCCGCTTGCTCCGGTGATGAGGCGGGTGGCTCCGGCCAGCATAGAGCCTCAATCACACTTGACGCTGCCCCCTATGTGGCGCGCCAGCTATCATGGGGTCAAAACTACAGCATGCATTGTTGTTCGAGTCGGTGTCAGAGTACGTGTCTCTGATGGCATGGGTGGACTCAAGAACACAAGAATCATAGAGGGGGCACAATGATTTATCCTGGTTTGGGCCAATCGGTGCCCTACGTTCAGCAGCTGATGATCCTTATACTCAAGAGCACTCAAAATCAGGGAGTTACAATAGAGTGTAGAGAGATTTGGTTGGGGTTAACTCGGTGCTAATGCTAAGGTTGCCTCACCGCTGGTGGAGTCTTCCCCTTGTTAGAGAGGAGGAAGACGATGGATGCGACGAAGGAGTTCTTGGTGCCCCTCTCGGGGTTGCCTCTGCCCTCAGTGCTGAGCAGAAGTGGATCGAATAAGGAGTCGAATGATCTATCTGGGATTCTTCCCTCCCCCTAAGGTTCGACCTTATCCCTTATATACCGAGATAGGTCAGGTACATGACGGTTTGGGGAGAAGTGTCTACGGTCTACATGCGTCAGAGTCCATGAGGGTCTTACAGCGGTGCTCTATGGACCGTGGCAGTGTCGTGGAGCCAAAGAAGCCTTGGGCATCATCCAGCTGCTCTGTTCTGACACTCTACGTGTCAGGCTATGTCGGCTTGGACCGGCCTCCCCTAGGTGGACCTTTTGGAGTCTTCTTGGTGGCGAAGGAGGTCGGCTCTAGGGGCTGATGTGCGGGCCCAGGAGCCGCCCAGCCCCTGGAGGTCAAGCGGACTTGTCTTCCTATGCCATGCCCCATGTGTGACCCTATCACGGGATTGGCCAGCAAGGTTGTGCCCGAAGTGCTACGCCTAGGAGCCCCCATGCCTCGGTGGCTCGAGGCTTGTCTTCTTGCACCCGGCCCTTGGCTGGCGTCGTAGGTCGGGTAGGAGCCAAGGGGCGAGCATGGGCATGTTGTCGATTGGGAGCCTAAGGCTTGAGCAAGTCCCCGAGCCCTGAGCGGGGGCTACGGCGTGCCCAGGCTCGGTCAGTTCTCTTCGGTCGAGAACCATTGATCCTGAGGCTTAACATACCCATATGTTAGGATCTTGTCATTCGGATTGGTGTTTTTGTAGAGCTTTTGCCAGCCTAATCCCTACCCCATTTGTGTCATCCCCCTTGATGGATGGAAAGGATCTTGTGTTCTAAAGTAAGTTTAGTTAACTAAGAACATGATCTTTAATTATTTAGAACTTTTAGAGAAACCTTGAGAAAATCCTCGCTACCTCCCCCTCCAAATACCATATACCTTATCCTTAGATGAGTTTGATTCATTCCTAGTCCACTTCATGTTCTCCATGGAAATCAATATGTTAGAATACTCACAGATAAATGCTACATCGTTATCAATGCACTTGTGGATCTATCTATGCATCATAACTAGTGCCAATAATCTTTCTAGCATATCTCACCCTTCTATTTAATGAGAAGTTGATGGTTGAGATGGGATTCAATATCCTCTAACACCTATGAACTTTCACTTTATTGGCGTGAGGGACAAGGCTATTCGTCCTTGACTCTAAAACACCTAGCATTGACCTTTCTCGTTTATGCTCTAGATGATGTACTAAAGGCAGTGTAAGAATCCCGATTGATTGAATGTTGGAGTGTGGGGCTAGTTGGCCTTGCCAATGGTGCTAAGTCCATTGATTTCATCAACTTGACATGTGAATGGCTTGGATGAGTCCTTAATGGATGATGTCATGAAGGCAGTGTAAGAAATATGGTTGCTTGAATGTTAGAGTGTGGGGCTGGTTGGCCTTACCAATGCCGCCAAGCCCATTGATTTCATCAACTTGACATGTAAATGGCTTGGATGACTCCCTAATGGAGGATGGTAGTTGATGGAGGTTGATGCGCTTTTTGGCTGATGGGATGAGGTATCGAGCCTCTCGGATGCCTTTTGGTGATTAGGTTTGTTGTAGCCTTGATGCCAATAGGAGTCCTTAGGTAAGTCTGTTTACCTTGTGACGAGTTTTGTGGAGTTTGGAAAATGCTTATGGCCGCCCAGCCTTGCCGTACACCCGACTAGTTGCTTGCCTCGACTAGTGACATGATCTTCTAAATTGCATAACTTTTGCATCTAGACTCCAAATTGTGTAAACCAAAACTCCATTTTGATCATCCTGACTAGCTCTTCAACAAGGTGCAGCAAAATATTTGGTTTGAATTAGTCCTTCACAAGGTCAAAATGCCCTTTGCTTCTTTACTATGTACACATTAAGATGTTCAAAATTGTTCCTTCGTCAATGATTGTATTTGTTCATCAAATTATAGACATTCCTTACAAACATGTTGGAGCGCAAAACTTGTGTAAATGTTTAGTCTAAATTAAATTATATCTTCCAACTAGCTTAGGTTCCACTATTCATCATTGAGATGTGGTGATCGAAATGGTTTAGAACGATCGCCGACAAACTTCCTTTACCAGTTGAAGATTGAGATGGGATTCAATAGACACCAACACTTGTGAACTTGCAGTTGAAATATTGCTCATATCTCGTGTAATACACTCGTAGAGTGAGGGAACACACTTTTTTTGCACTTGATGTTCAATTATCCTAAGGGTGGCATGTTTAGCGTGTTTGTATTGTATCCAACTAGAAGTTTGACTTATCATATTGCTCATTAAAAACTACAATGGCTTAGGAATAAGATAATATTAGAAGTGAATCCATAAGATTTCACTCAAAGGATTCATTAATTAATGATTAATTAATACTAAGATGTATTTGAAAAGTATTAATGCCAAAATATTTTAGTATTTTATATGGGTATAAGATAATCTTAGCTGAAGACTAAAAATGGATGCTAACAAATACTTCTTCTGTCCCAAATTATAAGGTGTTTTGGCATTTCTAGATTCATAGCATTTGCTATGTATCTAGATATAATATATATTTAGGTGCGTAGCAAAAGTTATGAACCTAGAAAAGCCCAAACTTCTTATAATTTGGAATGGAGGGAGTACCTGCTTAAATGTTTTGTGTAATAGCTAAGGGTCCCAATAAGTATACAATATTTTATTTCACAAACCAATAAATATTCGACTAATAATCGGCAAATAGATGTGCATAGCTATTTCAATTGAAAAATAATTTGTTGTTCACGCACAATTTTCTTTACACGCTTTCTAATGGCGACTAATAACTGGGCCCATCTTTTCCCACACAAAAGAATGGCCCATAGTCCAGTGAGATGTGGTAAGACTTGATGTGCAATATATTTCATGCATTTCAATCTCACGAGATTTCTTTCCCTTTTCCCCCTAAATTTCTTCTATATAAGGATGTGTAGCACAACTTCATTCCCACCGAAACACAACCACTCTAGCAAGAAATACATTCCTTGCTTGCTCACATATTGGCTATAGTATCTTGTTGTTCTTTGTTCCAGGATGCCGAGGAGGGCAAGGAGGTCAGGAGTGAAGTTCGTTGAGGATGATAGAGATCGTAGTCTTACATTCTTCAAGAGGCGCTCTGGGCTTTTCAAGGCTGCTTCTGACCTCTCCGCCCTCACCGGTGCGAGGGTTGCCATGGTATTGGAGTCTGAAACTGGAAAGTTTTCCTCTTTCGGCACCCCAAAGGCTGGCCCCATTGTTGACTCTTTTGTTTTAGGGAATGCACCAATAGATTCTAACAGCAGTGAAGAAGACAAGGCAAGAATCACTAGCTTGCAAAATGAGTTGTTCCAGTTGGAGAAAGCCAAGGCCATAGAGGATAAGAGGAAGTATGAGAACATGGCATGAGCCAAAGAGATCCAGGAGACCTCAAGGTTTTCCAAGTTTGTTTATGGTAGCATAGAGGATCTTGATGCCACTGAGCTCTTTGAGATGTATCGTGAGCTCTCAAGGATCAAGCAAGAGATCAGTGATCGATTGCCTACCTTGCTCCATGAGAATCGAGTAGAAGCCAGTGGTCGGCTACAAGATCCACCATTTTTCCAGCCTACTTGGTGGCACTCAATGCCTTCATATGTTGCAATACCACCAAATTATTCTCCATGGGCTCCCTCCCAAGGATCCTTCCATCAACATCCATGAGCCTTCCAAAAGAAATTGAAGCCACACAAGTAGCAATGACTAGGGATCTTCAATGGGAAAATTGGTTCTAGAACTGACAGAACATTGTTTCGTGAAATAGCTCTGAAAGATCTCAGAAACGTCAAGTACCACCAATTGAATGATCCATTAGTCTTGTCACAGCATGTACTGCAGCAACATGATGAGTGATTTGAGCTGCTTGATTCTGTCTCCATGCCAGTGCTCCCAAGACGCTGTGCCGACCATTTGAGATCACCTGCTGTAGTGCGTGACATCCGTGAAGCCCTCACTATGGAGGTGTTGTGTGACTATTTGAGGGCCCGGGAGTTGGTCCGAGAGGTGGAGCTGCTTCCTCTCCAATCTGACCGCTTCATTTGGAGATGGTCGTCCAACGGAAAATACTCGGCGTGCTCAACATACAGTGCCTTCTTTGCTGGCTCGACTACGTTGTTGGGAGACATGGAGCTCTAGCAAGCCAAAGGCACCTCCACGAGTTAAATTCTTCTTCTGGCTGGCTCTACACAGGGGCCTTTGGACTTCCCATGGGCGTAAGCGCCATGGCCTTCAAGACGACGACGAGTGTACCCTCTGTGACCAATGCCACGAAACGGTGACCCACCTAATGCTCGGATGTGTTTACAGCAGACAGGTCTGTCACTTGATCTTGGAGCCGCTCGGTCTGACGGCCATGGTGTCTGTGCATGAGAATGAGTTGGGGGATAGGTGGCTTCACCAAAGAACACGGCTAGGCTGGATTCGACACGATGATGCTGCTCGCCGCTTGTCTACGCTGGAAGGAAAGTAACTCCAAAGTATTCTGCAATGTGTCCATGCCCCCCTGGAGCGTTCATTTCACATCCTGGTTCTAGAAGCTGCGGATTGGTTCCAAGCCGCATACTCAAGCTTGTCCCTATTAGCGCTTTGGTTGCTCAGCTCTAGGGCCATATAGTCCCTCATGTAATCTCGTTCGCTCGTCGGGCACTCAGACTTGCTTGTGACTCGCTAGCGAGCTAGCGGCCTCCCTTGTAACGTTGAATCTTTCCTGCCTTCTTAATGAAATGCGGGCCTAGCCCACTCGCGAAAAAATATATAAAAAAAAAACTAGAAATCATAAGTTCTAGTATCCTACGATTAATGAGTTTTTTTTCTATAAAAAATATAACGTCGCCTATGACATCCTAGAATTATGCGGCAAGGGTAAAGCAGTAAAAAAAAAGGTCAAAAAACACGGTTCGCGCAGAAGAAACAGTCGAAAAATTGTACCAAAAAAAAAACAGTCGAAAAACGAAGGTTGGCGAGTGACTCTGCGTCTGGCTGTGGCCCTGCCCTCTCTATGGGCCTCTTCTTTTCCTTATTGGTAATGGGCTGGCCTATAGTACATATACAGGTAACAATTTGTGGGTACCGTTTGGGTCCGGCACACGAACGGAACGTTGGTCCATCTGCATAACTCTGATTTTTTTTTTGGAAAAGCACAACTCTGATTTTCTGATTTTGTTTCTTTTTTGGAAAAAAAATGCAATCCAAGTCAAAAACCCAACTGCTGCGCACCTTAATCAAGGGCACTGAGCAAATCTGAGCCATCCACCTCTATGTCGGTTCAAACAACGGCCACAATCGAACTTTGTCACCGACGTACGAGGCCGCAAGCCCGCAAGAAACACCAGGCTCTCAGCTATATAGCGAGGCAAGGCACCCGACCGCGTCGCATCGCAGCGCAATTCCCATCCCCATCCAGATCGAACGAACCAATCCCTCCCTCCCTCCCTAAACCCTAACCGCTCCGATCCGATTAGATCGGCTCCGCCATGGCCCCCGTGCTCCTCGGCCCTCCCTCCATCCGCGGGGCGCGCCCACCGCCGTCCGCCGTCGCGGACGCCGAGGCCCCCGCTTCCCACCCCTTCCTCGACCTCCTCGACGCCGGCTTCAACGCGCCCAACCCCGACGCCAAGGCCGCCGCGGGCGCCGAGCCGCCGCGCAAGGCACGCACCGAGAACAACTCCGGCACCTACGCCAGCTCCGGGAATCCCTGCCTCGACCTCTTCTTCCAGGTCGTCCCCGACACGCCGCCCGACCGCGTGCACGCGCTCCTCGCCGCCGCCTGGGACCACGACGCGCTCACCGCGCTCAAGCTCGTCGCCAACCTCCGCGGCGTGCGCGGCACGGGAAAGTCCGACAAGGACGGGTTCTACGCCGCCGCGCTCTGGATGCACGAGCGCCACCCGCGCACGCTCGCCTGCAACATTCCCGCGCTCGCCGAGTTCGGCTACTTCAAGGACTTCCCCGAGCTACTGTACCGCCTCATCCACGGCCCCGACGTACGCAAGGTCGCCAAGGCCAAGGCGGACGCCGACAAGGTGCGCAGGGCCATGAAGGTTCGCGTCGCGAAGCTGGCGGAGCGTCGGAGTCGTGCCCGCGAGAACTACGCCGCCGTCGTAGCCGCCACCACGGTCCCAGGCAAGCCCACGCTTGCCGACTACTTCACCGCCACGCTCGCCAGGACCAAGTCCAAGTCCAAGGGAAGCAGAAAAGCGGCGGCCGTGGCCCCGATGGACGCGGAGGAGCCTGATCAGGCGATGGAGGTGGAGCAGGAACCTGAACGCGAGGCGATGGAGGTGGAGCAGAAACCCGAGGCGCCTCAGGAGGCGGCTGCGCCACCGCAACCGCAGGAGGAGGCCGCCGCGAAGAAGAAGGCCAAGAAGAAGGTGCCCAAGGCGGCCAGGCTCGCCGTGAACGCACTGGAGACGTACTACAGCGATCGCGCCTACCGCTTCCTGTTCGACTGCGTCGCCGAGTTCTTCGCCGACCTCCTCGCCTCTGACCTCAAGCAGCTCGCCCCCGACGGCAAGAAGAAGAAGATCGGGCTCGCCGCCAAGTGGTGCCCCACGCCAGGCTCGTCGTTCGACCGGACGACACTGCTCTGCGAGGCCATCGCCCGCCGCCTCTTCCCGCGTGACTCCAGCCCCGACTACGCCGACCTTTCGGAGGAGCACTACGCCTACAGCGCGCTCCATCGTCTCCGCCGCGAGGTGCTGGTGCCGCTGCGCAAGGTCCTCGAGCTCCCCGAGGTGTACATGAGCGCCCAGAGGTGGTCTCAACTCCCCTACGCCCGCGTGGCGTCCGTGGCCATGAGGCGCTACAAGTCCCTGTTCAAGAAGCACGACGAGGCGCGCTTCGGCAAGTACCTGGAAGACGTGGAGGCGGGGAAGGCCAAGATCGCGGCGGGCGCGCTCCTGCCCCACGAGATCGCGGCCGCGGCGTACCGCGGCGAGTCTGACGCCGTGTCGGAGCTGCAGTGGCGCCGCATGGTGGACGACCTCCGCAAGAAGGGCTCGCTGAGCAACTGCATCGCCGTCTGCGACGTGTCCGGTAGCATGATCGGCACCCCGATGGAGGTGTGCATCGCCCTGGGCTTGCTCATCTCGGATCTCAGCGAGGAACCATGGGCGGGCAGGGTGATCACGTTCAGCCGCCGCCCGGAAATCCACTTGGTCAAGGGGAAAACCCTCAAGGACAAGTACAGTTTCGTTGAAAGAATGGATTGGGGAGGCAACACCGACTTCCAGGCGGTGTTCGACCGCATCCTCAGCACGGCAGTGGACGCCCGGCTGGCACAGGAGAAGATGATCAGGACCGTGTTCGTCTTCAGCGACATGGAGTTCGACCAGGCTTCGGCGAACCGGTGGGAGACCGACTACGAGGCCATCAACCGCAAGTTCCGGGACGCTGGGTACGGCGACGTGGTGCCACAGATCGTGTTCTGGAACCTGCGGGACTCGCGCTCCACGCCGGTGACGTCGACGCAGCCAGGGGTTGCGATGGTGAGCGGGTTCTCCAAGAACTTGGTCAAGCTCTTCTTGGAGAACGATGGCTTGGTGAGCCCGGAGGCTGTCATGGCCCAAGCGATCGCCGGTAAGGAGTACCAGAAGCTAGCCGTGTTCGATTGATTCATTGATCGAGGTGATTGACGCGTGGGGGGTCGATCTTGCTCTTAAATGTTCTGCACGAATAATGTGGGACAAATGCTTGGCATATGTTTTTCGTCCTGGATAGTTTTCAGAGATAGCCTTCGGCTCTTTCATTTCTCTAGTTGATTGTTTTTGCTAGGATAATACTAGTGAAAAAATAAATTCGTTGTCTCATTTGTTCTCACAAAGGCTCGTTCATTTCTCCAGTTAATTGTTTTTTGCTTGATGTGAAAAAATAATAATCTCACTTTGGCAATCGTGTTGGTATATTCGGCAAACAAACATATACGGTATATCTCAAAAAACATATACGGGAGTATATATAGCATCATCCGCCGCAACATGCAGGTTCCTGCTCAGCTTGCACAGTGCTAACTTTGCTAGCTTATTCAGCATTCTTAATGGATCAATCAACCAGCAAGGAACAAAGAGATTTTATTATGAGACTAAGTTACACACGATCAAAATAGAGTTTGGTTCAATGAACTTGATATCAAAAGCATGCAAATCTTGGACAGTCTCAATTTAACTTCGTTTTCCAAAAAAATAAAAATAAATTATCCCTCCAATCTGGATTTTAAATATAGGAGAGCACCTTTTATCAAAAAATAAATAAATAAATAAAGAGGACGAATCAACAATTCAAGAATCCAGTTGTCGGAGCATTGAAGCTGGCTAAGCAAATTTAACATTATTTAATAATATTTAAAATTAAAATACACATATGTTTAAAGTTAAACCATCACACAAAATCAAAAATCCCATAGGGATGTCGTTGGAATTGTGCCAATCAGGATCCATCAATCAAATAGTGACGAGAAACAAAAATTAATAAGTCTGGCTTTTTCATAACTGAGCAATAAGTGCGTTACCATATTTTATATTAGATACATAAAAAACGCTCTAACTCGAGCGTCCGACGTCCTGATCCACCCATTGTACGCGCCACCCATGCCGCGCCCACCCGCCCTCTGCGCCGACACCGTTCGGCCCTTTGTGCTACGCCCCCAGCTCCGCGTTGCCGGTGAGCACACCGGTGACCTCCACGCACCACCCACCCGTCCTCTATGTGCACCGCCGCTTGTGCTGCCCCCACACCCACCCTCTGTGCACTGCTGGCGAGCACATAGGTGACCTCCAAGCACTGACAAGCCTCCATTTGCGAAGCAGCAAGGAGATGTTTTGCGCTGAATGAGCATATCGCAAATGTATGTTTCAAATATTTCAGGTGTTTTCGAGGTATGTTGCAAGCGTTTTATATCGATGTTGCAAAAGTATATCGGGATGTTGCAAAAATAGATCGGGATGTTACACATGTTGCAATGGCTATACACGTATGTTTCAATTGTATGTTCCAAAAGTAGATATGCATGTTGCATATACATGCATGTTGCAAGCATATGTTTCAAGTGTTTCATATGTCTGTTGCAAGTGCTTCGTCTGGATGTTGCATATGTTTACAATAGTTTTCAAGTGTTTTCCAGGTATTTTGCAAGTGTTTCAGACGTATGTTGCAAGTGTTTCAGCTGTTTTCGGACGTATGTTGCAAGTGTTTCACCTAGGTGTTGGAAAAGTAGATCTGGTGTTGGTTGCACATGTTGCAATGGGACCCACCTGTCGCAGCCACCTACTGCAGTTGATGGGTGACTTCCGGCCGGTGTAGGCTCGTTGTTGGAGCACCGCTGAGCGGGCGCAGAGAAGCCAAGCGCAGACGTGGGGGGAGGGGGTCCACGCGGTGGGGCGCGCAAAAAATAGGCGGGCACGGGCTTCTTCTCTTGTGCGCAGGCACCATCCGACGCTGCGTCCCGAATCGGAAGTCTGGGTGCCAACAAGTTCATAGATACATAGAAGGAAAAGGGGTAAAAATAAACTAATACGGTTTGAATCAGGTTACCTCAAACATAACCACTGTAGCCCACTAGGAAAAGTGCAAATAAAAGACCAGAAAGGACAAACACGAAAGACGAGAAGGAATAAAAAAAAGGAACAAATCGCACAACACGACATTCTAAAAAGATCGGCCCTTGTTTAGTTCCACTAAATTTCCAACTTTGGCACTATGCAAAAAAAAGATTCCTCATCACATCAAATTTGTGGTACATGCATGGAGTACTAAATGTTGACGAAATCAAAAACTAATTGCGCAGTTTGGTTGTACTTTACGAGACAAATGTTTTGAGTCTAATTAGTCAACGATTGGACAATTATTACCAAATAAAAACGAAATGCTACAGTGTTACAAATTCCGGCGGCGCCAAATCTGCCAGCGAACTAAACGGGGCTGGATTATTCGCGAAATATGAACGATACTCCTTGCTAACGACTCTACTAGCGTGTGTACCTGCAGGGGCGAAAACGTCCAGATCTGCTCTCTGGCTACTTTATTTTCTTCCTTCCACCATGTTCCTCTGTCGTCCACTTGCACATCCAGCTGAAAGGTCCTAATATGGCTAGAGGAGGGTGAAAAGCCTATTTAAAAATCTATAAACCAACTAGAGCAATTTGATTAGTGTGATAAATAGCGAAATGCAAACTTGCTTTAGCTCTACAAGGGTTGCAAGCCACCTATCCAACAATTCTAATTGCTATGATCACTAGACACACAAGAGGCTATGTTGCTACTCACTAAGAGCTCTCAAACTTGCTACACTAAATAGCTCCATTAGAAGAACTTAAGCTACAAAGCAAGCTCTCAATTCTAGCTACACTAAAGAGCTTGCTACAACTAGTTTACGGGAATGTAAATGAGTGAGTAAGGTGATTATACCGCTGCATAGGGGAGTGAACCAATCACAAGATGAGTACCAATTCAATCACCGGGAGAATACCAAAGGGCAAGAGACAGTCAATTTTTCTCTCGAAGTCTACTTGCTTGCCAGCACACTAGTCCCTGTTGTGCCGACCAACACTTGGTGGTTCAGCGGCTGAGGTGTTGCACGAACCTTGTCCACACAATTGGACACCGCAAGAACCTATCCACAAGTGAGGTAACTCAATGACACGAGCAATCCACTAGAGTGACCTTTTGGCTCTTCGCCGAGGAAGGTACAAGACCCCTCACAATCACCAACTCATGCCGAAGCTCCTCAGCTGCTCCAAGCCATCTAGGTGGCGGCAACCACTAAGAGTAACAAGAAATCCATAGCCACAACAATCTCTAAGTGCCACTAGATGCAATCACTCAAGCAAATACACTTGGAATCACTCAATCTCACTTTGAATTAGCAATCAAGTAAGAGAAATGAGTGGGAGGGAGTATGCTCAGCTCACAAGGATGTCAAAGATGTCAAATAGCCAAGAGAAATGCCTTGGAGATGGTCAAACACTATTTATAGACGTCAGCAAACGAATAGAGCCGTTAGAGCCAAAGAGGGGAGCCCTGCGTACTGACCGGATGCGTCGGTCGGGTTGACCGGATGCGCCCGCGTCAGCATCTAGTCGACGATCCACTGCCATGTGTCCATGCTTTGAACCCTACGCGTTGATCTTCAATGGTTGAAAATGGTCAACGTAGTTAGTCAAGTGACGACAGAACTCGCCGCTTGCGCCACCTAACGCACGACAAAGAGTATCCAGAGGCAAAAAAACCTTGACCCGACGCGTCAGGTCAAAGGCAACCTGACGCGCCCGAGCGTCCGGTCAGTGCACCACTCCTACATGAGCTCGCCCGAGGCTAATGTCACGGTACGTCAGCACGCACCTGACTCAGGGCCTGTGCGTCCGATCGTGTGAATACGCCGCCAGCCAACAAGTGATCGGGCACACCAATCGAGCCAGGGCCAACGTCTGATCATTCTTCTCCACTCTCGGCCAGTCAGCATTGCGCGGCTATAAATGACCGAACACGCCCGGGGTGAGTCCGGTCACCCCACGGCTAGCGTTCGGTCGTGGACGTTCTCCTCTTTTTCTTTTTCTAAGTCCACAACCGCTTCACCCTTGCTTCCAACTTGCTAACCACAAAGTGTAGAACTTGTGTGCACGTGTGTTAGCATTTTTCAAAGCATTTTACAATGGTCAAGGTTAACACTCTAGGTTCCTAAATGCATATGCAAGAATCATGTCACCTAGTGGCACTCGATAAACCATTTAGCCAAAGATTTCCTTTCTTTATAGTACGGCTATCGATCCTAAGTCACTCACACCATCTATGGTGTCTTAAGTGCAAAACAAAAACCTATCTTATACCTTTGCCTTGATCTTCTCGGTTTTTTGTTTTTCTCTTTCTTCTTTTCCAAGTTGAGCTTGATCATCTTTATTTCATGTCCACCTCCATCACCATGGACCTCATCTTGCTCAAACACTTGGATTGGACCACCTTTTCTAATTCACACATTTAGATCAAAGGTTAGACCTAGGTTTCATCAATTATCCAAAAGCAAACTAGGGCTTTCATCGGCTCGGGCGTCAATGCCACTAATTCCCAAGATATTCCATCTCCTACTCGAGCGCATGTCACTCACTAGTTCTAGTAGCACAGCACTGCCTCTGTCGTTGTTAAATGCTAGCCACCTTCTTCCTCTCACTAATACAAAAAAAGCATTTGTAGCAATGCCTTCTTTTCTAGGGGCCGCTCAATTTAAAACCGCTCGTACAAATGGTTTCTAAAACGAGCCGTCCCGATTTGTAGGGGTTGCTGGTATTTTTCAGTCGCCCCTAAAAATGGCCCTATTTGTAGGGGCGGATCTAGATCAATCCAGCCGCCCCTACAAATGAATTTTTTGGTGGGTCTTTTGGGACTAAAAACTGCTATTTTTTACCTAGATTTACTCAGTCGCCCTTACAAACCGATTTTATAAGGGCGGTGTTGGTATTTATTAACTTGTCACTTGTTTTAATAACCACCTATTAATTACCTACATCTCCTAACATTACTTTACTAGGTTGTCAACCCTAGTGATGGTGCCAGAGATGCTTGTTGGTGCTGCCTAGCATCACTACTAGAATGATGCTAAGTAGTTCTTTATCATCTTATGTGACTAGAAAGAATATATAGATATGAATGAAAAAGATCTGCAAGCGCAAATATAATATACCATTGTAGCACTTCACCCGAGAGTATTCCAGGTATCATTATTTATACTTTTACCACAGGGAAGGTCTAGCATGGACAAGTATTGATAACTTATACTATTGATGGAGAAGTAAACCATAACCAATATTCTACTCATAATAGGGGTAAGTCATAGGATATATATATATATATATAAATAATAAGTATTGATCAATGATAATGATAAATCACTCAGAGTACTCCTTTCTATGGCATTAGCATGGTCAGGTAGAATATTAGAGGAATAATTCCTAAGTCATCCTTAATTACAAGTCAAAGCATACATTGATTAGTGCAATTGCACCTAGTAATCATGGCTAAGATCATCTTCATATCTACACATAAGGGATATTACTAGGGAAGAGTAAGAACAGAGCTTATCTTCCTTCGTAATCAGATCTTACGTGCTACCTACATCGGGGAGTGGACTACAAAGGACTCAACGGGAGTGTCACGTCCGCGATCTACCACATGACCTAGAATATAGGGTGTGTTCATAAGTAAACAATGTATAAGATACCATGCTTACACAATGTCGACCACCCACCCATGGTACCTTAGAGTGAGCGCTATACGAACTTATGCATGAACATGATGATAATCCAACTATACTAAGCATGTAATCAAAGTAGATGATGAACATTATAACGAAGAACATGAATAAGATGAATACTAATGTTGTCATAACAATTGTAGCAAGCATATAAAAATAATGGAGATACAAAAGAGAGAGGGGGTACAAAGAGTATACCAAACCACGCTCTTGACACGATCGGAAATCCAAGCGAAGCCTGCTTGCCTCCCTCTAGACCTAGCCTAACTAGCTATGCCCTAGAATATGTTGGAGCTCTGAGGATTATTAGGGTTTCTGTCTTCTCAAATGACTTGATGCTTAGGGGGGCAGGGGCTGATATATATAGGCCGGAGCATCCAACGTGAGCCCTTGGATTAAACCGACTTAAGGAATGGCGTAGATGCAACCTAGGAGGCGGAGGAGAACTGATATTGTGATGAGGCTGATAGGTGGGACCCTAGGGGTCAGACGGCCTCTAGGTGGGGCTAGCTGGCCCCACCTGGCGGTGTCTCATCTCCCGCTTCGGTGTGGAGTCTTCTAGAGCCTTCTTGTGTCCGTTTCACTATGGATAAGCATGATTAAAATGTGACATGTAGGTCCACCTTGGTGGTTTTCTGGATAAACCCTGCAAAAATCATAGATTCAACAAAACTCATGGAATTTATTAGTTTAAACCCCGAGACCTTTGTTGGTGATCCAATTGTGCCCTTATACAAGTTTTATTGACAATTTATAATGGTTGTTAACTACCGTCAACATGCTCCCCAAGCTTAACCTTTGCTAGTCCCTTAGCAAAGCTAAACTCAGCAATTTGGATCAGGAGTTGCTGCGATGCTTTCACTCCTCAAAAGTACACATTCGTTCAAACAAGAATTCTCCTTTGGATTAAAATAAACCGATCTGACTTTCAAACTTACCCATATTACCTTCAACTATGGGGCTCCTTAGCCTTCACTTGGGTCTTGAGCAATTGAAAGACAGAATGATCAAGTCAAGCACTATGTCTCAAGTTCTTTGCTCAACCATTATTCTGGAGTTTTTATAGGTTTTCAAAATAAAACTCAGAGCTTCCATTGTATGACACTCTCAAGTCTCTCAATATATGTGGTACCTGTGGATCCTCACCAAGGCAATAATAATGTTATGCCTTTCTCTTCCTACAACTAAGGCTTATGTGGAGCTCATAGCAGTGAAAAAAGCATGAAAGAGCATACTTACAATACATATATTGTAAAGTCAAACTTCGGATCCAAAGAGAGTTAAGTCATACAATCAAATCAAGATGTCCATGTGTGTGGATGTATATGGTGGATATAGATGGTGGCTAATCTAATTCTAGTTTGCTCCTTGAAAACATATCTCTCTTTTGAAACTTGAAAACAACTTTGCAAGAAAACATGAGCTATCTTATTCATCTCTTGTTTTCATTTCTTTTTTAGGTGGGCATCTAAGTACCCATTGTTTTCAATATCTCGGACACTTGTCCATTTTTTTTTCTTTCTTTTTTTTGAATAACTTTTGCATAGCCCCATGTCTCTTTTGACTGCAACAAAACTTTTGCGAGATAGCAACAAGAATTTAGAGCATTTATTTGGTGGATATCCTATAGGCCATATTTTTTGTGTTCACTCCTAGTGTAAGAGTAAAACATTTTTGGGTGGATCTAGATGGAATGGCATGTTGTTGCGCCTACCCCTAGTGTAGGAGTAGTGCATATGTGGGTGGTGTGTACGTGATCTTGATTTTAAGAGCATGACAAACCTCTCATAAGGGTCAACAAAGCTTGACTAAACTCAATGCAATGCAAGCAACATATATGAGTGAAAGTTTTTCTAATCTAAATATCATATATGGCTCTCGTAGGAATTTAAGCTTTGTCATACAGGAACTCATCATGTAATATTTTTATGTTTTTCAAAAGATAAACCTCCAAAACTTTAGTATCACTTGGAACAAGATAAATAGCAGCTCAGACCTTCTCATATCATATTCGTCAATTACCTAGACTTAGATCAAGCATCTGCTATCCATGAGTTTCCAGCCCAGAGTAAATTCTTATATCAAAACAGTCGTATCCAAAACTCGAGAGACTTTAAGGCTAAAAACTATAGGTACTTGAAAGCAATTAGAATAGAGCAACTATTCATCATTTCCATTGCAAGAGATTATCGTAGAGTCTTTTATTTAGTGAGCTCTTAAAAACAGAAAACTAGACACACACTTTTTATTTTGTTTTCAAGTTTTAAGATCACACCTTACTAATATATATATATATATAACTGGCTAGGACAAATTTCTATTTTGTTTTAGTTTGTTATGCATCTTTTTATTTCTTTAGCTAATATAAAGCAAACTTAAAAATAGTAAAACTAAAGGAAAGAAATACTTAGCTAGATACACGGGGGATGTCCTCCCCAAGCTGGATGTTGTTGTGGTCGATTGTTGAATGTTGAGTGATACTTCTCGGAGCGGGTTTGCCAGCTGATGTCCTTCTCATTCATCCAGAAGCTGGGTTCCTCAAGTGTAGCGAGTACAACAGCGGTTCAGGAAGATGTACTTTGGGTGGATGAAGATAGGTGGGTAAACTTGCTCTTGATCTTATGTGTCATCCTGCAAAATACTACAACAAGAACACCAAAACTCGTGGCACAGATTAGGATAAGGGGTTAGCGGTCAGTCATTCAAAGATTTGTCGTCCTTGTGGGTTTAGATAGATTTTTGAAGCGACCGAATTCTAGCAAGATGTCTATCTAGTATTTTTAGATTTTCTATTTTATGATATGCAGAACAGAAAACATGTATGCATAGTATTTTTAATTTTTATGCCACCACAGTGAATATTCCCATGGCTTTTTACACACCATAGATGTATTCACATGGGGCTTTATGATGTAATGATGAAATGTATTCATGAAACTTTTTATCTTTCTTTTATTAACACAATGTAAATGCAGAGAAGTAAATATGCTAAAGTGAAAAATAATTTATGCAATGCTAGAAAGTAAATATGGATAACTACCGTTGTTACCTCAAGGTGAGGGTTCGGATTTTTAAGTCCTCCGGACAGGACTTGACTAGGGAGAAGTCCTTCATTCCTTGGGTGCATCATCCGGTCTCAGCGGTGGAGACCCAGATGACTGCACATCTTGTGATGGAGATTCCGATGATGATGTCACCTTTTCTTTCCACACCTGCGTGGACTGTGGACTTTTCTTAGGCGGAGTAGGTTCATCTTTCATAGGTGCTTTAGGTTCTTCATCTTCTCATTCATTCCATCAGGGTTGGTTCCTTTGACATTAGGACGATCGACGTCTCCTCCTCGAGTGACTCTTCTTCAGGTGTTCATAAGTGGTATAACTATTAAAATAACAGCGTACCTTTTCTCTAGGGAATTGGAAGTGGACTTGTCTAGATCTGACGTAGATGATCATGTTGGTGGTGTTGAGGAACGGTCTTCCAAGGATGATGGGTATATCATCTTCTTCTTCTCCCCTGTCTAGGACCATGAAATCGGTAGGAGCATAGTGATCTTGTATTCTTATCATAATGTCCCTCGCTATTCCTTCAGGGAATTGGATTGATTGGTCCGACATCTGCAACTGCATATATGTAGGGAACAAAGGTTTGTTACCGAATAAATATTCATGCATTATATTAGACATTATGTTGACTCATGATTCAATGTCGTAGAAGGTCTTGTGGAAAATTCTTTTACCAATGGTACACTCGATCGTCGGTACGCTAGGATCATCCTTCTTAGCAAGGAATGGTGAAGCGAGGAGGTGGTCGTACTTAGATAGGAGTGTGTTGATCATGTGGCTGACTGGTCTTGTTCTTCCTCCTTCTTTGGTTCTTCTTCTTCTTGGTTATTGTTGTCTCTTCGTGCAGGTATGCCTTTTGTAGATGACTAGGAGATTGCAAGATGTGGTTCTTGAAAGAGAACTTCTCCTTTTTATTCTTGATCGTGAAACAGATCTTGGCACTGTCCACATAGATGATGGCTTTTGCGGTGCTCAAGAAGGGTTGGCCTAGGATGATGGGTGCCCTTTCATCTCCACCTATTTCCAAAACCACAAAGTCTACGGGAATATATGATTGTCCCACTCGAACAATGGCATCTTCAATAACTCCCTTGGGGTAGCAGAGTGACTGATCTGCAAGCT
Source organism: Miscanthus floridulus (assembly GCF_019320115.1). Classification (NCBI taxonomy): domain Eukaryota; kingdom Viridiplantae; phylum Streptophyta; class Magnoliopsida; order Poales; family Poaceae; genus Miscanthus; species Miscanthus floridulus. The sequence continues at coordinate 103,972,127 of NC_089597.1, forward strand.
ACAAATGCATATTTGTGTACAACAAAGGATCTCCTAAAATTTTCTCATATATTACCTTAGTCATGATGTTGACACTTGCTCTGAAGTCACAGATAGCTTCTTGGAAAATGTGAGGTCCAATGGCAATGGGGATGACAGGTCTCCCTAGATCACCTTTCTTGTCCAGCAAGGTATAATCTATCCACCTTCCTGTCGATGGCTCTGTGTAGTAGTAAGATGCATTGTGAATATCGAAAAGATTTGTAGTTTCTAGATCTTCCCGCTGCCCTAGAATCTTACCTTTGTCAGATGGTGGAATAGCAGCCGCCAGTTGAGCTATTTGTGATTCTATCATTTTATTAAAGCTATGCTAGTTCTTAATGGCAGAAGCAAAGCTATCCATTCTATTATTTATGTTTTCTAATATTTTATTATCGGTAGCTACCTTCTCAGATAATCCTTCCATAAGTCTAGATTGGCCAGCAATTAATTCTCTCAAGGGTGGTTGATTGAAGTTATTATAATTATTACCTTGAGGGTTACCTTGGTAGTTCAACCTCTATTGCTGGTTCCATCCTTGATTCTATTGAGGACGATAGCAGTTGTTGTAGTTGACAAAGTTCGCGTCCTCTTGTGTTTCAGGATAGTTATTCCCTGAATGCCCAGTGTTTCCACATACTTCACATGTCATGCAGGAATCATGAATGTGCATGACTTCTTGCTTCTCATTAGCTCGGTCTTCGAGCTTCTTCATCAGTAGGTCCATCTTGGTAGATAGCATCTCTACCTCCTTGAGTTGATGCATACCTCCACCTCTCTTGCAGGTCTGAACACGTCCTTCATTCCAGCCTTGGTTGGAGGCCATCTTCTCCACAAGAGTGGTCACAGCTGGAAGTGTAAGTGACAAGAATGCACCTCCAGCAGTAGCATCTATGGTCTCACGAGTGCTGTTGGTCAACCTGTGGTAGAACATCTGCATGAGTAGCCAATTCTCCATCCTATGATGAGGACATTCTGATATATAGTCTTGAAAGCGTTCCCATGCCTTAGGGACAGATTCATCATGTTGTTGTTAAAAACTTAAAATTCTCCCACATAGAGCATTGGTCTTATCCGTGGGAAAGAACTTTGCTAGGAAGGCAGTGGAGCAGTTATCCCATGTAGTGTTTCTATCTTTGTTGGCATAGATCCACTGCTTTGCCTTCCCCAAAAGTGAAAATGGGAAGAGGCGAAGTAGTATGGCGTCCTTGGTTACTCCCTTGATGGTGAAAGTGTTGTAGATCTCCAGGAAGTGTTGGAGATGAACACTAGCATCTTCATGTGCCTTTCCACAAAATTGGCTCACTTGCACCATGTTGATGAGAGCCGGCTTGTGCTCGAATCCATTGTCTCCCACATTGACTGTGGGTCTAGTCTAGATGTTGGCAGTGGTTGGAGCAGAGAATTCACGAAGAGTCTTGTTAGCCACAGCTTTAAATTCTGGTGTTAAGCTTCGCCTTATATGGTTGTCTTCTGACTCTAAAGTTAAAACTTTTTTGAGTTTAGCCATAGTCCTCTTAAGTAGTGCTTTTGGATTGTCAACGTAGTTTGTCGAAAGGTCAAAACTGGTCATACATTACCCTGCATAAGGTACACAAGTAGACAAAACAAGGGTAAGCCTATTTGAGCATAGGTTAGTGGTTTATCTCGATCACATCAATAAGTATAAGTTTATCAATACTTCCTTTGTCTAGCTACCTTCCTCGGCAATGGCGCCAGAAATGCTTGTTGGTATTTATTAACTTGTCACTTGTTTTAATAGACACCTATTAATTACCTACATCTCCTAACATTACTTTACTAGGTTGTCATCCCTAGTGATGGTGCCAGAGATGCTTGTTGGTGCTGCCTAGCATCACTACTAGAATGAAACTAAGTAGTTCTTTATCATTTTATGTGACTAGAAAGAATATATAGATATGAATGAAAAAGGATCTTCAAGCCCAAAGATAATATACCATTGTAGCACTTCACCCAAGAGTATTCCAAGTATCGTTATTTATATTTTTACCATAGGGAAGGTCTAGCGTGGACAAGTATTGATAACTTATACTATTGATGGAGAAGTAAACCATAACCAATATTCTACTCATAACAGGGGTAAGTCATAGGATAAGATATATATATATATATATAAGTATTGATCAATGATAATGATAAATCACTCAGAGTACTCCTTTCTATGGCATTAGCATGGTCAGGTAGAATATTGGAGGAATAATTCCTAAGTCATCCTTAATTACAAGTCAAAGCATACATTGATTAGTGCAATTACACCTAGTAATCATGGCTAAGATCATCTTCATATCTACACATAAGGGATATTACTAGGGAAGAGTAAGAACAGAGCTTATCTTCTCTCATAATTAGATCTTACGTGCTACCTACATCGGGGAGTGACTACAAAGGACTCAATGGGAGTGTCACGTCCGCGATCTACCACATGACCTAGCATATAGGGTGTATTCGTAGGTAAACAATGTATAAGCACCACGCTTACACAATGTCGACCACCCACCCATGGTAGCTTAGAGTGAGGGCTATATGAACTTATGCATGAACATGATGATAATCCAACTATACTAAGCATATAATCAAAGTAGACGATGCCGATTTGTAGGGGTTGCTGGTATTTTTCAGTCGCCCCTAAAAATGGCCCTATTTGTAGGGGCGGATCTAGATCAATCCAGCCGCCCCTACAAATGAATTTTTCGGTGGGTCTTTCGGGACTAAAAAACTGCTATTTTTACCTAGATTTACTCAGTCGCCCTTACAAACCGATTTTATAAGGGCGGTGTTGGTATTTATTAACTTGTCACTTGTTTTAATAACCACCTATTAATTACCTACATCTCCTAACATTACTTTACTAGGTTGTCAACCCTAGTGATGGTGCCAGAGATGCTTGTTGGTGCTGCCTAGCATCACTACTAGAATGATACTAAGTAGTTCTTTATCATCTTATGTGACTAGAAAGAATATATAGATATGAATGAAAAGGATCTGCAAGCACAAATATAATATACCATTGTAGCACTTCATCCGAGAGTATTCCAGGTATCATTATTTATATTTTTACCACAGGGAAGGTCTAGCATGGACAAGTATTGATAACTTATACTATTGATGGAGAAGTAAACCATAACCAATATTCTACTCATAATAGGGGTAAGTCATAGGATATATATATATATAAATATAATAAGTATTGATCAATGATAATGATAAATCACTCAGAGTACTCCTTTCTATGGCATTAGCATGGTCAGGTAGAATATTAGAGGAATAATTCCTAAGTCATCCTTAATTACAAGTCAAAGCATACATTGATTAGTGCAATTGCACCTAGTAATCATGGCTAAGATCATCTTCATATCTACACATAAGGGATATTACTAGGGAAGAGTAAGAACAGAGCTTATCTTCCTTCGTAATCAGATCTTACGTGCTACCTGCATCGGGGAGTAGACTACAAAGGACTCAACGGGAGTGTCACGTCCGCGATCTACCACATGGCCCAGAATATAGGGTGTATTCATAAGTAAACAATGTATAAGATACCATGCTTACACAATGTCGACCACCCACCCATGGTACCTTAGAGTGAGCGCTATACGAACTTATGCATGAACATGATGATAATCCAACTATACTAAGCATGTAATCAAAGTAGATGATGAACATTATAACGAAGAACATGAATAAGATGAATACTAATGTTGTCATAACAATTGTAGCAAGCATATAAAAATAATGGAGATACAAAAGAGAGAGGGGGTACAAAGAGTATACCAAACCACGCTCTTGACGCGATCGGAAATCCAAGCGAAGCCTGCTTGCCTCCCTCTAGACCTAGCCTAACTAGCTATGCCCTAGAATATGTTGGAGCTCTGAGGATTATTAGGGTTTCTGTCTTCTCAAATGACTTGATGCTTAGGGGGGCAGGGGCTGATATATATAGGCCGGAGCATCCAACGTGAGCCCTTGGATTAAACCGACTTAAGGAATGGCGTAGATGCAACCTAGGAGGCGGGGGAGAACTGATATTGTGATGAGGCTGATAGGTGGGACCATAGGGGTTAGACGGCCTCTAGGTGGGGCTGGCCGGCCCCACCTGGCGATGTCTCATCTCCCGCTTCGGTGTGGAGTCTTCTAGAGCCTTCTTGTGTCCGTTTCACTATGGATAAGCATGATTAAAATGTGACATGTAGGTCCACCTTGATGGTTTTCTGGATAAACCCTGCATAAATCATAGATTCAGCAAAACTCATGGAATTTATTAGTTTAAACCCCGAGACCTTTGTTGGTGATCCAATTGTGCCCTTATACAAGTTTTATTGACAATTTATAATGGTTGTTAACTACCGTCAACATGCTCCCCCTAGCTTAACCTTTGCTAGTCCCTTAGCAAAGCTAAACTCAGCAATTTGGATCAAGAGTTGCTGCGATGCTTTCACTCCTCAAAAGTACACATTCGTTCAAACAAGAATTCTCCTTTGGATTAAAATAAACCGATCTGACTTTCAAACTTACCCATATTACCTTCAACTATGGGGCTCCTTAGCCTTCACTTGGGTCTTGAGCAATTGAAAGACAGAATGATCAAGTCAAGCACTATGTCTCAAGTTCTTTGCTCAACCATTATTTTAGAGTTTTTATAGGTTTTCAAAATAAAACTCAGAGCTTCCATTGTATGACACTCTCAAGTCTCTCAATATATGTGGTACCTGTGGATCCTCACCAAGGCAATAATAATGTTATGCCTTTCTCTTCCTACAACTAAGGCTTATGTGGAGCTCATAGCAGTGGAAAAAGCATGAAAGAGCATACTTACAATACATATATTGTAAAGTCAAACTTCGGATCCAAAGAGAGTTAAGTCATACAATCAAATCAAGATGTCCATGTGTGTGGATGTATATGGTGGATATAGATGGTGGCTAATCTAATTCTAGTTTGCTCCTTGAAAACATATCTCTCTTTTGAAACTTGGAAACAACTTTGCAAGAAAACATGAGCTATCTTATTCATCTCTTGTTTTTCATTTCTTTTTTAGGCGGGCATCTGAGTACCCATTGTTTTCAATATCTCGGACACTTGTCCATTTTTTCTTTCTTTCTTTTTTTTTGAATAACTTTTGCATAGCCCCATGTCTCTTTTGACTGCAACAAAACTTTTGCGAGATAGCAACAAGAATTTAGAGCATTTATTTGGTGGATATCCTATAGGCCATATTTTTTGTGTTCACTCCTAGTGTAAGAGTAAAACATTTTTGGGTGGATCTAGATGGAATGGCATGTTGTTGCGCCTACCCCTAGTGTAGGAGTAGTGCATATGTGGGTGGTGTGTACGTGATCTTGATTTTAAGAGCATGACAAACCTCTCATAAGGGTCAACAAAGCTTGACTAAACTCAATGCAATACAAGCAGCATATATGAGTGAAAGTTTTTCTAATCTAAATATCATATATGGCTCTCGTTGGAATTCAAGCTTTATCATACAAGAACTCATCATGTAATATTTTTATGTTTTTCAAAAGATAAACCTCCAAAACTTTAGTATCACTTGGAACAAGATAAATAGCAGCTCAGACCTTCTCATATCATATCCATCAATTACCTAGACTTAGATCAAGCATCTGCTATCCACGAGTTTCCAGCCCAGATTAAATTCTTATATCAAAACAGTCGTATCCAAAACTCGAGAGACTTTAAGGCTAAAAACTAGCACTACAAGAGATTGGGCCTTCTATGACAATTTTCTGGATTATGATAGACCTTCTATGATAGCAGCATATTGTTAGAGAAGGGGTACTGTGATAAGAAAAAGCCTACAATTGTCACAATCAGAGTGTCAGAATTATTGATTGTGACAATTTTCAGGATTTGGTCATAATTACAGGCTTTTTTTGTCACTGTACCCCTTCTGTGACTATATGTTGTTGTCATAGAAGGTCTGTCATAATCCTAAAAATTGTTATAGAAGGTCCAATCTCTTGTAGTGTAGGTACTTGAAAGCAATTAGAATAGAGCAACTATTCATCATTTCCATTGCAAGAGATTATCGTAGAGTCTTTTATTTATTGAGCTCTTAAAAACAGAAAACTAGACACACACTTTTTATTTTGTTTTCAAGTTTTAAGATCACACCTTACTAATATATATATATATATATATATATATATATATATATATATATATATATATATATATATGACTAGGACAAATTTTTATTTTGTTTTAGTTTGTTATGCATCTTTTTATTTCTTTAGCTAATATAAAGCAAACTTAAAAATAGTAAAACTAAAGGAAAGAAATACTTAGCTAGATACACGGGGGATGCTCCTCCCCAAGCTGGATGTTGTTGTGGTCAATTGTTGAATGTTGAGTGATACTTCTCAGAGCGGGTTTGCCAGCTGATGTCCTTCTCATTCATCTAGAAGTTGGGTTCCTCATGTGTAGCGAGTACAATAGCGGTTCAGGAAGATGTACTTTGGGTGGATGAAGACAGGTGGGTAAACTTGCTCTTGATCTCATGTGTCATCCTGCAAAATACTCCAACAAGAACACCAAAACTCGTGGCACAGATTAGGATAAGGGGTTAGCGGTCAGTCATTCAAAGATTTGTTGTCCTTGTGGGTTTAGATAGATTTTTGAAGCGACAGAATTCTAGCAGGATGTCTATCTAGTATTTTTAGATTTTCTATTTTATGATATGCAGAACAGAAAACATGTATGCATAGTATTTTTAATTTTTATGCCACCACAGTGAATATTCCCATGGGTTTTTACACACCATAGATGTATTCACATGGGGCTTTATGATGCAATGATGAAATGTATTCATGAAACTTTTTATCTTTCTTTTATTAACACAATGTAAATGCAGAGAAGTAAATATGCTAAAGTGAAAAATAATTTATGCAATGCTAGAAAGTAAATATGGATAACTACCGTTGTTACCTCATGGTGAGGGTTCGGATTTTTAAGTCCTCCGGACAGGACTTGACTAGGGAGAAGTCCTTCATTCCTTGGGTGCATCATCCGGTCTCAGCAGTGGAGACCCAGATGACTGCACATCTTGTGATGGAGATTCTGATGATGATGTCACCTTTTCTTTCCACACCTGCGTGGACTGTGGACTTTTCTTAGGCGGAGTAGGTTCATCTTTCATAGGCGCTTTAGGTTCTTCATCTTCCCATTCATTCCATCAGGGTTGGTTCCTTTGACATCAGGACGATCAACGTCTCCTCCTCGAGTGACTCTTCTTCAGCTATTCATAAGTGGTATAACTATTAAAATAACAGCGTACCTTTTCTCTAGGGAATTGGAAGTGGACTTGTCCAGATCCGACGTAGATGATCATGTTGGTGGTGTTGAGGAACGGTCTTCCAAGGATGATGGGTATATCATCTTCTTCTTCTCCCCTGTCTAGGACCATGAAATCGGCAAGAGCATAGTGATCTTGTATTCTTATCATAATGTCCCTCGCTATTCCTTCAGGGAATTGGATTGATTGGTCCGACATCTGCAACTGCATATATGTAGGGAACAAAGGTTTGTTACCGAATAAATATTCATGCATTACATTAGACATTATGTTGACTCATGATTCAATGTCATAGAAGGTCTTGTGGAAAATTCTTTTACCAATGGTACACTCGATCGTCGGTACGCTAGGATCATCCTTCTTAGCAAGGAATGGTGAAGCGAGGAGGTGGTCGTACTTAGATAGGAGTGTGTTGATCATGTGGTTGACTGGTCTTGTTCTTCCTCCTTCTTTGGTTCTTCTTCTTCTTGGTTATTGTTGTCTCTTCATGCAGGTATGCCTTTTGTAGATGACTAGGAGATTGCAAGATGTGGTTCTTGAAAGAGAACTTCTCCTTTTTATCCTTGACCGTGAAACAGATCTTGGCACTGTCCACGTAGATGATGGCTTTTGCGGTGCTCAAGAAGGGTCGGCCTAGGATGATGGGTGCCCTTTCATCTACACCTGTTTCCAAAACCACAAAGTCTACGGGAATATATGATTGTCCCACTCGAACAATGGCATCTTCAAGAACTCCCTTGGGGTAGCATAGTGACTGATCTGCAAGCTACAAATGCATATTTGTGTACAACAAAGGATCTCCTAAAATTTTCTCATATATTACCTTAGTCATGATGTTGACACTTGCTCTGAAGTCACAGATAGCTTCTTGGAAAATGTGAGGTCCAATGGCGATGGGGATGATAGGTCTCCCTGGATCACCTTTCTTGTCCAGCAAGGTATAATCTATCCACCTTCCTGTCGATGGCTCTATGTAGTAGTAAGATGCATTGTGAATATCGAAAAGATTTGTAGTTTCTAGATCTTCCCGCTGCCTCGGAATCTTACCTTTGTCAGATGGTGGAATAGCAACCGCTAGTTGAGCTATTTGTGATTCTATCATTTTATTAAAGCTATGCTGGTTCTTAATGGCAGAAGCAAAGCTATCCATTCTATTATTTATGTTTTCTAATATTTTATTATCGGTAGCTACCTTCTCAGATAATCCTTCCAGAAGTCTAGATTGGCCAGCAATTAATTCTCTCAAGGGTGGTTGATTGAAGTTATTATAATTATTACCTTGAGGGTTACCTTGGTAGTTCAACCTCTATTGCTGGTTCCATCCTTGATTCTATTGAGGATGATAGCAGTTGTTGTAGTTGACAAAGTTCGTGTCCTCTTGGGTTTCAGGATAGTTATTCCCTGAATGCCCAGTGTTTCCACATATTTCACATGTCATGCAGGAATCATGAATGTGCATGACTTCTTGCTTCTCATTAGCTCGATCTTCGAGCTTCTTCATCAGTAGGTCCATCTTGGTAGATAGCATCTCTACCTCCTTGAGTTGATGCATACCTCCACCTCTCTTGCAGGTCTGAACATGTCCTTCATTCCAGCCTTGGTTGGAGGCCATCTTCTCCACAAGAGTGGTCGCAGCTGGAAGTGTAAGTGACAAGAATGCACCTCCAGCAGCAGCATCTATGGTCTCACAGGTGCTGTTGGTCAACCTGTGGTAGAACATCTGCATGAGTAGCCAATTCTCCATCCTATGATGAGGACATTCTGATATATAGTCTTGAAAGCATTCCCATGCCTTAGGGATAGATTCATCATGTTGTTGTTAAAAACTTAAAATTCTCCCACGTAGAGCATTGGTCTTGTCCGTGGGAAAGAACTTTGCTAGGAAGGTAGTGGAGCAGTTATCCCATGTAGTGTTTCTATCTTTGTTGGCATAGAACCACTGCTTTGCCTTCCCCAAAAGTGAAAATGGGAAGAGGCGAAGTAGTATGGCATCCTTGGTTACTCCCTTGATGTGAAAGTGTTGTAGATCTCCAGGAAGTGTTGGAGATGAACACTAGCATCTTCATGTGCCTTTCCACAAAATTGGCTCACTTGCACTATGTTGATGAGAGCCAGCTTGTGTCGATGAAATATGGTCGGCAGTCCACCGAGGGGGGTGCCCATGGTGGTAGATTATCGGTAGACGGTGCATGTAATCAGGAACCAGATGGTGACACAAAGCGCAGAGACAGCGATTTAGACAGGTTCGGGCCATCTGGTCGACGTAATACCCTACATCCTATGTCTTTGGTGTATTGTATTGAGATGTATATAGATTAACCTGTCCTCTAGGGGACCCTTGTCTCTCCTTATATACTCCGAAGAGACAAGGTTACAAGTAAAGTATCCAATTTGGTACTATTACAATATCTAGTACAGCTTGTAATCTTGATGTGCACGCCTTGATCTTACGGGCCGGGCCACCTCGGATGGTGCGGCCCATGTACCATCTTGTGGTACCCGGGGGTATATCCCCCACAGCTAGTCCCCGAGCGCCATATATTCTGATGCGACACGCCATTTTAACCTTCTCCAAACAGTGAGGCTTGAGTTCTTGACATCTCCGACCACCGTTGTCGCCGGAGAAGTAGGTTGTCCGAAGAATGTATGGTGCTCTTAAGAAGAAAGAAAAAGATTTCCGTCCTGGGAAGTGTGCCCACTTGTATTTCTGAAAAGAAATGTAAGTGCATCTTGAAGCGTAGCGTCCTTGATCATCAGAGGCGTAGAGGTCGAAAAACAAACACATTCACCACAAGGTGAAGTGTGCCCACTTAGTCCCCGAGCCTAGTAGTAGGTGACGTAGGCACGTGGTGCCAGGGTCTAAAAAGAATTCCCAGTTAAGTTGAGAATCCAATCGTCGTACAGGCGATACGAGATGCACCGGCAGGTGCATCGTACCGATGTAGTCCCCGAGATTGCTGGAAGGCGAGGTATGAGCCTTGTAGCAAGGTCCAAGTGAGAAAAAATATCCCAACTATATGCGAGTTGCCAGTCACATGTAGTCGAGACGCAAAGTCCCCGAGCCGTGGTCGGAGAGTGGTCGAGGCAGTCCCCGAGCACAGGTCGAGGAGCGAGCGACGAAGTCCCCGAGCCATGGTCGGAGAGTGATTGAGGCAGTCCCCGAGCACAGGTCGAGGAGCGAGCGACGAAGTCCTCGAGCCATGGTCGGAGAGTGATCGAGGCAGTCCCCGAGCATAGGTCGAGGAGCGAGCGACGAAGTCCCCGAGCCGTGGTCGGAGAGTGATCGAGGCAGTCCCCGAGCGTAGGTCAAGAAGCAAGCGACGAAGTCCCCGAGCATAGCTCGAAATTCCTATAGATAAATATGTAGAATGGTAGTACATGATGTACAAAATAATAAATTATGGAGAAAAAATCAGCGGTGAAGAAAATACGCTCAGCAGTCATTTGCAAATGAGCATGATGTGATAAAGCAGTTGGTGCTTTGTGAACATCAGTGTTAATATGAAGTTTGTGTTTATACTTAATATGAACCACCCGACCAGTTAGTATATAGCTGAGTCTTTAGCCCTAGTTAGCCTGTTAACCATAACGCGGGGCGCAGAGCCCGTGCACGTGTAGGAAGAACAAAGCGTCGCTAAGTAGCCGCTGCCGACCACCCATAACATAGAGGGCAGACGCTCATGCACGTGTAGGGAGGAGCCGGAGACAGGGCCATCTCTGGAGGCATCGAGCGTCAACATGACTAGTCGAGGATTTGCATTAAGTTTAGCTATATGTTATATTTAAGATGGTATACATGGACAAACGCTATTTGAAGAATAATCATGACCAGGATGTTGTGGAGAAACATCGTAAAAATTATGTTAAATATAAATATTAGAAGTGTACTTATCTTTGATAGAAATCTGGTTGGTGGTGATGAAGTTGTCCGGTCCTCAAGCTTTTCGGCCTGTTGTGACGGTGGTCGCGGTTGTTGTAGCGCCGTTCTTCGCGGCGATCATTATTGCGACGTGGTCTGGCAGTCGATGTGGTCAGAGCTTGGTAGAGCTGCTCAGGATGTGGTCGATGTGGTCGTGGTCGACGTGGTCGGAGCTCAGCAGAGCTGCTCGAGACGTGGTCGACGTGGTCTATGGTCGATGTGGTCAGAGCTCGGCGGAGCTGCTCGAGACGTGGTCGACATGGTCTATGGTCGACATGCTCGGTGCTCGGCAGAGCTGCTCGATCGGCCCGCTTGGCTTGATGTGGCTCGCTAGACGGCTCGATGCATGCGTTGTCTTCGTAGTCATCGTTGGCTTGTGTGGTGATCTAACTTGGACTTGTACGAAGTATCAGTTGCTATGCAAGAAACAGTGACATATACATGTATACGCACTCCATTGATGCATGGCCCTGTATACCACATATATGCTTCCTTGGTTGCATGGTTGCATGGTTCTGTAACATAGCACGATGGCTTGATGCAGTCGGATAGCTTGTTCGATGCCTCGGAAGATCATCTCGGCGGTCATGTCGGCATTGGAGAGCTTGTCACAAGACGGGATGAATAGACAGTGCTCGGCTTGATTGCGGCCGCATGATGCGCACATACGTATACACGTGCACATGCATGTGCCCCTGTAGATCCGTGGTTGCATATTTGCATGCATGCAGATCCGTTTATACTCTGAGTAGCAGATCCATATAAGCACGAGGAGTCCGATCTGAGCGGGAGTCAAGAAGCCGCCGCGATTGACGCTGCTCATTGCTTGTACGATTGTTCGTGGTCCAGGATCACCACGCACGATAGCATGCCGCCGCAAATCATCGCGTGATGCCGAGGCGATCTTGCCATCTAGCGGGCCATCGGTCATCGATAAGTCGCTGCCGGGATAGCAGTGCTTCGACTTGGCGACGCGTGCTGCTCGGAGATGCGCCGTGATCGTTGAAGGATGTCGACGCGATCAGCCGAGTTGTCGCGAAGGATGTTGATCTTGAGTTATGCCATCTGATTCGCTAGGGATCAGCGCGCACGACCCCTAAAGGGGACCCCTACCTGGCGTGCCACTGTCGACGAAATATGGTTGGCAGTCCACCGAGGGGGGTGCCCGTGGTGGTAGATTATCGGTAGACGATGCGTGTAATCAGGAACCAGATGGTGACACAAGGCGCAGAGACAGCGGTTTAGACAGGTTCGGGCCGTCTGGTCGACGTAATACCCTACGTCCTGTGTCTTTGGTGTATTGTATTGAGATGTATACAGATTAACCTGTCCTCTAGGGGACCCTTGTCTCTCCTTATATACTCTAAAGAGACAAGGTTACAAGTAAAGTATCCAATTTGGTACTATTACAATATCTAGTACAGCTTGTAATCATGATGTGCACGCCTTGATCTTACGGGCCAGGCCACCTCGGATGGTGCGGCCCATGTACCATCTTGTGGTACCCAGGGGTATATCCCCCACAGCTTGTGCTCGAATCCATTGTCTCCAACATTGACTGTGGGTCTAGTCTAGATGTTGGTAGTGGTTGGAGCAGAGAATTCACGAAGAGTCTTGTCAGCCATAGCTTTAAATTCTGGTGTTAAGCTTCACCTTATATGGTTGTCTTCTGACTCTAAAGTTAAAACTTTTTTTAGTTTAGCCTTAGTCCTCTTAAGTAGTGCTTTTGGATTGTCAACGTAGTTTGTCGAAAGGTCAAAACTGGTCATACATTACCCTGCATAAGGTACACAAGTAGACAAAACAAGGGTAAGCCTATTTGAGCAGAGGTCAGTGGTTTATCTTGATCACATCAATAAGTATAAGTTTATCAATACTTCCTTTGTCTAGCTACCTTCCCCGGCAATGGCGCCAGAAATGCTTGTTGGTATTTATTAACTTGTCACTTGTTTTAATAGCCACCTATTAATTACCTACATCTCCTAACATTACTTTACTAGGTTGTCATCCCTAGTGATGGTGCCAGAGATGCTTGTTGGTGCTGCCTAGCATCACTACTAGAATGATACTAAGTAGTTCTTTATCATTTTATGTGACTAGAAAGAATATATAGATATGAATGAAAAAGGATCTTCAAGCGCAAAGATAATATACCATTGTAGCACTTCACCCGAGAGTATTCCAAGTATCGTTATTTATATTTTTACCACAGGGAAGGTCTAGCATGGACAAGTATTGATAACTTATACTATTGATGGAGAAGTAAACCATAACCAATATTCTACTCATAACAGGGGTAAGTCATAGGATAAGATATATATATATATAAGTATTGATCAATGATAATGATAAATCAGTCAGAGTACTCCTTTCTATGGCATTAGCATGGTCAGGTAGAATATTAGAGGAATAATTCCTAAGTCATCCTTAATTACAAGTCAAAGCATACATTGATTAGTGCAATTACACCTAGTAATCATGGCTAAGATCATCTTCATATCTACACATAAGGGATATTACTAGGGAAGAGTAAGAACAGAGCTTATCTTCTCTCATAATTAGATCTTACATGCTACCTACATCGGGGAGTGACTACAAAGGACTCAACGGGAGTGTCACGTCCGTGATCTACCACATGACCTAGCATATAGGGTGTATTCGTAGGTAAACAATGTATAAGCACCACGCTTACACAATGTCGACCACCCACCCATGGTAGCTTAGAGTGAGGGCTATATGAACTTATGCATGAACATGATGATAATCCAACTATACCAAGCATATAATCAAAGTAGACGATGCCGATTTGTAGGGGTTGCTAGTATTTTTCAGTCGCCCCTAAAAATGGCCCTATTTGTAGGGGCGGATCTAGATCAATCCAGCCGCCCCTACAAATGAATTTTTCGGTGGGTCTTTCGGGACTAAAAAACTGCTATTTTTTACCTAGATTTACTCAGTCGCCCTTACAAACCAATTTTATAAGGGCAGTGTTGGTATTTATTAACTTGTCACTTGTTTTAATAACCACCTATTAATTACCTACATCTCCTAACATTACTTTACTAGGTTGTCAACCCTAGTGATGGTCTATTGGTCCAGCTTCCTCCAACCTAGCTTTGCTCGCACGGTCTACCTCACTCCTCCTCTTTCCCGTAGCGGCCCAACTAAAGGCCCAGCGCGCCGCCTGCGCTCTTTCTCCTCTCCGTAGCCTAGTCCAACGCAGCCCTGCACGGTCGCCCACACTCTCTCCTTTCACCTGTCGCTGACACATCGGGCCCACATGTCAGGGTCACCTTCTTCCCCGTGTGAGACCAAGCCAGACTCTTTGCTACCACCGCCCAACTCCGTTCCGACCACGCATCGTTCGTTGCCTTGCGCCTCACATTGCTTTCCGGGCCTTAAATAGCGAAGCCCTGCGCTCGAGCCTCCACCACCAAGCCCTAGTGCAAGCCCTATGTCGCCAAACCCTAACAGCTCATGCCAACACCAACGCTGTCTGCTTTGCCATGTGCCACGCCGCCTCTGTTCGCTCTACACCACGGTAACCGATCGTGGTGAGTTCTCCTTGCTCTCCTCCACCTCCCGATGCTCTTGTTTTGTTTCGCCGTGGTCCGTAGGCCGTGTTGCGTGATCGTCGCCCGCTCCGGCCATGGCGCCACCGTCGGGGCTCACCGTTGACCTCACCACCGGCCACTTCCCCCACCAAATCCAATCCGCGCCGTTCAAATCTAATCCAATGGTGGGGATCAGTCGATACCCCTTCGCCGGCGTTTTTGCAAAAAGGCCATTACAATTACTTGGATCTCAACCCGCCGTCCCTGCACTTATCCTAAAGAGCCCCTTGGGTTTTTGGTTATAGAACCCGCAGTCCAATGTGCAAATCTAGAATATGTTTTCTTCTTTAGAAAGCGTAGTTTCCTTCCGTTTAGATCCAAAATACGTTTTATCTATTTACAGCTTTGCCACTAATCTTGTTTTAGCCATAAAATCTCCATTTTAACTCCGATTTGATCCGTTCAAGTTGCGTTAGGTTCATAATTAAGCAATCTACATGTTCATACTACTATTAGGTATGTTTTCAACTCTTAAAATCTGAGGTTAGATTTAATCTATTATTTTACTAAAGGAAATCTTATTTAATTCATAACTTCTTCGTTTTAGCTCCAATTTTTGTGATCTTCACGTCTGTGTGATCGTAGCGAGACGTAGATTCATTTTACAAACTTTTCATCTTGATTTTATTCTGTTGGTGTACTATTCTAATATATAGCTTTGTTTGCTATGCATGATTGCTTCTAGATGCTTGTATGTTGCTGTGGTTATCGAGTATAGACGGTGAGCAATTCATGGGTGACCAAAAGTACTACTTTGACAAGTAGGAACAGCAGGAGCACTTTGTTCAAGGCAAGTATAGCATGGGATTATCCTTGTTTCCTATCAACTTTAATGCATAATATTCATGTTGCATGTGTTGACTTGATAGGAATTCCCTAGAATTGAACTTATACCTTGTCTCCTATGGGATATGCATTGGATAGTTTTGCTAGTGCTCAACTAAACCATGATCTTGTAACTGGACTAATGGTATATGCAATAAACATTAAAACATAACTTTTTAGCAACATGGAAACAGGGACTGGAGTGTTTAGCTACTTTTTAAATGCTTCAGATTCCTCTCCCTAAGGACTTATCTGTAAGTGATCATCCGGGACTTACAGTACAGCTGTGAGGGCTACATGGCTCTAGCTTTGGCTCAGTATGAGGACCTTTTTCTAGCTTGTTAGTGGTTATCTTTATTGGCGTAAGAATGGCTTGATGAATCGGGTATAATGCGGCCTATGTCCCCATGTGTATAGGCTACGCGTCAATGTGCCATCGGGAAGGGGAGCTCTACATCTGTTTGCTGAGTGAATCTAATGGCCCTAACTTATTAGATGAATCTTTGGATGGCTTCATAGTGACCCCTACCTGCTCACCTTAGAAGTGTTTTGGGAGTTATAAACCCAGGCATATGTGTATCACGACTCACAGTGAAAGTGTACAACCTCTACAGAGTATAAAACTGGTATATCAGCAGTGCTCACGGTGACGAGTGGCCTTGGAACATTTACGGAATAGACGAACACTAAGAATTATCCGTTTATGCTATTCATTATTCATGTTTACTTTGATCATGTGTTTACTTTGGGAATCAAGACAACTTGTTGCTACTCTAATGCTAAAATTGTGACAATTAAAAGCTAAATGATGTTAAAACTTGTGTCAAGCCTTTTGATCCTCATGAACCCCATGTTACACTTGTTGAGTACGACATGTACTTACGCTTGTTTATTTTCATTATTTGGATAAAAATCTTGGATGGGTAACAGATGGCTATGGTAATGATGATTTTCCTGAAGAATACTAGACTTGTGGTCAACCAGTTGACGTCCCTGTGATATAGAGCTTCCGCGAGAGACCTTTTCTTTATACTTCCGCTACATTTATGTGAAGACTCTGTCTTATTATTCGTGATGTAATAAACACTTGTGATGATACTATTTATAATTTGTCGGCTTATGTGTGTGACTGATCTCTGAGCGCACATAAGATTTTGCATCCCATTTTATCCTTAAAATCAGGTGTGACACTTCCTTTCGATTGAGCGTGTTAGGGTATCTCCAATTCGCTATTGCAAAGCATGCAGAATGGGTTGTTCTCTTTCAACCTTAGTTTTCTTTAGTACAGTTTATTAGGCAAATAAACTACATTTGGGTTTGATCTTTGCCTTCCAGATTGACAAGAGCTTCATCTTTAGCGTGTTTCCACTAAATTGGGTGAGATATGCAGTACAAGTTGGTGTAGTTCCCGTCGTCTATAGTTCATATCCTCATAGTGATGGATGCAATGAGAAGGGTCATCTATAGTTCATAACCTCATATCCAAGTGAAGGATGCAATGAGAAGGGACATGAAATTGCCTCATGTCCTTGCATAAAGAATGAAAGATTTATTATGTCATCAAGAAAGATGATCAAGGACACAGCAAGAAGCAAGATGAGAAAGCATCTTACAAGAACAAGCATCGCATTTGCTACATTTGCTATGGTAACAAGATATCGCCCTATGCTTTGATGTCAATATTGCGTATTAGAAACAATAAAAGCTACTCCAAATCGGTAGTATTATTTGTACTAATAATTAGGTGCTATATAGGATTTTTTATGTGCCAAATAAATAAATAGAGGAGAGAGAATGAAACTATATCATGTGCAAGATACAATTTTATCACGGTATCTTATGTTTTGGCACTAAAGTAAATGTTCAACTTCCACTTTCATGGACACAACAATGCAACATTAATTTTAAAACATTAGAGGTGATGTTATATGAGGTGAAGGTGGTAGTATTGATGATACAACATCAAGCTACTCCTAGTGGGCAGTATCATATACATTTAATATATGACCCATAGGATGTTTTGACCATTAACTATGAAAGAGAATGAGATACAACTTTAGCATGAAACAAACAATTTAGTACTAAATTAATTGTTTGCACCCAACTTTCATATGCCAATATATGAATCAGTCAATTAATTTGATAGTGTTGGATATTGTAGCATAATACTACACATTGTAGATTTTTTTCTTTTCCATAAAATTTAATACCCTCCATGTGATGTGGAAACCTATATACATGAGTATAACACCATGGACTGGGAGCAACCTTACCACGAAGAAGTACCACTTTCATCAATATTGAGTACTCCGAACTTAGATTCACTTCTTAACAAGCATGACACCAATCAAAGGTACAATAAATGAATTACAAAAAAATTTCCATCTTAGGATTATTTAGAATTTAGGATACATGAATAGTAGTAGATGTTTAAAACTAACTCTTCAAAAAATTTAACAACAAATACACCAACTATGTAAACTAAAGCAGTGTAGATGGATGGATTGATTGATAATGTTGCATGGTTAAGATGACCTTTGAATCAAGCCTCTCAAAGTGGAATGGCTTCTATATCTCCGGTGTAGTGTTGATCAACATCACCAACACAGGATAGATGTTTCCATCCATAGCAAGGTTATTGAAAGAGTAGGCACAAAAATTAAAACAATATGTGTAAAGATTTCTCCACTTTTCACTTGTTTTGGAGCTTGACCACATATATTTCGTAGAAATAGCTAATTAAGAAGAGATTGATTTGTTCGTTTCAATGGAACATGGCATGTACACACACAATGATCTCATGTGGATATATATAGATACTCTAGAGTGTTTGTTTGGATAAATCCATTCCCTCGTAATACAAGTGAGGATTGAGTGGAAAATAAACTAATTTCTCCTTAGACCCTTCCAACACATATGGATTAGTGAGGATTATTTTGTTCCCATATGTGGCATGAAAAGAAATCACTTTACCATCACCACAAAAGGTCTAATGCAACAATGTTTGCAGATGATTTCCTCTCATTCCTCTGCGCATTATATTGCAATACAATTAGAAACAATAGACCCCTCTGCTCGTGTATTTTTTTGGTAAAGCAATGTGATGTGGGCTAAAGGGAATCTAGCCTAGTTACAACCAGGAGGAGAGACAGACATGAACCTCTCCACATTGCCATACCATAGATATAAATACAACCCTTATTTTTAATGGGTCTCATATTTGTTTTTCCCTAATTGATGCTACGATGGTATTTATAAATTTTATTTTGTTCCACACTTTATAAATATATAATATAATAGATAAAATTTAAATTGGGATGTAAGAATGATAAATAGCCAAAAAGAGAGTGGGCACACCCATAGGTGGTTGCTTCCAAGCCAAATCATGGTCGAGAAATTAAAGTAGAATTTTCTCTCAAGGGCATATGATATTGTGAATATGACCTTCGATCTATACTTAGATTTGTACCCCCTAGAATAGACACAATAACTTAACATTTCTCTTATTACTACTATATGGTGTTGTCTTGGATAAAACATCAGGCTACTCCCAATAGAGAGAGTATCATGTACATTTATTAGATGCCATGTAAATGTTTTGAGCATTAATTATGCAAGGGAGTGAGATACAATTTTGGCATGAAATCCAATAATTTGGCATTACATTCAAAAACTTGAACCCACCACATAAGCAATGCCCATGCTTGCAGGTTGAATATAGGGAAACCGGCTCAGTTGTGACCCACATATATTCTTCCATTGTAGTCTCAATAATGACAATAGTGCACCAAGCTTGGAAAAAGTATGATAAAGCTAATGGTTAGACAAAAATCACATTGTTCGTAGCACCGCAATGAATCAAGTGGATCATCTTATGGAGGAGGCGAGGGGTGCAACAAAGGAGGTAGACCTTATGTGCTACCAAGCAAGATGATTTAGGGCAGCAATAGAGGTAGGAAAACGCAAAACTAACTTCATTCCATGGAGATCTATATGAAATGAAAATTTTAATTATATTTTTCTATTTAAAACAAAGAACATAGAAAGCCTAATCACTACTGGAAACGCGTACTTTGCCGAGGGCCTGAGGCTTTGCCGAGGGCCAAATATCGGGCACTCGGCAAAGAGACTCTTTGCCGAGGGCCAGACACAGGAGCCCTCGGCAAAGAACGGCCCTCGGCAATGCCGAGGGTACGACCCTCGGCAAAGACAGGCCCACGGCAAATCAAATCTTTGCCGAGGGCCTCGGCCCTCGGCAAAGATGCCCTCGGCAAAGTAGGCCCGTTGGGTCACGGCGGCCATTTCCCGTCAAACTTTGCCGAGGGCCACCCGTTAGGCCCTCGGCAAAGGTTCGGCAAATTTTTTTTTTAAGTCTTTGCCGAGGGCCCCAGACCAGGCCCTCGGCAAAGATTTTTTAAAAACCAGTTTTCGGCCAATTTTTTTTTTATAAATCGGCTTTGCCGAGGGCCTGAGGCTAGGCCCTCGGCAAAGAAGACCTTTGCCGAGGGCCAGGATAGGCCCTCGGCAAAGATTTTTTTTTTTTTTAAAATTCTTTGCCGAGGGCCACAGGTCAGGCCCTCGGCAAAGAGCCCTCGGCAATTTTTTTTTTGGTTTTTTAGCCCAGTTTTTTTGTGGTGCTACAATACATTGTTTTGAACTCAATTTTAAAATTCAGGCCAATTTTGATTTTGTTTTGTATATTTCCTTAATTTATTTCGATTCTTTGATTTTTTTTTAATATGTCAAATTTGAACTGCAGGTGCATGGAATATTGCAATGTAGTGTTTCAAAAAATGTTATTCATGTTAATTGGTGCATGTTGAGTCCCTATCCATGAGCTCGCATCAAATTTTCATGCATCTTGTTCGCGTAACATGGCGACCGACTTGCCGGGAAAGTGTTTTAAAATTATATAAAATCCATACGAAGTCCGAAAATCACGAAACTTGGCGAGATGTCATGTTATCGCATGTGTAGGCTGTGGTAAAAAATTGAGAAGGGTTCGCCCTGGTGTGATTGTTTAGCATTAACGATAACGATAATACGAATGTTGATCAACTAGGCCATGAGAAAGGGCGGTGTGACAAGAGTGGCGGTGCTCCACTCCGCCGTATATATGTCTGTACACATGGGTGAACGAGGGCGGCGGTGCTCCGCCGTATACATAGAAACGCATGGGCGAACGAGGGCGGCGGTGCTCCGCGACGTATATATACATGCATATGAATACAAATGACGTATATATACGTGTCGGCGCGATGGCCGGTGTGCTGACGACGACGATGTGAGGCGGGCCAGCGTGCTGACGACGACGACGACGTGAGGCGGGCCGGGGCGGTGTCGGTGCGTGATGTTGTGATCCTATGTACCATGTGAACCATGTAGTCATTCATCATATGAGAAAATTCTATGTTGATAATGTAAGTATAAGTCATTATGAAATGTAAGTATATGTGTCTTATTGCTAATATAACCATTACTATTTCCGAAATGATAAGAATTTATTTTCTTCTTCTACAGGCGATCTCTGATGCTATGATATAAAGTTGAAAAAATATGTAATGCTCATATTACTTTAGCAACATTAATATATTATATCTGTATATTCAAAGTTCACAAATGAAGAAACGTTGAAGTTTTCCTTCATTGTCTGTAGCCATGCATGCAAGTCCAACCAAAACTGCTTACATCATCACATGTGATATTTTTTATAAACTAAAAAATGCTTAGTTTACAAACTGGGTATCCAAATTGAGTTCCTATTTGACCATATTATATATCCTACAACAAATCCTTCAAAAAAAATACCGTACATAAATATATTTGGATAAAATTTCGTTAACAAACATTGATCTATGAAGATAGAAAAAATTCTTCTATTGAGCAAAGGCAGTGGAGGGCCTCGTCTGAGAATGTACAAAGAGAATGTACAAAGAGATCAACGAACATATCACCTCGAGCTCGGCAGTGGAGGGCCTCGGTGAAAGCTCTAGTTTGGTTTTGGTTAATTGATGAAACCCTAAGTGCTAACCTAGTTTATCAAGATGATTATGAGATAGGTAGCACTACTCCAAGTGATAAAGCAATGACGAAGATCATGACAATGGTGATAGCATGGTGATGATCAAATGCTTGAACTTGGAAAAGAAGAAAGAGAAAAACAAAAGGCTCAAGGCAAAGGTACAAAATGTAGGAGCCATTTTGTTTTAGTGATCAAGACACTTAGTGAGTGTGATCACATTTAAGATAGATAGCCGTACTATTAAGAGGAGTGAAACTCGTATCGGAATGCGGTTATCAAAGTGCCACTAGATGCTCTAACTCATTGCATATGCATTTAGGATCTAGTGGAGTGCTAACACCCTTGAAAATATTTGTGAAAATATGCTAACACATGTGCACAAGGTGTTTGCAGGGTTGAGATGGGTTTGGGTCCGGATGCAAAATTCTTGGTGGTTTGCACATTTGAGCAAGGGTGAAGAAGTTAGAGTTGAAATGGAGTTGGTCGAAATGATGCTGGCGTCGGTCTACTGACCGGACGCTGGGTCACTCAGCGACCGGACGCTGAAAGGCTGCGTCCGGTCGAGCTGTCAGATGGCACAGTAGGTAAGGGTTGAGCACCGGACGCTGGTCTGCGTCCGGTCAAGGTGGACCGGACGCGTCCGGTCGAAAAAACATGCCTTCGGGAGCTTACTGGAAACGACCGGACGCTGGGGTTTCAGCGTCCGGTCAGTTTTGACCGGAGCGTCCGGTCAGCTTCGTAGCCGTTGAAATCTGACGAACAGCGTTTGAAGCTGGTGACGCGTGGCGTCCATCGGGCGACCGGACGCTGAGGGCCAGCGTCCGGTCGATATGACCGGAGCGTCCGGTCAGAGCGTGTTTTGCCCAGTGAAGGGGTACAACGGCTCTATTTGATGGGGGCTCTATTTATAGCCCCATGGCCGGCTCAAGGGACAACTCTTGCACATTTTCATTGACATAGCAACCTTGTGAGCTTAGCCAAAGCCCTCCCACTCATCTCCATCATTGATCCATCATCATTGTGAGATTGGGAGAGAATCCAAGTGCATTGCTTGAGTGATTGCATCTAGAGGCACTTGGTATTCGTGTTGCGCTGCGGATTTTGCTTGTTTCTCTTGGTGGTTGCCACCACCTAGACGGTTGGAGCAGCGGTGAAGGATCGGCACGAGTTGGTGATTGTTCGTGGCCGCCTTCGGTGATTGTGAGGGGAGTTGTACCTTCCCCGGCGGAGCGCCGAAAGGTAACTCTAGTAAATTGCTCGTGTCATTGAGTTACCTCACTTGTGGGTCGGTTCTTGCGGTGTCCAATCGTGTGGATGAGGTTTGTGAAACACCTCTTAGCCGCCGAACCACCAAGTGTTGGTCGACACAACGGGGACGTAGCGTGTTGGCAAGCACGTGAACCTCGGGAGAAAATCGATTGTCTCTCTTCTTTGTCATTCTCCCGGTGATTGGTTATATATTCATCTTGTGATTGGTTCATCCCCTACACGTCGGTATAATCACTCTACTCACTCATTTACATTCTTGCAAACTAGTTGATACAAGCTCTTTAGTGTAATTAGAATTGAGAGCTTGCTTTATTATTTACATTCATCTAGTTGAGCTCTTTAGAGTAGCAAGGTTGAGAGCTCTTAGTGAGTAATTACATAGCTAGTTTGTGTGCCTAAGTATTCATTGCAACTAGAATTGTTGGATAGGTGGCTTGCAACCCTTGTAGAGCTAGAGCAAGTTTGCATTACGCTATTTGTCATACTAATCAAATTGCTCTAGTTGATTTGTAGATTTTTTAAATAGGCTATTCACCCCCCCTCTAGCCATATTAGGACCTTTCACTCGGGCGCGGTGGAGGGCCACGGGCGCGGTGGAGGGCCTCGGGCGCGGAGGAGGGCGCGGTGGAGGGCCACGATCGCGCGCGGAGGAGGGGCACGGGCGCGCGTGGTGGAGGCCGCACGAGGAAGAAGAGGGCGGCAGTGTCACGGAAGGCGAACGGACGGCGGCGCGAGGAGGGCGGCGGTGTTCGACGAGGAAGAAGACGAGTGGATCGATCTGCGCCAGGCGCTGGAGGTTATATATTAGAGAGAATTACTCCCAGTGCCAGCCACCAACCGGGAGTAAAAACCCTTTACTCCCGGTGCGTATTACCAACCGGGAGTAAAGGTCTCTTTACTCCCGGTGCGTGTTACCAACCGGGAGTAAAGGTATACCTTTACTCCCGGTTGGTAACACGCACCAGGAGTAAAGGGTTTTTTTTGGCGGGCCACGAAACTGCAGCCCACCTTTACTCCCGGGTGGGCTTCCCACCTGGGAGTAAAGGTGGGCTGCAGTTTCGTTTTCCGCCTGTTTTAAGCAATAGTCTTGTTACATGACATAAATATCATATTAAAACCTAGATCATAATTAATTATTTATACAACATACGTGCCACCACAAAAGATACAAATTTATGAAAGCATCGCTACAATGTAGACAATCCCAACTACCACTAAAAGAACTAAAGCTAAAATACATTTCAGGAGCACAAGGATTTCGCGACCAATCTCAACTAAAACAGACAGATCCCCGATTGTGCAACATCTTTGGGCTTCTTCGGCTGGATCACTGCCTCATTAGCCGCCGTATCTGCCTATTGTGTAAGATATTTTTGCACGAGTTCAACATACTCTTCCTCCCAGTAGAAGCCTGAACATCGTCCACTGCCATCTCACTGAAATTAAAACAAAAAATTAGAACTTTAATCACAACCATCATGAAAATAGGTATAAACTAACCATAATCATTAAATACGATAAAATAACTCACATTGCGATCCGGACACTTGTAGAAGATACGATCCTTGTTGGGACCCTCCTTCTTCACTCGGTACTCCATCACAATCTTCGTCTCATCACGACACTTGCCGCATGGAATGAGAGGGAGGCCCGGCCTAAGTCGCTTTGGAAACCCATGAGAGGCCGAGGACCCAGAAGCAGTTGCCATCTACTCTCTATACTCATTTTTTAATACACTATAAATTTCTCCTTTTATAAACAAATAAAATTAAGAAACTATAAAATTATCTAG
Organism: Miscanthus floridulus; assembly: GCF_019320115.1. Classification (NCBI taxonomy): domain Eukaryota; kingdom Viridiplantae; phylum Streptophyta; class Magnoliopsida; order Poales; family Poaceae; genus Miscanthus; species Miscanthus floridulus. Next base: position 103,996,916 of record NC_089597.1, read on the forward strand.
ATCTCTATACTCATTTTTTAATACATTATAGCTCAAAAACATGTTTTAATAAATAACCATCCGTACTAGTTGACCTTGCTTACGTGATCATCTCGGCGAGCATTTCTCCACCGGAAGGCACCGTACTTGGTCAAGGAAGAGCTCCGATTCTACGATGAAGGGAACACGGTCTTCCACGACCGTTGTCGCTCTCCCTCGTAGAATCAAAGCTCCTCCTTGACATCCGTTACCGCTCGGCAGAGAACATGATCGCCGAGATGAACACGGTCCGCAAATTCAACTAGTACGGATTTTCTATAATTTTCTAACTATTTTCTACGTTTATATTTATATATACTACGTTTAGGTACGGTGATTGACAGACTACTGCGACGATATCGGGACATGTGAATAAATAACCATCCGTACTAGTTGACCTTGCTTACGTGATCATCTCGGCGAGCATTTCTCCACCGGACGGCACCGTACTTGGTCAAGGAAGAGCTCCAATTCTATGAGGAAGGGAACACGGTCTTCCACGACCGTTGTCGCTCTCCCTCGTAGAATCAAAGCTCCTCCTTGACGTCCGTTACCGCTCGGCAGAGAACATGATCGCCGAGATGAACACAGTCCGCAAGTTCAACTAGTACGGATTTTCTATAATTTTCTAACTATTTTCTAAGTTTATATTTATATATACTACGTTTAGGTACGGTGATTGACAGACTACTGCGACGATATCGGGACATGTGAATAAATAACCATCCGTACTAGTTGACCTTGCTTACGTGATCATCTCGGCGAGCATTTCTCCACCGGACGGCACCGTACTTGGTCAAGGAAGAGCTCCGATTCCACGAGAAAGGGAACACGGTCTTCCACGACCGTTGTCGCTCTCCCTCGTAGAATCAAAGCTCCTCCTTGACGTCCGTTACCGCTCGGCAGAGAACATGCTCGCCGAGCTGAACACGGTCCGCAAGTTCAACTAGTACGGATTTGCTATAATTTTCAAACTATTTTCTAAGTTTATATTTATATATACTTTAACCTTCTTTCATGTAAATATGCAAGCTTGAAGTGATTTTGAGCTCAAATTGCTTACAAATGAAAAAAAATCACAATAAAGAACCATATATATATAGTGAACAAAATGGCATAAGACAATGGTGAAAAATGAGAGTATGAGATTGGTAACCTTTACAACTGAAGAATCGACGGAGGAATCGAAGAAATCGACGGAGGAATCGAAAAATGGATGGAGGAACAATGGAGGGATGGAGGAAGCAAGAACACTAGTGCAGTGAGCTTCAAAATGTGCTGAGCTCGGGCTCGGGGAGGAAGAAGGAGACGGCCGATATATAAAGGGAGAACATTTAGTCCCGGTTGGTGGCTCCAACCGGGACTAAAGGTAACTTTCCAACCCCGGGCGTAGCCACGGCCTGGGAGTAGACCTTTACTCCCGGTTGGATCCACCAACCGGGAGTAAAAGTATACCTTTAGTCCCGGTTGGTGGCTCCAACCGGGACTAAAGGTCACTGCCACCTCTGTCTGACGCAGTAGCCGTTGGGCAGGGACCTTTAGTCCCGGTTGGAGCCACCAACCGGGACTAAAGGTATTTCTAGTCCCGGAGGAAAAAAAATTCCGGGACTAGAGCCCATTTTGATCGAGGATCAAAGGTCTGTTCTCTACTAGTGTCTATTGTTATTTCTATGGCATGCATGATTCTGCCTCATGTCCCACTGGTCATGATGATAGATGAGATCTAACATGTTCATTAGATTTATCTTTATTAAACGGTTAAGTGGTGTTGAATTGTTTCTTTATATAAAAAGGGGTTCGATTAATTATAATCATTGGCTCAGCACAAACGAATCATTGTTGACATTTTATTGCCATTGATTAATATATGTTCGATTAATGATATTTATCCTGAATGATAACCGATTTTTCTTACATAACCCCATGAACTCTAATTGATTTATTCTCATGAATATACTCGAATCGATTATTTAGTCGATCTCCTTTCATATCAGCTCTCATAGCCGCACATTCGGGACTGTCTGGTAACACCGGCAAGTTCCGTCCTTAATTACTGATGAACTTTCTCTCCTTGTCAATTGCAGGGTCAAATTGACTGGCACGTCTCGGGAGGATCGCGCGGGATCGACCACCCCTGCGCTGAAGCTAGGCGGATCTGCTCCATCGAGTGGACCCTTCCGGCTTGCTGCGTGTATCCTCGACACGGGACGAAAATTCTGTGTCGACAGTTTGACAGATTATTCCATTATTTGATCTAGATGGTTTGCCTCCAGTATTTAGTGCATTTGTTTGATAACGGATGTGCTTAGAGCGCGCATCTGTTTGATAATGGATTCGAAATGGAAAAAATCTTGTCTATGTTCGTTGGATTTATGAAGCGAAGAGCTACTAGCGATGCCTGCCCTCTTCTTCTTTTTCCACTTTATTAACAGTAATTTTGCTCGTGTTGTTTATTTAACTGCGTATCTTTGGTGTGGCGCTGGACACTGTTACGTGAAAGTTATTTTCCCTAGTTGGTGCCTGATATAGATTCAGGTTTGGAAGCTGGCACGTGACCAGTAATATATGGAAACTGCCATCTAGGTTAATTATTGTTTTTATCTTAGTCTCAATCAAAGTACTAGTAAACAAGTAAACGAACAGACCTTTAATCCAAAGGCCAAACCAGGCTCTAGTCCCAGAAAATATTGCGTCCGGGACTAGAGAGACCTTTAGTCCCGGTTGGTGGTTCCAATCGGGACTAAAGGTCCCTGCCCAATGGCTCCTGCGTCAGGCCGTTGTGGCAGGGGACCTTTAGTCCCGGTTGGAGCCACCAACCGAGACTAAAGGTCGACCTTTACTCCCTGTTGGTGGCTCCAACCGGGAGTAAATCTCTTGTCCCAGCTAGTGGCGTGGCCCGGGACTGGAAAGTGACCTTTAGTCCCGGTTGGATCCACCAACCGGGACTAAAGGTCCCCCCTATAAATTATGTTGGCCGTCTTCTTCCTCCCCGAGCCCGTCCGAGAGCTTCAGTTCAAATTTAAGCAGTGTTCTTGCTTTTTCTCCATCCATTCTTCGATTCCTCTATCGATTTCTTTGATTCCTCCGTCGATTCCACTGAGCTGCCAAAGCAAGATGACGCAGCGCTGCGCTTCCCCGTGGATGATGTCACTACTCCAATGACATCAATTGAGCTACATGTTCCAAGGGGGGATGACACAATCAAGGTCGCTGTCGGTGTTTTTACTCCTCCAGACCCTACCAAGACACCAAGAATCCATGGGGCACCAATACAACCTGGATATGCTAGGGTCACAGTGGATAAAGTGAGCAAAGGTTATGAGGATCTAGCTCTTGACATTCCTGGAGGTGATGGAGAGAAGACTCTAGGAGAAGCAGAGAAGGCATATATACTATGGCGCAAGCGCTGCATCATTATCCCTGGGGCGTCTGCTCCACCGCCAGCAGACATTAGGTGTGGACAAAAGTTAACAAAATAATTTTTTGATAATTTTCTATGGGCATGACTAATAATAAGCATTTACTTATATCTCATTATTTTTTGTACTCACAAAGCAGGGCCTCCGCCAACCAAAGTCCAGTTATTGCTTCTCCCGACCATCATAGTGCTCAGGGCAATGATGACGCCTTCGAAGGCACTGCTGCATCCCCACCATCTCCAACTCCTCCGCCGCCTCTAAGGAAGTCCACAACTCCTCCGCCGAGGTCTCCAACGCCTCCGCCGCCTCCAAAGTCTGCACTGCCTCCAAGGCGGTCTCCAACCCCCCCCCCCCCCCCCCCGCCTCAAAGGAAGCCAGCCCCTAAGAGGTCCGCCCTGCAAACGAAGCCGTTGCCCTGCCCGCCGGCAAAGAAGCAGAAAGCAAATACTCATCCAGTTATTCCCCAAAAACTATCTTATGAGAAAAGTGAACAGGAATTAAAGGATGCAGTACAAAAAGAAGTGACAGATTTCTTTGAAGGTGCAAAACAGGCACGACGAGCGAGGGAGAACCCGGAGCCATCATACTTCTTCCTACCTCCAGATCAGCTAAGAAAGAAGTTGGAACAAAAAAACAGGATTCTCTTAAGAGCGCCGTGAAACAACCGATGTCGGATTATGACCGCTCTCTCACCAAGTCATATGAGGCGGCGCAAAAAAAGAAGAGAGTAGGGAAAGGTGTTGCACAACTCGGACAACAAACGCAACAATCAATCCCCCCCTTGTCGTTCCTAACGAATATGGTTCAAACTTAAACTTAGTGGCGGAGGTAGGCGGCTATGAGTTGTTTCTTCGGTTTTATGAGGAAACTGGTATGAACCTTGCCGAAGTGCTCGCTGAAGGACCATCTGCTCCGGAAGTGAATCCTTACAAGAAATTTGTACTAGGCCAGAGTCTATACAACCCAGAGAAATTAGGTGAACTGGGTACGCAAATGTACCTGCTAAACGGGTGGTACATGTCGGCGTCTGATGTGGGACAAATCTATCTTTCTGTCGTAATTAGAAACCACCATTACTTCCATGGCAATGACATTATCTATGTCGAGCTTGTAGAATTACACCAACTATGCCACCTGGACTCTCTCGACAAAAGTCTCATTAGCTGCTATTGTCTATAAGTGTGATTATTTTCTACTATATTCACAATTTCTTTATTATATATTCACAATATATATATTCACAATTTTCATGTATGCAGATATGAGATGACAGAACTTAGAAAGAGAAAGAATAATGATGTTGGGTTCGTTGATCCGTATGTCGTATACAAACACCCTAACCCCCGAAGGATTATAAGCCTCAACCTGAGAGAAATCTCATGAATTTCTTAGTGAACCAACGCGACAAGAAGGAGATACTCTTCCCCTACAACTTCAAGTGAGTGTTATTATAAGTAATTAATGTCGATCATATATATGGGACATCAATATTTCCTTACTAGCTAGTTACCTCTCTCTCTCTCTCTCTCTCTCTCTCTCTCTCTCTCTCTCTCTCTCTCTCTCTCTCTCACACACACACACACACACACACACACATATATATATATATATATATATATATCGATATGGCCAATAGTAGATTAAAAATCTTAGACTCGTTGAAAAAACCGCAAACGAAGTATCAAGACATGATAGATATTATACAAGGGTAATTAATTTAGTTTCTCTATAACAACATATATATATATATAATGGTGCCGATCTCTCAACAATTATTAAAGGTTAAATTATTTTTTTATTTTATTGGGAGCAGGGTTTGGAAAAGGTTCATTGAGGAACAAAAAATGAAACATTGCAAAGCGCCACTGGGTGTAATCGCACACAAAGTAAGTACTATAACTACATATTTATATTCAATTAACACCATATGATGATTTCAATTCACCCTAATTGATTTTTTTGTCGTAAAAGTGGGTTCTAAGGCAGGAGCAGGGTAACAACTACTGCGGATACTATGTTTGCGAGTTCATCATGGCGTACTCAAAGAGAACTCCTGAAGAGCAACTCAAAGTACGTATATAAATACTTTTTCCTTTATATTATTTCGATCGTATATTTATAATTTCTTTATTGCTCTCATTTGTATAAGTAATTACACGAGCAATACACATACATATATATATATATATATATATATATATATATATATATATATATATATATATATATATTAATACTTTTTCCTTTAACTTTTATTGAAGACTGAATGGTTGAGGAAAAGAGTCATACGACTTGACCAACTTAAAGCAATTCGAGAGACTATAGCAGCATTTCTAAATGACCAGGTCATCAACCCCAACGACGAGTTCTACAATGACCCGAACGAACCGTTGATGCCAAATCTGGAGGAGTGAATTGCTAAGGACATAAACAATTTATATATCAAACCTTTGTATAATATATATATATATATATATATATATATATATATATATATATATATATATACGCACATATTATATGTACATAAAATAATGTGTGTATATATATGATCATCATATATATTTGCATGTACGTGTATATTCGTTTGTTATTTATGTACAAAGTTCGAACGAAAACTTACGCGTGCGAAGTACACATATATATTACTATTAGCAGCGTATTCGAAAATGTATTTTAATATCAAAACTAATCATTAAATGAAAAAAGAAACCAAAAATAGAAACCAGAAAAAAGAAAAAAAAAAAGAGGGACATTTAGTCCCGGTTGGTGTTTCCAACCGGGACTAAAGGTCCTGCCCCGTGACGGTCCCTGGCCAGGCCTGGAGGCCCCCTTTACTCCCGGTTGATGTTTTCAACCGGGACTAAAGGTCCCCCTTTAGTCCTGGGCGTCAAACCGGGACTAAAGGAGGGTACCTTTAGTCCCGGATTGGTGCTCCCGGTTGGGAAACCGGGACTAAAGGGGTTTTTCAACCGGGAGCAAAAAGCCTTGCTGCACCAGTGGTATGTATTTGTTTGACTGATACTAATCATCCATGTAACCTGGACCATCAACTGCATATAGCACTAATCATGTCATATATATGTTGCTGCTTATGTACCATGCATGGAACCTAATGTTTGAACATGTGTATTTGATTGGCAATTGTTATGGATTGGAATATGTGTTTTCTTCTTTTCTTATAGAAAAAAAAACTATGTTTAGCTTCAGTTGGTTAAATTTGTACTGAACTTGCAATCCTACACCATCAGCATATTAGGTAGATAAGCTTTTAGAGACATTTTTATTTTATTACTCAAGCTAGTCTTGAGGGTGACATGAAAATGAATACCGTTGTGTTGAATTTGAGCTAGTTATGTTTGCTCTATATCTCAGTTCCTCCTGTTTTGAGACGCTTACAATTTGAGAATTGAGATCGACGTCGTTTACCTGTGTGTAATGTGTTTTTATTTATCGTATGTTTCTGATATGAGATAATGTTTGTCATGTTCTATTCTATTTGTGCGGTGCGCTCTGTGAGTGGACTCGGACCTGACGTCCTGACTCTCAGCTTCTAGTATCTAGAGTTGCTTGTGTTTTCTCCCATTCATTGCTAGGTTTTACAGTAGCATCGATGAATTCCAGAGAAACGACACTGCAGCAATATAATGCTGTCCTCCTCTGCACATAGCTAGCGTTGCTAGTTTATTCCTCCTCCTAGACTCCGCGCCGGGAAAGACAAAGCCAAGGCTCCGCCTGTCACTATATACAGCTCGTGCTGCCTGCCGTGCCCCGACCGAGACCAAAAGAAGCGGCCGGATGGAAATGGCGCACGCTGCGGCGGCGGCACCACACAGCGCCACCATCACGAGGCCCCGTGCTGGCTGTGGCGGCGGCGGTGGCGCCGGTGACGAGGAGGAGGTGCGGCTCTGGGCGGCGCTGGAGCGGCTGCCCACGGCCCATCGCGCCCGCAGCGCGGTCGTCGACGACGGCGCCGGCGGGAAGGCGGTGGTGGACGTCGGGGACCTCGGCCTCGTGGGCTCCGTCGACCGGGACAACGAGGGGTTCCTGCTCAAGCTCAGGGAACGCATCGACCGGTACGTATACGGACGCGCGTGCTCATTGTTCTCGCTTGATCGTGCTCGAGCTGGCGCTCACATTTCGGAGTGGAGAGAGATCTAGAGAGATTTCATGTTCATCGACTGATGACTTCCGTCACGGATGTCGTTGGAGCTGTGCTCTTGATTCCCATTCTACATCGCACTCGCACTCCCACTCCCACTCCCACGTCGGTACTCTAATTGATCGCAGTACCAACTGCGAATCAATTGGCTTCTATTAGGGCTAAGGGAATGAGTACTAGTTATTAGAGGGCACAACAACAAAAAATATTAAGTAGTATTTACTAACATGTGGTATTATTAAATGCTAAATAGCAGGTTCTATATATAAGTATAAACAAAGAAATGTAATAGCGCTACACATTTTGAATACCCCGCTCAAAATCGTGGCTAGAGCAGGGTTCAAAATTTCAGCGAAATTTCACGAAATTCGGTAATTTCGGTGGTGGCCGAAAGAAAAATCCGAAATTTTGTAATACACTAATACATGTGTTATATAACTTTAGACTCAATTTTTTATTGTTTATATTGCATATTTTTGTATTCAATAGATGTGTAGTCATAAATCATACTAATATTTGTTTAGATTTAAATGTTTTTTTAGAAAAAGCATACTTCATGTGCTAGTCTCTAAAAAAAATTCGCCGAAATTTCGGCCGAATTTCGCAAAATTCGGTAGTTTCGGTGGTGGCCGAAATTTTTGCAATACCAAAATTGAAAACTAGTATTGAAATTTTTTTACTGCAATGTGTCATGGATTGTGTTTAGGCCAAAGCAAAGATATTTTAGGGGTCATGCTTAGACCGGCACGATACAAAGACGTGCCGACATGTCATGGGTTGTGTTTAGACCAAAGCAAAGACTTACCATGCCATATCGGTATGGCTCGACATGTCTCGTGTGCCTAGAGGTCACAATCTGAAATGGGACGAAGGACGAGAGGACTGCATCGCCTAAGTCCCACCTCTAGCTTGAGAAGGGACGTCTGGTATTTGGACCGACCTCGGTGGGCAAGAATCTTGCTCAGTTGCTCTCACTACTAGAGAAACGATCTTTGATCCAGCTCAAAATTTGGCTTTAGTCCCGGTATATTTCGCGCCCGGGACTAGAGAGACCTTTAGTCCCGGTTTGTAGCTCCAACCGGGACTAAATGTCCCTGCCCAACGGCTACTGCAGCAGGCTTTTGCTGCAGGGACCTTTAGTCCCGGTTGGAGCTACCAACCGGGACTAAAGGTTAACTTTTACTTCCGGTTGGTTCCTCTAACCGGGAGTAAAAGTCTACTCCCGGCTGGAGGCTCCATCCAGAACTAGAAAGACCTTTAGTCCCGGTTGCTGTCTTCAACCGGGACTAAAGCTTCCAACTGTAACCGGCAGTCTTTATGTGTGTCGTGTGTGTGGTCGCGGTGTATCTGAATATACTACAGCAGCCAAACTACTGAAGAGTGCCTGCAACCGTACTCCAGTTTGCTACCTCACGTGGGGTACCCAATTCAGATTTAGTCCCGGTGCTCCAGTTTGCAACCGTACAGCAGCCAAACTACTGAAGCATATTGCGTACTCCAGTTTACAACAGTACAGCAGCCTAGCACAGCCCCCACCGGCACAGCAGCCTAGACCAAATCAATTAGTCCCCGGCTGCTATTACGAGCCGGGACTAAAGGTATATCTTTAGTCCCGGCTGGTATTACCAACCGGGACTAAAGGTCTTTTAGTCCCGGACGTTTATAGGGCCTCGATGGGCCGGCCCAGTACGCAATATGCTAGAATTGCTGGCCAGTCCCACCTATTAGCACCACCTCGCTTGCTCAGAAGAGTGAAAGCTAACTTAAAAGCTCAGCTCTCGAACCATGCAGCACGAACTTGAACATGATCTGCTCTATAGGATTGTACCGCTGATCCTTGACTAAAGGTCCTTCGTACTATAGTTTATACAAAATGTTGAACATTATAAACGTACATATATTCTAGCAGCGTAGAATGCGTATTCAAAAACCAAAACGAATCATCAATTAAAAATAGGAAAAAAAAGAAAATAGAAATAGAAACAAAAAAAACCTAGTAGCAGCGTGAAAATAGAAAAAAAAGGAAAATAGAAATAGAAACAAAAAAAGGTAAAATAACATTTAGTCCCGGATGGTATTACCAACCGGGACTAAAGGGTGCCGGCCACGTGGCATGTCGGGAGGCACCTTTAGTCCCGATTGGTATGTCGGGAGGCACCTTTAGTCCCGGTTGGTGTTACCCACCGGGACTAAAGATCCCCTTTAGTCCCGGTTCCTGACCCGGGACTAAAGGACCCCTTTAGTCCTGGATGCTTGCTCCCGGGTGGAGAACCGGGACTAGAGAGGGTTTCCCACCGGGAGTAAAGCCCGTCTCTGTACTAGTGTCTAACCGTACCTGGGATGAAGTTTGTTGGATCCATGAGCAATCGGGATTTTGTCGTGAGGAGAAATCTAAGATACATATATAGCTATAGCCTATTCGTTTGGCTGTGGCTTGTCGTAAACGATCGTAAATTTCTAGCCGGAGCAGTATTTTTCTCTCACACAAACCAACCAGCAGTACTTCTTCACAAACCAGCAACGATACGAACCAGCCAACCGAACAGATAGTAGCTAGGAACCGTCACATCATTTATTATATCTTCTTGTTAGAAGTTGACATTGGTCCTTAGGATCCACGATCGTGCCGGAAGTCCGAGTCCGAGCTAGAAGTGATGGTTGCCGCTCATGTCATTTTGTCCCGATCGGAGTCCGAATGTCTTTAAAGACATCAGCTATGACGAGATAGACTCATAGACATATAGTGAAGATTAAAAAGCCAAATATATAATATAACTGAGAGGCGGTGGCAGCAGCATGGATGGGAATGGGATTGAGCTGTGAGGGATGGAAAAGCAAGGGACGACAACGACAGTGGTGGCATTGGCAAGGCCTTTGGATTTATTTTTTGGGTTGACTGCTATGGAGGCCAATCTTTTTCTTTCTTTCTTTTCCATGTCTCCACTTCGTGCTCTCCGCTATGGTTTCATAGTGTGTGCGCAAGGATTACTTTTGTAAGCACCTAACTATATTGGATTCTTTACGAGACCTCGTACAGATGCAGACGCTCATATACATAAGCGTATAATCATACCTATGAACGTATGCAAGCACATCTTACCCCTATAAGCACATCCGAATAACTGAGTTGAATGATAATCTTGAGATTTTTTATGGTCAAAAGTTTTGAGATTCAGTTTTTGTTTCATAAAAAGAATAATAGACAATTGTATAGAGATTATTAGTGGTACGAGTTAATCCGTATATACTGAAGCGTAGATCCCTACTAGATTTATTTGAACATAAATTGGAATTGGTTAAGAAAAACTAACAAGAGGGTTCTCATTTACTAACGCCAGAGACCTGATTTGGAAAACTATCTTATTTTGGAAGCAATTTATTTGAAAGAAGAAAGGGGAGGAAGTAAAAGATGTGGTGAACTGACGCCCTTAGGGTTCATGGTAGTCCTTGATTTCCTATACCTAACTTGTTATTCTCCTTTAAAATGATGAGAAGGGCATAATTGATCAAGTGGAAGCTCCTCCCATCAAGCGACCAAAGAGCTTGCATGTAAGGCATTCATGACATCAGCCTTGATAATTAACCAAGTTGTCTTGTAAAAGAGGCTAGTGAAACCATCCACTACTACAGAATGGACTTGTTGTCCCAGGCGGTAACGGCCTTTAGTCCCGGTTACCGCGCCGGGACAACGATCCCGGGACTAAAGGTGGAACCTTCAGTCCCGGGTCATAAAGCCGGGACTAAAGAGGGACCTTTAGTCCCGGTTGGGGTTACCAACCGGGACTAAAGGCCCTCCAGCCGAGCAAACCTGGCGCACCCTTTAGTCCCGGTTGGTAACCCCAACCGGGACTAAAGGTTCACCCTTTAGTCCCGGTTGGGGTTACCAAAGTCCCGGTTGGGGTTACCAACCGGGACTAAAGGTTCCTTTTCTTTTTCTTTTTTTTTGTTTAATTTGTTTTCAGTTCAGTTACATATATTTGTTTAATATATAATATGTTTTTATGTACGTATTCTACGCTGCTAATATAAATACACGCACGCATATAAATACATCTAATTCTCATCTCAAGCATTATTCGAATAAAGTATGAAACTATATATATTATAGATATATATGTATATATACAACACTTTCATAATCTTGTTGTCCCGGGAATAACGATATCAATAAACATTTAATTTACATCATTAGTTCCTTAGATCAAAGTAGAACTCGCCGTTGGGATTTAGCACTTTTTCTAGAAGATATCCTGCTATTGACTCTTGAATTGCTTTCAGATGGTCTTTTTGCATGACCCTTCGTTTCAACCATTCAATCTTGCATTTGAAATAAAAGGAAAAGTATTAATACATATATATATATATATATATAAATATATATATTCATTTAAAAATAAATAAAAAATGATATATACATACTCTGAGGACATCTTCAGGAGTTCTTCTTATGTATGCAGTGATAAATTCACAAACGTAGTATCCACACAAGTTATTACCTGGTTCCTGCCGCAAACACCACTATACGAGAAGAAGATTATTCTCAGCATCTCACACGTAAATTGAAGTACGATATAGTAATTAAACATGTGGGGAAGTATATATAGTACTACTTACTGGTATTTCAACTACATTAAGTGGTGCCTTGCAATCCTTACGGTGCTGCCGAATAAACTCTTTCCAAATCCTGTGCGACCAATAATGTACGATCGTTAATAAATTATGGCAAAGTCTATTCAATAATAGTTGTGCGCGAGAGATCGAAATTACCCCTGGATAATGTCTATCATATCTTGGTATTGTGCTCGCTCTTTTCTCAATGAGTCCAAGATTACTAACTGACTTGAGTTTAACTCAATGACAATGAGTATCCAGTGAAACCTGCATTGGTTTATACACACACGTACATGCATATAAGTTGTATTGATATTACATAAAATGTGTAGACTACATTATTATTAACACTTACTCAAAGTTGTACGGGAAAAGTATTGTTGTCTTGTCGTGCTGCTTCACGAAGAACTTCATGATATTCGTCTGTGCTTCAGATACCCAGTGGTCCTTGACAATAATATCGGTTTTGAATACGATATAAGGATCAATGAAGCCAACACTGGTGTCTTGTATTCTTTGGAGCTCTGACATCTGGAATCTATATATAAATATAAGTTACATGTGAGGATAATTATATACACGTACGCATGGAAGTGAGTTTATTAAATAAAAGTAAGAATCACTTACAAACAAAAGGAGCTCATGATTGATTTGTCCAGAGCGTCCAAGTGGAATAGTTGATGCAATTCTTCGAAACTAATATGTAAGATGTCATCGCCACGGAAGTAATGATGGTCTCTAAATCTGACAAAGATCCACTGCTCACCCCTGCCACACTGCCTGCATGTACCACTTGTTGAGCAAGTACATTTGCGTACCCAATTCATTCAGAGCCACAGGGTTGTACAGACTTTTGCCATATTTATAAGTCTTCCAGGTATCAACTTCCAGGTTCTGGATTGGAGCTTTGCCTGTCAATTGATCCAAGGTTAAACCAGTATCTTTAAAAAAAGCATTAAGGGCTTGAACCGACACTTCTCCAGAGTTGTCTGGTCGATAGACTTCTATGTTGGAACCATATTCATTAGCAACAACAAGATTTTGCATTGGTTGCTTCTGTTGTCCGAGCTGTGGGACATCCTTCCCTGATGCTCTTTTCCTTTTCTTATCTGCATCATGTGACTTCACGATGGAGCGGTCATAGTCTGATAGTGGCGAAGGCTTACGAAGTTCAATCATCTTTTTCTTGTGAGCATCGACCTTCTGCCTCAGCACATCTCGTGGTATGTAAAAGTACGGCTTCTCCTTAAGCTTTGCTTGACTCTTGTTTTTGATATCTATAAAAAAATCTTTTACTTTTTTGTCTTCTTCAGCTGCTATTTGCTCATCAGTCTTTTCAGGAAGTATTTCTTGAGAAATAACTCTTTTTCTCGGGGTCTTCTTTGCCGCCGGGACCTTAGACGTCTTTGTAGTGCGTCGCTGTGGAGGGGGTGGGGGCGGTGTTGGAGATCGGCGTGGAGGCGATGAGGCCGGTGTTGGTGGAGACCGGCGTGGAGACGTTGGAGATCGTTGTGGAGGCGGTGGGGCCGGTGTAGGAGTTGGAGATCGTTGTGGAGGCGATGGGGCCGGTGTAGGAGTTGGCGATCGCCGTGGGGATGAAGTCGTCTCGCCCCCCGCGACGCTGTGATGAGATGGGGAATGAATGATTAGGCTAGGCTGGGGAGAGACCCTGCTATAAAAACAATTTGTGTGTCAATTATTTTTGAAGCCAATAGAAAATTAATGGAAAATAATATTTCATTCACTTTCATTCGTACCTAGGGTGAGGTAGGGGAAGCGGTGGCGCCCCAGGAATGATGATGAAGCGTTTGCGCCATTGAATAAATGTCTTCTCTGTTTCTCCTAGTGTCTTCTCCCCATCACCGCCTTCAATGTCAAGAGGAACATTGCTGTAACCTTTGAGCACTCTATCGACCGAGACGCTAGCATATCCAGGTTGAATAACTGACCCATGGATTCTTGGTGTCTTCGTTCGGTCTATTGGAGATACAACCCCGACAGCCACCATGATTGATGCATTACCATCTGGAATGTGCAGCTCACATTTTGTTAGAGGCTCGGTAATGTCATCAACAGGGAAGCGCAACCCAGCGTCGTCTTGAATAACTGGCAGCTCCGTAGAAGCACAACTGCTTTTCATCTGACCAACGGGGCTAATAGGTGACTCCCGGCGTTGATTGCGATTGCATTTGACTCATTGCTAGCTGCACTTGCCTCTTGATCTCCTCCTGCATTCTTGCCTCAAGAGATTTTTCTCGTTCATGTGATTCAAGCAATGCTTGTCGTGACTCATCAACAAATTGCTCCAATGCACGAATTCATTCTGCCTCCTCATCCTTCTTTCTCTGGCGGCTTCTGTAGGTATCCTTGTCTGCTGGGAATGCGTGTAGCCACGGAACCGCCCCATAGCCTCTTGTTCGACCACCGTGTTCGGGATTCTCTAGGGCATATGTCAATTCATCCTTCTCTCTGTTGGGCTTGAAAACACCACTATCAGCTTCTTCCCTAGCACGAGCTAGTCTCTGTGTTGCTCTCTCAATTTTTTGGCCGAAAATTAGCTTGCCAGTGTCTGGGTCTAGGCTTCCCCCATGAGCGTAGAACCAATTCTTCGCGCGTTGAGGCCAGTTCTTTTCTATTGTTTCAGGTATGATTCCCTTGGCAGTAATCTCTGCTTCTAGGTTCTGCCACTTGGGAATAGCACTCCTATAACCACCTGATCCCATGCGATGATGGTATTGCTTCTGTCGGGCATTCTGCCGATTCATCATCACACGTTCCTCACTGTCTTGAGATGTCTTGTATTCTACGAAGGCATCCCAATGGGACTCCAACTTGACAAACGCCTTAGCATTGAAATTCGGCGTAGCATTCTTCAAGATAAACTTTTTATACAATGTCTTCTTCCAACTCTGGAACAATGTTGCCATCTTCTTCATTGTCCAATCCCTCACTAGCTCCTTCAAAGCATCATCTGCTTGTAATGTGAAATGCTGAGTGATATCTCTCCAAGCTAGGTTCTTATCACGATCAGATACAAAACTAACATTAGGAGCGGATATCTTCTGCTTCCATTCACGAGCACTAACTGGGATCCTATCCCTTACAATGAACCCACATTGATTGACATATGTCTGAGCATGTGGTCCCAATGGTTTGCCGGTGTCGGTGTCGAATTCTGATATTATGAAACGGCCCTCTAATGGCTTTTTTGGCCCTCGGACTTTCCTACTTTTGTCGGTGGTTGATGTAGATCCTAGAGACCGGCTACATGAGTAGAAACACAACGATTAACAACAAATATACGTACGCATGCATCTATAAGAGATGATAGATAATCGAATATACCTCGCCAGTATTTTCTTGCGCGACAATTTGTTGATCTTCAACCACCGGCATATTCAGGATATCCTCATAATCAGCAAAGTACTGACTCGTGTCATCTACATCCACATTGGTGCCGGCGTTGATAATATCCGCCATTATAGTCATCACTCAAGTTATCATCCGGAGCAGCCATTTGTATCTTCAAGATAACACATAGATAGAATTATTATGGTACATAACATAAGTACATGTGATAACACATATAGAATTACTAAATCCAATTAAATATAATAACACATAATATTTCATAAGGATAAACAATAATAAGGTATAGGCTTTGGAATCGAATCAAAAACACTTTCGATCCAAAAACATGGAAATAAGTACATGTATATATATACACATAGAATGATACAATATATTTTCTCTCTCTCTCAACACATAGAAATAAGTGCATATGTCTATATCTCTAGATATGCATGTGATAACACATAGAATGTCTCTCTAGATACAATTTTCTCTCTCTCTCAACACATGAAAATAAGTACATGTATATATACATATAGAAATAATTAATTAAGTACCATATGTATACATATAGAATCTCTCTCTAGATATATATATATATAGAGAGAGAGATAGAATATATAATTACTAAATCCAATTAAATAAATCTAACATGAAATTAGATAAACTAGTAATAGATAATACATTTTAATCTAACATATATCAAAAACTATAATAAAAAACTATCTAAAAAAACTATCTAAATAAAGTACTAATTAAATTTTAATACATTTTAATCTAACATATATCAAATACTATAATAAAAACTATCTAAAAAAACTATCTAAATAAAGTACTAATTAAATTTTAATACATTTAAATCTAACATATATCAAAAACTACTAATTAAATCTAACATTTTAATCTAATATTGGCCGGCTGAGAGCAAGCTAGCTCTAGCAGGCTGGGGATCGAGGCGGATGGCGCGGGCCGGCAGGGCGTGCTGGCCGGCCACGCGCGGGGCCGAGCTGAGCACCTCGCGCGAGGACGATGTACGGCGGAGACGGCGGGGCTCGATGACGAGGCCACCGGGCGCGCGGGAAGCGGTCGACGGAGGGGGCTCGGGTGCGGGCAGAGACGGGATGCGGCCGGGCGGATGGCGCGGCCGGGCGGGGGTAGAAGACGACGGCGGCGCGGCAGAGATGAGCTCGACGTACGGCCGGGCGGGGCTGGGGCGACGGAGGCGAGATCGAAGATGGCGGTGGCGGCGGCGATGATCGACGTGTAGATCGAAAGGTAGAAGATGAAACCGTTCGATATATATAGGCCGGGACCCTTTAGTCCCGGCTGGTTTTAGTCCCGGCTGGTATTACCAGCCGGGACTAAAGGCCCAACCCTTTAGTCCCGGCTCGCCTTACAAGCCGGGACTAAAGGGTTTTTAGTCCCGGTTGGTGTTACTAGCCGGGACTAAAAGTATTTTGGGCGGGCACCGAAATTGCCGCTCACCCTTTAGTCCCGGTTCTTGGTCTGGGCCGGGACTGAAGGCCTGAAAATTTTGGCAACCCGCCAGCGTAATTGGAAAGACCTGGGATTTTGATTTTGTTTAATACTAGGTTAATCAATTAATTCCATAGCAACTTCAATACTTTGCAATATTTATTTTAAAAAATTCTATTGATTAACTAATTATTTATTGTAAATAGGAAAATTTTGTAACCTATAGTTTTTAATTTCTTTTATGAATATAGAATATAAATGTTACTAATACTAAGTATTTTGTTAATGCAAAAATATATTTGTAACTTAAAATTAATAAAACTAATATTATTCGATAGGAAATTTATTATCACATTATTGTAACGTCAATGTTTCAATTTTTTCTCGGTTTTTGACCAAAATTGACAGGAAATTTTTGTTGAAACCTATAAAAATAAAGAAAATATAGTATTTTTTGTTCTACAACTTTTCAAATGAAAAAATGGCCTATATAAGGATTGTAGATATTGATGATATGAACAAACTTGGTATTCAAAACTTTTCAATTTTAGACAATCTAGGGTTCCGAAAACTAGTTTGTAGGCGTCGAAATTTAAAAATCACAAATTTGAACCGTCCAAACTTTCTCAAATGGAAAGTTGACCAAAACAACAATTGTAGATCTTTTTGAGTTTAACAAACTTGGTATTCAAAACTTTTCAATTCGAAGTCATTTAGAGTCCATAATACTAGAGTCAAAGTGTTGTTTTTTCATTTGACCAAATTTGACTTGGTCAAACTTGCTCAAATGAGACACTAAATGACCTCAGATGAAAAAACTCTGAATACCAAGTTTGATCATCTCAGCAAGATCTACAATTGTTACATAGCTCATTTTCCCATTTGAGAAATTTTTATCAAACACTAGTCACAACTTTCCTTATCTCTTATAGACTTTCTAAAACTATGTCACACACTTGTGAAAATTGAACTACATTTTGTTCAAGCTTTCTCAAATGAAAAAATGGTCTATATAAGGATTGTAGATATTGATGATATGAACAAACTTGGTATTCAAAACTTTTCAATTTTAGACAATCTAGGGTTCCGAAAACTAGTTTGTAGGCTGTCGAAATTTAAAAATCACAAATTTGAACCATCCAAACTTTCTCAAATGGAAAGTTGACCAAAACAACAATTGTAGATATTTTTGAGTTTAACAAACTTGGTATTCAAAACTTTTCAATTCGAAGTCATTTAGAGTCCATAATACTAGAGTCAAAGTGTTGTTTTTTTCATTTGACCAAATTTGACTTGGTCAAACTTGCTCAAATGAGACACTAAATGACCTCAGATGAAAAAACTCTGAATACCAAGTTTGATCATCTCAGCAAGATCTACAATTGTTACATAGCTCATTTTCCCATTTGAGAAATTTTTATCAAACACTAGTCACAACTTTCCTTATCTCTTATAGACTTTCTAAAACTATGTCACACACTTGTGAAAATTGAACTACATTTTGTTCAAGCTTTCTCAAATGAAAAAATGGTCTATATAAGGATTGTAGATATTGATGATATGAACAAACTTGGTATTCAAAACTTTTCAATTTTAGACAATCTAGGGTTCCGAAAACTAGTTTGTAGGCGTCGAAATTTAAAAATCACAAATTTGAACCGTCCAAACTTTCTCAAATGGAAAGTTGACCAAAACAACAATTGTAGATCTTTTTGAGTTTAACAAACTTGGTATTCAAAACTTTTCAATTCGAAGTCATTTAGAGTCCATAATACTAGAGTCAAAGTGTTGTTTTTTCATTTGACCAAATTTGACTTGGTCAAACTTGCTCAAATGAGACACTAAATGACCTCAGATGAAAAAACTCTGAATACCAAGTTTGATCATCTCAGCAAGATCTACAATTGTTACATAGCTCATTTTCCCATTTGAGAAATTTTTATCAAACACTAGTCACAACTTTCCTTATCTCTTATAGACTTTCTAAAACTATGTCACACACTTGTGAAAATTGAACTACATTTTGTTCAAGCTTTCTCAAATGAAAAAATGGTCTATATAAGGATTGTAGATATTGATGATATGAACAAACTTGGTATTCAAAACTTTTCAATTTTAGACAATCTAGGGTTCCGAAAACTAGTTTGTAGGCGTCGAAATTTAAAAATCACAAATTTGAACCGTCCAAACTTTCTCAAATGGAAAGTTGACCAAAACAACAATTGTAGATCTTTTTGAGTTTAACAAACTTGGTATTCAAAACTTTTCAATTCGAAGTCATTTAGAGTCCATAATACTAGAGTCAAAGTGTTGTTTTTTCATTTGACCAAATTTGACTTGGTCAAACTTGCTCAAATGAGACACTAAATGACCTCAGATGAAAAAACTCTGAATACCAAGTTTGATCATCTCAGCAAGATCTACAATTGTTACATAGCTCATTTTCCCATTTGAGAAATTTTTATCAAACACTAGTCACAACTTTTCCTTATCTCTTATAGACTTTCTAAAACTATGTCACACACTTGTGAAAATTGAACTACATTTTGTTCAAGCTTTCTCAAATGAAAAAATGGTCTATATAAGGATTGTAGATATTGATGATATGAACAAACTTGGTATTCAAAACTTTTCAATTTTAGACAATCTAGGGTTCGAAAACTAGTTTGTAGGCGTCGAAATTTAAAAATCACAAATTTGAACCGTCCAAACTTTCTCAAATGGAAAGTTGACCAAAACAACAATTGTAGATCTTTTTGAGTTTAACAAACTTGGTATTCAAAACTTTTCAATTCGAAGTCATTTAGAGTCCATAATACTAGGGTCAAAGTGTTGTTTTTTCATTTGACCAAATTTGACTTGGTCAAACTTGCTCAAATGAGGCACTAAATGACCTCAGATGAAAAAACTCTGAATACCAAGTTTGATCATCTCAGCAAGATCTACAATTGTTACATAGCTCATTTTCCCATTTGAAAAATTTTTATCAAACACTAGTCACAACTTTCCTTATCTCTTATAGACTTTCTAAAACTATGTCACACACTTGTGACAATTGAACTACATTTTGTTCAAGCTTTCTCAAATGAAAAAATAGTCTATATAAGGATTGTAGATATTGATGATATGAACAAACTTGGTCAAATGGAAAGTTGACCAAAACAACAATTGTAGATCTCAATTGAAAAAATGGCCTATATAAGGATTGTGAAGTCATAACATATTACATAATATCCGTCTCTAAAACATAATATATTAAACATGCATCGTTGTATCATGCGGGCACAACAGTGAATTTCTTCTTGACGTATGACCCTTGGTTATGATCTTGTCGTAACCATAGAGTGTCTTCATCATTTAACATGATGCTTGGATCTTTCTTCACTATGAAGGGTGGAATTCGGACATTTCTTTCGTAATCTTCTGACATGTCTGACTTGTCTTCAATTCCTACTATATTTATTTTCCTAGAAAGAATTATGTGGCGCTTTGGCTCATTGATCATTGAGTTGATGTCTTCGTTTTTTCCTCTCTTTGATTTTATAGACATGTCTTTCACATAGAACACCTGACTCACATCGGCAGCAAGGACTGAATGGTTCCTCTTTGTATCCAATATTGTTGAGGTCCACTGTTGTCATTCCATACTCTTTGTCGACTGTTACCCCTCCTCCGGTCAGCTTCACCCATTGGCACCGGAACAAAGGGACTTTAAAATTAGGTGCGTAGTCTAGTTCCCATATCTCTTCTATGCGGCCATAATATGTTTGTATATTCCCATTTGGATCTGTGCCATCTATGCGAACACCACTATTTTGATTGGTGCTCCTTTTATCTTGGGCAACTGTGTAAAATGTATTCCCATTTATCTCGTACCCTTGGTACGTGAGGATATGCCACGATGGCTGCCTAGCCAACAAATACAGTTGCTCATCAATATTGTCATCGCCTTGACATTCTTTTCGCAACCAACCACTGAAACTTTCCATGTGCTGACGCCTAATCCAAGCTTCAGTCTTCCCTGGAAACTTGGATCGTAAGAACTCCTTATGTATCTCGATGTACGGATGCACCAATGATGAGTTCTGAAGAACTGTGTAGTGTGCTTTATTGAAATAATCGTCTTCCATGCCGATATATGTTTTCTTCCCTAAAGTTCCTTTACCACTGAGTCTCCCCTCATGTCGTGATTCAGGAACGCCAATCGGGGCAATGTCAGGAATAAAGTCAACACAGAACTCAATGACCTCCTCTGTTCCATAGCCCTGGGCGATGCTTCCTTCAGGCTTAGAACGGACTTTCACATATTTCTTCAAGACTCCCATAAACCTCTCGAAGGGGAACATGTTATGTAAGAACACAGGTCCAAGAATACTAATCTCCTTCACCAAATGAACTAGGATGTGTGTCATGATATTAAAGAAGGATGGAGGGAACACCAACTCAAAGCTGACAAGACATTGAACCACATCATTCTGTAGAGTAGCTAGTTCCACTGGATTGATTGCCTTCTGAGAAATTGCATTGAGAAATGCACATAGCTTCACGGTGGCTAGACGTACATGTGGAGGTAGAATTCCTCTTAAAGCAACTGGAAGCAATTGCGTCATAAGCACGTGGCAGTCGTGGGACTTTAAGTTTAGGAATTTTTTATCTGGCACATTTATTATACCCTTTATATTGGAGGAGAATCCCGATGGGACCTTGATGCTGCTTAGACATTCGAACATGCTGTCCCTCTCTTCTTTGCTAAGCGTGTAGCTAGCAGGACTTAAGTAATGACGTCCATCACCTGTCTTCTCTGGATGAAGGTTGTCTCGTTCTTTCATGCACTGCAAGTCCTGGCGTGCTTCAAGTGAATCCTTTGGCTTCCCGTACACACCCATGAATCCTAACAGGTTCACACAAAGATTCTTTATCAGGTGCATCACGTCGATTGCGTTGCGGACCTCTAGGACTTGCCAATAGGGTAGCTCCCAAAAGATGGACTTCTTCTTCCACATGGGTGCATGTCCATTAGCATCTTTGGGAACAGATTCACTGCCTTGTCCCTTTCCAAATACTACTTTCACATCCTTGACCATTGCGAGTACATCTTCCCCGGTTCGGTTATGAGGCTTCTTCCGGTGGTCTGGCTTACCTTTAAAATGCTTCCCTTTCTTTCTTACTTGGTGATTCAAAGGAAGGAATCGACGATGGCCAAGGTACACGACCTTTCGACATCTTTTCAAATATATACTGTCAAGGTCATCAAAACAATGTGTGCATGCATTATATCCTTTGTTTGTCTGACTTGAAAGATTACTTAAAGCAGGCCAATCATTGATGGTTACGAACAACATTGCTCGTAGGTCAAAGTGTTCTTGTTTGTACTCATCCCAGACATGTACACCTGGTTTGTTCCATAAAACTAGAAGTTCTTCAACTAATGGCTTCAGATATACATCAATATCGTTGCCAGGTTGCCTCGGACCTTGGATGAGGATCGGCATCATAATGAACTTCCGTTTCATGCATAACCATGGAGGAAGGTTGTAGATACATAGAGTAACTGGCCAAGTGCTATGACTAGTGCTCTGCTGTCCAAAAGGATTCATACCATCTGTACTTAAGGCGAACCTTAAGTTTCTAGCCTCATTTGCAAACTCTGAAAATTCTCTGTCTATCGCTCTCCACTGGGACCCATCAGCTGGGTGTCTCAGCATATTGTCTACCTTACGGTCTTCTTTATACCACCGCAACAACTTTGCGTGGTCTTTATTTCTGAACAAACATTTTAAGCGTGGTATTATAGGAGCATACCACATAACCTTAGCAGGGATTTTCTTTCTAGGACGTTGTTCACCCTCGATGTCACCAGGATCATCGCGCCTGATCTTATACCGCGATGCTTTACATACCAGGCATTCATCCAAATTCTCGTATTCATTGCCATGGTAGAGGATACAATCATTAGGACATGCATGTATCTTCTGGATTTTTAATCCCAAAGGGCAGACAACCTTTTTTGCTTCATACGTAGTGGTGGGCAATTCATTTGGCTTCGGAAGCATCTTCTTTATGAGGTTTAATAAATTCCCAAATGCCTTATCGGATACACCATTCTTTGCCTTCCACTGTAGCAATTCCAGTGTTGTACCCAGCTTTTTTTGTCCCTCTTCGGCCGTCGGGTATAGCAACTTCCTATGATCCTCAAGCATGCGCTCCAACTTAACTTTCTCTTTTTCACTTTCCCATTCTTGTTGTGCATCACAAATGGCATCGCCAAGAGCATCACCGAGATCATCTTCTACCGCTACCTCTTCTTCATCTCCCCCCATTGTAGTATCATCAAAGGCACCATACTGAGCAATAATGTCATCAATGTCTAAATCTTCTCCTTCACCTTCTTCCATCATGACCCCGCTTTCTCCATGCTTAGTCCAACATATATAGTTTGACATGAAACCTGACTTAAGCAAATGTGAATGAAGACTCATTGAGCTTGAATATTCCTTTAAATTCTTACATAGGGCACATGGACAGCATATGAAACCATCCCGCTTATTTGCCTCAGCCACACCTAAGAAATAGTGCAAGCCCTCTATAAAGTCTTGGGAGCGGCAATCGGCATTGTACATCCAATGGCGTGACATAATCTGTATTACACGACAAATTATGAAAACCTTGAACATAATTAAGTATTTTATTACACAACATAAATGACACACATACGGTTGATTAATTAACTAAGCCTGGCTACAACGTAAGCAATCCCAACTATCACTAAACAAACTAAAACTACAATGCACTTCAGTAACATAATTATTTTGTGATCGTACGCAACTAAAACAGACAAATCATTTTTCTGTTGAATATCAATAAGCTTCTCCTGCTGGCTCACTGCCTCATCAGCAGCAGTCGCTACCTCAAGCGCACCCAAATTCTGCACGTATGTAGCATAATCTTCCTCCCAGTACCAACCATCGCATCCATTGCCCTCCCACTGAAATTAAAGCCAAAAAATATTTAGTCAAAAATATTCAAGAAAAGCAGGTCAATTAGCCATAATTATAAAATGCGTAAGAAACTCACATCGCGATCCGGGCACTTGTAGAAAACACGACCCTTGTTGGGTCCCTGTCTCTTGACTCGGTACTCCATCACAATCTTCTGCTTACACTTGCCGCAGATAATGAGAGGGAGTTCTGGCCTCAGTCGTTTCGCAACCGAACGAGAGGCCGAGGATCCGGTAACAGTTGTCATCTACTTTCTATACTTATTTTTGCAAATTAGTGTAAATTTCATATTTTCTAAAATGATATATTTAAACAAAACTAGTACGGATTTCACATGTTTCAATAAATAACCATCCGTACTAGTTGATCTTGCTTACGTGATCAACTCGGCGAGCATTTCTCCACCGGACGGCACCGTACTTGGCCAAGGAAGAGCTCCGATTCTACGAGAAAGGGAACACGGTCTTCCACGACCGTTGCCGCTCTCCCTCATAGAATCAAAGCTCCTCCTTGACGTCCGTTACCGCTCGGCAGAGAACATGCTCGCCGACCTGAACACGATCCGCAAGTTCAACTAGTACGGATTTTCTACATTTTTCTAACCATTTTTTAAGTTTTTCATTTCATGGAAAATTTAATTCTAAAAAATAAAAGGCATGATTTCTAAGTATTTCATTTCATGGAAAAAATAATTCTAAGTGACCTGCTCGATATCGGCGAGCTCGTGGGCGTTTAGGTTGCCGAGGATAGTAACATTTGTAGATGACATTTGTAGGTCTGAAGTTATCAAATATCCATCAAATTATAGCTCAAAAACATGTTTCAATAAATAACCATCCGTACTAGTTGACCTTGCTTACGTGATCATCTCGGCGAGCATTTCTCCACCGGACGGCACCGTACTTGGCCAAGGAAGAGCTCCGATTCTACGAGAAAGGGAACACGGTCTTCCACGACCGTTGCCGCTCTCCCTCGTAGAATCAAAGCTCCTCCTTGACGTCCGTTACCGCTCGGCAGAGAATATGGTCGCCGAGATGAACACGGTCCGCAAGTTCAACTAGTACGGATTTTCTACAATTTTCTAAGTTTTTCATTTCATGGAAAAATTAATTCTAAGATCACGTAAGCCACCGGGGACGAGGATGGCGCGTGCTCCAGCGAGGACGAGCGAGGTGTGATTTTGATGAACTAATTTAACTTTTGTTTATCCAAACATATATGCAAATCATCATGTGATTTTGAGCTAAAAATGACATATAAAATCATAATAAAGTCCAACATATAAAGTTACACATGCATCTACATCGCAAAATGAGATAAGCTACTGATAAAACATAAGAGGATTAAGTTTGTTACCTCCAAAATCGAAGAGCAACACCAATGGAGGGGGAGAGTGCAAGAACAACAGCAAGCTGAAGAACAGAGGCAGTGGATTTGAATAATGGAATGGCTCGGGCTCGGGGAGAAAGAATTGAGCAGAATTATAGGCCGGGATAATTAGTCCCGGTTAGGGGTCCAAACCAGGACTAAAGATTAATCTTTATTCCCAGGGAATCACCCAAACCGGGACTAAAGATCCCTGCCCCGCGGACGACCGTTGGGTAGGGACCTTTAGTCCCGGGGCACAAAATGCCGAGGCTAATGCTAAATTGGGACATCGTTCTAAAGTCTGTTCTCTAGTAGTGATCTGACCCTAGTGTTTTTTTTTTTCTTAAAGGATGTCCTAATAACCCACTAGATCTCTTCTCCGGAGAAACAAACATCATATCCAAGGAAGAGAGATTGACGTCATGGCAAGGAAATCTGAGGGCAGCAAACACAACTTTTATACATGGGGGTACCAAGCAGCTCCTAGAAGTGATAAAGCCTCCTCTGCCTTCTCTTCTTCTTGCACCAACAAAAGCCCATCGACTCTGAAAGATTTAATGCAGTTCTTCCGGTTACGGTGAAAGTTAAGTAGAAGAATTTCGTGTTCACATCTCCATTGGCCAATACGAACAAACACGGACGTTGATGAGCTATCGTGTGTTACGGTGATGCTAGACCCAAATAGTGACCATTCAACTCCTTACAGAGTTGGAACTCATCAGCGCTTAGTGACCTAGACTCTTGAGCAATGCTCAACTTGAATACCATCGCCTTTGTGATCATGAGTTGCAGCCTTATACTACCCATGAATTTTTTAGTCCAACATTGGAGGACTTTGGAGGTGTTTCATAGTCATTGATCCAAAGTGCAACAGGGTTGGAATACTCCACCTCCACACTTCATCCCTCCTAGCCCGCTTCGAGGTATCCGTTGAACTTTGGACATATGGACTCAACACAAAAATGTTCCTTGGCAGGTGAAACAATGTTGTTTTTCAAGATTAGGGGCACATGATCATAGCGGTTAGACGATGCCACCCATAGCATATAGTTTGGTAATTTGTCAACCCAATTTGATGTGGTGAAGACTCGATCAATGCATTCCAATGTTGAGTGATGGTGCTCATTACTCTATGTAAATAAATGCCCATGGAGGTGTAGTTGAAGGAGCTCAAGATCCTCTAGGAAACATCATAATTAACCTATTGCCCGGTGGTAAGAAGCTCACTGTTTTTGTCCGCCTCCCTATGGATCATGTTGCAATCCCCCAAAGAAGCCAAGGTCGCTAAAGCCAATGCTGGCCTTGGAGCTCTTGAAGAAAAGTGACCTTATCCAAATCTATCTATGGCCCATATACTGTTGTCAACCACTATGTCATCCCACTAACGGGTGACCGACACTTTGGATCCAACCGACTACCAACCAAACGTAGTGTTGGACATTGTCTACAAATCAAAATGCCATACTAACATGACACAACCATAAGACTGCACAACTGGCAATAGCAAAAGCTAAACTGGCTTCCAAGCATGTTACGAACCATAGAACTGTCTGGAAGGTCTAATTTAGTTTCCTACAAACACAAATAGAGATGTGTATTCTTTGAACTAAATTTATGCTCTTATCAAAGGATAAAAGTTCAAGAGTTCATTTTCTTTTTATAAGGACTAAAAATAAATCACTTATTTTTTTGGCTTTTTGGCCCCATATTATAGGGTGGATCTCAAAAGTCCCTCCAAGCCATACATACAACTTTCATCAAATACTTCTTTTCACATAATTCTATAGGGATCTATGAGATCGAGTACGAAATTCTGTTTACTCACTTAAAATTGAGTACTTGTTTCCCTCCTTTTCTAGTTAGGATTGAAAATCCTGTATTTTTTATATCCACACAATCCAGTCCCTAGGTTTCTTAAATAGTGTAGTGGAAAAAAGTGTTTCGAATCATTACTATTTGACTCGGACCTATTCTAAAAGAGTCGAGATATTTTGAATTTTTGCTGACATAGACAAAGTAAAGAAAAACCTTTGAAAGAATTTCTATATTGATCTCGAACATATAAAAGTTCCGAATCAAATCTGTTTAGAAACAAGATCTTTTGTCTCATGATATGCTCGAGTCCTCTATTGGGTTTGATACATATAGTAGAGAAT
The DNA here is from genome assembly GCF_019320115.1 of Miscanthus floridulus. Classification (NCBI taxonomy): domain Eukaryota; kingdom Viridiplantae; phylum Streptophyta; class Magnoliopsida; order Poales; family Poaceae; genus Miscanthus; species Miscanthus floridulus. The sequence goes on from NC_089597.1 coordinate 104,024,475, forward strand.
TTTTTCTCTTATATTTTTCTTTTCAAAAATGGCGCATTTCTTGTTGCTGAACTGGTTGAGCCAGGCGGCCAGGCCCGGCCATACTCCGTTCAGTCTTCTTTCCAACGTGGCTGCCGGACGCCCTCCGCCGCCGCCGCCCTCTTCCGCTAGCGCTCGCCTCCGCTGAGGTCCGATGTCTAGCTCCTCGCCCTATGAGTTCCGAACCGGTAAATGCCGCCGTTGCCCGGAGGTATCCGCCTCGCCCGCACAGCCCTAAGCGACTGGCGGCCATACCCGTCGTCTTCGTCGTCTACGGGCGACAGCTGAGTAGGGAAGATGGACTGACAAGATATGGAAGGTGTCGGAGACGAGTCGATGGACTCGTCTTTACCAGATGCTTTTCGTTGCGCTTGGTTTCATCCCACAACATAGAAATTGTACGGTGCGTGCTGCCGCGCTCTTCTTCGGTGGAAGCTGACCCAAGCCGTAAGATTTCCTCGCATTGTTGCATTTTATTTTGCTTCTCAAATCTCAACGCGCACCTATTTGCCTTTTTTTAGTTAAATATAGCGACAAAACTGCAATATTGCATATGTATAGGGGCTTGTGTGCTTACAAGGACTAATTGAAAATGACAGAAAGGATATATTGAAGGGATGAGAACGGGACGTTTTTATTACGTTGCCATTAGACTGAATATATAAGATGCAATTGATGCTTCTGTTCCATATGTTGTTTGTAGAGTTGGGATTGTTCTTCCGACAATTGAGGTGCGTTTCGAGCATCTGAAGGTCGACGCTGAAGTTCACATTGGAACCAGGGGCCTGCCAACTATTCTGAATTCAATCACTAACATTTTCGAGGTATATCTATTAGCCCACCTGTACAGTGTATGAAGCACGAGAATTTCAACAATATTAATCGAGCTTCATATTTCTTAAATTTCATATGGTGTGAGACTTTTTGAATTCTCGTTCAGGGAGCTGCAAATGCCCTGCACATATTGCCCAGCAGGAAGAAGACAATGCCAATCCTCAATGGCATCAGTGGTATCATCAAGCCTCAGAGGTATATGTTCTTGAATGGACGGGTGCTTCATGAGTTCACTGTATTCACCTTGCTCTAGTTGTTCTGCAGAATGACTCTGCTTCTAGGCCCACCAGGATCAGGGAAGATCACATACGTAAGCCAGCATGAAATGGATGAGTTTGTGCCCCAAAGGACAGCTGCATACGTAAGCCAGATCTTCACATAGGGGAGATGACTGTGCGGGAAACGCTTGCCTTCTCTGCAACGTGCCAAGGAGTTGGATATTTCTATGGTATGATGTAACAATTAAGCTCTCACAATAGAAAACACCGCTGGTACTTACAAATTCTTTGATTGGTACTGTATTTCTGTTACTCAGACTTATTATGTGAATTGTTAAGGCGAGAGAAAGAGGCGAACATTAAGCCTGATGCTGACCTTGATGCTTTCATGAAGGTATGACATATGAAAATCATGCATACATAAATAGTTTTTTATGCTTCCTAATCATTTGCATGAGTACCAATCAGAACAGGAGCACTAAAATTGTTATGCTCATTTCAGGCAGCTGCACTGGGAGGTCATAAAGCTAATGTGGTGGTGGAGTACATGTTGAAGGTGAAAATTGGAGATTACTTGTAGTTTGCAATATTGAATGGCCTGAAGTTTACATGGTCTAGGTTTACCAATCATTGTTGTAGATATGAGGACTAGAGGTATGCGCAGACACAATGGTAGGGGATGAGATGTTCAGGGATATATCTGGAGGACAACGGAAACGTGTTACTGCAGGTACAGACATAACAACCAACAATTATGTCCTGGATTCAGAACTCTGAAATTTTCATTTGTCCTCTAGAAACAATAATAATCACTGCCTGCCTGGTGGTATTTGAGTACAACCTGTAGGTGAGATATTAGCCCTCGGGCCTTAAAACCAATGTTCAGAAAAGCAATGTTTTGCCTATTCGCTGTGCTGAGGAGGATCTGACCCTCATTCAAAACCTGCTGCCATGTGAGGTTCTGGATTTCCCTTGCAAGTATCTGGGTTTGCCCCTGTCCAACAGAAAATTGACCAAGGAGCTGGTCCAACCCATTATTGATAAAGTTGCTGAACAACTTCCAGGCTGGAAGGCAGATTTGATGACACGTGCTGGTAGGGTGACTCAGGTGCAATTTGTGCTTACAGGTATCCTAATCTATGTGGCTATGGCAATTGATCTTCCGCCTTGGGCTCTCAAAGCCATCGATAAGATTAGAAGGTCCTTCCTATGGATGGGAAGAAAAGAAGCAAACGGGGGTCATTGTCTTATTGCCTGGCCCAAGGTTTGTCGACCTCGGGAATTAGGCGGGCTGGGAATAACTGATCTCAAAACATTGGGGATTGCCTTGAAAGCAAGATGGCCTTGGCTGCAGCGGAGTGTACCAAACAAACCTTGGGCAAATCTGTCAGTCCAGGTCAGTAAGGAGGTCGCTGGGCTCATCTCGGTCGCAGTTCGTACAAAAGTGGGAAGTGGGGCTAATACCCTGTTCTGGAAGGACAAATGGCTGGATGATCAGGGAATCCAGGAGATTGCTCCTCTTGTTTTTGCTCTGGTTCCTAAAAGGCGATTGAGTAAACGTACTGTTAGTGAGGCCCTTCCTGAGAATAGGTGGATAGAGGACTTACAGGGAGACATTGGTGCGGCTGCTCTATCTCAGTATATCCATCTCTGGGATCTTTTATCTAGGGTGGAGCTGAATGAGAGCATCCCTGACAGACATTTATGGAGGCTTTCCTCTTCAGGCCAGTACACAGCAAAGAGCGCCTACAACGCCCTGTTTTATGGAGCCATCTCTTTTGAACCCTTTGAGAGAACTTGGAAAACTTGGGCGCCCCCAAAATGCAGATTTTTTATGTGGTTAGTGGCCCATAACAGGTGCTGGACTGCAGACAGGTTAGCAAAGAGGGGCCTCCCTCATCCAGAAATGTGTGTCCTGTGTGACCAGCTTGAGGAAGATCTTCATCACCTTCTTGTAGGCTGTGTTTTTTCAAGAATATTTTGGTTCTCCTTCCTCTCTCATTTTGGTGCTGCAACCCTTGCTCCAACACCTGCTGATCAGAATTTTGATGATTGGTGGAGAAAGATTGATGGTGCTGTTCAAGGTGATCTAAGAAGGGGTCTGAATTCTCTGGTCATCCTAGGAGCCTGGAGCATTTGGCGGCACAGAAATGACTGTCTTTTCAATGGAGCAGTCCCAAATGTTAACTCAGTCCTGTACCTGGCCAAGGAGGAGGCTGCTTGGTGGAGTGTGGCAGGGGCTAAGGGGATTTCCCTAATCTCTGCCCGAACTGCAACTTAGGTTTCTGCAGGGGGTGGGGGGGTTCGTGGTCGTCCTTGTAACTCTTTTCCGGTGATTTAGCTTCTATGGTCTAGTGGGTGTGTGTGGGTGTTTGTGGGTTTCAGTCTCTGTAAGACTATTTCTTTTCTTCTACTAATATAATGATACGCAGCTCTCCTGCGTGTTCGATAAAAAAAAAAAGTCGGTTCAGCGAAAGCATTGTTCATGGACGAGATCTCCAATGGGCTTGACAGCTCCACAACATTCCAGATTATCAACTCTCTCAGACAGGCCATTCACATCCTCAGTGGAACAGCAGTCATCTCCTTGCTACAGCCTGCACCCGAGACATACAACTTGTTTGATGACATCCTACTCCTCTCAGATGGCCAGATTGTGTACCATGGGCCCCGTGAGGATGTTCTTGATTTCTTTGAGTTCATGGGGTTCAGATGCCCTGACAGAAAGGGTGCCGCTGATTTCTTGCAAGAAGTATGACCAACTGAACCATGATATTGCTACTTACATTTATGTATAACTCTTAGTATATATATTTGTTCATCTGCTAACTCTGAGTAGGTGACGTCAAAAAAGGATCAGAAGCAGTACTGGGCTCAGCACGACCAGACCTACTGCTACATCTCAGTGAAGGAATTTGCAGATTCATTTCGCTCGTTCCGTGTTGGGCAGGCCATGGCAAATGAGATTTCCGTGTCATTCGACAAGAGCATGAACCACCCTTCAGCTTTGGTAACCTCAAAGTACGGTGTAAGTGCAAAAGAGCTGCTGAAAGCCAACATCGATCGGGAGATTCTGCTAATGAAAAGGAACTCATTTTTCTACATGTTTCGAGTTGTACAGGTAATTGGCCCCTGAACTTCAGAATTGGCTCAAATGAAAATACTATTTATGCAGCGCTGACATGAGCAGTTTGTCTCTCTTCTTACCAAATAATATATCGTTCACTGTTGTATGTTGCTAAAAGCCAATAGCTATATTTGGCTAAAATCTAAATAACCTGCAAGGAGGGTGATTTCCTAAGATAAAGCATAATTAGCATAAACATATTTCCTTTGTTGAATATGTCTCACCAACTAGCAAGTTGGGATGCTCCTATTAGTTGGAATGTCCAGTTTTCAGTGTCTTTGGAATGTAGGAATTTAAAAGAAAGCACAATTCCTATGAAAATGTGGAAAATTGCCACGTGATAATGGAGCCTTACGGTTTCAAATGCCATGAATATAATGAAAACTTAAGCGTTGATAACATGGCCAATGATGACTAACACTAGCTATGCTTTGTTACATTCATTACTTAACCAAATACACAACTGTGTCTACTTGTTCGTTTGGCAACACAGCTGATTCTGTTATCAGTCATTGAGATGACACTCTTCTTCCGTTCGAAAATGCACCGTGATTCTGTGGCAAATGGAGGCATATACATGGGTGCACTCTTCTTCACAACACTCGTGATCATATTCAATGGCTTCTCGGAGCTTACCCTCACCATTTTTAAGCTACCCATTTTTTTCAAGCAAAGAGATCTCCTCTTCTATTCTGCTTGGACTTACACTGTACCATCATGGATTCTCAAGATCCCCATCACATTTCTTGAAGTTGGTGTGTTTGTTTTCATAACTTATTATGCCATTGGATTTGATCCAGATGTAGTCAGGTGGGTTTTATTAATCATGTCCTATGTTTACCCTATGTATTTAATCACTTGCATATGCTATTCTCTCTTTTTTATGACAGACTGACAGAGTTTCGTTATCCTTAGGCTTTTCAAGCAGTATCTGCTTTTCTTAGCAGCTAATCAGATGGCAGCTTCCCTCTTCCGGTTCATTGCAGGAGCAGCAAGAAACATGATTGTTGCATATGTCTTTGGATCATTTGCAGTTTTAGTTGTTATGCTTTTAGGTGGATTTGTTCTTTCTAGAGGTAAAAATCCGTCATCCTGTTCCATGATTTTGAACTCATTTTGCAGCTTTTGCTGCTAAGTTGCCCCTTCCTTTCATGACTTCCAGAAGACATGAACAAATGGTGGATTTGGGGATACTGGGCCTCTCCGATGATGTATGCGCAAAATGCTGTCTCAGTGAACGAGTTCTTGGGACAAAGTTGGCAGAAGGTCCTTCCAGGCTCGACTGAACCCCTTGGTGTGCTTACCCTCAAGTCCCATGGAATATTTCCAGAAGCCAAGTGGTACTGGATTGGCTTTGGTGCATTGCTTGGATTCACGTTTCTCTTCAACTCTCTCTTCACGCTCTGCCTTGCATACCTCAAGTGTGAGTGCACACCTTCATTTACTAACTAGTACCTTTCTGGCAGGGCTGTTAAGTGATCAAAACTTGGTACATTACCATGATCTATACTATTTGCAGTTACAGTATGAACTGAAACAAGGAACTGCAATGCCTTACAGAATGCCTTGAATCCACCAAATAACTTGACAACTTTGCTAAGAGGTATGTATGTCCTGTTTGGTTTTACAGCATATGGGCACTCGTATCCGTCAGTATCAGAAGAGACACTAAAGGAGAAACATGCAAATTTGACTGGTATGACTGTAGATGTGTCATTACATGAAGAGAAGGAATTTGGATGTAATTGCCAGTCATATGAAAGTGCTTGTCAGAACATAGGCAGCTACAATGAAACTAGTTTGGCTAGTACTGATACCAATTATATGTCTGCACAAAGGGGGGATGATTCTCCCCTTTGTTCCACTCTCACTAACTTTTTATGGTATCACATACTCTGTCGATGTCCCACAGGTGAGTTTTATACAGGACTGAGCAAATAATTGTAAGTTTTTAACTATCAAGTTTCTCTTTTTTCCTGAACTATAAGTGTATAAGAAAAATTGTCAATGGAAAACTTCAGGAAATGAAAACACAAGTTCTAGAAGATAAATTGGAGATCCTAAAGGGCGTTAGTGGGTCTTTCAGGCCAGGAGTACTGACTGCCCTGATGGGCATCAGTGGCGCTGGCAAGACAACTCTGATGGATGTTCTGGCAGGAAGAAAGACCAATGGATACATCAAGGGGAGTATCAGCATTTCTGGATATCCAAAGAAACAAGAAACATTTGCACGTGTATCAGGATACTGTGAACAAGATGATATCCACTCCCCACATGTTACAGTGCATGAGTCACTGCTGTTTTCGGCATGGCTTCGACTGCCAGGGGACGTGAGTTCGAAGACAAGAAAGGTCAGCTGAATCTGATAAGCACTCACTTTTAGTTTATTATTTTCTGAACATCCATGATTTGGGGATGCAGATGTTTATTGAGGAGGTGATGGAGCTTGTGGAGCTCACACCAGGTAAGAGATGCTCTTGTTGGATTACCTAGAGTTAATGGCCTGTCGATCGAGCAGAGGAAGAGGTTGACGATTGCTGTAGAGCTTGTTGCAAACCCTTCAATCATTTTCATGGACGAACCAACATCAGGACTCGATGCTCGTGCAGCAGCAATTGTGATGAGGACAGTGAGGAACACTGTTGATACCGGTCGAACAGTCGTCTGCACAATTCATCAACCAAGCATTGACATATTTGAAGCCTTTGATGAGGTAAATGAGCTATTGCCTTAAAGCATTAGGAGATTTTATTTTTCAATGGCCCTCATTCCCTCTATAAGTCTATATTCTTCTTAGTTACTACTCATGGGAACAGGTGAGCCTTGGTCAAATGACATGTTCTATATTTTAGGAATTGAGTTTTAGGTGTTTTTTCTTTAATTGTAAAGATGCCTAGTTCCTGTGACGTATTATAATTAATTTTATTTTTGAATGAATAATAGTCACTAGCAATACCAACCAAGCAAACCATACAAATTTACAGGAGGAAATGGTGAGGGACTGATGGGGAACATTGAATATAGCTGTTCACTACAACAGCATGTCAACTAGTTGGGTGGGAGGTGTGGTCATGCACCCAACCACCCAGGTTCCTCTCTGTGCTTGAATTTGGGTGTCTATTCTCTTCTTAATGAAAAACCGCCTAGTTTCTCCTGTGTTGTATCTCTTTTTTCTGCTTGAAGAGATCAAACTATGGCAATTAGCAATAGCATTTGTGACTTTTGATTGTCTGAATAATGATGCAAAGAATCCTGAATTCATTATTCCATTCACGCAGCTTTTACTGTTGAAGCAAGGTGGAGAACAGATCTATTTTGGTCCACTAGGCCGTCATTCCTCAGAAATGATCAAGTATTTTGAGGTAAATACGACTTAAAAGAATTCAAATGTTTCTACACTGCAATTTCGAAATCAAATAATCTTTCATTTTGTTCAGGAAATTGAAGGAATCAGCAAAATCGAAGATGGCTATAATCCAGCGACCTGGATGCTGGAAGTGACAACAGTTCCACAAGAATTTGTGCTAGGAGTTGATTTTAGTGACATATACAAGAATTCTGAACTCTGCAGTCAGTAACCTACTGCCCTACTAGTATATGTGTATAAATGCTACTTGTAGAGTTGTAGTTTTTGGTTTTTGAATATGTGAACTGTTTGTATTTTGTTTTTCTAGTTGGTTGCTATTATGACTGGCAACTAAAGGAATTTCTTGTTGAAAGTTGTAGCAGCACCAGTAATGTCTAATTCTTTATTTTATACAGGAGGAACAAGGTCTTGATACATGAACTGAGTACTCCACCAGCAGGTTCGAGCGATCTCCACTTCTCCACCACGCACTCACGGTCTTTCTTCACACAATGTCTGGCTTGCCTCTGGAAGCAGAACCTGTCCTACTGGAGGAACCCGCAGTACAATGCTGTCCGGTTTTTCTTCACCACCGTTATAGCTCTACTCTTCGGCACCATCTTCTGGGGTATTGGCACCAAAAGGTTGAGCCCTATACATTGTAGCATCAGTACATAGCAAAAATGATGTGATCTTGGTGTCACCTATGAAAGTGGCCACTTATTACCCTTTGCCTCTTAATCCAGGGAGAAACCACAAGATCTGTTCAACGCCATGGGGTCCATGTATGCTGCTGTTCTAACCATGGGTGTGCTGAACGCGGCAACAGTTCAGCCAGTGGTGTCTGTCGAGCGAATGGCCTTCTACCGGGAAAGAGCTGCCGGCATGTACTCAGCTTTCCCGTATGCATTTGGGCAGGTAAAAATTCTACACACTTTATTGCCTTTGATGGGTTGAGAGAACATGTAGTGCCTGAAAGGGGAATCTCGTGTCACACCAAGCCAGTGTCTCTCCTGCAGGTTTTAATTGAGCTCCCCTACACATTGGTTCAGACTTGCATATATAGTGTCATAGTGTATGCCATGATGGGGTTCAAGTGGACAGTAGCTAAATTCTTCTGGAACCTCTTCTTCATGTACTTCACACTGCTGTATTTCACATTCTGTGGTATGATGGCGATCGGGTTGACACAGAACCACAACGTAGCATCCATTGTATCCGCAGCGTTCCACTGCCACATGGAACCTCTTCTCTGGTTTTCTGATCCCTCAAACTGTAAGTTAGCCTGTACATTCGTATTGCATTTTTGAATGAATTGACTACTAAATATTGTACCTCATCCTGTGCTGTTTCAATACTACATTCAGAAAATTCCTATCTGGTGGAGATGGTATTATTGGCTCTGCCCTGTCGCATGGAGCTTGTACGGGATGGTAGTGTCAGCAGTATGGTGATGACTGTCGATACTCCGCTCTTTGACGGCTGTTACCAACACCACCGTGGCGAATTTTGTCAGGGACTACCTCGGCTTCGACCACAGCTTCCTCGGGGTGGTCGCCGCGGGGGTTGTGGCATTTGGGCTCCTCTTTGCGCTGTTGTTCGGCTGTTGCAATAATGAAGCTGAATTTCCAAAGGAAATGATGAATGGTACATAGGTACCGATGATTTGAAATTTGATTGGATTGTTAGTAGATTCTGGTCTTCTTTTTTCAAATTACTTGGTCCCAGATACAAATGCTTCAATTTGAACGCTAGAAGACCTTTTTTATGTTAGAAGACATTGGTTTTACATGAACATATATCTTGCATTGGTTCCAGGGAAATAATATAAGATTTGAGTTGTACCAGTTGGTTGTTCAACCTGGTTTTATTTTCTCGATCTGGTTGTTTCCCACCCTTGTTCGAATATTCAGAGGGGTTACTGGAATCGATAGACAACAGGTTGTGGCAGCCATACTGCGAAACCAGTACTGTAAAAGACTCCAGTTCTCCACCTCTCCAAAAACATTGCTAACTGTAACGGCAGCTTTGATACTCGATTTACACTTGCACATGACTACATCAGTAACAAGGGCACAAGGCCCTTATTCAACAGACTGGTGGTGAAAGGAAAATGGAACAGCGACGTAATGCTGCCCAGTTATTATGAACCATCAGTACAGCTCTAATTGTAACACCCCAAATGTTAAATTCGCCACACAGCAGCAGCACGAATCATGACCTGGCTGCACGATGTGAAGGTTAAGATTTGCAATATCAGCATCAAAACTGTGGATCTATTTATTATTAGTAACAAAGCCTATAAATATTTGATCAAAAGAGTAACAACAAAATGTTACAAGCCTAGGCTTCATTATTTCGTTACAAATGCCTTATGCTATTCGCAGCCCAGTAATTTATCTGTGATTCTACTGTCATCCTATCTTCAATGCCCTCAACGACCTAGTTACAACAACTGTATGCAAGAATCACCTGCTTTACTGTACATGTGAAGCTACATGACCTCAAATAATAAATCCTTAACGCTTCTCTAGGAAAAAATGCAATAACCAAGCTTTTGGTTGTGGCTCATAGGAAATAATAGTCTCCCTGATCCAGATCCAATGCTTCAATGATCTTTAAACAGTTTTGCTGGGAAACGGCAGTCAACATGCCGTCTCCTAGGGCCATGTGACTACTGTCTTCAGGAGCAAGGTTAATCACCACATCCATTTCCGAGTAGAAGGTTTCAGCACATCTTTTCCATGGTGCAGTAACACAGAAGCATTTAATATGTCTCACCTTGGAAGGCTTGTCCATCCCAATGCTGATCATGTGGTTGGTCTGGTCATTGTTGAAACCCCCCGGCCTCCCATGGGAGCCATGCCATGAAGATCCATATCAGGCTCCTCATCTGCAGTTCCAACAAAAAGTGGATAAAATTAACTTCGATAAAAGTAATAACATAATACCGACTAAAAAACAAGCATAAAAAACCCCACTCCAGGTTGGTCCTCAATTGGTAGGCCTACATGCTTCTACAATTTGATGGGAAAAGGTCCTACCCCTCATGTTAGCAACTAATGATATAAAATTGCATGCATAGAATGGAGTGCTGTACTGGTTTTGCTCAAGTGATATACACATGGGACATGAATCCTTACAACACACACCCACAAATAACACCGTTCTCATGTGATAAATATATATAGTTTGATATATAACAGTAGCCATTTATTTGAAGTTTAATCCCAGTCCGGGAAACAATATTTAAAGATTAACTTAGCATGAGTAGCTTATTACCATTTGTATCTTCACCGGATTCAGCGCCAGCAATCCCAATGCATGCAAACAAAGAAGAATCGTCAACTTTCAGATGCTCATATGCAAGATACAGATCCTCAATCGTGGCACTTTCATATAACGTCGTCAATTCCTTGATGCATGATACATCCTGCATTTGATTGCAAGGCGAGGGTAAGGCTTGCCACTAACACCCCTTCCCCAGACCCCGCCACAGAGCGGGAGCTCTCTGCACTGGGTACGCCCTTTATGCAGAAGATCTCCATCCACTATATATATAAAGTTAGAAACCACAAGAGCAACCACCTGATTTAAACAATCTGAATGGGAAGCTGACAGGTACCAAAATTCCAACAAAAAAGGTTACCAACTACCTAACATCATCCACATGATAGGCTTGCAACTGCGCCAGGTCAGTTGGTCTACAATATGTTTCTGTTTTCATTCTGCTAGTTGCAGGGAAACATTAGCATGAATCTAAAATATGCAGTCCAAGGGGATCCCAAAAGGCCCTAGAATTTTTATCTGCATGCATCCAAATTAAGCAGTCTGTAATTTTGTTTTTGGGCCAGTAGATAGCTTTAGATTCATTTTCTTTCTCAGTGAGAGTTACTATTAGTTTCCCATTGAAAAAACTTCTATTCGTGTATTACCTGTGGCTGTAAACTCCTTTATATCTCAAACATGAGCTCTCCTGCACATTTTGATAAATAATTTTGTGATTTCTTTTATAGAGAGATTATAGTTTTGTCATAGCATGCCCCAGAGATGGTATCAGGTCCGCAGGATTCCAAAGTTACATGCAGAAACTATTCAAAATTACCAGCAATTTAGCAAAATTAGCTAGAACATGAGTTCACAGATCACAAATTTTCTATCATGATTCATGAGTTCATCAACATGGTTAAAAAAAGTGCCAGCACAAGAAAAGCTTAGGTCCTTAGTTCTTGAAAATATGAGATGATAAACAATAAATGAATTTCACCTTTCTTGGTACAGACGAAGACTGTAGATGGGCTAGCAAACCAAGCCAGTAGGCATTTGTCTTCGTCTCAGCCTCATGTTTCATCAACAGCGTCCTCTTTGCCTGAAAATTATGAATTTCAGATGGTATAGATGCATTCTAAGTTCAGTACACTATACAGCTAAAATGGTGTATCTTAATCTATGAGATGCATGACTTTAATTTTTAAGATGTGTATTCAATTCAACCAAAAAGGTATTAAATGCAATTACACAAAAAATGAATGTGCCCAAATGTAATATTATTATACTGACAACATAGATCCATAAGCACACCAATCCTACATGTACTGGTTCTGTGATATGAACTACAGAATGAAAAGGGACAAGCAAAGTTCGACTAACCCGGTCGAGCTCCCTTTCCACAATTCGGCTACTATGTAATCCTCTCAGAACACCTTTGCAAGCATCAACAGCTTTATGGACCTGGAATTAATGATGGTTAGATGTATTGCTCGAAAAAAAAAAAGAAAGTCAGATGTAGGAAGCACACTGAATACTTGAATTCAGTAGGGACCAAAAACACAAAATACCTTGCTCGGAGTTGAAGTCACCGCGATCACATACCAACCAAGATCCAATTTGTCAAAAAGGTTTAATTCCAAAGAAACATCATATGTTAATCCCATGGAATCTCGTAACTGTAGTAAATAACCTGGCAATAAAACAGTGCAGCACATTATGTTAGGACTGCCAGCTAAATACCCAACAAAACTATCCATCACCGCGCACACTATCTATAATGTGATCTTCTAGTCAAGAATGGTGTGGCTGGCATATTAACTGGTATGTGCGCATTCAATTTATATGAGCAAATTCAGGTTTCGTAAGTACCAAACCACAGCTTGATATACTAATATGCTCATCTATCCAAGGTACATAGATGATACATAAATTATGGCCTTTGTCATGTTTGAAGAAGCTTTGTATTAATCTGCAGAAGAATCATATAGGAATGTTTTTACCTAGAATTGATAATTTCAGCAAGCAGACTCAAAGTGATGCCAAAGAAAAGAGGGTGGCTGCGAACATCGATGCGTCTCTTCCCTGTTAGATCCAAGTTTACTGGTTCGGATATTTCTGCTGCAATAGCACGAAAAATATCAACCAACATAGAAAGAAACATTTATGCAAGTCGCTAACATAAGTAGGAAGTTCCTCAAAGAGAAGCATAAACCAAGCCTAACTTGCAAGATATTTTGAATCAACTACGTGACAAATTACAAGCCTAGCACATATCAAATTGGATTAGAATTACCATCAGCATCAGATCTCTGAATAACATTAAATAGGTCATTTCCTTCAGTAGCGAATCCCCAACGGTTAGGAGCAGGGCCTGCAATATACGCACAGGCTCTCTCATCTGTGTCCTTTATGTATACCTGGTGAAGAAGCAGCACAATCAACAAAGATGTCTTCAAAGCACAAGCATCATAAATGGAAGACAGCAAAATGATTCAAGAGTTATGGTTCAAAGTTATAACTAGAAGAAATTCAAAATCCTTAAGCATGTATTTTTTTTCCCCATGACTCATCAACGCTTCAATTAATGAGTACTGTAACGATGATTTAGTGACACATTAATGCCTCAACTAACATCAGTATTGTAATGACAATGTAATGATCTCTTATATTATTGTAGCAGTGGAACTAGAAATACTTATGCTGAATTGGAAAATTGATAATGGATGCCACAGGAGACTCCATACTTCCTGGAAATGAACATCTGATGGAAACGGTCGGAAGGAAATCTTTTCAATACGCTCCTCTGTGTTTGGAGAACTTGCAGCCCTCACAGTCCCAAGATAATCAAGAACACAAGATTCTACTTCTTCCTCAGTGAAATCACCAACAATGCTGACCTGAAAAAAATGGATACAAAATCAAATAAATATGGGAAAATTATTAAACATATGTTGGAGCAAGTAAAGGTGCAATGAGAACACTTGAAGAGAGAAGAGAAGAAATGCAAGAAGGGAAAAAACAATTCACAAACCTCCATGTTGCCACCCACAAACTGGTTCATGACAGCATCTTTAACTGACTGAAGAGTCAACTTCTGCAACGAATGTGGTGACGGCTCTACAAACCTTTCATCATGGTTTAGCATGGCTAACATAAGCTTATGAGCTGTAGAACGTTCCAAACTTTTGGGGATAGAGCGATAGTAAGACAGATATAACTGAGTTGCTCTATCGAATGCATCTTCTAGCCACACATTATGCTGTAATACAAAAGGGAGAAATGTTAGTAAATGTTAGACCTCCTTTATTTCGAGAAAACTAGTTCTCTACAATGTGGCAGGTGAGTATTACGTATAGTAAAATAAAAAGGCATACCTCAAGGACCATATGGAGGAGTTGGAAAGCAGCACGCATGCCATTGTCTCTTAAAGCAAATCTAAATTCCATAAATATGAATTCCTCGTTTGATTCCAGTGAGCAGTTGATAAGATTATTCACGCAGAAAAGTTCAACCTGAAATCAATATCCATGAACTTCTATGAAGTATGAAAACAGCCAACCAATAATAAGTACTATTGAACAAATATTAGCATTCAAATTCAGAAGATGAAAGGTAACCAAAACGTCTCTTTCTTTGTGTCTGGAGGGGGTTCTTGTGCTTGTATAGGAGATATAATAGATGTAATGATAGTACAGACTACAGTATCATGATAGAAGTTAGATCCCATATAAGTAGAGTATACCTGTTCCCTAGAAAAGTTACCAACACAGCCACCTTCACTCAGGGTACGAACACCAACAATGACAGATCCCTTTGATTCAGAATCTTCTGTTGCTCTCCCTCCACCTACTATGAGCCGCATCACACCAACCCTTGCTTCATTTTGTGTGATCTGTGATATCATAGACCAACTTTTTAGAAAGGACTGTAAGGGACATGATAACAGGCTGAACTACATACAAATAGGAACATGAATGTGAAAAGGATTCTTCTATCCACTGAATAACAGGAGGCAAACGATTGAGGAATTACCTTGTAGTTGACGGAAATTCCATTAGAAAGACGGCGTTGTGCTATACCAGTTTCACTGTCAAACACTTTCACCAGCATTCTCCTCTTTGGTTAAAGGAACAAATGACGGTTTGTGTTGCGAATTTCAGTTCATCGAGCTCTGAATTGGGTGATCAATTCCTTTGGCACCTCAAGCTGCAATAGGGATAAAAGTAGTCAATCAGCAGCCCAGAACCCCAGAAAACCATATGTTGCTTGGAAGTATCCTGGTTTCAGTTCACAGAGGTTCCAAAAGAAACTCCAAACCAAGAGAAATGGAAACTAACCAACATACCTCAGGCTCTGGGTAAATAGGTTCCTCAAGACCTGCCTTGATGGCCTCTGTGATTTCTTCTGGATATATCTCAAATTCAGTTTCACCTACGCCATCAACATGCACCATTCTAGGGACACATGCCACAATAGCAGCAGGAAGGGGTGCATTGGGTTTTCCAAAATCCGAAATGAATTCCAGTACTTCCGCGCCAACAGTATTGACCTACATATGGTAAACACATATTACAGTATCATAAATAGTTCCTTTGCAGAGGTAATTGGAGTGATGCCATCATTCCTACAGTAGTTTGTACAGTACCTCTTCAAGGGTGACAGTTTCAGCAACTGCAAGCAAACTTTCATGTCCCTGCAATTGATCCATGACAGTGTGGCCAAGTGCATCACTCTCCATGATGAAGTCCAAGTTGTCGACTGAGGGAACACTGTCAATCATCATAGCCAACTGCTCACTATCTTTTATTAGCGCGTCCATGTAACGGGTCATTTCTCCCATTGTAACACCAAATTCTTTCAGTCTTCGCACCTGAAATAGCACAAAGAAATGTTGCTGAAAAGGACAAAACACTTATGAAGTTATCACTAGTGAAAATATAGATCAAGCCATTGTGCAGAATACATCTTATTCCTATTGCATATAAAACTGAATGCAAAACCAGTTCAACTATAGTGCCATAATGATAGAACTAGATGGTGGTCATTACCTAGCAAGTAATACCCATACATCAATTGAGGTCCCATGCATACGGAATATTACTTGAGGAAGGCAAATCATGGTTTAGGAGTGGATTTGACTGGTTCAAACATGGTTTAGCTGTTCTTGGGTCTAACTCAGGTTTGGCCTAGGTTCAGCACCAGTTGCTCGTGTGCCAAGATGTTCTTAAGGAAGATTTGGGACGGGTTGAGCCCCAGATTGGGATTGTATCATGCCGCAGTATTAGGCTAATTCACAATTGGGCTTGCATTATATCCAGCATTAAGCCAAAATAGTGAGCTTCAAGCTGGACATAGGTTCAAGGACTGGCTGGAGTCGGTTATGGCTCATACTGGCATAATCTTAAAAATCATCCATTTCATTCCTTGTTATCTGTTCGCCTTCAAAAGCCGAAGTTCATAAATCAATTTACTTGTGTGCAGAAAGAAGCAGGAACTATACATGCACTAACCAAACAAAATGGAAAAAGTTGTCAAGACTTTCATCATATGATCAGAATAAATAGGTTTATTCTAGTACCAAACTAGATCAAAGCTTATATCACTAAAGCATTTTTGCAATCAAAGATTATGTATATACATTTGAAGACCTAAAATACAATGAGCTATAACAAGATTTGGAAAACAAACCTCGTGAACAGCAACTTTGATTGCACTTTTCCAATTTTGGGGTTCAGCAGTTACTGTAAGAGTAGTGACCGTGCACCCTTCCCTTCCAGAGTCACTGTGGTCCAGCTCAACTGACGTAAAAGGAGGGTTTGAGCTCTGTATAGAGTCCAAACAGGAAACAATAATTCAGTTGTAACAAAAAAAAAAACTCAGATGCAACTGGCAACAATCAAGATTTATGAATAATCACAAACCTTGTATCTTGTATTGATTCGAAAATGTAGGGCAGACAAAAATATCCTTTTCATAAGTACACTACGCAGGTCCTTGTAGGTCTGAACTTTGCTAACAGGTATCTGTCCAAATGAAAAACAACATTAGGAATATGCAATCATTGCATTCCTAAGAAGTATCCTATTCGAATGTTATAAACATGAATATTTTCAGCAAGCACCGTTGTTTACATGAAGGATGACACAGCTAATGAAGGTGCAAAAGAAATCAAAACTTGCAGGCATTAGTCCAAAGGCTGATCTGGTTTGTTAATCCCAAAAAAAACAAACAGGAACTACTAACAGAACATATGGTGTTACACTTTAACCACAAAAGCATCACTTGAGACTAGAAGAAATAAAATTTGAGCATACCTTGCAGAACATGTTGATAGAGAAACTCTGAATCAACTCGTGCTGAAAAATTGCTGGGGGTTTGGCATCCTGAGCAACACCAGGAAGGGACCACTTATGCTCTACAGGTGGTCTAACTGCTTGTCTTTCCCTTTTTACAGGCTTTATTTTATCTGTGGCAGGTGATTTTTCACCAGATAGGTTTGCAGCAAAGCCACCTGGGAGCTTTGGTGCAAAAAGGCTTGCCATAGCACCAAATGGACTAGAGCTCGGTAAAAGGTTTCCTTCATTTTCTGAATGAGTGTGTTCAAATACAGCCTGCATTGTAACAAGTCAAACCATCAACCTGCTATGTGATCCTAGAGGCTGCCAAAATTATCAAAATTCTTCAGTGTATTTTCTCATTACCCCTATTTCCCGCACAGCTCTAGGAATATCATCAATTTCCCCCACCAGATATAAAGTGGCATTAGCAGGATAGTACCAGCGCTCGTGAAATCTGCGGATCTTATCTGGGTCCCATTTATGTATTTGCTCTTCAAGTCCAATAGGAAATCTGTTGCTCAGTTTGTTTTCTGAGTGCAGATGTTGCAACAACTGCAGCAAACAAATTATAATTAGCATAACAATATGGCGCCCTCATACATAGATTTAGCATGAGTTTTCAGGAGCAATAAGGATATAGCCCTTCTAAAATGAAGTCCCATATGGGCAAAACAAAGGACACTAGGTCGGTGTGAACAGTTCACTTGCCTGGCAATCAACGCGATACTCTATTGTGTTCATCATCTGGAGCTCAGAAAGAATTGCTCTTCTCTCCTTCTCAACACGAGATGAAGAAAACTTTGGATGAAAAGCTATCTGGAAAAATAGAACAGCAGACTTGTCATATTCTGTGTTGCAATAGAAAGAATTTGTTATGAAGATTTCCAAACACCTCGGCAACATTGACCTAAAAATTCAGATATTCATTGGACATGCAGAATTTCAAATATTCATAAAACGACCAAAATTGACATTTCCAAGATGATCGCTCCAAAAAGGAATGCTATTTAGTAACACTTTACCTCATTCAATGCATCCAACACAGAAGGGAGTAAGTCTTCACCATATTCCTGAAAATAAAGGACAAACTAAGATGTAAACATTAAATACCACAAGGGAACACATCTAACTAGGATCATAAGTTCTAAAAATTATAACTTCACAGTCAACAAATACATTATTCAGTCCATTCACGCGTGATCTTTGTCCAAGGACAACTAACAAGAAAACAAAATTGGACTCCAACAAATACAAATTATCATAAGTTTATTTCCAATTTCAAAATGGACAGTAATAAGTTCCACAAAGAACTGAATAAAAGATAGAAAAGTAAAGACCTTTGTTTTAGTTGGAGAGTGGATATGAAACACCGTATGGTGGAAGTCTGTATATGCATTAGACCTCGCACCGGTCCCCAAAAGCTTTTCACGTTTTTTACTGCCAAGAAACGCAACATGTTCAATCATATGTGCAATTCCCTGCTCGTCCTCCTCCTCATCAATTGATCCAACGTGAACTTCCATGTGAGCCTCAAACCTGCAAAATAGCTAGTTGAAACCATAATACACATGTTCTCCACATATCATGGCAATGTTTGGTTGCTTCACAGTTAGCATAAAATTTAGCATGGAA
The DNA here is from genome assembly GCF_019320115.1 of Miscanthus floridulus. NCBI lineage: Eukaryota > Viridiplantae > Streptophyta > Magnoliopsida > Poales > Poaceae > Miscanthus > Miscanthus floridulus. The sequence goes on from NC_089597.1 coordinate 104,043,258, forward strand.
ATGGGCATCAGGATAATATTTGTTGCTTGATTTATTTACTATTACACAGTTCTGATGTTCAGATGTTCAAGACTCCACCCATAGTTGTCAACTTTCAAGTATCTCCAAGATTCAAATTAAAAATTACAGAAAACCATCAAAGTTCCAACCATTATATGGAAATTATTAAGGGTGGAATTGTACAAAGTAAGTCCTTTGTCATAAAAATTAATAGATACGAGAAAGAAAAAAGTTTCCTAACCTGTTTGCTGGAACTTTATTTGGCAAAATAAGATACCGAAGGCCATTCTTCAATTGGCCACGAATTAGTTTTGGATGCTCAGGAAGCGGAGTGTTGAGAACATCTTCAAGCTCCTCCTTACTAATAGCATGATCCATGTCAGATGTATCAAGGGAAGTGTCAGACCATGTTGGACTTGCAACATGTGGTTCATCAGGTCCAGCGGCGCGCAATATATGGCTAGGCCTGACCTGAAAATTATCAAGGAAATGATTCAGCAAAAGGCTGCCCACATCCTATGGGACCTTTAAGAGGACAAAAAGATGACATGGACAAGAGATCAGATTATACTCTGCAACGCAATGTAAACTTGCTGTTTCCTTCTTTTTTACAAAAAGACTCATCTTTCTAATAAAATGATAGGAGTAAGTGCATCAGAACAAACATATGACAGCCCCAGAAACAAAATAACACTACCAATACAACAAACATGATTGAGCTGCACCATCAAGATAGATGAGATATGGAAAACTATCCTGGCAAAATGGTGCTTGTTACACTGATACTCAGTACTACTGCACAGGACCTCTCACTAGGTTTAAATTTTGAAGTTAATTCAACAGTTAGTCTAGCAGATATTCAAAAACAACTGTGATTGCTCCTTTGATAAAATCCAGAATGTGGGACCTTAATTTTTTTAAGACAAGAAAAAGCACGGTGGTACTACTTAATGTAGTACTGACGAGGACAGATAAAAAAAGGGTTGAATTTCCAATCCGTGCATTTATTGTTCTGAACTGATGATACGCCCGTTGCATCCCTCACACACAGTTAGGAAACCCGTTGTATCCCTCGCACACATTTAGCAAGCAAGAGAAGAAAAGCTAGCCATGGAAGTAAGGTACTAAGCACTTTCTTATGGCACTCAATCCATCCTGATTCCAAATCTGGTAATTCACTCGAGCCGTCGATCCTCCACAGCAATAGATGAGAACGAACCTTGGACCCGCTCAACCGGCTGCGAAACGATAGTCCCGAGGCGTGCGGGAGCGCGCACGGCGCGAACCTCGCGAGCCCCGACCTGCCCCGCCTGCTCTTGGGGAAGCACGAGAGACAAGCGCCCTTCCCCTCGCCGACGCCCCAGACCGACTCAGCCAACGCGGACGCCGCGCCGAGCCCCTGTGCGCGTCTCCTCGACCTGCGAGGCACGCAATACGGCGACGAGAAGTCAGCGGTGTGGCGACGCGAGCCCGCCGACAGGACGGATACAAACTGGAGCCGGCACGTTCGGAAGCAGTCACCCACCTGGGCGAGACGGCGCGGCGGTGCGTGCAGCGGAGGGTGTTAGCCGCGACGACGGCGGAGGAGCGGAGCGGGAGAACGGGCCGGCGCGCGGCGGCGGCGGCGGCGAAGGGGTGGCGCGGGGCCAGGCGCGGCGGCACGGAGGCCGCCGACGCCGCGACGGGCGGGAAGGGGGCCGATGCCATTGCGGGTGGGATGGCCGCTGGGGAGGGGAGGATAGGGGGGACGTCTCCTCTTTGTTTTTTTTTATATAAATAAGCTTATATATAATTTCCTCTACTTTTCTTGATGGTTTTGTGGGCAAGGCGAGGCACGCGGCCGCGTTGCTTCGCGGAGACGAGGCGCAGCGCAAATATCGTGGCTGCCGTGCTGGACTGTTGTTGTGGGCTGGGTTTGGCACTTTGGCTTGCGGTTTTGTGCGCGCTTGGATTTGAGTTTGAGGATTGGGTCAGCCTGACCACCGAGATATTTGAGACTTGTCATGTGTGTCCCTGTGTTCGGGCTGCGAAGAAAAGCCGCTGCTGTTAGGAGTGGCAAAAAAAAAAAAATCACCAAAACCATTTAACCGAACTGATTTATACAAAAAAAAAGGCAGTGAACCAAAATATTTGTGATCTCTTCAGTTAAGACTTTTGTGATGTATTAGTTTTTTTACAACAAATTCAGTTAACACTCTCTAAAAACGAAATTCTTGATAACCGATTTAACCAAAGCAATTTCACCAAATTAACCAGTATGCGCAAGCCTAGTTAGGAACAGTGTTTTTCTCTCACAACATTTCAGTATAAACATCAGCATAAAGCGAACATGGTGCACAAGACTACCGGTCTACTCGAAGGTGCCGTTTGACAACTCTTCTTAGAGCATTTTTTTTCTTGTGAATGTCTCCCGAGCATTTTTTTTCTTGTGAAATGTCTCTCATCAGCCAAAAAGTAAGATGGATTACTGGATTAGCGAATGTATAACCCAATTCGGAGGCATATTTTGGGCCCGACAACACCTCGAAGAACACTGGGCTCACTATCGCGCCCAGACAAGCAGACCTTGCTGTGCCCGGCCGGCCGGCGTCGTCCTCACGCCGCCGTCACATTCGTTCCACGCACCACCCGAACCCACCGACCTGAGCGCTGTTCGTTTGATCTCGTAGAACTTATAAAACATATTTTTTAAACTAACGAGTAGTATTTTTTTCTCATAACAAATCAACTAATCATACTTTTAATTATTTTTTTCAATTAATAAAATAATATTTTTTACTCACGTCAAATCTATTAACAGTACTTTCAAAACGGATAGGGCTCTGGCAGCCTCCCCGCACATCGGCCAAGGCCATGTTTAGTTACGCCTGAAATCGGCGCCGCCAAAATTTTTCGGGTACTGTAGCGCAATGTAGCATTTTGTTTATATTTGGTAATAATTGTCTAATCGTTCACTAATTAGGCTCAAAACGTTCGTCTCGCAAAGTACAACTAAACTGTGTAATTAATTTTTAATTTCGTCAATATTTAGTACTACATGTATATACCGTAAATTTGATGTGATAGGGAATCTTCTTTTTATATAGTGCCAAAGTTTGGAATGGCAAGCCCCGCCGCCCGCAGCCAATCGCACCCCCAACAACCAGCCCAAATCCCCCACATCCTAGGGCTCACGCCCCCCAAAGTCAAAACAGAAACCTCCAGCTGCAGGCAGTTTCCTCGACCGCATCGCCGCCCGCTCGCTCCGCCTCCATGGCAACCTCCGCCCTCGCCGCTCTGTCCGCCGCCGCCGGGAAGCGCATCCTCCTCTCGCGCCCCGCCTCCTCCTCCCCCTCGCTCTCCTTCGCCTCCCGCCGCCTGGCCGCCGCCGCGGGCCCCCTCCGGGGATTCCTTGGCGCGCCAATCCGGGCCGTGGCGTCGTCGGCCTCGGCGCCCCCCAAGACCATCGTGGTCGGGGACCGGCTCCCTGACGCGACGCTCTCCTACTTCGACACCCCCGACGGCGAGCTGAAGACGGTGACGGTCCGCGACCTCACCGCGGGGAAGAAGGTGGTGCTCTTCGCGGTGCCCGGCGCGTTCACGCCCACCTGCACCCAGAAGCACCTCCCGGGGTTCGTGGCCAAGGCCGGGGAGCTCCGCGCCAAGGGCGTCGACACCGTGGCCTGCGTCTCCGTCAACGACGCCTTCGTGATGCGCGCGTGGAAGGAGAGCCTCGGGGTCGGCGACGAGGTGCTGCTGCTCTCGGACGGCAACGGGGAGCTGGCGCGCGCCATGGGCGTCGAGCTCGACCTCTCCGACAAGCCCGTCGGGCTCGGCGTCCGGTCCCGGCGCTACGCGCTGCTCGCGGAGGATGGGGTGGTCAAGGTGCTCAACCTCGAGGAGGGCGGCGCGTTCACCAACAGCAGCGCCGAGGACATGCTCAACGCGCTCTGAATTTGCCACGCCATGGTTGTTGGGTTCGTCTCTCTTCCGGCAAAAAGTTAGTGTTTTTGTTTCTGAATAATCGTGACGGCAACGGTGGCTTGTTCCTGCCGCCACTGTTGTGTTGTGATCGGCGCTGTTACTAGTGCACTGCAGAGATGCAAGTTTCTTGCGAACATGTCAGTATACGTATAGTTTCCTACAATTGTGGACACCCTCTGTTTCACGACTTGCCATGGTATGCTACTCTTGTCTGAGAATTGCTCATTTGCATAGTACCACTACTATCACAGGCGTTCAGTGTGTTCAGTGTTCTTATCAAAGAGAAGGGACCGCACAGCCGCAGTATAAACGGCTCCATTTTGATTTGAAGGTTCAGGCTGTGATGCTCACCATTCTTTACTCACCATGCCAAACAAATACTACGTTTTTTATATTTCTGCACTGTAGTTAGTTGCTATGGTTATCTATCTAGTTTAATTGGGGATTGGCAGTGTCCTTTAAAATTTCTTATGCCTGCAGTTGGTCTGGTATCACATAAGTTGCTTTCTTAATGAACGCTGAAGCTAGTTTAATTGGTGAAACGTTGTGGCCTTTGGGGATTCAGATTCACTCAGGTTTTGGCGAGCAAGGGGTCATATGCCTCTTGGGGACGAGCAAAGGCTCTTCTTTCGCTTGCCTTGCTAGCACCTCATTATGTCTTGCTGTTGGTCTATTATTATATCATCACTGGCAATCAACACTTTGTAAATAGAGTATCTTGGTATGGCCGTGTTAGAAAATTAGAGTTAGAGACGAGGACGACAGGGCTGAATAGCCCCATCAGAGAAATTTGTCGGAAGGGTCCTAGTTTTCTGGGGTGGAAAATTAAAAGTGTTAGGTTCTGAACCCAGAGCGATCATAAGCTTGATCCACACTCTGAAGTCTGAAGCTTGATCCCGAAACCTACTTCATGCTTGAAAAATCACCTTCAGTGCTTCGACTTAGCAGAAGCATGAGCACCTTGAACGTTGTGTGGCTTCTTTTTCTCTGAAGCCTACTTCATGATGAGAAGCTGAAGCTCCTCATCACTAGTGCCTTAAGTCTTCTTTTTGAGAAAATGCTGAACTCCCCTGAACAATTCACCAATCTGAGAAACCACATCCTCTTTTGGAGTGGCTACCTTTTCTTCAGATGCTAAGGTTTGGTTGGTCGAGAGCTGAAGAACGAAGCTGGAAGAAATCCCCTGCACGGCAGCTGCTGCTGCTAAAGTGCTAATTGCTGCTTCAGAGGAAGAGCAATCAAATTCCGATGTGTTACTGTTACCGGTTCCATCGCTAGGGTTCGGACCAAATATGAGTTGCAGCCATGGATACAGACTGTCGTGCAGTAGCATTGAACATGACCCTTACCGTCTGCAGTGAATAATTACACCTTTACGAAGCGAGATGCTGACTTTTACTAAGGATTTGCTTGAACAAAAATAGTGCTTTACTGCATCTCAAACAGCCGAAACAGGCTTCCCCCCCACCGCCATGTCGCCCGTTTTCGCTGGATGGAACGCAGTCGCGATCGCACGTGGTTGCGTGACGATCATGCCAGCGGCCTGCTTACCACGGCTTACAGTACAAATGTCCATCGCTGGCTCTTAACTCTGAAACCTTCTCAGACTTGCGGTTGCTTAGGCTCTGCTCGCTTGAACTTATCGGTCAGGATTAGCCTGTCAGAAAATAGTGTTTTTCTCTTAGTAAATCAGCCATACAAATCAGCCGGAGTTAAAATAAGTCCTGCCGAACAGGCCTTTAACCACCAGCGTTTCTGTTTTTTTCACCACGGGGGGAGTTTACAGTGAGGTGGAGGCACGGGGCATGGGACCGTTAGACTTTCTTCGAACATTGATCCAGTTCATCGATAACTTTACCTGCCTGTTTTTTTTTAACTACTGCAAGTACGGACCCGTTTGGCTTACCTTATATTCGGCTTCTTCGGCTTGTTTTTTCAACCTGGAACCGTATTTTTCTTTCACAACAATTCAGTCGGAACAGTGTTTTTCAGCCAGTTTCAGTGAAGATTCAGACAATTTCGATGATGCAGAAGGTGAGAGAAAGAGACGGGTTGTTAGGGAAGCAAAGACAACCAAAATGTAGGGGATCTCGAAATTACGTATAATACATAGGAGTATATAGCAATGCACGCAACCCAAAATGTAGGGGATCTCGAAATTACGTATAATACATAGGAGTATATAGCAATGCACGGAAGATGATACCGATTTTTTTTTTTTTTGCAACTAGGACGATACTGACTTTACTTTTTCAGGAATGCTATACAACACACGTGTTTTAGTGCAAAAAAAACACTGATTTTTTAGCAAAAAAAAAACACACGGCGAGCGCACTGCAGCAGCATAGCACCATCAGCTGTGCCTCGACTGCCTCCTTCGCGCATGGAGAATCGCGCGTGGCCAGGGGCTCCACGACGCGGCGACCCATGATGAATGGGCAGGCAATGGAACCAACCGCTCTGTAATTTGTCCTTTTATAGAAAAAAATTGTTTTCTATCATATGTGATCTGTGAATCTGTGATCTTGTGATTGTCTGAAGGGAAAAGAAGGCTAGAGATAGAAGAATGATAGAGGCTGTTGAATTTTAATTTTATGGTGCAAAAAAAATCATATATTGAAATTACATAAAATATATGGTTGTGCAGTAGACAGACAGTACTTTTTACCCTAAAAAAAGTCGTCACAACTTTGAAAGACAGAGAAATACGGAATTCTGAACCGGAATTCAGGGACAGTCGGAGGATACACCAGAGCGACAATGCTTGGATGGGCTTTGGTCCAGCGAATCGTTTTTCGGTTGGGCTTTCGTCCTCTTGAATCACAGGGTATGTTTGGTTCGGAAAAAGTACATTTTATATCATGGACAATTGCAGTAGTATGATTTTTCTAAAATTCAAAATTTTACCCATGAAACTCTCAAAACCGTTCAAATTACCACCCAGCATGGTTTGGAGAGGTTTCGAAGGTGGTTTTGTCTTCTTTTTTTGGTAGTTAAAATTATTGGTAAATACTTGACACGGTTTTAAAATCATAGATAATGTCTTTAATCTTTTAAAACATCTGACAAAAGGTTATTGGTAAGAGTTTTGACGATTGTTTAGTCAAGCAAACACAGACACATTCCTTCCGAGGGCTGTGCAGACTGCAGAGCCTGAGCCTGCATTGCAATTTGCAACGCAGTGCACGGGGATCATGCTGCTCGTGCTCTGCCGACGGGGCCGCCGCACTGACGGGGAACGAAGGCCGCGACACCACAGCCCCGCGGAACCGAGCAGGCAGGCCCCAAGGCGGCAGTGGCAGACAGCGGTGCTTCTTCCCGCCTGCCGTTCCGCTGTGCCGGGCGGGCCGTCCGTCGGCGCGACCGCGCGACATTCCCGGCGGCGCGCGCCGCCCTGTGCTCCTCCCGTTATTTATCATCTGCCCGGCAGTCGCCGCGCGCTGCCGAAAATTAAGCACCGTTCAGGGCGGGCCCGCGCTCCGCCCCCTCCCCTCAGCCTGCGCCCTGCTGTACAAGGCGAATCAAAACCTGCAGGCCCGTCGGCAGCGGCGCCGCGGAAGCGCTGCTCCTCGTGCGGTTAGGCGATGGAGAGTGAGAAAAGGAGATGGAAAGCCGACCGACGCGTCTGCCTCGCGCGAGGACGGACAAGGGGCCCGCGCGCGGCGCGCCACATGGGCCGGCCGCCCCTGGTTAACCGCAACAACCTCGCGCGCGGCCCGACCGGCCTCGCGACGTCGCCATCGTCTGATCCAGCCACCCTGCACGCACTGCTGCACCGTGTGCCCGTCTGCAGGCCGCAATACGCAGGTTCGCCATTTCCTCCTTTGAGCATGTTTATTACGCGGGTGAATCATCAATCATGCGTGCTGACCATCGTGCTAACAAGAGTACTGAGTACAAACAAAGTTTTTTATATAGAAATTGCTACAGTACAACAAAGACGCCAACAATACGTATGCACGCTTATCCCTATCAACGTACAACGTACGTACGTAAACTCTATCCCTACGAGCACCTCCAAACGACTGAGCCGGTAGATCATGAGATTCACGAAGTCACCATAGACGTCTCGCTGTCGACAGGGACCTCGTCTGTCACTAAAAACATAGCGTCGTTAAATTCTAAAATAAATCTAAAAAAATACGGACACCTGTGCCAAGTTTCGTCGTCTCGTCGTCTGCTGGTTAGCTAGCACAGTGGCGGCACGAGCTGCACGCTGGATCGATCTTTTTTCTGGTTGGTAGAGACGGTGTAGTTCAACATTCTTTACCTTATTTCTCTTTTTGCGAATCAGTTGGCAGTCCCAACATTTATGTCAATCTTTAAGCTCTATACGAACGTTCTAACTGAGTGCTAGCTCTCGTGATTTTTTAATAATCATTAATAGTGTAAAAATCAAGAGACTAGAGTCCATTCAAAAGATAGTCTCACAAAATTTAGTGTGCATTCCTCTCTCACAGCACGTTAGCTTAGAGGTAGCCAAGTCGTACTGTTGAAGACGTCCTTGTAGACACATCTAAAAGATAGTCTCGCAAATTTTACGATGCATTCCTCTCTCACAGCACGTTAGCTTAAGCCTGGTTTAGTTGGCGAAATTTTTTGGGAAATGGTACATTAGCACTTTCGTTGTTATTTGGCAATTAGTATCCAATCATAGTCTAATTAGGCTTAAAAGATTCGTCTCGTGAATTTCGTCTAAACTGTGTAATTAGTTTTATTTTTTATTTATATTTAATGCTTCATGCATACGTCCAAAGATTCGATGTGACGAAAAATCTTGAAAATTTTTACAAAATTTTGGAAACTAAACACTACCTTAGAGGTAGTGCTATATCCTACTGTCGGAGACGTCCTTGTAGACACATTTGAGGGCTAGTCTTCAAGTTGGCAAAGTTATGACGCGTGTCCTTCTATGAATAGACACGTGGTCCATAATTTAAAGGACAATAAACTTAGGTTGAACATTTTTCATCATCGTCATCATTTATATATATATATATATATATATATATATATATATATATAAGAAAACCTAACCAATTTCCATGGGGACCTCTCCTTGTTGAAGGGAGGACCGGCATATTCTAAGAATTATCGAGATCCTCTTCAGATTCATGGCAATATATGTCCATGAGAGATTGATAGCTTAGGCGGATCATTATTAGCCTGTTCGGCTGGGCTTATACGATCGTGGATTATAAATTGGAATATTATTTTTCTCTCACACCAAACCAGCCAAACCAGTCAGCAGTAAATAATCCACGATCGTTTACGACGAAACGAACAGGCTGTGGCCCAGTTTAGTTGCCGAAAATTTTGGCAAAACGACACGGTAGCATTTTCGTTGTTATTTGGCAATTAGTGTCCAATCATAGTCTAATTAGGCTTAAAAGATTCGTCTCGTGGATTTTGTCTAAACTATGTAATTAGTTTTATTTTTTATTTATATTTAATACTTCGTACATGCGTCCAAAGATTCGATATGATGGAGAATCTTGAAAAATTTAGCGTTTTGGAGGGAAACTAAACAGAACCTGTATATTGCGAGGATGCCGACAGGGCTAGCTACAGCGACATAAAAGATGCACTCGAGTTGTGCCTCCGAGAAGGGCCGAGGCTAGCCACCAGAGGCCCTGGTGGGGCCAGGAACGAGTAATAAGCTCATGAGTTGGCACAAATGAACCGTGCATGTCGAATTGGTGAGCACGTGCATGACCTGTTCGATCAGTTTATGAAGCCGCTAGCTGCTGGAGCCTGTTGCTCTCCTAGCTAATGATGATTGTGCATTCAGTGACCTCTGAAGAAGCTGCACTGTACTGAGTCTGATTCAATAGTAGTGGTGTGACTATCAAATCCTTTATGGCCCTTGCTTAGAGGAGTTTATAGGCACTGCTTTATGTAGGAATTCGTCGATGGACACGATTCGGTCTCTTCGTCTAGCGAGAAGGAACCTTGGGACACAGTCACCATTTACAGAGTTTTCCTCAGTTTAAATTGATAGGAAATGGGGAGTCGATCGGCAACCAGGCAACCACCTACCGCTACCGTGTTTTCCATCCAGGCGATGCTGACAGCGCAAGTGATGAAGTGATGGGGGCCCTCCTGCCAGTGATGAAGTGATTGTAGTATTACCAAGACAAGGATGGCTCTCCGGCGGGGCTGGGGGTCACTCTGGGCATAATTAACCGAAGACCGAAGACCGAACCAAAAAGACCGAGACCGAGACTGAAAAGACCGAGACCGAAAAGTTCGGTCATGAGTTCGGTCCTAGCTCCCAACTAACCGAAGTAACCGATAGAAGTTTGGTCATTTGTGTCGGTTAACCGAAGTGACCGAACTGACCGTAGTTCTTGTTCTGTACTTCTGTTATGTCATTATGTGTGATTGTGATTTGTGAGAACTGATAAAGTTGTGTGCTAGAACTTGTCATAATAATGTGTGGTTTGTTTTATATATTGTGTTGTTATTTTTTTGCCTTCAAATAGCAAGCATGCTGTTGAAAATTGCTATAGATTCTGCTATTGTTTGTGGCTACTACTCAGATCCGGTTAGTTCGGTCGTGACCGAGACCGAACCGAACTAACCGAGATCGAACTTCCTCGGTCTTCGTTTTTTGCAAAGACCGATCGGTTCCAGGTTTCTGATGACCGAACTGACCGAATGACCGAGGAACCGAACCGATCGGTTCGGCCTGACCGAATGCCCAGGGTGAGCCGGGGGTGAACCAGCAACCGCCTATTCGATTGGCTGGTTCGTATCGTTGCTGGTTCGTGAAGAAGTACTGCTGTCTGGTTTATGTGAGAGAAAATACTGTTCCGACTAAAAATTTACGATCGTTTACGACAAACCACAGCCAAACGAACAGGCTGAAAGAAGGTCACGAGCGGGTGGATGAGCCGACGAGCGACGCGTGACGCGTGATGTTCCGGTTACCAGCCACCAGGGGCGGAGCTCAGTAGAGGCGAAACGGGGCTCCGGCCCTGCTTGCCTGCAGCAAAATCATGAAAGCGAAGAAGCCCCGTCAGTATGTTGCGTGCTTCACAGAAGTGATCCTTCCTCCTCCGCAGCCAAAACAGTGCCCGCAGCTTGTTTCGCAGGAACCACTGCAAGTCTGCAGGAGGAGTAACTGTTTGGAAATGGCAGTGAAGTAAACAATGCGGTCTCATCGTCTCACTGAGATCCATCCAAGGTGCAGCATTATGGCTGAGCTGCCCGGGCACCTGTCGTGTCCCGCCGTGGCGCCGTTTCAACCGCCGGGCCGGGGGGGGGGGGGGGGGGGGGGGGGGGGGTTCACCCCTTCGCTGGCCCAAGCTCTCCGATGGCCGATGCGAAAATGCATCCGAGACCGAGGAACACATCCGCGTGCCTTTCGGGCAAGGAGGCGCCCCACGGTCCATTTGGCACCACAAGAGACAAGACGACGCGAGGAGACACGCATGCTGTTCGATCCGTCCTAGTAAGCGACCCCATGCACGGCGGGGTCTTCTGGTGGATGCGAGCAGCCGGAACGGGCGAAAGGCCCGAGCTACCAACAAAGGCGTTTCAGGCGGCCGGCAAAGTACAGCCGCACATCCCATCGGATGGCTTGTTTGCTTGCTACACAGGACAGGAGGGTTACAGAGTGGTTTTTGACGACGCAAGGAAATACATTAGCACAAGGATCTCGCGGTTGATTTGATTGCGACATCACCGTCTAGGTGTTCAAACAGTGCTTTTCACCCGTGTATGTTTGTATGTAGATGAGTAGATCAAGACCCAGGTTTGCCAATGCTTAAGCTACATGGACATCGATCACACAGCAAATGCATAAACGAACATTTCAGCGGTGCAGAGGCAGCCCAGTTCAGAGGACCAGAGCAAACCATACCGGGCTTGTTTGGTTGGAGGCATGGATAACTTGAATGGCAAAGAGTATAGACCCGGCGTTGTCTGGAAATTAGTTGATGATATTTGCCTGGCCAGGTAAGTGTAAAAAAGATGCGTTTCAAAGCAGCAATTTAATGTCTTATTATCAGATAGGAAATCTTTTTAGCAGTAACACGGTAACCCTTTTAGTAGTAGCGGTAACAGTTTTCAAGCAACACTAAAAAAAATGGTATAGTACGTTGATAGATAATTCTTCAACTAATCAATAGTAGAATACTAGAACAGCACTTGATTGCACGCCAGGCAAACCAGGTGCACCTAGGCATACGAATTTGCTTGCCTGGACTTTGAAACGCTGCCTGGTGTAGGCAATGTTCCAGGGTTGCATCCAATGTCATCCAGGCAGCATCCAGAGAACCTACCTCCTAGACAAAAGAGACTCGGGATCCCAACTAAACACACCTATATTCCAGCCTCTCCTCTAGGCTCTAGTTGGGCACGTGAAGATGTAAGTACAAGCTTATGATACCATTCATGAATCGACCATTGTTAACATCCAAACTTGGTAAGGAAAAAGAATGTTACAATACAACATCTCTAAACACACTGATGGAATATTCAATAACAGGGCACAAGATTGACTTCGTTAATCTCATAATCAGTTGGCATAGGTTTTTTGTTGACCTTCGTAAAAGGTAGCGTGCGTGTGTGTTTATAAGCGTCTTCTGCGTATGTACTATTTACTGTATATATGTTACAATAACAAAATCCATCTAGCAATAATCTTTTACTAAAAAAACAAGCGATCATATATCAACATACACAAAGCTTTACCAATGTATTTCAAAATAATAATTGAGTTCCGTGCATACACTACTACAGAAATCATTTTTGCTGGCACGTTGTTTTTTTTTCACAGGCGGTTCACAATTTCATGACGCCAGTACAAAAAATAGGGTGGGCCCAGCAAGAGAACCGCCTGTGTAAAACAATTTACACAGGCGGCTCTCCTATCTCTACCGCCTGTGTAAATACGTGTATTTACACAGGCGGTTTACAATGACAACCGCCTGTGTAAATACCATTTACACAGGGCGGCTGACATTATAAACCGCCTGTGTAAATACAGGTATTTACACAGGCGGTAGAGATAGGAGAGCCGCCTGTATAAATTGTTTTACACAGGCGGTCCTCCTTACCAACCGCCTGTGTTAATGCTGCTATAAATTCCCTTCGTCCACCTCCAGACAAGAACAGTTACTCGCGTGCTGTGTGCACAGTGGCGGACAGAGAAGTGGCGATTCCAAGGGGGGAGGTTTTGAACTTCATTTCTTTGGTGAGAAACTTCCAAAAGGTTAGTTAGTGTCGTTGCCGCCATTTTTTTTAGTGATTCTTTGGTTCAATTCTTGTATTGGAGGTGCTCTAAATCTAGGGTTAGGGTTAGGGTTCATAGCTAGGGCAAGAGAGAGAGTTTTAGCTATTTTTTTTGTAAATTCATAGTAAATTGTATCTTGCTCGGATTATAGAAAATAAATACTTTTTAGAATTCTTGTGAGTAGATCTATGTAATAGAATAATGATTAACACTTTATAAAGTCTTGTCAATTGTTATACTTATTTCCTGTAATTATAAACTGTGAATTAATTTAGTTTTTTAATCTACGTACTTAGGGTTTATGAATTAATTTAGTAGTTAATGTTTTGTTAATTAGGGTTAGTTATTATTGTCTATACTTAGGGTTTGTTAAATAGGGTTAGTTATTATTTCATGTACCTTAGGTTTTTCAATAATTTTTGTTAGTAATTGATGGTTTATTATTTAGGGTTAGATATTTCATGTACTTAGGGTTAGTTAATTAATTTAGTTAGTAATTAATGGTTTATTAATTAGGGTTAGTTAGTATTTCATGTACTTAGGGTTTGTTAATTAGGGTTTGTTATTTTTGCTTATACTTAGGGTTTGTTAATCAAGATGCCATCTCCGTTTAATTAATTCTTATAATTATAAAAATGAGTTTAAATAATTATTTAAATTTTTTATTTTGTAAATTCTGTAAGAGGTAGGTTTTCATATCTATTTAATTGATGGAGGATAGAATCTTAGTTATGAGGGGTTATTTTCGTTTTGTTTTTAGAGTGACATACAATATTTTCCTAACTAATTACAGATAAATATGGAGAGGTCATTATGGATGTACAACTTATCAAGATTAGACCCATCTTATGTAGTGGAGGTCCAAAAATTTATTGATGCCGTGAAGATACATGCTCAGAGAACAAAGGCGAAGCACATATGTTGTCCATGCGCAGACTGTAAAAATATTGTGGTATTTGACAATGTGGAAGCAATCACTTCTCATCTGGTTTGCAGAGGATTTGTGGAGGACTACTTGATTTGGACAAAACATGGTGAGGGTAGTTCTACACCTTATATGCGGACAACTGACAACACTGCAAGTAACATCAATGTGGAGGGTCCAATGCCATATCTCAATGAATGTGATGCTATGCCAGATATCAATGAAACCCATCATGCTATGCCAGATGTCAATCAAACTCATAATTCTACGTCCGATGTTAATGAAACTCAGCATGTTAACACTGATGCCATTGAAGATGCAGATTTCTTAGAGGCAATAATGAACCGTTGTGCGGATCCATCAATATTCTTCATGAAGCGAATGGAAGCCTTGAAGAAGGCAGCAGAAGAGCCTTTGTACGACGAGTCGAAAGGTTGTACCAAAGAGTGGTCGACACTAGCGGGCTGTTCTTCAGTTTTTGACGATTAAGGCTAGATATGGTTGGTCCGATGCTAGTTTCAATGATTTATTACGTGTACTTGGAGACCTTCTTCCTAAGGAGAACAAAGTGCCTGCTAACACGTACTATGCAAAGAAGCTAGTCAGTCCACTTACGATGGGTGTTGAGAAGATCCACGCATGTATAAATCATTGTATTCTATATCGGGGTGATCAGTATAAAGACTTAGACAGTTGTCCAAACTGTGGTGCTAGTAGGTACAAGACGAATAAAGATTATCGAGAGGAAGAGAATGCAGCCTCTGTTTCTTCAGGGAGGAAGCGAAAGAAGACGCAAACAAAGACTCAACAAGACAAACGTTCAAAGCCCACTAGCAATATCGAAGTGGACTATTATGCGTTGAGAAGAATTCCTACATTGGTGATATGGTATCTCCCTGTGGTTGATCGTTTGAGGTGTTTGTTTGCAAACCCTGATGATGCGGAACTTATGACCTGGCATGCTTCTGATGAAAGGAAAGATGATGGAAAGTTACGACATCCAGCCGATGCAAAGCAATGGCAAGAATTCGATAAGAAATATCCAGACTTTGCCGAGGATCCACGAAATGTAAGGTTTGCTCTGAGTACTGATGGAATGAATCCATTTGCCGAGAGGAGCAGCACGCACAGCACATGGCCAGTGATCATGACTAATATACAACCTTCCTTCATGGTTGTGTCAAAAAAGAAAATATCTTTTGCTAACCATTCTTATTTCTGGACCTACACAACCTGGAGTTGATATGGATGTATTTCTAGAGCCCTTAATGCAAGAGATGCAAATACTATGGGAAGTGGGTGTGAAAATGATCGATGCGTTCCGCAAAGAGACATTCACACTGAGAGCAATTATTATTGTCACAATTAATGATTATCCTGCTCTCTTCTCATTATCAGGCCAGTTCAAGGGAAAGGTTGGTTGTGTAGAGTGCATAGATGGAACATGGCACGTGTCTCTTCCTCCATCTAACAAGATAGTGTACATGAGGCATAGGAGGTGGCTACCGGCAGGCCATAAGTACCGCTTACAAAAGATGAATAAGTACTTTGACAATATGGATGAATCAAAATCTACTGCTCCATCAGGTTATAGTAAAGGGCACAGAGTGTATAAGATAGTTGAGAATGTCAAGTTTGTGTTTGGAAAAAAGACCAAAGATAGGGAAACCAAGAAAGGTTGTGAAGGCAAATGAGGGGGACACATTCAAGAAGAAGTCTATTTTCTTTAAGTACTTATCGTACTGGAAAGACTTAGACGTACGACATGCGATCGATGGTATGCATGTTCAGAAGAATGTGTTTGACAGCGTAGTTGGAACTTTGCTAGACATAAAGAGCAAGACAAAGGAAGGTCTCAATTCACGTTTGGACATGCAACATTTAAAGATCAGAAAAGAACTTCACCCTGTACTCCTAGAGAATGGGAAGTACCATCTACCGGCAGCAAGCTATAACCTGAACAGAGAGGAGAAACATGCAATGTGTGTGTGGTTGAAGAATTTAAAAGTTCCATCTGGTTTCTGCTCCAACATAAGGAGTCTTGTTTCGATGAAAGACCTTACACTCACCAACTACAACTCACATGATTGTCATGTAATGCTGACCACTTTTCTTCCTATTGCCATCAGGGCTATAAATCCAGTGTTCTTAAAGATGGCAATCACACGGTTGTGCTACTTCTTCAATAAGATATCTGAGAAGGTAATTATCCGTGATGAGTTAGAGTCCCTACAGAAATTTGCTGCAGAGACATTGAGCCAGTTGGAGATGTGCTTTCCCCCATCATTCTTTGATATCATGGTACACCTTATTGTTCATTTGGTGCCTCAAATTGAGGCATTGGGCCCCATGTATTTCCATGAAATGTGGACGTATGAGCGTTTCATGTCAATATTGAATGGCTATATGTCAAATCGTGCTCATCCGGAGGGTTCCATGATAGAGGCATACACTACAGAAGAGGCCATTGAGTCTGGAGGACCATTATGTAATAATCTCCTAAAAGACCAGGTATCAATTGGTTTGCCTCCGTTGCGACATGAGGGAAGGCTTGGTGGACTGAGGGAGGATGGGACAGAAATCATTCATCCCGCCAGATTACAACATAGTCCTAGAGGTACATTACAGCATACTACAACAACTCATAATAATGGACCCATTCACCAAGCAGCACATGAAAGAGCTTCGTGAGGAGAATCCAGGATGCACAAATGATTGGGTACACAAGGAACACAAGCGTCGGTTCACCGCATGGCTGAAGAATTTGGACATGACAGATGAATCAGAAACCATCAAGATTTTAGCATCTGGACCATCAAGCCAGGTCATATCATGGCAGAGCTATGACATTAGTGGCTTCACATTTTCCACCAGTTTTAGGGACACCAAGCGCATGGCACAGAATAGTGGCGTTCGATGTGAGGCTGTAGATGATACAACTGGTGAAGAAACTACATACTTTGGATTCATTGATGACATATGGGAGGTTGAATATGGTCCACGCCTGTAGATTCCTAGTGTTCCGATGTCGATGGGTTCAAGATAAACATGTCACTGTGGATAACTATGGCCAAAGAGTTCTTGATCTAAGTAAAGTAGGTTACAAAGATGATCCGTGGATCCTTGCTAACCGTGCTGCACAGGTGTTCTATGTGGAACAAATTCTATCTACGAATGAAAAGAAAAGTACCCAAAAGCCAAAGCACGTAGCAATCCCTGGAAAGCAACAAATTGTAGGAGTTGATGGTGTAATGGATTTAGAGGATGTTAACCAGTTCAGCGAGATGTCTCTTTTTACAAACTTTGAAGAAAAGATAAAAAATGTGGAGAAAAGTATCCCGCAAACCTCTTTGCCCTGGGTGCGCCATGATGGACAAGGAAGGACTGTAGCACGCTAGATTGTTTATCATGTAACTAATGTATCACTTATCATTTGTACCTAATGCTACTCTTTCTTATTAAGCAAGATGTTTACATTTCCCCTTGTTGTATACCTTTAGACTATGATATTATTTTCTAACTTAATTAAACAAATCTTAATTAAAACCTCTTTCCCCTTCTTGTATACCTTTGGATTCTATATTATTTACTAACCCTAGGTACATGAAATATTAACTAACCCTAATTAACAAACCTTTAATTAAAAACTTAATTAATTCACGAACCCTAGGTACATGAAATAATAACTAACCCTATTAAACAAGCCTTTAATTACTAACTAAATTAATCCACTAAGTACATGAAATAATAAATAACCCTAATTAACAAACCATTATTTACTAACTAAATTAATCCACAAACCCTAATTAAGTACATGAAATAATAACTAACCCTAATTAACATACCATTAATTACTAACTAAACTAATTCACAAACCCTAAATAAAGGGAATAAATAACCTTTAATTACTTACTAAATTAACTAACAAACCTATTATTAATAAACACTAACTAAATTAACTAACTAAATTAACTAATTACTAACTAACTAAATTAGTACAGACGGGCCCAGCAGGCAACGCTGGCCTAGCAGGCCCAGCAGGCAAGGCGGGCCCAGCAGGCAACGCTGGGCCTAAATAAAGGGAATAAATAACCTGAATTCCTGTGGAAAATGAAAAAAAACATTAGTACAGACGGCTGTTGATGAGGGCCGCCTGTACTAATACATTAGTACAGGCGGCCCTCATTAACAGCCGCCTGTACTAATATATTAGTACAGGCGGCGGTCAATGACGCCCGCCTGTGAAAAGATTTTTACAGGTGGTGGTCAATACGGCCCGCCTGTACTAATGTGCTCCAATATAAGTTCCCGCGCGTGGCCCGTGAAAATTTCTAAGTCCCGGAGGCGCGAGTTCAGAAATTGGACGCCGTGAGGCTGCCGAAATCCGCCGCCGCTCCTCCACCGCTCGCCGGACCGCCACCGTCGTGAGCTGCCGCCGCCACGCCGCCGAGGGACCTCCACTCCGCCGGCACGCCTCCACGCCGCCGCCGAGGGACCTCCGCTCCGCCGCAGCGAGCCGCCGCCGCCAGCAGCTGCCGCGCCGCGCCGGGAATCCGCCTACGCGCCGCCGCCGCGACCTCGCCGGAACGCCGAGAGGTAGGCCGTGCACACCCGCCACCGCCGAGGGACCTCCGCTCCACCGCAGTGAGCCGCCGCCGCCAGCAGCTGCCGCGCCGCGCCGGGAATCCGCCTACGCGCCGCCGCCGCGACCTCGCCGGAACACCGAGAGGTAGGCCGTGCACACCCGCCACCGCCGAGCTCTGCTCCGAGGCGGCTCCGATCGGTGCGGCGGCGGCTACCATGTGCGCCGCCGCGCGCGCGCCCCTCCGAGCGCCGGCGGCGTTGCCTGCTGGGCCTGGCAGGCCCTTGCTGGGCCTGCTGGGCCTGGCAGGCCGCCTTGCCTTTTTTTTAATTAATTAGTAATGTTTTATTAGTGTTTGTTAGGTAATTTTGTTAGTAATTAGCTAATTTAGTTAGTACTTTAGTTAGTTAGTAATTTAGTTAGTTAGTAATTAGTTAATTTAGTTAGTTAATTTAGTTAGGGTTTGTTTGCAAAATTTAGGAATGTTTTTTGTTATGGTTTTTTATTAATAGTTAGTAATATTTTTTGTTAGGGTTTATTTAGTAATTAGTTAATTTAGTTAGTTAATTTAGTTAGTGTTTATTAATAATAGGTTTGTTAGTTAATTTAGTAAGTAATTAACGGTTATTTATTCCCTTTATTTAGGGTTTGTGAATTAGTTTAGTTAGTAATTAATGGTATGTACTATGTTTTTTGTTAGGGTTTTTTCCATAATTTAGCTATGTTTTTTCCATGTTAATACTTATATTTCATGCATAATTAGGGTTTGTGAAATAATAATTAGTTTGTTAAATAGGGTTTCCTATTTAATATTCATTATTTAGGGTTTGCAAATTAGTGTTAGTTAATTAGGTTTGTTAATAATAGGTTCGCTAATTGATTAGGCTATGTAATCCATGTTAATACTTGTATTCCATGTTTATACTTATATTCCGTGGTTATACTTATATTTCATGCAGATGAGTACTCCATCAAATGCTGAGTAGGCCGATGCCCAGATAGGTACACCGGGATCTGACTCCTCTGGATCCGAACCTTATAGGAGCCCGAGCGTATCACCACGTGAATCTCCTAGAGCTAAGAAGGCCCGTCTTGAGTTGGAATGTGACCCTAATTACGAGCCTGAAGATGAGCCAAATGATGATGAGGTATATATGCTCGTAGATTGTCTATACGAGAGAATAATGCATGTGTATGTATGTACCTAACAATTGAATTGACAGGAGGTGTTCTCTCAAGTTGTTGCCGAAATGGAGGTAGAGTCACAAGATGTTCATAAGGACACAGCGCCTCAAACGACTGGGACATCCTCCGAGCGAAGAAGTACAAAGAAAAAGAGTGATCGGGCACGAGGAGATAGAGGAAGGAATAGATTTCCAGAAGAAGTTTATAGGATTACAGAGATTAGCCCGAG
The DNA here is from genome assembly GCF_019320115.1 of Miscanthus floridulus. Taxonomy (NCBI): domain Eukaryota; kingdom Viridiplantae; phylum Streptophyta; class Magnoliopsida; order Poales; family Poaceae; genus Miscanthus; species Miscanthus floridulus. Next base: position 104,063,383 of record NC_089597.1, read on the forward strand.
CGGAGAGCCCTTAGCACCTCTAGAGGCGCTACCCAAATTTAGGGCCGCCATTGGATGGTTAGTAAAGGAAGAATTTGATATCACCTGGAGTGATTGGAGTATGGTGCCTGAAGGAAAGAGGAAGAATTGTTGGACTCGATTGTGCACTAAGTTTATTTTCCCGGAGGGAACAGAAGGTTTGGTCAAGGGTCATGTCATGAAGCAGTTAGCAATATCATTCCGGGGCTATAGGCACGATATGAATAAAAAGTGGCTGCAGAAGGGGCGGGACCCAATGAAGCGGTACCCTATCATAGCAGAACAGTGGGCACGTTTTAGTGTCATAAAAAACTCCGATGACTCCAAGGCTAAGAGCCAAGCCGCCTCAAGACTTGCGAAGAAGAACAAGTACCACCACCACCTTGGCACTGGCGGTTACAAGACCAAGATTCCTAAATGGAGGGCAGAAGACGAAGCAAAGAGGAGAGAGGGCAAGTTGGCATTGACAGATATAGTGCCAGAACGAAGTGCGAATTGGCTTCGCGCTCGGAAGGCAAACACTGAGAGCGATGAGATCTCCTGTCTCGATGAGATCAAGCCAGTTGCCGAGAAGGTTTTGGAAGCAACAAACCTAGAAAAGACAGGTGCCTTCAAGTCACAGAGGGAGAGGGACAGCCTTTCCCATGCTCTAGGTAACAAAATTATATTTTCCATTTTGTTCGAGTAAAATAGAAATCGACACTGACATTAAATATCATGTTGTAGGTAACCCCGAGCATCCAGGTCGTGTACAGGGCGTCTCATCCAGAACCACCTGGAAAGAAGGGTTTGGTGAAGAGTGGAAAGGCATGTATAAGAAAAGAGAACGACATAAGGAGCACATGAAGGATTTTTTGAGCAGCAGGCTGCCAAAAAATTTAGGGATTTGATGGAAGACTTCGTTAAAAACCCTGATCCTGAAGTGATGAAGCGGTTGGCGGGAGCAGTGTCTGCTCAACAGATGTCATCACAAGCTCCTTCATATATGCAGCATGTCCCAGCTCAACCCTTGGGTAGCCAGGAGATGGCCACACAATCTATGCCCTTTCCAAGCAGTATAGCGTCAACATCAAATCAGGACCATTATCCAGTTGACGATATTGATAAACCTTGGCCTTGCTCATTGTTAATTGGATATGGCCTTAGGAATCAGCATACAAAGCAAGTGGCCACAGGCAATGCTATCCCTGGACGTAGGTTCCATGGTGTCGAGATGCAAGATGCATACTACAGGGTGGAAGTGTTGACGGTCGAGAGTGGATATGAAGACGACTTCATCGACATCCCGACCTCTGAGGGTATAGAGAAGCTTGGACAAGCAATCAAGAACTTCATACAATGGCCGAGACGGTACGTAAGGTTGATTGATCCACCAACGACACCCTCTCCACCAGTGCATCAAGCATCCCAAGAGGCCGAAACAAGTCAACAGCCAGCATCGCCAATGCATGCCCCAGCATCCCCGTATATTTATGAGCCACCGTCGTCATCCCCAATACATGATATGTCATTCTCGCTGGATGAGCTCGAGGGGCCAGCCAAGAACATGCCTGAGCAAGCAGACTCCGCCAGCCAAGAAGGACACAACACCAGAGAAGGAGGTAGAGCAAACTCCCCCGCCACCACCAAAGCAGAATGAAGATGAGCAAACTCCCCCGCCACCACCAAAGCATAAGGAAGCAGAGCAAACTCCCCCACAAGCACCGGCCTCCAAGAAGGCAAAGAAATTTCCAATTCCAAAATTGGTTTCTCCCTATGAGCCAAAAAAGGGGAAAGCAGCAGGCACAGTTCTATTTCTGAAAGGGCTTGGAAAGCAGCGGACGGCACGAGTCGTTGAGCTCGAACCGTCACAGAATAAGGAAGCCGCCGGCCAAGCAACTGAAGCCGTGCCACCAACAAAGGAAGCCCCAAGTGGCGATGTACATGTCGAACCGCCATCAAATACACCATTGACCCTTAAGGATATAAGAAAGCCAACGGTTGATGATTATGTCAATGTCCCCAGTAACTATGTGCCCGGAAGGCCTATGCTGCAATGGACGGTGCTTGAAAAGGGTCCATGGACGATAAAAAGGTTTCATGACTGGTACATGAGAGCAGTGAATGCTGGCCTGCATGCAGTTAGTGTTGACATACCAGCAGACGTGTTTGCTACTGGCAAGGATAAAAGCGGGGCATTTGTTACCTTCGAGGACATGCACCTGCTGTTGAACTATAGGAAACTTGACGTCCAACTCATTACAATCTGGTGCCTGTAAGTATCACTCATGCACACACATTGTTATTATTAAATTTGGAATGTGATAAACTCTAATATGTGGATGTTGTATAGTAGTTTGCAAGACCACGAGCAGAGATCGTTAACTACAGGATCGATGGTCGGTTACCTGAGTCCAATCAGGTTACAAGAAAATATGCACAAATTTGTACTTACAAATGAAGATAGAGCAAAGATAGAGAAGGACAAAACACCAGGAACAAGTTGCAGAAGCTGTAAAGGAATTGCAACGAAAATACGAGGACAAATATGCCCTCTATCTCGGTAGAGCAATGCTGAGATATAAGTACATGGATTTTATATTGGCACCCTACAACTTTGGGTAAGCGTGACCTCGTATACGTACTTCAAATTATCGTGTTAACCCTAAGTACATGTGTCGCTCACTCGTTTATTCATGCAGTGACCATTGGATTGTTTTTTATATTTATCCATTCGAAGGGAAGGTGCTTGTCCTAGACTCCTTACATTATCCTCCTCAGTCGTATCAAACATTCCCTGATTCATTTAGAAAGGTGAGCCAACATGCAACCACATCCGTACTTATATGAATTAGAGTTTCTAAATAACTATAGTGTTTTATATTCGATATCTACAGGGCATGGCGGTTTTATAAGAAGCAAAAAGGACCGGTCGACGCCGCCCGCTCAGATCCTAGTGTGCCATTGACGATACAACACCATTATCCGGTAAGTTGTCCGAACACATATCATCATATAAATAATACACAAGGCATGACAATTTTAGTTTAATCTTTTGCTCATTAATTACATAGTGCCACAAGCAACCACCTGGATCGGTCTACTGTGGATACTATGTGTGTGAGTTCATAAGGCAGCGGGGACGATACGTCAGGGACAAAAATATGGTAAAAAATATCTATGTATGAAGTTTTCTCATTAAAGTTGGAAATATTAATATTGGACATGTGTCAATGATGCTTTTAAACTTTGTTTCCAGCCGAGAAGCAAAGGAAAGGACGTGCCATTCACTCCAAAAACTATGGAAGATATAGTAGCAGACTTGTGCGATTTTATTATGAGAGAAATAATTCCAAGTACCGGATCATATTTTTATGAAGCCGGTGATTTAGCAAGTGAAAGATTTAGAGCGCTGACAGACCTAGCAGGTCTAAACTTGAAACGAAATGACATGTAAACACCAAATGGTTGAACTCATAACATGAAATGACGTGTATTATATGTAATTTTATGCTTGATGTTTGATTTCATGTGTACACATCTGTAATATTTATATGTGTTGTATGTATGATGCAATTTTATGGTTCATGTTTGCATATCTTATATATATATATATATATATATATATATATATATATATATATATATATATATATATATATATATATATATATGTGACAAATATAGTACAGTATGGAGGCAAATATTAAAATTTGAAATAAAAAAAAATAATTACATAGGCGGCACACAGAGTGAGCCGCCTGTGAAAAATGGGTTTTCACAGGCGGCTGACAAAGTGAGCCGCCTTACACAGGCGGCTGACAAAGTGAGCCGCCTGTGAAAACCCTTTTTTCACAGGCGGCTCACAGCCCGCCACCTGTACTGTGGGCCGATTAGTACTGACCCCTAGTACAGGCGGTGGACTTGGCCGCCTGTATAAATGCCTCTACCACCGCCTGTGAAAACGTTTTCTGTACCAGTGATACTAGGCAATGCAGCTCGTTAAGAAGAATATGTGATCATGCGCAAAAACAATTAGTACAGTTGGGGCAGTCCCAATGCTTGAAACTTCACACGATTTTCTAGGGTAACCACGTCAGCACAAAATTATCTATAGAAATTCTCTCACACAATATAGGTGTCTTCACGTAATAAATATCGGACTTTTCTCTCTCTTCGTTATCCCTCCCTCCCTCCATGCACTCTCTCCTCTGGTGTGAGCGGCCGACACATGAGCGTGGCGGCGTGGGAGGGCGCGCGGCGTGAACGAGTGGCGGCCGGCGGGTGAGCGCTTGGCGGGCGGCGAGCGAGCTTGTGGGGCTACCGGTGGGCGGACGCGGTGGCGTAGGCGAGGGCGCAGCGGCGTGGGCGAGTGCGCGTGGCTGCCGGCGCGCGTGCGCGAGGAGCACCTATCGCGGACCCCACTTATCGAAACCGTTGGTTTCCTCCCAACGCCGAAATTGCAGTTTCTTCCTCCCTCGGTTCACAAGAGCCAACGTCGTTTCTTCTGAGAGAAACGATTTTCTCTATTTTTCTCTCTCTTTTCTCGTTAATTAGGCTGCCATTTCAGTATATTGCTTATGTAGCAAGTTATTTAATATAGATAGAAACCCTCATTAATTTCTTGTGAGAGTACCCTTATTAATATCACATCTCATCAAGGGTTGTCGCGGCCATAAAAAGGAAAGATGGATCCAGAATCTAGATCTATCCACCCATTATACTCCAGCCAAAACTACAACCCATGGACAATAAACTCACTCCATTTTGTAGGCGTTTTTTGTTTTTTTCCTCTTGTTGGAATGTGTACAAATTTGGAATATTTAAAATAACGTTTCCTATAGAAGCACTAAGAAGCTGAAAAGAAATACAACTGTCCCTGATGAATAGAAATGGCCACATGTGCATCGAAAACTTGATTAGCTTTTTTTTTCTAAGTACATGAAAACTACTCTAGGCACGTTCATAACTAATATAAATCAACTATAGTAATATTTTCAAATTATAGATATTATGTATGGTGTAGCTCTATAAAATTAAACCATATACAATAGAAACCGTCTGGAGAAATATAAATAAGACATCCTAATTGATGTATGGATGTGGTAATTCGCCGAGAACATAGAAGTTTCAGACAACACAACTTTAACCACAAAGCACATCCCAAAGGCAACGGCATGGCATAACAAAACCCCAAAAATCTTTTCATGGTACATCTAGTACTTCCTGGGATCATAAATTTTGTTTTGCCTTTGACTATGAATTCACTAAGCGCGCGTTTAGTTCCCCAAAGTTGGATTTTGGGACTACTGTAGCACGTTCGTTTTTATTTGGCAAATAGTATTCAATCATGGACTAATTAGGTTCAAAATGTTTATCTCGCAATTTCCCACGAAACTGTGCAATTAGTTTTTTTTTCGTCTACATTTAATGCTCCATGCATGGGCCGCAAACATTCGATGTGACAGCTACTGTAGCACTTTTTGGGATTTTGGGGTTGAACTAAACAAGGGCTAAATTATATACAGAGTGATAACACAAGACTTGTATTATTCGATTTGTTTGGGAAAAAAATACTTTTTATAATTTTAAAAAGTTTCCATTTAAAAATTATATATTATGGTCATTGTTACTCAAAGTATGACCTATGTTTTCAATCCGAGAAACCAGCTGGTACGAAGATAATAGAATGGCCCGGTGAAAACACAAACCAGGTGGATGGATTCGCATGTGCTGTGTGAAAACAGGTCGATGGAGTATTTGTAAATCCAAAATGTATCAGCAACCTGTATCTACCGCAGACACAGCCAAGCAAATCACCTACGGAAACAACCTGCCAGCGGCCACCGACACCCGGCGGCGCGTCCGTCCCCGCTCCCCGGCAATAACGGGGTCACCCCTGCCCCGCCGTTAAATCTGCCCTCGCTGCTTCGCCGTCTGGTGCACCCTGCGGGAGGAGCCGACAAAGCCCACCACCTTCCCGTTTCCTCACCCTTTTATTCTCCCTGCACGAGCAGTCGAGCAGGCAGTCCAGGCACCGGCACCACCCCCGGCGGCGCTGCGTTCCCGCCGCCCGGCCACCCCCGCATTGCGAGGTGCCGTGCACGCCTGCTGCCAGCTCTGTTATCCTCGGAGCGGAGGAGATCGAGGAGACATAAATAATACTTACTACAATGGCCGGTGTGGCGGTGCCGGAGTGGCCGGGGACGACGGTGCCTGCGGGCTACTCCGGCAGCGACGTCGTCGCGGCGCTGTGGCAGCAGGTCAAGTCCCCGGTGGTGGTGCCGCTGCTGCGGCTGTCGGTGGCGCTGTGCCTGGCCATGTCCGTGATGCTGTTCGCGGAGAAGGTTTACATGGCCGTGGTGGTCCTGGCGTCGCGCCTGCTCGGGCGGCGGCCCGAGCAGGCGGTACCGATGGGAGCCCATCGTCCGCGACGGCGGCGACCTCGAGGCCGGCAGCGACGCGGCCGCCTACCCCATGGTGCTTCGTCCAGATCCCCATGTACAACGAGCGCGAGGTGAGTGAACGCCGCCTCCGTGCCATGGGCCGGCCTCTGTAGTAGCTGCACCTGCATGCCGGACGCCGCGCCGCCGGCGTTGGCTCTGGTCTTGCGAAGCGTGTTTAAGCTAGGGAGGAGTACATGTACAAACTAACTGTTACGTGTGTGATGGTTGCATGGTGGTGCGTGGACGTGCAGGTGTACCAGGTGTCGATCGGGGCGGCGTGCGGGCTGTCGTGGCCGTCGGACCGGATCATCGTGCAGGTGCTGGACGACTCCACCGACCCCGTCATCAAGGTACGTGATCGAACCAGCCGATCGATCGAGGCGTGGAACGCAACACCGGTGGTTCATGCATGTTTATATTAGTAAATGATTAAATGCTCCAGCATGTACTTGCCATACGTGTTCCTATTCCTGACGATCCTGATCGTCGTAGTACTTGGCACCTACCCACTTCTACCTTTCCTGCCAGTGCAATTGTGACGGTGGCAGTGTCGCACTGCCAGCAGGAATCAACTGCGCGATCGAGCCGCTCTGTCAGTACGTGACAGTTGCAACTGCGTGCAGCACCTGCCATCACGCGCATGCATGTTAGCAGAATGCATGCTTATATTAGTAAAGATTGTACTACATGCATGCATGCATATCGATGATGGACCATGCACAGGAGCTGGTTCGGGCGGAGTGCGCGCGGTGGGCGAGCAAGGGCGTGAACGTCAAGTACGAGGTCCGGGACAGCCGGCGCGGGTACAAGGCCGGCGCGCTCCGGGAGGGCATGAAGCGCGACTACGTCCGCGGCTGCGACGTGGTGGCCATCTTCGACGCCGACTTCCAGCCGGAGCCGGACTTCCTGTGCCGCACCGTGCCCTTCCTCCTCCACAACCCCGACCTCGCGCTCGTCCAGGCGCGCTGGAACTTCGGTACGTACTACTGCTCCTAACGTCGTCGTTATGACTGCACGTCTGCCCGCCCTCTGCTTCTTCTCCAGCAACTGCCCAGTCCATGCCTCCATGGCCATGGACATGAAGAAGGCAACGCAAATCGGCAAATGCAAACACTCAAAGTGTCGGTGCTGGGCTCAGGCCTCAGGGTCAAAAGTATCCCTGTCACTCACAGTCACAGGCCCACCACCGGGTCCTCCACATAAACTGCATACATGCAGCCATGATGCATCTCCCGGTCCCTCTCTAGCACGTACACGGCGTACAGCCAGCAGTGCCCGTGTTATTATTGGCTACTGCTGCAGCCTCGAGTTGGCTAGCTAGCTTAATCCAGTGCTTTCAACCCTGTGGTGTGGTGTCTTCTTACGCCGTTGCCACGCGGTCGGTCTCCATCAGCCACCCATGTGCCTTGTACAGCACATATGTGGTTTGCGACGCCATTGATCCTGTAGTCCATAGAGACATACTCCATGGGTGGCAGCAGCAGCGCGACGTGAGCAGCCTGCACAGAGTGAGCGTCAGCTAGACACGCAGCACCAGCTACCACACCACAGGTCACGGTCTCGGTCTCAGTTCCATGTTCGGTTGGCTGGTTCGTATCGTTGCTGGTTCGTGAAGAAGTACTGCTAGCTGTGTGAGAGAAAAATACTGTTTCGGCTGAAAATTTACGATCGTTTACGACAAGCCACAGCCAAACGAACAGGCCGTCTGCAACTTCCAACGAAACCTACACCTACCTGCTTTGCCATCATAAACGCACGCGGACGCGGTCCAGCACTCCAGCCGACCGTACACGAGGCCACAATGAGTCCGTTCTATTGCTCGTATACGGTATACGATCGTTGTTTATAAACTGGAATAATATTTTTCTCTCACATTAAACCAGCCAACAGTAAATAATCCACGATCGTTTATAGCCTGCCGAACGGGCTGCGGTATCTAAAAGCCCCAGTCTTTCGGGATCTCAGCAACAAATACGCTGTCACATGTCATGTTGGTGTGGTGATAATATTAGCCTGAACAATGAACATCTCCATCTCTGGAGCTATGTGCATAGGCACATATCAGTCAAGGCTGTCTGGACTGATGGGTATATTGGCGAAAACATGTGCGTATCAGTAAAGTCTGTGTGGACTGTCAACTGCGTAAATTCGCCCCGTTTGTTTGGGTTTGTTTGGCTTATAAGCCATGGCTGAAAGTACTGTTGGCTGGTTTGGTGTGAGAGAAAAATATTGTTCGTTGACTGATAAGTCATTGCTTATAAGGCAAATACGACCAAGCGAACAGGCTGATTATCCTTATCTCCCATTGATGGAAGGATGTTTTGGGCTGGCAGTACTCCAACTTGCTTTAATTTGCTAGAGATTCTTGTGCATGTTTACATAACATGTCTGCTGCTGCTGTTGCTGGGTCTTTCGTGAGCAGTGAACGCAGATGAATGCCTGATGACGAGGATGCAGGAGATGTCCCTGGATTACCACTTCACAGTGGAGCAGGAGGCCGGCTCCTCCACCTACGCCTTCTTCGGCTTCAACGGTAAGCTCCGTCCGTCTCTTTCAACCTCACTCTCACGCTCTTCATATGGCGGATTCTCTCGTGGGGCGGCGCGTTAACTCTTCTGTTGTCCTGCTTTCTCGTTTCCATGATTCTGCCCCTCAGCCTTTTCCTTTTTCTACCACGTGTTTCAGTTCATAATAATGAGACACTCTGTTTCATAGTCTTTTTATAAAGTAAAACAAAGGGGCCATGTATGTACCACATCTCAAAGTCATATGAAATTGCAGCCATCCTATACTACCCATGGGCAAAATAATAGCATAACACACAGTGACCCTGAATTACGAGTGACAGTGATGACAGCTCAGCTGAATGACCAACTCCCCCTTCTCAAGGTTACTGAATAGATACTAGTACAGACACAAGAGAGGAACTGGTTTTAAGCATCGTTGTTCTTACCATTCAAAATATATTCTCGACAGGAACTGCTGGTGTATGGCGCATATCCGCTTTGAACGAGGCAGGAGGATGGAAGGACAGGACCACGGTGGAGGACATGGATCTGGCAGTCCGAGCTAGCCTCAAAGGATGGAATTTTGTATTCCTTGGTGGATCTCATGGTAAAATGCATCAGTATTCATGTCACATAAACTGCATTCGTTTTCACTGCTCTTGGTGTTACAATCCTTCTAAACATGCAATTAACCCAGAAGAAATGTATGTTCAGGTGAAAAATGAGCTCCCAAGTACACTCAAAGCGTACCGATATCAGCAGCACAGATGGTCATGTGGACCAGCAAACTTGTTTAGGAAAATGTTGATGGAGATCGTCAGAAACAAGGTGCCTTGCACCAAGCCTTTTTCAAAATAATATACTTTTTTTTTAAATACAGCCAGGACTTGTTTCTAACAAGTTATCGATTTTCCTTGGTGCAGAAAGTGACACTTTGGAAGAAAATCCATGTCATCTACAACTTCTTCCTTGTGCGCAAGATCATAGCACACATTGTGACGTTTGTGTTTTACTGCATTGTTATCCCCACGACGGTCTTGGTTCCTGAGGTTGAAATACCAAAGTGGGGTTCTGTCTATATCCCAACCATAATAACCCTTCTCAATGCTGTTGGCACTCCAAGGTACCAAATATTTTCTAACTTTGTGTTCTAATCATCTAATTGAAGTAATAAGAATCAACAATGCCTTATCCTCCACTCTGAAGGTCCCGGTTTTAAGCATCATCATTTTTGCATTTCAAATCTGATATATATACCTAAAGATTAACATCAAAACCATTGGATGGGGCAGGTCAGTTCACTTAATTGTCTTCTGGATCCTCTTTGAGAACGTGATGTCATTGCATAGAACAAAGGCCACTTTCATCGGCCTATTGGAGGCAGGCAGGGTGAACGAATGGGTGGTGACAGAAAAACTTGGTGATGCCCTGAGGATGAAAATGCCAGGCAAGGCAAGCAAGAAGCCCCGCATAAGGATAGGAGATAGGTACATAACGAAGAATTGTATTTTCTGATTCTTTTCTATTTTTTTGGGCAAATGATTCATCTATTTATACTCACGGCTAAACTTTAATGTGGAATCAGGTTGCATATTCTGGAGCTTGGTATTGCAGCTTACCTCTTGTTTTGTGGATGCTATGACATTGCATTTGGGAACAACCACTACTACATATTCCTATTCCTCCAATCCATCGCTTTCTTCATTGTTGGCATAGGCTATGTTGGAACATTCGTCACCCACTCATAGCAGAATCATTCTGAGGCTACCCATCTTGATTCATGATTGTCTTCAACTCCTTCCAGTTTCATGGTACATAAGCAGTTGATAGATAAGATCAAGCAAACCTTCTCTTGTATGTAATGTTGTCAGAAAAAAAAATACAGTGTAAAGGCACTGCCAGACAAGCCATAGATATAAATAGGTATGTGTTTGTGGAAGGAATGTGCTGTGCCCATGAGATTGGTGATGACAAGGAGACCATTTTGAGTCTCCGCGGCACCGATGCAGAATCAGCAGTAGAAAAGGTAGCAAATTGTGAAAGTTTCATCATTTAATTTGCAAACAGAAAAAAAAAGAACCGTCTGTTCATTCATTGTTGGCAAGTTTGTTGTGAGAACATGATAAAGTTGTACATGTTCTGTTGTCTCCTTTTACCCTTCTTTTTTCCCATGTTTATATCAACTGTAATAAACAAGTTGTATTTTAAAAGGTTTCATTTCAGATCACTATGGTACAATAAAGAATAGATGTATCAGGGGAACTGACCTCTTTTGGTTTTCTTTCTGAGATCAACTGTTCTACATCTTAATGTCCAACTCCCAGGAGCTCAACAGATGAATCACTTGAGTTTTTCTTATTCACTCCGGATTTGGTCTGATCGTACTTCTTGTCAGTCAAGTCATGGACAGTTTGTCGGATTTGACTGAATCAATGATAAAAGGAGATAAGAGTACTGAAGAAAACATATCAGTAGTCGACCTCCAAACCCTGACATTATCACAGCTCTGCAAGGATCATCCAATTCACAGCTCGATGTGACATTCGAAGCCTCCATGATTGGGAGTCCTGAACAGTTGATGCGATCTTGTGGTAGATGCTGCTGCTTCTGAAATCTGAAAGCAAGGTAAAGATTCCTACTGAGTAGTGACTGATAGGCACAGCGCAAATGGCCAAAGAAAGATGGACCTGTACCTCGTAACACTGTCCTTTGCTCTGCTAACGTATTCCCCAGGTTATCTTTGTGGGCTTCGTCTGCTCTTTCAGTCTCCATTGGACTCTGGTACAGTGTAGCAAACCTGAAGGTCTTTGTCACTTGTAATTGTAAACTTCCTTATATCTCGTACTTTTATATGGGAAACAAGAATGAGCCGTGGAAACTTTTGGACCAAAACTGCTCAGACGAGAATGAGGCATTCAGATCATACTAGATGACATTTCTGTGCAGGATGTTTTTGCCAGAGAAGCGAGGCAATTCCATTCTGAATTGCAGCAGTCACCACGAGACCATTGCATAGCGATCAACAATAACTGACACCATCCATTGGTCGCACGGATTGCTCGGCAACGGCGGAGGCCAGTGCATTGCAGACCTCATATATTGCCGAGTATTCGTCATGGTACGTGTCCCCGACGAGGAAGATGTGCTTCTTGCCCTGCACTTCAACGGAGCTCCAGGCACGATCCTTCTTTAAGCCGAGCACCCTCATGGCCCCGTGCGCGCCGGCCACGCTATCCCACATCTCGCGGGCAGCGTACGTGTTGGCCAGGACCAGGTACTTCCCGGCGTTTCCAGGCTGCAGCCGGAAGAACCGCCGCGCCGCGAGCTCGACAAGCTCCACGTCTCCACCGTGCTTTCTGCAGGCGCCCAGAATGGCTCCCCAGACCACGGAGTGCTCCTGGCAGTCCGGCAGGTTCTTGACGAGCTCGTAGGCGTCGTGTAGTCTGCCGACCCTGGCGAGCATGTCGACCACCGCCGCATAGTGCGGGCCCCTTGGCGTGAGGCCGTAGTCCGACGACATGGAGGAGAAGCGTCTCAATCCCTCGTCCACGAGCCCGCCGTGCGCGCACGCCGAGAGCACGGCGAGGAACGTCACGTCGTTGGGCCGGAGCCCATCCGCCGCCATCCGGTCGAAGAGCGCCAGCGCCTCGGCGACGCGCCCCTGCTGCCCGTGCCCGGAGATGACCGCGGTCCACATAGTGACGTTCCGCTCCGGCGCGGCCGCGAACACGCGGTGCGCGTCCTCGGGGCAGCTGCACTTGAGGTACATGTCAACGAGCGCGCTGTTGGCGAAGACGTTGCCGCCCACGTCGGACTTGACCGCGACGCCGTGCACGCGGCGGCCGTGGCCCAGCGCGGCCAGCCTCGCGCACGCGCACAGCACCGACGCGAACGTGAACTGGTCCGGCGCCAGCCCTTCCGCCCGCATCGCGCCGAACAGCTCCACCGCCCTCTCCTGTGCCTCCGCGCTGCCGCGCGCGCACCCGGAGATCATGGCGTTCCACGCGACGACGCTCCGCTGCGGCATTCCGTCGAACAGTTTCTGCGCGCAGCCGAGGTCCCCCATCTTGGCGTAGAAGATGAGCAGCTTGGTGGTGATGTACGCGCTGCAGCGGAACCCGGTGGCGACCATCCGCGTGTGGATCCTCTTGCCGAGCCTCGCGTCCCTCCGGTTCACGCATTCTTGCAGCAGAAGCGCGTAGGTTCCAGCGCCGGGGCACACGGGACTCTGGCACAGCAGGCTCACGGCCTTGGACAGGTGCCCGGTGATGCACAGGGACTTCAACATTCGTGCCAGGGCAGCAGAGCCCATGGTGTGACAGAATTGGAAATGGCACTCTTCTGATTCTTGGCTGATCTTATAATATTGAGAACTTGAGATTCATTTAATGTTTTGGCGATGGCAGATCTCATAAGAAGTTTTCTCCACCGAAAAAAGAAGAAATTTGGTAGTCCTATTTACGACAGAAGCTGAAGGCCTAATAAGGAAATCAAGCTGCATTTACAACGGAACTCACCAGCAGTTACTTACAATCTAGCATATACAGCTGAAAACTTTTTTTTTGTTTCATTTCCTCTTATCTTTTCCTGTTCCTATATTTCTCCCTCTCATCAGAGTTTCAGGGGTTCAGTCAGATCAGATATAGTACATCATGCCCACCTCCAGCGTGGAGGCGTGCGGGATGGAGACGGCGTAGTTGGGTCCCCGGCTGTTCCTCCGCAGGAAGTCGTAGCAGAAGTTGATCACGAACCGCCGGAGGAAGCTGGACCCGCTCTTGGCCTTCACGTGCGAGTGGCCCAGGATGAACGCCATGCCAGCCTCCCGAGCGTCGGACAGCTCCTGCAGCTCCTCCTGCACGCCGGCGTTCGGCTTCAGGCTCGCTGCCGGCAGCACGAACCGCACCCGCTTCTTTGGGACAACCACCGGGGCCGGCGCCGGCGACGGGACGGGACGGGACTGTATCTCCCGGCTGGCCTGCGACGGGCTGACGGTCTTCTCCACTGTGGTGGCCTCTTCCTCGAGCATGCGGATGCTGTTGGAGCGGACGACCGCCATGTGCTGCTCCTCGTCGTCGAACTCCACGGGCATGCCGTTCAACTTGGACGACCCTGACCGGATGAACTCCGCGACGCTGCACACTAGCTCCTTCTCGAACTCAATGTCGTCCTTGTGGAAGTCGTGGTAACCGTACCTGACGATGCACCGGTAGATTCTGTACTGCTTCGGGCCGATCCTTCCAACGAGGAACCGCTCTTCAGGCCGGACATGTGGTATTGGCACGTTCTTGATGCACATAAATATGAGTACCTGGTCATGACCAACAATGGTCAATACTCAATAGCAGGGTAAACGTACTTCTGAATCCATGTCTGAAGTTTGGACATGGAATTATCGATTGGATAAGAAGAATTGAGGCTACCTGGTGAAAGGCAGGTAAGTTGGTGACAAAATGCGAGAAGATTGCTGGGATGCCGGTTTCGAGCTCGGTGTGGATGAGGCCAATGCCACGGACACGAACGATACCGAGGTGAGGGCTGAGACCAAGGAGCCAGTTGATGGAGACCTTGCTCTGAACGTCAAACTCATACTTCTTAATGGTGCCATAGTGCCAGATGCACATTATCAAAATGAAGATGAGAGCAAGGACTATTGGGACCCAGGCTCCCTCCCTGAACTTGATGAGTGCAGCTGAGAAGTACAGTGCCTCAATGGTTCCAAAGAACACAATGAAGGCAATTGCAAGAAATATGCTCTTATGCCAGCACAAGACTATCACCAGGGACATCAGGCACGTTGTGACCAGCATGACGGTTATAACAGCCAATCCTATATAAAATAACAAGTAGATGTGTGATGGACAGCCATTACTACTCACTTTTAGTATGATGACAGTTCTCACCCGAGGAAATTCGGTAGTTTGAAGTCTATAATAAAAAGATATTAACATTGGCATACCTGATGCATTCCCCAAGTGCTTTGTGTTCCTGAAACCAATGGTTACAGCTAAACACAGTATCATCAGAATCCAATTGATCTCAGGGATGTATATTTGCCCGTGTACTTTAGCAGATGTATGAATTATCTTCACCCGAGGAAAGCAGCCCAGAGAAGTGCACTGCTTGATCATTGAGAATGTACCAGTGATGACAGCTTGGCTTCCCACAACTGCTGCAAGAATAGCAATTGCCATAATTGGCCACCTAATTCTCTCTGAAATGGTAAATTGTAAACATTAACAATCAGCACTGCGTCTGATATCATGCTATGGTTCGCATCTCTGATGATAAGAACTGATGAGAATAACTTGCCTGGCACAGACACATAGAATCCAATCCTGTAGTCAGTTTCCATGTTATGATGCTTACACAGATAAGCAGCTTGTCCCATGTAAGCAAGGATCAATGCTGGATACACCATGCATGTAAAAGCAATCTGCCCAAGAAATTTTTATCAGAGAATAATTCTCCATATACTGATTCAAGGATGGAATGCAGAAAAAGTTAGTTTGCAGCAGACATTTCTTCACCTGTACTGACAACTGGTTGAAATGCCCCAGATCAGCAAACATTGCTTCAGAACCTGAAAGAGCAAAAGGGTCACCTTGTAGTAAGAGACACTCCAAAGATCAAGGCAAAAGGTTCAGAAATGGTTTGCTGAGCACAGTACCAGTTACGCATAACAGTATTCCTCCCAGGGACATCCAACCTCCTCTCTGTGTCTTCCTCAAGAACTTGTACATGTAATACGGAGATAATGCTCGATATACAGTGGGTTCCCAGTGAATAATATTGTAAACACCGATCACGCTTATACATAAGAGCCATGTGATCACAACTGGAGCGAAAATGAAGCCAACCCGGTGTGTACCATAGTGTTGCAGTGCAAACAGGCAAACGAGTATGATACAGGCAATAGGAAGTTCCACATCTGCAGATTCACAATAGCAGAACTTCATACAGTTAGAAGGGACTTGGAACAAAACAGCACCTTATCGACACAAAAAGGAATCAGAATAAAGTAAAGTCATAATTAACTTGACAAAGGGAACATTATTAATTCAAAAGTCAAGAATAGGGTCCTTTGCCTCACAATTTAGACCTTGACAAATGTGAACTTCTTTCAGCACAGGTGGTCCTTTTTTTCCCAGGTTCCTGAATCTTACTACGTGGTACCATCTTTCTCCCATCCCACTTTCATATACTAACATAATAACATCAATTTGGGTATCATGTCTTACTTGAGAACCATTATCCTTCCTCTTTGACGAGTAGTTCAGTTTAAGACCTCTACCAACTATACCTTGAAACAAGGTGAGTAGTTCGAGTTCCATGTATTGTAGCAAGAATGTTGAGCAACAGTTAGATTTTGCTACACATGGAAACTGTCAGTGCACATCACTACTAAGAGATCCATCTTCTTTGATGATCTGTTCCTGGTCCTGGTCCCAGTCAAAGAATGAAAGACCTTCCAGGATGAACTGTATACTCCACCACATCTTCTGATTAAACAGAGAGACAACTCGAGGTGATTGTGTTCGACAGTTCACACCCTGGCATTACAACTTCCGCCAACCAAATTCTTCAGTTACATGGCATCAGATTTGACCACCTTTTCCTATGAGAAACTCCAAATACCACAAATCCACTCTTGTTCCACATCTCACAGGTAAGAAGCAGTCGCTGAAACAAGACCGGGAGGTAACACTAGGGAAATTGCATGATTGCATCAGGAAACTTTGAGGTGGACCCTGATTCATTTAACTAACAACTTGAATCGACGAACAGTACCTATAAAGCTAGAAAGACAAATCTAGACTCAACAGATACAAAATCAACAGAAGGGCGATGATTGGATCCTTACATTTATGATGTTCCTTCTCCATGGACAGCTCCAGCCCGGAGACCGCAGAGAACACTGCAACAACAGAGCAGCATGTCAGAATCAGAACTACACGGCACACCAACACAGCCCAAACAAGTCAAGAACAGCCCATCAGGCAAGGCGACCGCGGACTCACCGGAGATGGCCGGCGTGAGCACGCCGTCGCCGATCACCATGCAGGTGCCCACCAGCGCCAGCACGAGCAGCACCCGCTGCAGGACCTTGTGCCGCTGCAGCAGCCTCCTGACGCTGGCGGCGGCGCCCCCGCCCAGCGTCACAGCATTGCCGTTAGCCTTCTTGGTGCCACCGCCGGCTCCGTCCAAGAACTGGTCCTCGTCCCCGGCGGCGGTTCGTCCCGGCGGGAGCAGCGCGGCGCGCGCGTGGCGGCAGAGGAGGGAGTAGAGCGCGAAGGTGCCACCCTCGCCGTGGTCGTCGGCGCGGAGGACGACGCAGACGTACTTGAGGAGCGGGACAAGCGTGAGCGTCCAGAAGACGAAGGAGAGCACGCCGAGGATCTCGTCGTTGCTCTCCGAGTGCTGGATGTCCTCCGCGAACGCCGCCTTGTACACGTACAGCGGCGACGTGCTGAGGTCGCCGTACACCACGCCGAGGCTCTGGTACGCCAGGCTCAGCGTCATCCGCCACGGCACCCCCTTCCGTCCTCCCCGCTTCTCCTCCTCCTCCTGCGGACGAGACGACACAGCGCAGCCACACAAACAAAAAGAAATCAGCACATTTCAGGACCAAGATCGCAAGAAAACCGACGGACATGGGCATTCCGAGATTCAGGAGCCACGGCGACGGCGAGAACAAGAGCCGCACGACAAGATTGGACCTTTGAAACACCAGACAACTCCGGCCACCAGCCCACCATACCTCGTCGTCACTAGGGAGGAGTGCCCGGCGGCGGCGGCGCCTCGGGATCCATGACAGGGGGGCTCTTCATCGCTGCCTCCACTGCCCGGTAACTCCGGTCTGCTCTTGTAACCGAAGGGAAGAAGTGAAGAAGAGACACTTTGAGGACTAGTGGGGGCAGTTGGGATTAGGTGAAGGTGACGGCGTCGCGCAGCGGGCTCACCCGGGTTCTTGGTTTCTCGGGCGTTAGGAATTCGAGCAGGAGGCGTGAAGGGGATGTGATTCGGTGGGACAATTTGGAGGCCCTGAGGTTTTTAAGGTGGTCAAAGCAACAAAACAGGGGGAAGCTGCATTGGCGTGAGGGGCAACCAGGAGCCGCAGGGGAGCAAGGGTGACGGAGGAAGCCGAAGGAAGGAGCGAGAAGAATGCAGAGCGGAGGGAGAATATTAGAGAAAAATTGGAAATTTGCCGTCATGGTAGGTGGGCTTCGCTCAATTGCCAACTTAGTTGAAATGTCCTTATAAAACGAGTAAACACGTTATAATGCTATTTTAATATTTAAGACAACTTTTAATATTTTTCACCCAAAATTTTAGCCTGAACTGATCATTTTACCCCTGAGCTCATTGACCCCTGCCCTCTCATCTCTCCCCCTCTCGTTCTCTCGCTCGCGGGAAAGGCAGAGCGCCGCCACCCTAGGCCGCTCCAATCCCGCGCCGTGCCCTCGGGCCGAGCCTCGCCGCCGCCATCTGCTCCCAAGACGGCTCCCTGCCCCCGGCGAAGGCGGCCCCAGCCAAGCCGTCGCCGCCCCGACGCGTCTACGCTAGCTCGCCGACGCCGCCACGAGCAGGTCCTCGCTCTCCCCGTCGTTGGATCTGCGGCCGCTGGTCCTGCCCGTTCGGGTGCTCTTCCCTAGGTCACTGCCGCACACGCCAGGATATGGGTGAGGGTTCGCCTAGTTCGTCGTTCATCCCAACAGCGGCCGTTTCTCTGTATCCACTTGGCCTTAGTGGGATCTCTTGATTCCATGCCCAGAATGTGGTGATAAAGTAGTGGAATATAAATCTTGGAAGAACAACGGTAGAATTTTCTTCAAATGCGTAAACTACAATGAATTTGTGAGTATATATTGCTCTGTTGTTTATTGTCATATACAACTGAATGAACTAGGTACTGTGTCAAGGTTTGGATAAATAAACTGTGTTATGTATTGTCATTTCCACAGGCAGTGAAGAAGGTCCATTCTTTAGGTGGTTGGAAGAGTACAAGAAAGTAGTCGCAAAGAAGCTTAAAGAAGATTTGCTAGCTGTAGTGCCATTAGAAGGTCATGGTGAAACAAAATATCAAGAAGAAATGAAGCTTAAAAGCAGGATTTTTGATGAAGATAGGATCTATCTCAAGATGGACAAGCTTATCGATCTGGTCTAGCTATTGGTGGTGCTCTGTTTAGTCATGACTGTCATAGTTCTTTTTAGGTGTGGTAGTGCTTATTAGCAAGTGAAGCAAGATTGTGTTCTAGAACTGTGCTGTATCAGTACTGGTGGTGGTCTGTTTAGTAATTGAAATGTAGAAAAGTCATGGAATGAAGATGTTTTCATAGTGATCCATAAACATTTAAAGTTTCAACAATTAATCATGGGTATACACCTGACAGAAGTAAATAATCCAACCAGAAGATGCATAACCCTAGCGAAAGCTCTAGTTTAGTTTTGGTGAATTGATGAAACCCTAAGTGCTAACCTAGTTTATCAAGTGATCATGAGATAGGTAGCACACTACAAGTGGAGAAGCCAATGAAGATCATAGCATGATGATGATGATGGCATGGTAATGATCAAGTGCTTCGACTTGGAAAGAAGAAAGAGAAAAACAAAAAGCTCAAGGTAAAGGTATATTTTGTAGGAGCTATTTTGTTTTGGTGATCAAAACACTTAGAGAGTGTGATCACATTTAGATTTGATAGACGTACTATTAAGAGGGGTGAAACTCGTATCGGAATGCGGTTATCAAAGTGCCACTAGATGCTCTAACTCATTGCATATGCATTTAGGATCTAGTGGAGTGCTAACACCCTTGAAAATGTTTGTGAAAATATGCTAACACTTGTGCACAAGGTGATACACTTGGTGGTGTTGGCACATCTACAAAGGAGGTGGTGTTTGCAGGGTTGAGATGAGTTTAGGTCCCTCTCTCCCTCCCGCCGAGCTTGGTCGTTTACAGTAAGGGTCCAAATCCGGTTTTCTTCGATCGGACGTGTCCGGTCCACCTTGACCGGACACAGACCAGCGTCCGGTGCTAAACCCTAGTCACTGTGTCGCCATGTCAGTTTGACCGGACGCAGAAACCAGCGTCCGGTGCATCTCAGGTCCAGCGTCCGGTCAGTTGACCGACGCTAGCGTCATCGTGATCAACTCGTTTTCACTTCAAACTTCTTCACCCTTGCTCCAATGAGCTCAGCGGGATTCGGCGCTTTCGGGAAAATGGAATGTCTATTTTCTATTGCGTCGGATGCAAATTCTTGTGGTTGGCACATTGGAGCAAGGGTGAAGAAGTTAGAAGTGAAAACGAGTTGATCGCGATGACACTGGCATCGGTCAATTGACCGGACGCTGGACCTGAGATGCACCGGATGCTGGTTTCTACGTCCGGTCAAACTGACATGGCGACACAGTGACTAGGGTTTAGCACCGGACGCTGGTCTGTGTCCGGTCAAGGTGGACCAAACGCGACCGATCGAAGAAAACCGGATTTGGACCCTTACTGTAAACGACCGGACGCTGGTGGTTCAACGTCCGGTCAGTTTTGCTGGAGCGTCCGATCAGTTAATAGCCGTTGTGATTTGGTGGCTCAAGTTTAACTTAGAATGACATGTGGCTTACATCTATGGACCGGACGCTGTGTCTAGGGTCCAGTCAGTATGACAGGAGCGTCCGGTCAGAGCGCGTTTTGCCCAGTGAAGGGGTATAACGGCTCTATTTCGTGGGGGCTTCTATTTAAGCCCTATGGCCGGCTCAAGCTCACCCTCTTGCACATTTTCATTGACATAGCAACCTTGTGAGCTTAGCAAAAGCACTTCCACTCATTTCCATCATTGATTCATCATCTTAGTGAGATTGGGAGTGATCCAAGTGCATTGCTTGAGTGATTGCATCTAGAGGCACTTGGTGTTCATGTTTCACTGCGGATTTCGCTTGTTACTCTTGGTGGTTGCCGCCACCTAGACGGCTTGTAGCAGCGAGGATCGTTGAGCGGAGGGTGGTGATTATCTCCAGCTCCGATCGTGGTGATTGTGAGGGGTTCTTGACCTTTCCCCGGCGGAGCGCCAAAAGGTACTCTAGTGGATTGCTCGTGGCTTGTGTGATCCTCATCTTGTGTTGGTTGTGCGGCACCCTATTGAAGGTTTAGCGTGTGAAGCCAATTAGCGCGTGAACCTCCAAGTGAGTGAATCGCCACAACGAGGACTAGCTTGCCGGCAAGCAAGTGAACCTCGGTAAAAATCATTGTGTTCATCATTGATTCCGAGGTGATTGGTCATCATTGTTATTCATCTTCGTGATTGATTGGTTCATTCATCTACACGGCGGTATAACCCTCTTGATCACTCTCTTTACTTTACCGTAAACTAGTTGACAAGCTCTTTAGTGTAGCTAGTTGTGAGAGCTTGCATGCTTGGTTGGTGTGGCTCTTTAGTTAGCCTTTGAGAGCACACTAACATAGGGTAGTGTCATTGCTCTTGTGTGAATTGACACTATCTAAATTAGAATTGTAGTAGGTGGCTTGCATTTTGAGTAGGCTAGCGCAACACTTGCTTCGCCTCATAATTGTCTAACCATTTGGTTAAGTGTTGTTGTAGAAATTTTTATTAGGCTATTCACCCCCCCTCTAGCCATTAGGACCTTTCAACTAGCCTAAAAAATAGAATAATTCAACAATATTGATGTGGCCGCCTTCGCCTGGGGCAGGGAGCCATCTTGGGGGCGGATGGCGGCGGCGAGGCTCGGCCCGGAGGTGCGGCGCGGGGGTGGGGGGGCGGCCTAGGGTGGCGGGGCTCTACCTTTCCCATGAGCGAGAGAATGAGAGGGGAGAGATGAGAGGGCAGAGGTCAATGAGCTCAAGGGCAAAAGGTCAGTTCAGGATAAAATTTTGGGTGAAAAATATTAAAAGTGGACTTAAATTTCAAAATGACATTATAACATGTTGGACTCATTTCATAAGGGCATTTCAGCGAAACCCAGAAACTTGATGGCATTTGGGCGAAGCCCGCCTGTCATGAGGGCAAATTTCTAATTTTCTTGGGTGGGGTGGTGAGTGAGTGAGTGGGACACGAAGAGAAGAGACGAGGGGGCATAAAAGCAGGGGAGAAAGCTGCGGTTTTCCCTTTTGTCAAAGGCCGTCGCACTATAGATGGCAATGAGACCCGATCTGATTCCCCACGGGGAATTTTGTAACAGCCTCGGTGTTACGCCCTAAACCAACTACTAAATCATGTCATGAGCACTGTGTTTATGTAATAATGCATGCGATAGAAAATATTGATAAATTTCTTGTAGCCTAAAATAATCAATAAAAATATTACATCAATGTTGATGCAATAGCTCATGTATATCAAGTAGGGTTTAAAACTAATTTTTATTAAACAAAAATACTATAGAACATGTGTGTGATACTTAAATAAAATTGGAAGTGCAAACTTTGTAGATGACAATGAAATGCTTGCTGTTGAAAAATAATATTGCTTAGTAATATTTTCAATAGCGTAGAAAAGCAATTTGAAATAGAGTTCAATTCAAAAAACTTAGAAAATTTCAAGCTTGTGTACAACTGGGTATTGCCAAGTTTAGCAATTTATTTAGAGAAATTGGGTTAGAGGGTGATGCGGTGTTTTAGCTCGGCTGAGCAGCCTCATGTATCAATTTGATCGTGGTGAAGTCGGTTTCAGTTTAGAGGCAATGGTTTAGTGGTAGTCGCTGCTTTAAAATCCATGGACAACATGTTCTCGGGCTAGCCCTCTGGGCTGGGTGCAGTCACTAGGCCGTGGGTGTGTGTGTGTTTGGGGTACCCAGCTGGGATACATTGGTTTCGTGAATCGCCGTGTGATACGATAACGACTTGGCTATGATCTAGCACCGTAGTAAGAACTAGAGTAAGAAAGATGATAAAATGGTTCTGATTGCTTACCATCTGCTTGGAAGTAGCATAGGTGCTTACATAGAATGGTTAGTTAATGAACTAATGATGACTGCTAATGAGATTGAATATAAGGACGTACGTTTAGTAATGCTTCCGCAGATGCAATAACCCACAAGCCAGTTAGCCTTGCATATCCTTGGAATCTTTTCTTTTCCTCCTGTTGGGTAAGTCTTGCTGAGTACAATCGAGTACTCAGGGTTTTATTCCCCCTGTTGTAGGTGATCGTAGGATACTTAGAGCTGACTCTTATGTGGGGAGACCTCCTGGTGGGCTCAGCGAGGATTTCTTTCGCGCTACGACCATAGTGTTTACTTATAACCCTCACGAAAGGCTTTATAAGAAAAGATGTAAAATCTATTATCATCTCTTGTATATATAAATGTCCACTATGTTAATACTCCACCATGCCATTAAATTAATCCTACTTCCTCTGTAACTCTGATAACATTATTATGTTCTGCTGTTATAATAAATTGATGTAATATTCTGGTACTGTAAATAAGTGACGTAAGAAATGACTTAAGAATGTTGTAGGCTTTATTCTCTCATATATGATACTGATGGAAAAATATGGATTTTCGAGTTCTCCCTTGGGTGTGCTCGATGGAACTGCGTAGTTTAGTGTCCTCTCTTGAGTACTTAGTGTCTAATGGAAGACAAGTACTCCTAGGAAGCATTGGATTAGGTGGTTCTACCACAGAATTCTCCTATTATGGGACGGGGATGGAGTCAATTTATTCCCCACGGGGATGTAATCGGTAGCAAAACAATCCCCATCGGGGTTGGCGGGGATAGGGATGGGAACCCATCCCTCGACCCCGATCCCCATAAACCTGCCCTGAATATCACATGTTCAGGCGCAACTCAAATCGGCCCACGAAGGCCTAGCACCGGCTTGACTATATATGCAAAATCTAACCCTAATCCCTCAGCCCTTCTTAGTCCCCCAGCCCCTAGCCCCGCACTCGGCTACTCCCATAGCTGCTAGAGCACCAAGCACGGACTCCGCCAGCGGTTCGGACGTGATTCACACCATTGCGCAAGCGCTAGCGTGCGTCTACGCCGCCACACCGGCCACGCTCGCAGAGTCCCAGCTAGTGAGCCTGAGTCGTCTGCCCTCAGCGTGCAGGATGCCCTATGCTTATAGTGACAACGCAGGAGATTAGCTGCCGCACTGCTGCTCGTACTTTGGTCTGCATGGAAGATGAATCTTGCGTCACCACTCCAGTTTCTCATCCTGGTTGGGGACAACAGAAGGCAGAAGGTGGTTCTTGCCTGACACAAGCACAGATCCGCATCCACGCAAGCACTAGTGTACTTGTTAGATTTTTTAGTTTATTTGCAATTTTGGTAATCAAGGGAGCTCTGATTTATTTGCAATTTGGGTAAGCAAGGGAGCTGTGATTTGTAAACTAAGCAATCTTATTTCATGTTGTTGCAAGATGCGCTTTGTACTTGACATTTGTTCTTCTGGATTGTTGATTCGAGCACTTGTTTTTGCGGGGACGGGGACGGGGACCCCGTCGGGGATGCTTTCCCCGCTCGGGATCGGGGATGGGGAGAGAACATGCCCCATGAGCTTTGACGGGGACGGGGACGGGGAAAAGTTTCCCCCGCGGGGACGGGGATGGGAGAGCTATACCCGACGGAGAATTCCCTGTTGCCATCTTTACCGTCGCTGGTTGTTTTTGGTGTGACCCCCCCCCCCCCCCCTCATGTCCTCAGCATTGCAAATGCTGGCTATTCATTAGAGGATATCCCTTCCTATATGCTAGTATAGATAATATATATCATCTAAAACAAATAATGGCTCTTTCGGAGAAACTCCAAGAGACTCTCTAATTCTTTCTAATGGTTAGGAATAGAGATTTTACTTAAAAATACCATTCAACAGCATACTCTATTTCGGATTTCTCGCTAGCCAAAAATAGATAGCGAAAATGACTCTCTAAAGTGTATACAAGATATTGAAAAGCAGTTGGAGAGTGGAAATGTATAGAAAGCTGCAAATAGCTCTCCAAATGATAATTTAGAAAGTGAGATTTAGAGAAACTCTTGGAGATGCTCTTAGATATAATATAAAAATAATAAAAAAGGAAAATATATATAGTTGACAAAAGCGTTTTTCTTGCAAATAAACCTATATCCCAGATAGTAGTACTAGTGTATTGGGCGTGACAAATTCTGCTAGTTATAAGATCTATTAGATATATTTTTTCTATTGATAAGGTCCTAATTACGAACTACATCATAAATGATGATCTATTAGATA
Organism: Miscanthus floridulus; assembly: GCF_019320115.1. NCBI lineage: Eukaryota > Viridiplantae > Streptophyta > Magnoliopsida > Poales > Poaceae > Miscanthus > Miscanthus floridulus. The sequence goes on from NC_089597.1 coordinate 104,088,532, forward strand.
TATTTTTTCTATTGATGAGGTCCTAATTACGAACTACATCATAAATGATGCATGGTACATGAATTGTTTCAGATGGTTTGTTTCCATTTCTGATATACATAAATGCCAAAGCTATGGAAGGTGGTTTACTCCTTTTGAATTTGATATGGATCTACTATATATTTGGATGGTGTTAAATGGTAGTGGTAGCTCTTCACCTGACATGTATCGTTAAATGCATGGATGGAGATTTAGGCTGTTTTGTTTATTGCTGGGAGCTTGAACTCCTCATGTGGGGCAGCCTTTTCCATGGTAGATTATATATATATATATATATATATATATATATATATATATATATATATATATATATATATATATATATATATATATATATATATATATATATATATATATATATATATATGAAGAGTATATTCAGTAGCTAGCTACAAAATAAGTTTTCATTTACGATAATTTTATATACTAATTTATGATAATGTCAATACATATTTATGATAGTTGGATTACTATAACACACGGTAATATTTACCATAATGTTATAGTAAACCACTTAGTAAGGAGTTACTATAATCTCGTAAATTAACATAGTAATTATCGCTACTCAAAGTGGCTACAGAATAAGTTATTTTATAGCCAGCTACAGAGCGGTATATATATATATATATATGACAACCCTATTTGGTACCCGAGTACTAAATAGTTATTCGGTACCAGTCCCACCAACGCCCCGCTCATAGACACCGACCGTAGGCGTAGATTTTTTCCTCCGTATGGGTGTTTGCCGTGTTAGTTTTCTTTTTTTCCGTTGACTGAATTTCTGTTTTTTCGTTGGCTGAGTTTCTTTTTTCCTTTTTTTTCGTTGATTGAGTTTCTGTTTCTTTTTTTGCGTGGATAGAGTAGAGAAGCAACGTTTTTTTTCCCTTTCTTTTGCATGGACAGTTGAGAAGCAAACTTTTTTTTCATGTGCATTGCGTCAGTTAGCAGGGCTCGGGGCCATACTATCTATTCAATTTGTGCTATGTTTTAAATTATTAATCCCCGTATCCCAACAAAAACAGTGACTTTTATAGTTAACTATAAAATTGTTATAAGTATGTTTGTATCAAGAACAATAAAATTGGCAAATGAAAGAATGTGCAGCATTTTTTTATTCTTGTCTAGGATGCATAAAAGTGATTTCGTAAAACATTATCTGTTACCAAAGTAACATGGAAATTTGTAAATTTAATACAATTCTACTGACTACTTGACTGATCATTGTATGTTGTATCATGCGGTCATGCCCATGTACAAGGAATATACAGCTGCAAGCGCCATTATCGGTTATGCTGCAGCGGTAGCATTGCATAGGGAGCAGAAGCAGAAGCAAAGCATGAACCACCCTTTTGAAAGCTGGTTAGACAACCCTGAATGCATCCTGCATGATCAAAATCATCACAAGTAATAATACAATTGGTTCAGTACAACAATCTCCCCCTAATATATTTTTGCTTAAGATTATTTAGCTAGCTGAAAATTACAAATACTTATAATAATTGTTCTTTCAGATGAATATGGTAAAAATGCATGTCATCCATGGAGTGTCTCATCTTTTCATAGAGAAAAATATTATATGCAAAACGTCTCTTTCAGTTGAGTATATCTTAAATGCTTGTCACACATGCTATCTCGAATAATCTTCGCATATCTGCAACTGCAACATGTCCCAGTAATTTCAGCATGCTTGTTTTTACAGGTGACACATATCAATCAACAAAAGGTGGTAAATAACTAAATATCAGAAGTGTATATGAGAAGCAGTAACATATTTTTATGAGCAAACGAAGTATGGTGATAGCATAACTTCATGTGCAGTAAATATGTAATATCAACAAGTGCATACATAGATCTAGATAAATCATAAAATAAATGCCACATTTATGACTGGAGACAGTGATCAGTCCAAACAAGTGTCTCCGCATATCTATTTCGTGCTAGCGGCACGCCACTGTTGCTGGAGTGCAGAAGAAGCCGACGTCTCCTACCTGTGGAAGGCTAACTAAAATGATAAAAAACAGCCATAACTAGTATTAATGATTTGGAAGCTACAACAGCCTTAAATTAAATGTGTAAAATTGGAAAATTAGCAAGGCTGAAAAAATAAGCTAATTTCCAATGGAAACAAATGCAAAATTTATACTCTTGTAAATCTTCAAGCATAATTAGCCACATAAACAAATCAGTAATAGTAGAAGAAACTACCTATGTGAGTAATTATGGGAGTAGATGGAGGATGCTTTGATGGCGAGCGCCTGGGATCTGCACAAAAAAATAGAGAGAAAAGAGGATAAATAACGCTGATAAAACTATTAGCTCTAGTACAAGATGTACACCTCTATTTTATTCTAAGCTCAAAAGAATTTTCACAATTCAAGATCTAATCAGGAATCATGTTTGATTACTGATTAGATTCACAAATAGATGAATGATTGCATGAAAATAATGAAGAGACATATGTTAACTATACACTGAGATGCCATGTAAAACAGGGGAAGAATATTAAAAAAGAACTACTAGTATTAAACCACACTAGTTGGCAATACCCTGATTTTTCTACATGCATGTATGTACACACCTCAGGTCAATATATTAATGGATCCATACCAGATGCAAGCATATGCAAATAAGGATGCAATCTAAGCTATGTTTGCAATCTCATTAATTTACTCTGTTTTATATCTTACAAGTCTAGCTTTTTTTTAAGTTGCCTGATTAATCAGCCTACAATACGACCATCGCAATATCACTTCAAAACCCTCGAATTACTAATACTGCTAGTCGCCTACATAGTTCTACTAGCAGAAAAATAAGCTAGGCAAGCACTGTGTGTATCACTTCAAAAGCCACCCATTCTGAACTGTTGGACCAAATATGATTGAAAGCATGCACTTGTGACTTGTCTATATAAAGGTGCTGATCAAAATGGCCTTCTAGGGAGCTTGTATTTCTCTCTTATGGATTATAGTTTCTACTATTTGAAGACTTATGCAGCGAGGCCAAAACAAGTAATACTATTCCTAGTATTACTAATTTACTATTAGTTCCAGCTTCTTATCGTTCAGCCATTATTTGCAAAAAAATGAAATAATGTTAGTCTGATTTCTCACATAAAACCTCATTAATTGTAATTGCAAGATATCTACTTCTAGATGTAATGCAAGTATAGAAGACATCACTGTAAGATATCTATTGAAGTACTTCTCCCTGATATGGCTAGCCTCAGAATGCCTCTTCTCCATAACGCAAGGCCTAACAAGTTAAGAGTTCAGTTATGTACTCTGAATCAAAATCTAAATTTTGTGAAAATATAGAACAAGCGTGTAGCTGAGTGAGAGCATGTAACACCCTAAAATTTGCATTGTTTTAAATAGTTAAATTTGATTTAGTTATGCAATTATGTGTGCATTAAAATATAGGAAAATAATAATTTTTGTGAAATTAAAATCAATCATAAGGATATATACTTTTTGATGCACTCATGCTGCGACATTTTATTTAATATGTTGAGTGGTTTTGATTTAAACTCAAAAAGATTCAAAAATCATTTGGAAATGAATTTGTAAATTAGATTTGGAAAAAGAAAAGGGAATTCTTTTCCCTCCCCCTTCCCTTCCTCATTTTCGGCATGCTGGCCCATTTCCCCTGTCGGCCCGCTCGCCTCCCTTCCTTCCCCTTCTTCCCTTTCTCTTCCTGGGCCGGCCCACTCGGGCAAGAAACCGCCACGCCCTCCTCTCCTTCTCTGTCGCTGACCGCCTAGGCCCGCTTGTCGGTGCCGTCTCCCATCTCCCGCATCGCGCGCGGTCAAGCCGCATCCGCATCCGCCGCTGCCACGCCCGCCCTCGCGTCATGGGAGCGTCCCCGCACCCTAGCCTCTATAAAGGGGAGCTCAGACCCCGTCGCCGCCTCCCTGCTGCCTCTCCCGCTCCACTCTTGCACTCGCTCGTGCGCGCGGAAGCCGCAACCGCCGCACAAAGAAGTGCCGAGATCCGCCGGGCTCAGAAACCATCGTCCCCAAGCCGCCTTCGTCTTCGTTTTCATCCGCGGTGAGACCCCCTTGTTCCCCTCCTTCTCCCCATGCCTTTAATTTTGTGTTTCATGGCCTCTAGGGACCATTTTGCGTGCACCTAGGACCTTCGCATCACCGACCATGGCGACCACCCCGCCGACCGCGTCCTTTGGCCGCATTCTCGGCCTGGGCGAGGTCGCCTTCACCTCCTCTCTCCCCTGGCTCCCTCGGTTCGTCGAACCGTGGCCCAAAGGCTCTGTTTCCCGCTCGCCGGCAAGTTTTCTCGTCGCGGCCATGGCAGCGCCATCGTGCCGGCACTGTTCTGGCCACCGGTCTTCTCTCTCATTCTCTCATCTCTTATCTGAGCCGTCCATCTTTGATCCAATGGCCCAGGATGGCCGATACCCCTTCGCGGGCCATTTTGCTAAAGAGACCCCCAAGTTTTGCCATATTGAACCTGCAGTCCTCGACCGGTTTAAATATCCCAGATTTAATTTTATTTAAATTCAAAAATAGTTCATTCTATTTATAGAAATGCCACTGCATTGTTTTGCTTATAAAATCGTCGTTTTAGCTCCGAATCGACCCATTCAAATTTCGTTAGGTTCATAATTAAGTTCTCTACATGTTAATGCCACTGTAAAACATGTTTGCAACATTTAAATTTTGAGGTTAGATTTAATTAAATAAATTGCTATAGGAAACCCTGTTTAATTCATAACTTTCGTGTTTTAGGTCCGTTTTTCGTGAACTTCGCATCTATGTGATCGTAGAAAGACGTAGATTCTTTTTAAGAACCTTTTTATCTTGTTTTTATGCCCTGGTGTACTATTCTAATCCCATAATTGTTTGCTTTGCATGAATGCCTTTGGAATGCTTGTATGTTCTTTGTTGGTCGAGTTCAGACGGTGAAGAGAACATTGGAGACCAAGAGTTCTTTGACGACCAGCAGGAGCAGCCCGAGTTCGTTGAGCAAGGCAAGTATAGCATGGGATCTACCTTGATGTCCCATTCACCATTTATTAATTTCTCATTTGCATGTGTCTAATTTTGATACCCGTAAGGACATCCTAGTGATTGAGTATCCCGTTTCTTTGTCTCCTATGGGTTATATGCATATGGGTAGTTTGCTAGTGCTCAATGTAATTGTACATGATCTACATAATGACTAATGGTTCTATAGAATGAAAAGGTAAAATTTGCTTTTAAACAACTAAATTATAGGGCGAAGGAGCAAATGACTTTTTGTCATGATGCTCTTGGCCCTCCATAAGGACTTATCTGTCGGTAAAAGCTGGGACTGACAGTAGAACCATGAGGGTCACATGGCTCTGACTTTAGCTCAGTAATAGGACCTTTTCTAGCTTGTTAGAGGTTACCTTTATGGTGCAAAAGGGGCTTCTCATGTTGGGTATAGGGCTGCCTCTATTCCTATGTGTATAGCCGCGATGGAGATGTGCCATAGGAAAGGGGGGTTCCTACATCTGCCTACCGAGGAAACCTAGCAGCCCTAACTTGTTAGAGAAACCTATGAAATGGCTTTATAGTGTACCCCGCCTGCTCACCTTGGCAGTGTTATGGGAGTAATTAACTCGGGCATATGGGAATCACGACTCACGGTGAATGTGCACAACCTCTGCAGAGTGTTACAAACTGTTATAACAGCCATGCTCACGGTCACGAGTGGCCCAGAAAACTCACAGAATAAATGGTTATTTATTGTTGTTCATTTATGATGTTCTACGATGATAATATGATTCAATTGATTCTGATATCTGATCATGTGGGTTTAATTGGAGTTTAAGCATAACCTAATAATAGTTGATGATAAAATCTTGACTTACTAAAAGCGCTAACCACAGTAAACCAGAGTCACCCTTTTTGAGCTTTCATAACCCCATGTTATCTTGTTAAGTACGGGAAGTACTTATGCTTGTTTACTTTCAATATTTGGATAAAAATCCCGGATGGGTAACAGATGTCAACGGATATGAGGAGTTTCCAGATGACTTTTAGGCCTGTGGTCAACCAATTGACTGTCCCTATGTTGGAGCTACCACGAGAGAACTACCTTTTTATTTTCTGCTGTGTTGTGTAAGACTATGTGATGGTATTAATCATGATGTAAGATACACCGTGATGATACTTTTTGTAATTTGTCAACTTATGTGTGTGACTGATCCCTGGGCACACATGAGTTTTATGCATTCAATTTTATCCTTAAAATTGGGCGTGACAAATTGGTATCAGAGCCGTGTTGACTGTAGAACGCAAGCCTAGTTAGAGATTGTCGTTTTAGCATCTTTGCTCCACTGGTTTCATGCTTACTGTCTCATTCTTGTTATTTTATTAAAATATTTATGCTTTTCATACCTTAATCTATTATATAAAATTGTTGATTCTAATTCTATATTACTCTAAATCTATAGATGCCTCGTAACCCGAAGACCGCCCGCCTCAGCTCTGCAGGCTACCGTGCCATGTTCACCCCCCCATGCTCCACAGAAGGAGAAGGAGATTGTGGTCATCTCTGATGATGAGGTGGAACCCTTGATGGAGGAAGATGAGGAGTGGATGGCTACCCCGACTCCTGCACCAGCACCTGCTCCTACTCCAGCTATTGCACCTATCTATGCTGTTGCAGCTACACCAACTGAGTCATCAGCTACTTCACCAACACTTGTGCCACCCCTAGCCATCCCTGTGGTGGATGAGGAGATGGACTGGACATGCAAATACTACTTCAAGCAGGCCCCAGAGATGGCCTACTACCACACCCTCCTTACTCAGGTGCTAGATGACTACTACACTGATCTGCATACCTCCATCAACTATCACTATGCAGAGTACCAGCACCCTTTGGAGGCAACTTTTTGGAAGGTAGAGCTGGTTGTCACCGCCTGTTCAGGTCAGAGACAAGCATGGAGAATTCATGAAGGGTCGCCCTACGGTGTTCACCCACGCCTCAGACCCCTTGGAGGCAGATGATTGGTTGTGTGCTGTGGAAAGGCAACTTAACATAGCACAATGCAATGATCTTGAGAAGGTGTTGTATGCTTCTGGTCAACTCCAGGGAGCAGCTCAGGATTGGTGGGAGTATTTTCACTATGGACGCCCCAACAATGCTCCTGTTATCACCTGGCAGGAATTCAAGGATAATTTTCGGTCATATCATATCCCCGATGGACTAGTGGAGCTGAAGCAGGAGGAATTCAGGTCCCTTAAGCACGGATCCATGTCTATGGCGGAGTATCGTGACAAGTTTGCTTAGCTGTCACGCTATGCTCCAAATGATGTAGCTGAGGATAGTGAGAAGCAACGCCGCTTCCTCAAGGGACTTTATGATGGCCTACAGCTCCAGCTTATGTCCAACACATGCCCTAACTTTCAGTCATTGGTGAACCGCGCTATTGTGATTGACAATAAGCGTAAGGAGATTGAAGCCAAGAAGAGAAGACTTCAAGGGCAAGCTTCTAGAAGCAACACCCACCCGCATGCCTATCCCCAATAGGGTTTTTAGTAGAGGAATCAAGGACCATCTAACTAGGGAAACCATGGTCAGTATCCTCAGCGTAACCAGTTCCAGCAACGTCCTCAGTACCAGCAACAGTTTGGTAATCAGCGTCCCCAGCAATAGACCGGTAATCCAGCATCACGCCAGGGAATGCCCAACAATGCTCCTATGAAGAGTGGTGCACCCAATAACCCCAACGCATGCTACCGCTATGGAGAAGTAGGTCACTATGCTCATCAGTGTCCAAAGAAGCAGAACCAGCAAGCTCCACAGAACCAAAATGGCAATCCGAAGTTCAATGCCCGACCACCTCACACTGCAAAAGTGAACTATGTGTCATCTAATGCAGCTCAGGAGACACATGAGGTCATGTTGGGTACGTTCAGTGTCAACTCTATCTTTGCTACAATACTTTTTGATTCAGGTGCTTCGCATTCATTTATTTTCCAAGCTTTTGTTAGAATGCATAGCATACCTTTATGTGCCATGAAAAATCACATACTAGTAAATTCACCGGGAGCTAGCATGCCAGCTTCTTATTGGAGTCCCTCAGCTAGCATTTCATTAAGAGGGGTAGACTTCAAAGTGAAACCTATTGTGTTGAGAACAGTGGGAATTGATCTTATTCTAGGTATGGATTGAATGAAACAACACCGGGCAGTGATTCAGTGTTAGGAGAGATCTATTGTTGTGACATCACCCAATGGAGATAGAATCTATATAGAAGTGGTAGTGCAAGCTCAGCCAACAACCACTATGAACCAGCTAGATGGTGATGCCAATAAACAAGATTATGTTGTGGAGGAGTTCTCGGATGTTTTCCCCGATGACTTGCCAGGTATGCCACCTGACTGTGACATTGAATTCATTATTGAATTATTACCTAGAACTACACCAATAGCTAAACGTCCATATAGAATGGGGTTAATGAATTAGAAGAGCTTAAGAAACAACTAAAAAAGTTGTAAGAAAAAGGTTTCATAAGACCTAGTTCTTCCCCATAGGGGGCACCTGTGATCTTTGTGGATAAGAAGAATGGTACCCAATGGATGTGTGTGGATTACCGTTCACTTAATGAGGTTACTATCAAGAATAAACACCCTTTGCCAAGGATTGATGATTTGTTTGATCAGTTGAGAGGTGCCTGTGTGTTCTCCAAGATTGATCTCCGCTCAGGTTACCATCAGCTAAAGATTCAAAACTTGGACATACCCAAGACAACATTCACTACATGGTATGGCTTGTATGAGTATACCGTTATGTCTTTTGGATTGACCAATACACCTGCATACTTTATGTATATGATGAATAAGGTGTTTATGGAGTTTCTTGATAAATTTGTGGTGGTATTCATTGATGACATACTGATATTCTCCAAGACTGAAGAAGAACATGCTGAACATATAAGGTTGGTCTTGCAAAAGCTTAGAGAACATAAGTTGTACGCTAAGCGGAGTAAGTGTGAGTTTTGGTTGAAGGTCTCTTTTCTGGGTCATGTTGTCTCCAATGGTGGAATAGCAGTGGATCCAGACAAAGTGCAAGATGTATTGAATTAGAAACCACCAACCAATGTAAGTGAGATTCATAGCTTTTTAGGATTGGCTGGATACTACAGGAGGTTCATTGAAGGTTTTTCTAAGCTTGCTAAGCCTATGATAGCTCTATTGGAAAAGAATGCTAAATTTGCATGGTCTGATAAATGTTAGACAAACTTTGATGAGCTAAAGAAGAGATTGACTATAGCTCTAGTGTTGATTTTGCCAGATTTAAGCAAGAACTTCTCTATATATTGTGATGCATCTCGTCTGGGCCTTGGATGTGTTCTTATGCAAGAAGGAAGAGTGGTGGCATATGCATCTAGACAATTGAGGAAGCATGAGTTGAACTACCTTACTCATGACTTGGAATTGGCAGTTGTGGTTCATGCTTTGAAAATCTGGAGACATTATCTAATTGGGCATAAGAGTGATATCTATACAGATCACAAGAGTTTGAAGTATATCTTTACCCAGTCAGATCTGAATCTAAGACAACGTCGTTGGTTATAATTGATCAAAGATTATGAGTTGGATGTGCATTATCATCCGGGAAAAGCAAATGTCATAGCTGATGCACTTAGCAGGAAGAGTTATGCCAATGGACTTTGGATGACATTTATGCCAGCAGAGTTGTGTGCTGAAATGGAGCATCTCAACTTGAGCTTTGTCACTAATGCAATGGAATTGGTGATAGAGCCTACCTTAGAGCAAGAGATACGCAAAGGTCAATTGGAGGATAAAAAACTTAAGGAGATAGCGAAGAATATAGTGCTTGGAAAGGCACCAGGATTCAGGATGGATGAGAATGGTACTCTTTGGTTTGGGAAAAGGATATGTGTACCTAAAGTGAAGGCTATCTATGATGCAGTTCTGCAAGAGGCACATGAGTCTGTTTATTCTATACATCCCAGAAGTATCAAGATGTATTTGGATCTCAAAGAGAAGTATTCGTGGTATGGTATGAAGAGAGATGTGGCAGAGTATGTGGCTTTGTGTGACACTTGTCAAAGGGTGAAAGCTGAGCATCAAAGACCTGTAGGGTTGCTACAACCAATGAAGATTCCTGAATGGAAATGGGAAGAAGTTGGTATGGATTTTATCGTAGGTTTGCCCTGCACTCAAAGAGGTTATGATTCAATATGGGTAATAGTGGATCGACTCACCAATGTTGCTCACTTTCTACCAGTCAAGACTACCTATACAGGTGCAAGGCTAGTAGAGTTGTACATGAAAAGGATAGTGTGCTTACATGATGTTCCCAAGAAAATTGTGTCTGATAGAGGCACTCAGTTTATGTCACAATTCTGGCAGAAAGTACATAGGTCCTTGGGGACAAAGTTGAATTTTAGTTCTACTTACCACCCACAAACTGATGGACAGACTGAAAGGATCAACTGGATTTTGGAAGATATGTTGAGAGCTTGTGCACTGCATTATGGTACTAGTTGGGACAAGAGTTTGCCATATGCTAAGTTCTTGTACAACAACAATTACCAAAAGAGTCTCAAGATGTCACCTTTTGAGGTGCTATATGGGCATAAATGTAGAACGCCTTTGTTCTGAAATCAGACTAGTGAAACTCAAGTGTTTGGACCTGATGTCCTTAGAGATGTAGAAGAACAAGTGAGAATGATTAGAGACAACTTGAGAGTGGCTCAGTCCTGACAGAAGAGTTACGCTAATACTCGCAGAAGAGAGCTGACTTTCAAAGTTGGAGATTATGTGTACTTGAAGGTGTCACCAATGAGAAGTGTGAAAAGATTCAATATAAAGGAAAAGTTGGCACCGAGGTATATTGGACCTTTCAAGATCCTAGAGAAACATGGAGAAGTAGCCTATCAGTTGGAACTGCTTGAGAGTTTGTCAGGTGTGCACGATGTGTTTCATGTTTCTCAATTAAAGAAGTGTTTGCGAGTACCAGAAGAGCAGATTCCTTTAGAAGAACTTGCTGTTAAGGAAGATCTCACATATGAAGAGTATCCGATAAAGATCTTACAGATGACAGAAAGAGTTACAAGGAGCCAAGTTATAAAAATGTGCAAGGTATAGTGGAATCGGTATACAGAGGATGAGGCTACTTGAGAAAGAGAAGAGGATTTGCGAAAGTCTTATCCACAACTGTTTGAGTAAGCAATCATCCGAATCTCGAGGACAAGATTCATCTTAAGGTGGGTAGAATTGTAACACCCTAAAATTTGCATTTTCTAAGTAGTTAAATTTGATTTAGTTATGCAATTATGTGTGCATTAAAATATAGGAAAATAATAATTTTTGTGAAATTAAAATCAATCATAAGGATAGATACATGTTGATGCACTCATGCTGCAGCATTTTATTTAATATGTTGAGTGGTTTTGATTTAAACTCAAAAAGATTCAAAAATCATTTGGAAATTTGATTTGGAAAAAGAAAAGGAAATTCTTTTCCCTCCCCCTTCCCTTCCTCATTTTTGGCCTGCTGGCCCATTTCCCCCGCCGGCCGGCTCGCCTCCCTTCCTTCCCCTTCTTCCCTTTCTCTTCCTGGGCCGGCCCACTCGAGCGATAAACCATCACGCCCTCCTCTCCTTCTCTATCGCTGAACGCCTAGGCCCACTTGTCGGCATCGTCTCCTATCTCCCGCATCGTGTGCGATCAAGCCGCAACCGCAACCGCCGCTGCCACGCCCGCCCTCGCGTCGTGGGAGTCTCCCTGCGCCCTAGCCTCTATAAAGGGGAGCTCAGACCCTATCGCCGCCTCCCTGCTGCCTCCCACACTCCACTCTCGCACTCGCCCGTGCGCGCGAAAGCCGCAACTGCCGCATAGAGAAGTGCCGGGATCCGTCGAGCTTGGAAACCGCCGTCCCCGAGCCGCCTTCGTCTTAGTTTTCATCCGTGGTGAGACCCCCTTGTTCCCCTTCTTCTCCCCGTGCCTTTAATTTCATGTTTCATGGCCTCTAGGGCCCATTTCACGTGCGCCTAGGACCTTCGAGTCGCCGACCATGGCGACCACCCTGCCGACCGTGTCCTCCGGCCACGTTCTCAGCCTAGGCGAGGTCACCTTCACCTCCTCTCTCCCCCGGCTCCCTCAGTTCATCGAACCATGGCCCGAAGGCTCTGTTTCCCGCTCGCTGGCGAGTTTTCTTGCTGCGGCCATGGCAGCGCCGCTGTGCCGGCACTGTTCCGGCCGTCGGTCTTCTCTCTCTCCCTCTCATCTCTTATTTGAGCCGTCCATCTTTGATCCAATGGCCCAGGATGGCCGATACCCCTTCGCGGGCCATTTTGCGAAAGAGACCCCCAAGTTTTGCCATATTGAACCCGCAGTCCTCGGCCGGTTTAAATATCCCAGATTTAATTTTATTTAAATTCAAAAATAGTTCATTCTATTTACAGAAATGCCACTGCATTGTTTTGCTTATAAAATCATCGTTTTAGCTCCGAATCGACCCGTTCAAATTTCGTTAGGTTCGTAATTAAGTTCTCTACATGTTAATACCACTATCAAACATGTTTGCAACATTTAAATTTTGAGGTTAGATTTAATTAAATAAATTGCTATAGGAAACCCCGTTTAATTCATAACTTTCGTGTTTTAGCTCCGTTTTTCGTGAACTTCGCGTCTATGTGATCGTAGAAAGACGTAGATTCTTTTTAATAACCTTTTTATCTTGTTTTTATGGCCTGGTTTACTGTTTTAATCCCATAATTATTTGCTTTGCATGAATGCCTTGTATGTTGCTTTGTTGGTCGAGTTCAGACGGTGAGGAGAACGTTGGAGACTAAGAGTTCTTTAACGACCAGCAGGAGCAGCCCGAGTTTGTTGAGCAAGGCAAGTATAGCATGGGATCTACCTTGATGTCCCATTCACCATTTATTAATTTCTTATTTGCATGTGTCTAATTTTGATACCCGTAAGGACATCCTAGTGATTGAGTATCATGTTTCCTTGTCTCCTATGGGTTATATGCATATGGGTAGTTTGCTAGCGCTTAATGTAATTGTACATGATCTACATAATGACTAATGGTTCTATAGAACGAAAAGATAAAATTTGCTTTTAAACAACTAAATTATAGGGCGAAGGAGCAAATGACTTTTGATCATGATGCTCTTGTCCCTCCATAAGGACTTATCTATCGGTAAAAGCTGGGACTGAGAGTGCAACCATGAGGGTCACATGGCTCTGACTTTAGCTCAGTAATAGGACCTTTTCTAGCTTGTTAGAGGTTACCTTTATGGCGCAAAAGGGGCTTGCCACGTTGGGTATAGGGCTGCCTCTGTTCCTATGTGTATAGCCACGATGGAGATATGCCATAGGAAAGGGGGTTCCTACATCTGCCTGCCGAGGAAACCTAGCGGCCCTAACTTGTTAGAGAAACCTATGAAATAGCTTCATAGTGTACCCCGCCCGCTCACCTTGGCAATGTTATGGGAGTAATTAACCCGTGCATATGGGAATCACGACTCACGATGAATGTGCACAACCTCTGCAGAGTGTTACAAACTGTTATAACAGCCGTGCTCACGGTCACGAGCGGCCTGAAAAACTCATAGAATAAATGGTTATTTATTATTGTTCATTTATGATGTTCTACGATGATAATATGATTCAATTGATTCTGATATCTGATCATGTGGGTTTAATTGGAGTTTAAGCATAACCTAATAATAGTTGATGATAAAATCTTGACTTACTAAAAGCGCTAACCGTAGTAAATCAGAGTCACCCTTTTTGAGCTTTCATAACCCCATGTTATCTTGTTAAGTACGGGAAGTACTTATGCTTATTTACTTTCAATATTTGGATAAAAATCCTGAATGGGTAATAGATGTCAACGAATATGAGGAGTTTCCAGAGGACTTTTAGGCTTGTGGTCAACCAGTTGACCATCCTATGTTGGAGCTACCACGAGAGAGCTACCTTTTTATTTTTGGCTGTGTTGTGTAAGACTATGATGGTATTAATCATGATGTAAGATACACCGTGATGATACTTTTTGTAATTTGTCAACTTATGTGTATGACTAATCCCTGGGCACACATGAGTTTTATGCATTTAATTTTATCTTTAAAATTGGGTGTGACAGAGCATGTTGGAAATCAGAGCTGGAATTACCAGTCTAGCAAATACAATTTGATAGGACAATTGCACAAATGGTAAGACAGAGTTGTTATGCCATGGTTGCTACTTGGTAAAATTACCATTTTCACCCCATCCATTAGTTTTCTGAAAATATAGATTAATGTTAAAATTGATGTAGCACATCAAAAGCTTTGAGTGATATAATTTTAGTTTATTCAGACAACCCTTAACTCGACAGGATGCATATTACCAAAAGAAAAATAGTATGTCAACTAACTAAAACTCTTGCGAAAAAACTAACTAAAACATTGTGCCTCAATATTCTCCAAGTCTCCTAGTAACAATCAAATGGCACATGAAATTCAACAATTCCCTCCATGAGATGCATAAAGTTACACTAGATTTATTCAAAATTGCACCTAATATATGGAGCAGCAGTAAATGTCGCACACGTCTTCCATGTAAATCCAGAAGTATGCATTCTGCAAGCACAAAATCATTTTCAGTTGTAAAACACCCACAAGAATATTGTAGTTCTTATTAATGAATCATACCACCAAGTTTTGTGCTCATATAAATATCCTAGCAACATAGTAGTAATTAAATAAGTGAATAACTCAAACAAATTGTATGGCCAATCAGAAAAGCACAATAAGTGAGACATTACATAATTCAAAAGCTCATAATACCAAGTCTTGATAAAAAACACAGCCAAGAGTAGGCTAGCAGGTCACACCTCACAATCACACTTGAGACTTTAATAATTTCCCAATTTTCTACTAAAAACTAAAATACTAATGCACAAATTCAGTAGAATCTGTGAAACAATTAGCTAGCTAATTGAATAATCATAAATCTGGTAAGATGATGGTAAACTATATGCACTCCACAGAAGTTAGAATCAGACATTTATGAGCCAACTAAACAAATTCAGAATGGCAAAATAACCTTCACTAAAAACTTTACTATATGCAAGTTATCCTGATAACAAATAATTAAATATATGTTGATGGGATGACCTACGTACCTTCCAAAAAAAGCACGTGGACCATAAAAAAATTGGTTATTTGCATCGGAACACGTGTGACTAGGAAAGCATCAATTATTATATGCAAATCTAGCAAGTTAAAGTAAGTTTTCTCGTCACAGACTCACAGATAATATGTAGATGCAAAAACCTCTTATCCTCCAACATGACATGAGCAAACAATAAATAATTAAATTATTTGCACACTACCCTAATTGAAATCTTGTCATGTGTGAACAGGAAAATTAGGGAACCATGCATAGAAACCTAATGTGTGCCTAGAAAAAGCACTATATTCAATCTCGATTTTGAGTTCTGTTGTTTAGGAGTATAATCCATGTGAAGAGCACCAGCCAAGCTGTGCTTGTGGGAAGAAGTAGCAGAAGGCAAGAGTCACAAATAGTCGATGCTAGAAGTCAGCAGCTGACGATATGTGACGTGCGGTTGTAAATAATAGTAATTTATATAGACCAAATTTGTCTACGATTTATGCATAAACTGAGTTGTAGGAACACTTGCATGCAGCAAATATCTAGCACATAATTGATATTTCCACAATATTTGTCTATATAAAATCTTAAAATACATTGATCTGCACATCGCTTGCTGCTCGACGGAGAAGGGACGACGGTGGGGAGGTGGAGGAGAGTGAGCCTCGCCCGCCAGGAGGTGGCAGGGATCACACTCCAGTGGGGTTAGGGTGGCGGCGGCGGGGCTGGGGTGAGGTGCGGCGGCGGCGGGGCTGGGAGTGTGGACGGGCGGTGCCGGCGGAGGGAAGGAAGGAGGAGACCGAGTGGAGGGGGCGGACCGGAGGCAGGGCGTGGCGATGAGGGCGGTGGTGAGGCGCAGCGCCAACGGGTGCAGGGTGGAGCCAGCAGTAGTGCAGGTGCGGGCGGACGGGGTATGGAAATTGGAACCGCAAAAAATTGTGTGGGTGGGGGAGCTGAGCTGCTGCGCTCGACCTTGTTGGTGGGCTGGGCCTGTGAGCCTCTGGCCGAATGGCGGGTCAGGCCTGTTTGACTATTGGCGAGTACTGAATAGCTATTTGGTACCTGAGTACCATATATATATATATATATACACACACACACGATAAGGCTATTCTGCAGCTGGCCACAGAATAACTTATTCTATAGCCACCTTGTTTTACGATAATATTTGTACCTATTTACGATAATGACAATACACATTTATGATACATGGGTTAATATAATTCAAGATGATACTTACCATAATATTTTAGTAAATCACTTATGAGAGAGTTACCATAATCTCGTAAATTAGTATATTAATTATTGTAACTCAAAGTGGCCACAGAATAACTTATTCTGCGGCCAGCTACAGAACAATACGTGTATATATATATATATATATATATATATATATATATCCGTATTGTTCTGTAGCTGAGTGTGTGTATATATACACACACTATACTATACCTTAAAAGTACATCGGCGTGCAATCATTTTGCTATTAGTGGATCAAAGTACGACTCAGATGTATTATTTTATCATCAAAGGTGATGTTGCTCCGAGACACAAAGAGCATCCTATTGTTTGTTAAATAAAAAATACTACTGATGTAGCCAAATATTTGGATAGAAGAAATTTCTGAAAAGACGTGTAGTATCAAAAGGGTTCGATGTAAAAGGGGTAATAACAAATACATTAATGCCATAAAATCAAACTCTGATCAATAGTTCAACCGAACAAGCATGTGTGAAATTTCCGTAGCATTTCATTTGTTTTCTTGATTTAACATGTTATTATCTTATTAGGAAAATTTGTCTTGGATATCTTTTTGTTACTTCTAGTTACTGTATTATTATTACTAGTACCGTATTCAGAAATTTAGGGCATGTTTGATTCCCTCCTCTAAACTTTAGAGCTCTTAAACCTTTAGGCCTTGTTTGGATGCGCATGTATTTATCTCAATCTACATGTGTTGAAGTGGATTGAAGTAGAATTGAACTAAATTATATTCCATTCCACTCAATGCGGATTGAGGTGGATACACATGCATCCAAACAATGCCTTAATGCATTTGAGCTCGGTTTTGAGATCCAAAGCTTTAATGCGTGGTCGTCTAAAGTTTAGAACTGACGTTAGATGAGTTGTTTGGTATTTTAATTCTAAAGTATAAAGTCTAAAGTTTATATGAGCGGATCCAAACATGTCCTTATTGAAGTTGAGTTTCGCCGTTGGTTGAACTTATGTACTTACTGATTTTTTAGTCACTTTGGTCCCTGAATAATCCGTTGAACTGATCTGATTATGCCCTGTTCGCTTGAAGTACTTATCAGTGTTTTTCTCTCAGAATAAAACAACATCAGCTGGCTTATCTACAGCAGAAACCATCAGCCAAACAGGAAACTAGGATTTACCGGTACTTGTCATTTTTTCGTATGAAATTTCTCAAAGGCAAATGTTGCAGGAATGGTATTACTGTCCAAATTAGTTGTTTGCTCCAAAATTGGATTCTATTCTACTCCTACTCCTACTGCTGAGGCACATGTGTCGCTCTCGGCATAGAGAATCCAACATCAACGTAGCGGTGGACCTCACACACGTTTTCCCCACCATCGGACATCCTAGCCGCTGCAAAACAACGCAGCAACTGCACCCTGGCCCCACGGAAACCGCGATGTGGACCCGACTCTTCAGGAAGCGTCGAACTGAAGGCAAGGAGCCTTGACCCATCTGCGCCCCTGTTAGTTTGGTTTATAATTTATATTTTTTCAGCAAATGAATGGTATTTTTTTTATAAATAAATCAGTCAACAGTATTTTCAGTTATGGCTTATCATGCAAGCGAATAGTACGATGGTGATCCGCAGCCTGCATGCAAAGCGCGGGCCCCAAGGGTGATCTGCGCGTGCGCATCTCGCCTGCTAGTGCCAGGACTCAGAGTAGTACACCGCCCGCAGTCGCCTCGTGTGGCGCCAGCGTCACGCTCGCCGCCGCGGACCCGACCCAGGTGTTCCCGCCGCCTTGAGGGCTCACTTGGCCAGTGACGCAAACAGTAACAAGAGGCGGCCGTGCGCCATGACGTGGGTCCAGGTGGACGCCACCCCGGGTGGCGCCGGCCTCGCTGCCCGTCCCTGTCGTGCTCTAGCTAGCCTCTTGGTGGTCTGCGACGGGCACACGACGGATTGACCATGTTGAACCCGGGCTCTCGCCTTGCGTGTTTCTTTTTGGTTTTTATATAAAACTAGGTTGCGTGCCTCTGCGTTGCTATGAGATAACTAACAATTTATACTAAAAACACACGGATCGTACGATAAGATAACAATACTATTAAATTAAATACCAACGTTAAAGTGACATTTAATCCAAAAAGCAAAGTTTATGAATTTAACATAGTCACGGAGTGCGCGGCCTCGCAGGCTCATAAACTATAGAGCTTCCAGAGATTGGGTCGAATCCAACCTAGAGCCTCGGAACCCTGCATCTTTTCCTGTACGGGCTTCACTTCGGATGCACCGGTAGCAATATGAACGATCTCCAGTCGATGGACCAAGTCGTATGGATCCCCATACAATGGCTTAGACATATATATTTTGTTCTCCTTGTACTTGGATACACTTGTTCCACTGAAGCTTTCATTGAAATGGTTAGATACGAACAATGTTTGATCACTGATGTCCCTCACCCTGGACCACTCCGGCGTACGGTCATGGAGGTTGCACTTGTAGATCGCGCTGCTATAGATGAAGCTCTGTGTCTCGTGGAACATGCTCACCATGGCACCCACAATGTGCAGCTCACCGTTTGATTCTAGGTAGCTGCAGTGGCAGAGCCCCGCAGGTGGCGACAACGATAGCAGCAGCGTCGCGGTTGGAGTAGCGCCGGCGGCGTTGCTGCTGCAGACAGAGATTTCTTCAGTGCAGTCGATCGCCAAGAACTTGTCTTGGTAGTAGACGATGGACCCTATGGAGAACTCCAGTTTGGTGTCGAGCAGCGTCCATACGCTATCGACTCCAACCCGACAGAACGCGACCTCCGTGGAGCACCCAAGCATGGCCATGGCCACGCACTCGCGGCTAGCAGCGTCAGGCAGCTCCGAGAGCATGATCTCACGGAAGAACACGTCCCTCATGTCTTCTAGCTTGATGGATCTGCATACGGCATCCGCGTCCCCGTAGCCATTGGTGGGATAGAGGACCCACCGGCCATGGACCCTAGACACGCGTTCTGATGAGGACGCCGCCGCGACGTGTTCGCCTGCTGGCGGGAGCTTAACGCGGGGGGCACGGGCATCGACGAATGGATTCAACAGCGTCACGGATGCCGCCTCGTCCATGAGCGCCAGCCATCCACACGAGGAGCCGCACGCCACCTTGCCACGCACGTCGGGCAACGTCTTGGACAAGACCTTCTTCTCCAAGACGTAGTAGAAGCTGACGCGGTCCGAGTCGAGGTCGAACGGGAGCAGCAAGAGCGGCCCGAAGGTCGCGAACAGGACGACGGCGTGCCATGGGGAGCAAGCGGATCGGAAGGACGCCGCGTCGTGGCCTGACGCGAGACGCTGCCCGATGGAGTCGAGGAGTTCCTCTGGCAGGCCGGATCTCCAGTTAGGGAGAGGTAGGGACCTTCTCTTGGGATTGGGAGGCTGAGCCATGGAAGACAGATGACATCAACTATGGTTCACGCAAGAAACAGCAAGCGAGGGCGATGGAACACGTGAGCGTGAAACCAAATGAAAGGAGGGAAAAGCTGTCCCTTTTGCAAATGCAAAGAGGGGAAGTAATTAAATATAGGCAGATTTGACAAGATTCTCAGAAATGCAAGATGTTCCTTTTGTCTTAATTCTTTGCTGGTTGCCATGTATGCTGGTGCATGCAAACATGCAATGTGTATATGGATAGCACAATAATTTTCTACTTCCTATTTTGCCATGATTTCTCTATCACATGACAGGCAATATTCAATCAAGAAGAATGGCACGATCAATCAGTAATTAAGATTAACCTATAATCAATGTGCAATCGGTTTCATGGCAAAGGAATAACAATTTTGAAGAAGAAATTTAAATATCATTTGACATATTTTGTTGGACATATATAGCTATGGGGAGAAGCCTTAAAACTAAGCAACTGATTTTCCGGTTTGTCGTGGCCATGGAAATGAGTATAAATGGTATAGAGAGTAATATGCATAGGGCCCCAAAGAGATATGTATAGTAGAAAAGCTAGAAAATTTGCATCAAGAACATGTAGGTAGAGAAAATGGCAAACTAAGTAAATCATAAAGAGGTGACAATGTCTGAGCTGCAGTGAGTAATGTCTGAGCTGTAGTGAGTTATGGAGCAAACATTGTGTAAAACAGCGTATCTAGTTTTGTTCAAAGGAAGCAGTGAGATGAAGCCTGTCATCACACTGAAGCCTGAATATGAACTGGAGAAAGCATTGAGGAATTTAACACATTGTTAAAATAGAAGGTTGGGCACATAGAAATATAGCTGTCAAATATTTAGGCTGTGCAGAGTAAGCAAAAGTAATTTTTATTTGAGGTCAGGTTAACATTTAGTATCGTGTAATTGCAAAGTTAGAAGTAACTTTTAATACATGGTGTGCATTATGTACATAAATTTATATGCGACAAAAGGATGGGGGTATGAACATTATGTATCATAACCGTGATTAGTAAATGGAAAAACACAAGACGGAAGGACGCACAATATTACATTCTTAATTAAAACATCAGGAATCCTTACCATCCCAAAATGCCTTATTAGACCTCTCAATGGATCCATGCAGTGGAGCATACTGCCATATATATTATCGAATAGATAAGCAACAGGATTTCCTAAATTAATTTGGTAACCTAGAAAATAAAAGATGTGGCATGGGGAGGTGATCTTGCGGCGACCTTGCAGCGATCGATGATGTAGCCACAGGTGCATCCACTGGTAGGCAGACGGTGGATGATCCATTGCTGTTGCTTCTCCACTACACGACGAGGAAGAAGTAGGGGCGGCTCGATCGTGCAGGGGCTTGAGGAATGGGGCGCGCGACAATCGTCTTCGTGCAGTGACCAGTGATGCGCTTGAGTCCTACCAAGAAGACACGTTCGATCGTGCAGCGACGAGCGACGATGGTCTTCCGTGTTTGTAGCGCATGCAAATCAGGGTCAAGAATTTCATATTTATGGCACGAGGGCGGTATGATCGAGCATGAGACGTGGGTGATCGCTTTCCTTGTTTGAGGTAATTAGGGTAAAGACTTTCCGTGTTTGTAGCGCATGCAAATCAGGGTCAAGACTTTCCGTATTTGTAGCGCATGCAAATCAGGGTCAAGAGTTTCCGTATTTTCTTCGCACCAAAGGACGCAACATGCGGGAGATGTCGTGGGATCGCAGGCGTGGGCAGACGGATGAACCAAAACAAATGTCATACTAAAAAATGTCCACACTTTATTCTTTTTAGTTGTAGGAGACTCTCTTCCCATTTTTTCACGTCGAGGCTCGAGCAGTCGCGCTTGCTCGAGACCCAGCCGCGATGAGTTGCTGGTGGCGTTCTCTCTTGTCGGCGCAGGCTCAGGTCAGGTGCCATGCATGACAGATTCTCTCGGCCTCAGCTACCTCCGGCGGACGATGGCGACGGCGGCGCTGTGTGCCGACAGAGCCAGTCCTCGGTGGTATCGTCGTCATGGAGCTGTGGGTCCTTAATTAGAATAAATAGTTGAGGTGTTTCGATCGACGTGGGCATTGCTAGCGGGCTGACATGTGGAATCAAGTGATAGCAAGACATCACTAGCGAAGCCAGCAAAATATATTGGTGATATAAGATGATCTCTAAAAGTCTTTCTAAAATCTACTACTCCTGTCTACTGAGTCTCGTTTAGAGAGTCATTAAGTAAAAACCATTTTCTATATTTTTTTATCCTATTATAGTTTTGCCTATATCTTGTACGTACTCTAAAGAGCCGTTCCCGTTCGCCATCTTTGACTAGTTCAAAAATCGGAATTTAATAAAAGTCTATATTTGGATATCTAATTAAATGGTTGTTGGATAGTTTTTTCTTCACCAAAATCTCTACTCCTATAAATTGGAAAGGATTTATAGGTCTATTTAGTTGATCTAAAAGAAACAACAAGATATATTCATTTTGTAAGGAATATATATTCTACCTGCACACAAGTGTCTGACATGTAATTATCGGTTACTTACGGACCAATTCTTCAAGCAAAACAATTGGTTTATTTGCCAATTGACGATAGGGAGCATTTCTTCAAGGCTGATCAATGGCGTTGACCTAGCGATAAAAGTTTTCCTCTCCATGGCCAGTGCTGTAAAACTGGTCTACTACTAGTATGTTTCTTCTGTGGACCGTGGATATTTAAAAACAAGAGAACAGCAGGAGCCGGCGCGGCCTCACGATGGCCACATCCATGAATCGAACGAGGGCCGTTGGATTTGGAGATCAATGGTCCTGTTGTTTCCTTCCATGTCGTATATATACAGGCTTCAACCCTAGCTTCCCATCCGCATCTGCACCCGCCTCTCCTCCCTTTCCCTCCTCACTTAGCGGCGGCGGCTAGGGCGGGCACTGATGAGGGAGGCCCGAGCCCAGGCAAGGGCGGCCAAGTGTGGCGGCGCAAGGCCCCCCCCACCCCCGGAGCGAGCGGCAATGCAAGAGGCCCAAGCACGGCCGCCCCGGCGTGAGTAGCATCGCGAGGGGCTCAACACGAGCCGCCGTGCCGAGGGTGTCCTGCTCGGCGTCCTCAGTGAGGGTGCCCTCCGGTAGGGTGGCCCCCGACGCGGTAGCCCGCCGCGGGCGGGTTCCGGCACGGTGGCCCAACCATTGCCCCGGCTGCTTCTCGTGCTGCGTTTGCTCCGACGGATACTTGGCCGGATCCATGGCATGCGTGGTCGGATCCATCGTCAAGGTGAGGTTTTTCAACTGCAGCTGACTCCTGTCAAGTGTTCATCTTGCTCTTCATCCTATTTGCCCTGTACTGATGTTATGGCTGGATGGATGTCCAACAGGTTTACCTGTGGGCTGTGCAGACAGTGCTGCAGAAGCTAGAAAAATTGTGCTACTGAGCCAAATTCAAGATATGCAATTTCATATTTGTTGTTTGCTGACTACTGCATAAACCTTTTTTAGGGGTGGCTCCTGGTGATTTGTAGGGGCGGTTTGGCCAGCCGTCCCCACTAAAACGTGGCTACAAATCATGCATTTGTAAGGGCGGCTGGTGTCACTAGCCGCCCCTACAACTGTATTTGTAGGGACGGTTGGTAACATCAGCCGTCTCTACAAAAATAACTTGTAGGGGCGGTTGTAACACCAGCCGCCCCTATAAATCCTATTTGTAGGGACAGTTCACTCTATAACCGTCCCTACAATATAATTTCACACCAAAAAATTGAAATTTAAAAATTTAAATATGACCAGAACATATATACATATATATATATAATATAATTCACAAGGACATTATATCAACAACTAATTGACAAGAAGATATATGCATTACAAACCCATAATAATTTAAATTACTTTATTACAAACCCATTCATTACAAACACATAATAATTTAAATTTATTCATTACAAACCATAATAATTTAGATTACTTCATTATTACCACTAACAGTAATTTAACTTCCTAGAATTTCCTAACATTGTAGCACGTACTCAGAGAAGTGCAGATCATTCATTTCATATGCTAAAATATCACTAATGTAGCGCAATATATTTATTAGTGCACTCTCCCTTGCTTCACAAGATCATTCACAAGGTCTACTGACGACGATCAGCATTGGTTGAGAACCTTCACTCCTAGTCACAAGAATTTTTACCTGGATTCCCTCTGAAGTGAGAATAGGGACACCATATTCTCATTTATAACGGCCCAAGTGATACATGGCCTGGTTTAAAATGGCTTCAAAGCTACAACTTGCGTATGTTACGTTGTTCTCCTGAATCTGTAAGTGTTGGAAAAAATGTGGTTATCAGAACCATGCATATATATAGACATAACAATTAATCTAGATATAAGTTATGAGATTGACCACATCATTCATGTCGTCCTCAGCAAGCTTTGCACAAAATAGTCCAATATCGTGGTGGAGGCCCACATTCAAAGCAGCAATCCTCATGGAGGAGTATGTAGGAATATTATATCCAGTATTTTGAAGCGCCCTTAAACATGCCTACACAACATATTTTTGCACAGTAATGTCATGAGGTTGACCGCTGCTCGTCCTATCGATGTATAAAACCATACCTTGTTGGTTACCTGCCCTAGCAAGAATAGAAAAGCCAATTCGACATTGCTTGATTCGACCATCTATAGGGAATGTATCAACATTGAGGAATTCAACCCCGAAATTTGAGTGTCTCTCTAAATCATGGTATAGGATGAATTGTCTACATTTAAGAATTATATATATCAGAACAAAATATCTATAGAGGTGTCTTTAAACATGTTACTTACTATGCTTGGATATGGGTGGTTTGCCCTCCCCAATGCTGGTTGGAAGCCCAAATCATACACATAATTATTTGGCAGATCCGGCGAAGGGAGTTTGGTCATATCTTCTCCTAAATTTATGTCAAAGAAAACAGTTATAGTAGAGGAATAGGAGAGGATAGGAGTAGAAGAAGTAGAAGCAGAGGACAGGAGAGGAGAAGAGTAGAAGTAGTAGGACTAGGAGATGAGGGTCTACAAAGCAGCATCAACATGGCAGCTCATGGAGAAGAGTAGAAGTAGATGCAAGAAAGTGTGCTTTAGGTACGCTAGAAGGTATAAGAAATCAAAAAGGTCTATAAACCAAAGTAGTCCTATAAAACAACAATATATCAAAAAAACGAGTAGTAGCAGTAGTAGAGGCCTCAGAAACATGTCAATCATCATTTGATCATGAACTTGGAGCATCAAGGCATCATAACAGACAAGATAGTAGAAGATAATATAGGAGCGGCTGGTAATGATGCCAAGTTCCTCACAAGTTCTTGATCATCAGCTCATATTCCATATAATGTATGGACTTAGACAATTTCATCATCGGCAAAACAAAGGAGAGGAGAGGAGAGGGGAGATTTGGCAAAAAAAAGCAATAGCTGCTTAGCAAACATAGGGCATCAGCTGATGACAAAAATAGCCAAAAAACAGCAGTGGCCCACTGGTCCTATGCCCCCAAGCTGCACGTTGGACAGATGAAAATCTGAACCATATAAAAATATATAGTTAATAGCACTAAATTGTAGTTTAGGACAGCAACAAGCCAGCAACCATATAATGTAGCCAGGAATAGCAAATTACAGGCATCTGTTGGTGAAGAACAAAGCAAACTATATAAACTGCTGACTGAAATGAGCAGTTCACTGAAAATGGGTTTAATCTGAATTTTTAGAAGCAATAGAGCAGTGAAGTAACAAAACAATAATAACTATTAAATCAATCAAGTAGCATGGACTGATCAGGCGCTGCAAGTAGTTACATAACATTTCTGACGAAAAAATGGCTAGCCTACAAGAGATCTACCTAGCAATTTCAAATGCAGTAAATACCTAAGAAAAAACCGTTTCCTACCACTTAGCTACTCCATCCTACAAAGTATAAAACATACACAACAATCATATCCTTCTGATCAAACCACATATTAGAAATCATTAGGGAGTGGACAATGGACATACATCAAATGTAGCTTGTATATCCAGTTGATCAAGCCACAAATTTCAGGCAGCGCGTATCATTGTGTATGACTTGGCAACGGCAAGAATAGAACCTTGTTCCACACCTCACACATGAGAAAGGCACAGGCACCACAATACACATGGCACATAATAGGCAGTGCAAACCTAGGATGGAAATATTTTCCTAGAATATTTTCTAGACCATATAGTTAGTATTACCAAAACTATTTGTCAATGAGCCCAATCCTTCTTCTAGAAAAAAATAATAAGGCCAATACTTGAAATGGTATATGTATATTAAACAATCATTATTGATTCTATATATCCAACAAAAAAATAATATGGGTAACTGAAGATAAGCTACAACCTCTTTTTATGAGAACAGTTGACTAGAGCTATCAGGCAAAACTGAATAAAATGAATTCTAAAATGTTACAAAAAACAAGTTAGCTATCAGGCAAACTGAAATTACCGAGAGCATTGGCAGATTGAAATAAAGATCATACTCGACTGATTGAAATTACCAAGAGCTATATACGAGTGAATAGCTGGAACAATGAAAAACGACAAACCAATTCTAATTCTATGTTGTTGTTGTACAAAAACTGGTGTATATTTTCTCAAGAAAAATCAAAATTGTTTTATATTGAATGGAGCATAAGTATTTTAGATTTGTCAAACAAACCAAATTATAGCAAGACCAGTTTTCAAGTGACAGAACAGTCTCGCTTGTGCATAAATCTCAATGTCATTCCTGAATCAAAGCGTTTCAAAAAGAGGAAAAAAAATCTCAGTGCCATTCCTGAATAAGTATCCTTAGCTGCATGCCTACCCATCTGTTTCCAGCACATGTGAATTTTAGAATTTGGCACATAAAACACCCACTAAGACTTGCCTAAGGTAAGTATTTTGGAATGGATAGAGCACATCAGTTACAGATCATTGACAATTTACATTCGACTGCTATGATCGACATTCAAGTATTCTATTTCTGTAACACCATTGCAAGATCAGGACACTATCATCAAGTACTCCCAAGCCCCAACATCGAACAAAATGAGGTTTGCAAGAGTCAATAATTGTGACAGTGATCCAATAGCAGAGAAATTTGGACCCGACAAAACTTGCTATTTTCCATCACTATCACATTTCGACAAAGTGAGGTTTGCTACAAGTTTGAATAGGGCCTCATTTAGATGCTGAAAAAATTTCAAACCAATGAATAGTACCACTTTCGTCTTATTTGACAAATATTGTCCAATCGTGGACCAACTAGGCTCAAAAGATTCATCTCGTGATTTCCAACTAAACTGTGTAATTAGTTATTTTTTTACCTACATTTAATACTCCATGCAAGCGGCTAAAAATTGATGTGATGGAGAGAGAGTGAAAAAACTTGGAATTTTGGTGGCATCTAAACAAGGCCTAGATGCAGATTGCACACTGGCATAACTGCTAGCAGCTGGGCACACTGTCAGACAAAACAATAGTAGTAGCACTACAATTCATTCCTAGCAAGATGTATACAACAGCTATAAATGACTTAGAAAGTGGAGCACATGATTTGTTTGGACTGCAACTTGCCATAACTACTTAAAAAGGCATGTCCAGTAAAAATAACAATAGTAGTAGCACTGGCATAACTAATTAAAGTAATAAGCTATCTTAATATCTGTAGCATGTTCCTCACAGTTCAAGTCATAACTCAGCAGGGTTTAAAAAATAACATGCACATTCTCCTAACTTATCAGTTTAACGCAAGCAGTCTCACCTAAGAAATAACATATACACAAAATGATGAATTTGAAGCAAGCAGCAGAAAAGATTACTTGACAGATCTATAATGTGTCACTCTGAATCAAGTATGTGATAAGCAAGAAAACTATTTTTAAACAACAGTTGCCAGTAACAATTAACAAGTAACATGTTTTCCCCAAAATGGCAGCAATAGGGCGTAACTATTTTACCAAGTACTTTAATTCCACAAGGCAATGCCATTTACACAAGGAAAAGATTTAGACAAGAGTTAGTTAATGGGTGTGTTTGTTCGGAAGCTTCCCAGGCCAACCAATCAGCCCCTAAAGACCCATTTAACAATAGACATCATCGGATAGACCTATACAAGCACAATGTGGCAGCAAATTGCCTGTCACCGTAATTCATACACCATCGCAGGACAAAATATAATGTAAACCATGCAAGCAACCAATTAAAATCTACTAATTCACAACATACAGACATCGTCCAATAGACATATACAAGCACAATGTTGCAGCAAGTTGCTCGTGTCACCTCAATTCATATATCATCGTAGGACAAAATATAATGTAAACCATACAAGCAACCAGTTCAAATCTACTAATTCACACCAATTACTTCAATATAGATAGCACAAACATAGCTACCAGTTCAATAAGAGCTAGCCATCCTAGATCCATTGATCAGAGCGTAAGCAGTCCAACCATATAGGCGAACCAACCAAACAACCGAGATAGCAACCAAAGAGAGACCAGAACCCACCTGTGTGCCGTGGGCGAGGTCTTAAGGCGGGTCGAGAAGGTTCTAGCTAGGACGAAGCCCTTGCCGCCGCCAAGGTCGTGCTCGAGCGTGAACTGCACCGCGTTGGACTCGCCTGCCTCGGGCAACGGCGTGTCCGTGGATTTGCGGCGGGAGGAGGAGACCATCGGGGCTGTCGGCGGGGAGGATGCGGAGGGGTGGTGAGGCACAGTGAGACGATGAGAGCGGCGACGAAGGAGACGTCGTGCCGGCGTGCGCAACGACGAGGGCGACATTGAGGGCAAAAACCCTAGCCACCAAGGGAAAGGTGTCGCCCACGGCTAGGGTTCCACAGCGAGTCCCAACGACAAACGGAGCCAAGGAAGACGGAGACAAGGAAGCTCGGGGGAGGACTGCCAGAGCGCACAGTGGTGGGCACGGTGAGAGGAAGCGCGCACGGTGGCGGGCGGCGGCGGGTTTGGCAGCTTGACGGCGTCTGAAAGGAACAATCACGCCCTGACTTAGAATATTTTTGGGGCTCTAGCCTATATACTAGAGGGCATTTGTAGGGGCGGCTCTTGAGTTAGCCGTCCCTACAAATATTTTTCAATTTATTTTAATTACTAAGTCTGTAATTCATTCATATATAAAGAACAATGTAAATTTATATATTAGTTTATTTATTATTCTATATATATAAATATATGTATATATAAACAATTTTATTATATATATAGATATAATTTTATATTTTCTTCTTTACAAAAATAGTATTTTAAAAATTTAAAATTTGAATTTCAAAACAACTAATAGAATTTTAGGACACTAAATGACCTCAAATGAAAATTTTGTAAACATCAAAGTTGTAGAACTCATCAAGATGTACAACTTATATTGTAATCATCTTTTCATTTGACCAAATTTAAATAGTTCAAATTTTGAATTTCAATAAATATCAACTTCAAATAAGATTTCGAAACCTTAAATGGTTTCAAATAAGAAAGTCATGAACATAAAAGTTGTTGAACACATCACTATCTACAACTTTTATTTTGATCATCTTTTCATTTGACCAAATTTGAATAGTTAAAATTTTGAATTTGAATAAATTACAACTTCAAACAAGATGTTGAAACCTTAAATGATTTCAACTATAAAAGTCGTGAACATAAAAGTTGTTGAACTCATCACTATCTACAACTTTTATTTTGGTCACTTATTCATGTGATAGTATTAGTAAACATTATTCACAAATTCACATATGACTCATAGTTTCATGAACTATACCAGAGACATGTTGATTTGTGAACAATGTTTACTATCACTTTGTCAGATGAATAAATGACCAAAATAAAAGTTTTAGATCTTGATGAGTTATACAACTTTGGTATTCATCACTTTTTCAGTTGGAATCATTTAATGATTGAAAATCTTGTTAGAACTTGTCATTTTTAAAATTTGTAAATTTGAATTGCTCAAACTTTGTCAAATGAAAAGAATGACCAAATCAATACAGTAACTTGATAGGGCATGATTTTTGAAAATTTTAGAAAAAAATCGTCATATTTGGAGTTAGTATGAGGGAGAAAGACTAATTACAAATTTTACCCAGAGATTAAAAAGAAAAATCATAACCGTTCATGATGATTAATGATGAAAAAGTGTGATTTCTCTTTTTAATCTATGACTGAAGCTTGTAACTAGTTTTTCTCCCTCATACTAACTCTAAATGTGATGGTTTTTTCCTAAAATTTTCTAAAATCATGCTCTATCATTTTAGTCTTGTCATCTATCTTTGTCACTAATTTTGGACGATTCAAATTTTAAATTTCATAAAATGATAACTTCAAACCTAAGTATCAACCATTAAATGATTTCAGTTGTAAAGGTGATGAATACCAAAGTTGTATAACTCGTCAAGATCTCCAACTTATATTTTGGTCATCTTTTCATTTGACTAAATTTGAACAGTTCAAATTTTGAATTTCAATAAATGTCAACTTCAAATAAGATTTTGAAACCTTAAATCGTTTCAAATAAGAAAGTCATGAACATAGAAGTTGTTGAACACATCACTATCTACAACTTTTATTTTGGTCATCTTTTCATTTGACCAAATTTCAACATTTGAAAATTTGAATTTCAATAATTGGCAACTTCAAATAAGATTTTGAAACCTTAAATGATTTCAACTATAAAACTCGTGAACATAAAAGTTGTTGAACTCATCACTATCTACAATTTTTGTTTTGGTCACTTCTTCATATGATAAAGTATTAGTAAACATTGTCCATAAATTCACATATGGCTCATAGTTTCATGAACTATACGAGAGACATGTTGATTTGTAAACAATGTTTACTATCACTTTGTCAGATGAAGAAATGACCAAAATAAAAGTTGCAGATCTTGATGAGTTATACAACTTTGGTATTCATCACTTTTTCAGCTGAAATAATTTAATGGTTGAAAATCAGGTTTGATGTTGTCATTTTTTAAAATTTGAAAATTTGAATTGCTCAAACTTTGCTTTGGTTCACATATTTACTATCCTTTGCGTGGGTATAGTACGTATACCCATTGATGTCATAAGCTTTCCAAGATGTCACTTGTCTCGATGGCCCCTCCGCTAATCTACTGATGGTAGTAGAGTCTATGGTTTCTCCAGGCGATATGTTTTGGTCCTTCAACCATATAGTTAGTCATTGCTTATGCTGTTTCATGACCCAATCATCTGAACGACCATTTCTCTCTGCCATAATAATAGCCAAGTGTTCATCAATGTACAGTTGCATCAGTTGTGTACTCTACAAGACACTATAATGCGCCTAACTCACCTCTTTGTAATCATGGTCGATGAACACTTTTCTACCACTGGTGCCCTTCTAGCCAGCCTACCCTTGTGACGAGAATCGGGTTTACCAATCCCTTTCTGTACTTTTAGGTAATCTTAATAGCACTCGATGACTTCTTCAGTATAGTAACCCTCTATCATGGAGCCCTCTGAGTATGCTCGATTATGCACGTATCGACTTAGAACCAACATGAACCGCTCGTAGGACCACATTTCATGCAAGTAGCAAGGGCCCAATGCATGTATCTGATGAACCATGTGAATCATGGATGTGGCATTGTATAAAAAAACTAGAGGTAAACACATCTCTAGTTGGTTTTGTGTCTCCACCACAAATTCATGTAAGTCACTCAACTCTTGCTTGCCAATTGTCTTCTGTGAGATCTTCGAAAAGAAGTAGCACATGCGGGTGATGGCCATTTTCAAGAACTCTGGCTTTATAGCCCTGATTGCAATAGGTAGAAACACTGTCAGCATCACATGACAAATGTGAGCCTTGTAGTGTGTTATTGATAAGTCCTTCATCAACACTAGCTTCTTCACATTCGCTAAAGACCCAGTCGGGACTTTGACCTCCCTTAGGAAAGCGCATATAGCTCTCTTCTCTTCTGGTGTTAGGTCGAAGCATGCCGTAGGTAGAGTGTATTTTCCATTAGCCTTAGGTATCGGGTGAAGCTGTGGCATCACGTTTAGCTGCACCATGTCTTTCCATGATTTTAGACATCCTTTGACTTGCCTGTGTCCATCAAGGTAGCAATGACACTCTTAAAAACATTCTTCTGCACGTGCATAGCATCAATGGCATGGGGGACCTCCAAGTCTAGCCAATAAGGTAGATACTGAAAGAAGATCGATTGTTTCTTAAAAGGTACGCCTTCGATAAGAGGTGTGCTTCTATCTCTGTTCGTCCCATCCGAATTCTTCTTTCCATAGACGACGTGTATGTTTTTCACTATTCTATACATGTGTTCTCCGTTGTGACGTCTCTCTAGAGGGTGTTCAATCTCTAGGGTGTTGTCATAAAATCTAAAGAACAATTTACTGCGGTACTTGTGACTTGTCTTTAAGAAGCGCCGGTTCCTTAGGTAAACTATCATCTTGGATGCATCCAGGAACACCCATGTAGTACCATCCAAGCAAACCAAGCATCCCGTCTGCCCTTTGATCTATCCTGACAAAGCAAACATCATGGGGTAATCATTGGTAGTAATAAATATTATTGCTCTACATATGAAGTCCTCCTTTTGGAATGCATCATACATCGGCTCCCTATGCCTCCATAGCCTCTCCATTTCTTGCATCAAAGGCTCGATGAACACGTCTATATCAATGCCTAGTTGTTTAGGGCCAGAAATAAGAATAGTGAGGAGAAGGTACTTTCTCTTCTGACACAACCATGTTGGGATGTTGTACATGGTCAAGATCACTGGCCAAGTGCTGTGGTCGCTCATCCTCTCATTGAAGGGATAGATTCCATCGATGCTCAAGCCAAACCGTACATTTCTTGGGTCCTCGCTGAATTCTTTATGCTTCTCATTGATCCTTTGTCACTGACTACAATCAGCCGGGTGTGCAATCTTATCATCATCCACCTTGTGCTCATCATCCCACCATGTCATGAGTGTGGTTTCTTTAGGGTTTAGGAAGATACATCTCAAGCGGTCGGTCACTGGCAGGTACCACATTACCAAGATAGGAATTCTTCTCTGCTTTGCATCATTGCCTAATGGAGTGTCCTCTAGGGGCTGAGATTCTTGTACCACCTTTTTTGTACCCTTCTTATTCCTCTTTCTCCCTGTGGAGGCTTTGTCCCCACCGTAAAGGTCATTGTTCTTGTACCAGTTGGCCCCACACCGGGGACATTTATCCAGTGACTTGAATGTTTTACCACGAAAAAGGATACAGTGGTTGTGGCATGCATGGATTTTTTCAACCCCCATTGTTAATGGACTACCTTCTTTGCTTGGTATGTGTTGGTGGGAACTGAGTTTGGTTGTAGCAGTACCCATGATAGGAGACACAATAGATCATTGAAACTATAGTCTGACCAGCCGTACTTAGCCTTTAGGATGAGTAGCTCAAGCACAAAATGTAGCAATGTCCAATGTGTCGGACAATCTTTTTCAACACCATACAAAGTCTCCTTCGATGCTTTTGTCACCCTTTCCAAATTTTCTAGACCTTTCGGGCTCTTTAGTAAAATCTCTAGTCCAAGGGCTTGAATCATGTCCTCCAAATCATCTTCATCCTAACACGTGCTCCACCATCATTATTGGCACCACCTTCGTCGTTACCATCCCAACCACCAGCATCACCACCATGTTCATTGCCAAACTCAGGATCCATTCGTGCATCAAAAGCTCTGCTGAATATTGGGACAGGGATTCTAGGGTTTCGTTGTTGTATTCCTCCCCATCCACGTCGTTAACAATAACTATTTCACCATGATGAATCCACACTATGTAGTCCTCAACAAATCCTCGCATAATCAAATGTGATCTGATGATAGTCACATCTGTCCATGCCATACGGTTCTTGCAATCTTTATAGGGACAAATAAATGTATCCTTATTCTCTGTCAACGTCGTTGCATGCTTCTTTGCGGCTTCAATAAATTTACCCACCTCTTCACGGAAACCTGCCTTGAACCTTAACGAACCATACATCCAAGAGTTCCTGTACT
Organism: Miscanthus floridulus; assembly: GCF_019320115.1. Classification (NCBI taxonomy): domain Eukaryota; kingdom Viridiplantae; phylum Streptophyta; class Magnoliopsida; order Poales; family Poaceae; genus Miscanthus; species Miscanthus floridulus. Next base: position 104,122,395 of record NC_089597.1, read on the forward strand.
CCATCTTTTACAACAACAACAAAATAAACATTAAAGGACTACTTATTCAGATATATATAAAAATGAATCAAATTAATAAGTACTTGAGAATAATTGTATATACTTCAGATATATATGAATATAAATCAAATATAATTACATGAAGCATACAAACACACCATGGTAGATGAAAATTAATTAATGGCCCATTTACCCATAAATAAATAAAATACATATTTGTTGATTACAATAAACAATTTCAAAGACAACAATTAGCAACAATCATATTTTACCCAATATCTTTCATGCAAACCCTAGTCCAATTTCATCAAACATAAATTTACAAAAACAAAATTAATAAAAAAACTAAACCCTAGATCTAGATCTACATGCACATGAAACATCCATAAAACTAACTAATTGTTCAATAAAATCAAGAAACATGAACCAAATATGGGTATGATCTTGTTCCCCTACCTAATTTACCCTAGTACATTCAAAACTTGGGTCTAATTTGCTTCATAAGTAGCTCATGCACCATAGAAGAGAGAGAAAACCAAAACTCTAATTACTCACTAACCAACCATTAAAACTTCAAAAAAAGTGTGGAATAGCATTTTCTTACCTTCTACAACCTCTCCACCAAAGGATTTGAGACCAAAACCTTCACCCCTTTGTAGAGCTATTTTTGGGAGGTGCCCAAGGCCTTCCTACCTTTTTTTCACGGGTTGGAGTGAGTGACCCGAGGAGGAAGAAGGGGGCTGTAACCATTTATACAGCAGACATTTGTAGGAGCGGCTGGTGAGTGAGCCGCCCCTACAAATCTAACAACAGAGGCGGCTGGTGAGTGAGCCGCCCCTAGAAATCTGCCCATTTGTAGGGGCGGCTCGTATCACCAGCCGCAACTACTGTTAGATTTGTAGGGGCGGCTAGAATCATGGGACCCGAGCTCACCCACTGTAGGTGCGGTTGGTAGTGGAGCCTCCCCTACAAAAAAAGCCCCTGTTGCTAAAAATCATTTTTTTGTAGTAGTGGCTTCCACTTAGGCATTGACAAGGAAGAAGGTGCTTAGTAGCTCGGACTGTACTGCCGAAATTTAGATGGATGAATGATGTAAAGCATTTATGTCAGCAAGGCATTTATGTGTGTGCTTCTCCCTTTTTTTTTCTTTGGACTAACTCCCAATGAATTTCATTCTCACCACAATTCCTTTGTATGGCTCACAGTTTTGTAAACTGATTATGGCTGCTGTTAATGTTAAAAGTAAAGGGATGGAGCATGGAGGCGGAAGGAAATTTCATTTATCCATGTAGGCTTCTCCATGTCCTTGACATTTCAGCAATCTAGAATTTTCTTAGGTATGGTCAATAGATTTACATTACCTTTTGGACAGTGTATATAGTTCCATTCGATTTTAGATCTTGTATGGTTTGTAACAGGCTGATTACTTTGCTGCGATGCAGGTAGCTTTGTTGCTTGGTAGCTACTAAGAAAAATGCCTCCGCTACAGCAAGGTAAAGAGACAGCTAAAAAAACTAGATGGTTATAGTGTCAGCCTCGGGTCCTGTTTCATATCCAATTGGTGCGTGGACATAAACATGACAAGATGGAAAAGAGAGTCATCAGTAGAACCAAGAAAATTCTAGCTTTAGTGCCTCCTCCATCCAATTTAGCCTTTTAATGTTGTGTTGCCCCCTTCTCCCTACAGGTTGTAGTCAAGTCCTAGAATAAATTTGTATGTGCGCAGTTCAGTTTCTTTTTCTCTTTCAGAGTCTCAGGTGACATGTGCTTAGATTTTTTGTAAACTGGTCCCAAAATAAAGTAGAACCAAGTATGTATTATTTGTCTATCCATATGGAGCTTTATTCAGTATATTTTGTTATTTGCCTATTCATATAGAGCTCTACTCAGTATATATATTTGACAATGCTATTTTACCTTTTACAAGATTAAAAGCATATCCTATGAATTGCTGGACTATTTCCATGTGTCACGGACAAAGGTAGCCTCCATGATCGCTGATTTAGTAAGCTTTTGGTTGTTCGCTCTTAGATGTCCACTTCAGTGCCTGCGTATTCATTTGTTGCTTTGAGTTTATTTACATATGTATGGTTCTATCTCAATTAGGATGTCTAACAATGCTATTTTACTGATTATGGGTGTTATCTCTGCACAAATAGCTGGTTCTTGGTTTCCCCTGCAACCTATAGTTTGTGGTTTACTCGATCATACTAATGCAATGATAGCTGGTTTCATCTCGTGAGAACAAATTGTATACCATAAATAATGGGCCAATTCCCTAACTGCTAATTGTATGTTCTGGGCCTAAGTTTCTAGATCAGATCAGGTCCAAGGATCTCACTGTTTCCCAGGCTTGCTGCGTTTTTCATAGGGTGGGGGGCCGGGTTGGGAGGACTGCTACAGCCATGAAGGCCTCATTGTTGTCAGAGGCTTTGGCATCCACCGGAAGACCACTGTCGCTCAGCGTGTCTAAGAGGTTGGTGGAGTTCGCCAGCAGGCCCATGATCCTGCATCAGGTTATCATGATTGCTCCATCTCTAGGACAAATGGAGAGCAGTTTGCATGGCCAGTTTCTAGATGGAAGGTAGAATGTTCATGTGGATTATAGAACAGTTTTATATCTTTTGTTTCCACATGAGAGTAAACATTCTATACTAAATGAAGTAGGTAGGAATGATAAGATCTAGAATGGTTAATTACATTGGTTTTTGTATGGATGTAGAATATGCAACCAAATTCGGCTGCCTCATCAGGATTTGGCTATTTTTATGCCAATCATTTTTATCCTGAGCTTATGAATAATGGCTTAATTGCAGAGTTGCAGACCATGAGAAAAACATACTCCTTTCACATGGGTGCAGGCAAGGAAGACACAAACACATAAGTAAGGTAAATGTCATTTCCTTACTTCTTTGAACTTCTAATTCCTATGACTTTAGGGAAAAACATTAATACTCCGGGTTGATGGTCTTGTTGGCATGAAGAAAAAAGAAATTTTAGAACATTGCTCATGTAGTGTCAAGATCTAAAATAGTTTATTACATTGGCTTCTTTGTTTTTGCTAAGAAATGTGATATATCACGTTAAGCAGTACATTGGCCAGGGTTTGGCCAAAAGGTCCACACTGGCGCAAAAAAAAACTTCCACCATCCGCTCTAAATTTATGATTGGTGTTCACCAACATTTGGTCCAAGTCCAGTCATTATGACTCTATGATGTTTTTGGGTATGACAACTCTGAAATTTGAATGAACCAAGCTCTCTTTCTGTTTCTAAATGTAGCATTTTGACATTAGGGACTGCTTGTATTTGCATCTGATCAGATTTGATAACAGTCTATCTAGACTTCAGTTAGATAGAGGTTTCTAGTGAGTTCCTTGCACCTCGCTTTCATCTAAATGACAGTTTTCCCTTCCAAGCTAATCATTGCTCATGCATCATCCATATTTTTCTTGACAGTTAGCATGCCTATTGCTTATTATTTCTCTCCACATTTATTTGTGACGATGATGCAGAATGTACATCTAGCTAGATTGGTAGTATCTTTGAGGGTGCGGCGCTAGTCTTACCCATGATTTAGACCTGAGTTGTACCAAAGGTGACCTGATGCGACCCTAATGGGGGAAGTATGGGTGTGTGTTAGGAATAATTCCCTAGCTGGGTAGGAATCGATTCGAATCGCCGTCTCTCCCAGATAGTGAGAACTTGACATGAGCCCCCTTCATCGTAGTAATTGATGAAAGTGTTGGTTATGTGGGTTATGAAAATGCTCAACTTGATATGGTTACTATTGTGATGATTTAATGGTACACCACATGTTTGGCATAGGATAGATGCTAACCTAGAATGGGACAGGAATAATAAACTTGTTATTCAAAAGTTAAAAGATACTAGATAAATATTGGCTTGTAGGCAAAGGATGTCAACCAACTCCACTTATAAGCCTTGCATGATGCTAGGTGTCTCTTATTTTGGTTTATGACAGGTAAGTCTAGCTGAGTACCTTCTTATACTCGGGGTTTATTTCCCTATTGTTGTAGATAACGTGATGTACCACGACTACTGTAAGCATTGCTTTGCTCCTACAGTGGATGAGGAATAGGACCATGGGCATGGTCATTCTATATATCATCTCACCCTTGTGCTTTTGTTGGAGATGACTGTGAAAACTTGCTATGTATCTAAACTACTATTGATGTCGTTCAGAACTATGTTGCTTCCGCTACTATTAAACTGATGTTATAATAACTATGTTGGAACTCCGATGTATGACAAACTATTTGTGAACTTGTTGTAACATGTGGCTTGTATGTTGAATCATGTACGATCTTGGCTTGTATGTTGGTTGATTCGAGATCCTTCGTGATACTCGACGGACTACCGAATTTATATGGGCTCAAGTGTGATGGTTTGACTGCCTCGGTGGTTGCTATTGTACTTATGCTCTTATAAATTGAACGGTTCTGTTACAAGCATGCACAATATCTTCGGATAGTACTGACTCGATTAAGGGAACATAAGCTGTATGCCAAATTCAGCAAGTGTGAGTTTTGGTTAGATCGAGTGCAGTTTTTAGGACATGTTCTGACACCTGACGGTATCTCTGTGGACCCAAACAAGGTGCAAGATGTGTTAAATTGAAAGTCTCCAAAGTCAGTGCATCAGATCCATCAATTCTTTGGTCTTGCTGGTTATTATTGGTGCTTCATTCCTGACTTCTCCAAAATAGCTCAACCAATGATCAAGTTGCTCTAGAAAGATGTCAAGTTTGTATGGAGTCCGACTTGTGAAGAAGCTTTCTAAGTTCTGAAGCACTTTCTTACCACTGCTCCTGTTCTCGTCCAACCAGATATTGATAGGCCGTTTGATGTATATTGTGATGCCTCAAGGACTGGATTGGGATGCGTGCTTTTGCAGGATGGTCCTATGCTAGCTTATGCTTCATGCCAACTGAAAAAGCATGAGGTGAATTATCCCACCCATGATTTAGAGCTGGCTGCTGTGGTGCACGCTCTAAAACTTTGGAGACATTATTTGTTGGAAAATAAAGTACACATTTTTATGGATCACAAGAGTCTTAAATATATTTTCACTCAGTCTGAGCTGAACATGAGGCAACAGAGATGGATGGAGCTAATCAAGGATTATAATTTGGAGGTTCATTATCATCCTAGAAAAGCTAATGTGGTAGCTGGTGCCTTAAGTCAGAAGTCACATCAAGTTGAAGAAGAATCCTTGTCTCTCAACCATGCTAAGGTGCTAGCTCACATTGCTCTAGTCTCAGATCTACTTGAACAAATTATTATAGAGCAAAGGCAACATGCTTTGGAAATTCCGCATATCAAGAAGTTAATTGCTGAAGGACGGGGTCTTCATTTCAATGTTGATGACCAAGGTGTAGTGAGGTTCAAGAACCGATTGGTGGTTCCCTCAAGTGATGAGCTTAGGAGGAAAATTTTGGATGAAGCTCACAATTCCAAGATATCCATTCATCCAGGAAGTAACAAGGTCTATCTTGATTTGCGTCACTTGTATTGGTGGCCAAATATGAAATAGGATATTACCAAATACATCTCAGAATGTGACATTTGTGGAAGGGTTAAGGCAGACCATATGCATACGTCTAGATTTCTACAGCCCTTGCCTATCCCTGTTTAGAAATGGGAAGATATTTCCATGGACTTTGTTGTGGGTTAGCCCTGCACAGCAAAGGGGTATTACTCTATTTGGGTAATTGTGGATCGCCTTACCAAGTCCACTCATTTCCTCCTGGTGGATACCAGATATTCAACCAAGAAGTATGCCAAGTTGTGTTTTGATCGGTTTGTGACCCTACATGGAGTTCCTCTTACCATTGTTTCCGATAGAGGGTTAGTCTTTGTCTCTCATTTCTAGGAGCAACTTTCATAAATGTCTTGGTACTAGTCTCCTCAGAAGTTCAACCTATCATCCGCAAACTGACGGTCAAACAGAAAGAGTCAATCAGGTACTTGAGGATATGTTGAGGACTTGTGTCATCTCTTTTCCTAAAAAGTGGGACGAATGCTTGACTCTAGTTGAGTTTTCTTATAACAATAGTTATCAAGAAAGCATTCGAATGGCACTATTTGAGGCTTTATATGGCAAGAAATGTAGAACACCACCTAACTAGGTTGAAGTGGGAGACCATGATTATTTCAGACCTAATTTTATCAAAGAAGCTCGAGAGCAAGTCAGTGTTATTCAAAGTCATTGGAAGGTAGCTCAGAATCGTTAGAAAACTTATGTGGACAAGCGAAGAAGGACTTTGCAATTTGAAGTTGGTGACCATATATATCTCAAAGTGTCACCCATGAGAGGGGTGCATCGCTTTGGTGTCCGAGGAAAGTTAGCTCCTCGCTATGTTGGACCTTACAAGATTTTGGCCCGGTGTGGTTCTGTTGCCTATCATATCTAGCTCCCGGATATTTTGTCAGCAGTACATAATGTCTTTCATGTTTCCCAATTAAAGAAGTGTTTATGGGTTCCTAAGGGAGTGGTGGAAATTGAAGGACTCACTCTCCAACCCGACTTGTCTTACATTGAGCATCCTATCAAGATCTTAGATGAAAAAGAAAGAGTGACTAGAAACAATGTGGTGAAGTTTTATAAAGTTCAGTGGCGAAATCACTTGGAGGACGAAGCAACGTGGGAGCAAGAAAGATATATCTTGAAGCATTATCCCCACCTTCTTTCTAGTTCACTAAGGTAATTGTTTAAATCAAAATTTATTTCTTATCTCTTTTCCCACACTAGGCACATGAAATCTCGAGATGCGATTTTGTTTATGGTGGGTAGAGCTGTAACACCCTCGGTGTTACCGCTTAAACAACTTGCTAAACTATGTCATGAGCATCATGTTTTTGTGATAATGCATGTGATAAAGTGTGTAGATCAATATCCATAACTCAAAATGATCAATAAAAATGCTAAACAAAAGTTGATTCGATAGTTCATGCATATCAAGTAGGGTTTGAAACTAATTTTTATTGAACAAAAATACTATAGAACATGTATGTGACACTTACACAAAGTTTGAAGTGCAAACTTTGTAGATGACAATGAAATACTTGCTGTAGAAAAATAATGTTACTAGCTGGTATTTCTAATAGTCTAGAAACGGAACTTGAAAACAAATCCAGCTCAAAAACTTAGAAATTTTCAAGTCTACCAAACAGCTAGACATTGCTATGTTTAGCAATTTATTGTGAGAGATTGGGTTAAAGGGTGGTGTAGTGTTATAGCTCGATTTGGTAGTCTCATATGCCATCTTGAGCATGGTGAAGCTGGTTTGGCTCCTGGAGCGACTGTTTGATCGTGTTGAGCGCTTTAAAATTCATGCACGTCACATGTCTCAGGATGGTGGCACTGTGTGCGTGGTCACCACGAGGACACCCCGTGCCGCGCCCATGACCGCATCCCGTGTGGTCACCCCGTACCACCGCGCTTGGCCAGTCATGCCGCAGCGAGCCATTGGCCCCATACCCTGATGCCCAGCCTCGTGCTGCCGCTGTTGGAGCTGTTGTGGCTGCACTGCGCTGCCGTCGCATCCATTCACTACTGCCTCGTGTTGCAACACTGCCGCTGCCGTCGCATCATCATCATGTCCGCGCCTATCCACTACATCTCTACACTGTTGCCAGTCCTATGCGTGTCGCCTCTACTGTGCGCATGTGGTCGAGCCACCGTCGCCATGTCAATTAAGACACTGTGGCCGCACGGGCTGCGTCGGTTGGGCACGAGCACCTGTTGGCTAGCGCTGGCGCGTGGGTCTTCCAATCTCACCGCTCGCATCCCGCTAAGGCAAGGACGAGCCAATCCCACCTACCATGCCCCATCTCTCTCTTTCTCTCTTTCTTCCTCTGCTTTCTACCGTCGTCAAGTTGCGAGCACGGCAAGTCAGAAAGCGAGCACCTCTCATCAATTCCTCTTGCCTACATCTCCGCCTTTACGTCCTCTTGCCGACCGCTCCCACCCTGCCTTGATTACGGCTAGGCTGAGCTCCAATTTTAGATCTTTGCTCCCATCGCCGCGCCATTAAGGCCTAGCCCGCCTCATCGTGGCTAGCTCCAACCTCGCCATCTCACGTCAAATTGACAACACCACTAGCCTCGCCTAGAACCCCTCTTCATCGTGCACACTCTAGTTATAGCCCTAGTGCCGCCTCCACATCGCTGACATGGCTGTGTCGCTATGGTTCGCCGTCGAGCTCACCGTGCGCATGTGACCAGACTTGCTCAGGGCGTCTCCGGCTAGGAGACCACCATGGGTAGGATTGTGGTGCTTCACTGATGCTTACCCATCACCTCTATTATCGATTGTAAGCTATGGCTCACTGGAACACGATTGCCGCCGCTGTAGTGTTATCCTAAACGCTAAACGGCAAACAGTCGGTCACCTACCGTTTAGCCTATTATTCAGGCAAAACGGGTGTTTAAACGGAAAACGACCGTTTAAACGGTCAAAACAACCGATTAAATGGAAATGGTGTACCACCGTGTAGCGTTTAAACGGTGTGTAAATGGGCTAAATGGCCGTTTAGGCGAACAGTGCCTGTAGGTCACCGCCGCCGAGGAGAGTCCGCTCTGCTTCACCCCCGTTCGTGCAACCACCGCCCATCATCGCGCGTCGGCCCATAGGTGAGCATCGGTCCCCTAGCTAGGTCTGCAAGGGTCTCGAGTGGCCGACGTACCACCTAGTGCCACCGCTCGCCGCGCCGGCGAGTGTGGGGCGTCTCGGGGATCTCTCCGGTGCGAAGGTGAAAAGATACGGGGGCTCCATTGCAAAGTCATTGTCTATAGAAATAGTACGTGTAGTGTTCGCGCTATTGTCTTATAATGCGAGGGCATTTTTGCAAGAGTGCCAGCGTGCACGGGCTCCCTGCCGTGGGCCGCCTCCGCGCGTGGGCCACGCCCCGCATGGGCTGCGTTAGGCCGAAATCGGTTTATCTTTTTCGTGAAAAATAGAAATAGCTTTTCATTTTAATTCTGGGCTAAACTTTGGTAATTAATATAAAATAATGTAGATATCCAAAAATTGTGAAACAAATTTTGTTAGGTTCCTAAAATTGTGCTATATCTGTTAGTGTACTTAGTTCATATATGTGCTTGTTGATACCAGGAGCTATTAAATCATATGAGAGTGCTCAATATTATTAAGTTAATTATTGTAGGAATTTTTGTGGTAGATTGGTGATAGCGAAGACCCTGAAATTTTTATAATAGCTTCATTGTATTGTTATGTGCTCACTGGAATTTTTGTAGCCATAAAATAGACTATTTAATATGGTAGCTAATTACCCGTTAAGGCTAAATGAATAATGGCATGATATTGGTTTATAAAAATTAAGCACTTGTAGGGTGAGCTTAGAATCTATTTGGTAGATATAATGATTAGCTTAGTATCTTAGTCATTAGAGCTAGCTTAATAGCTTAGCATGTGTATTCTTATTGTAAGAGTTGTTGTTGCCAAAATAATAAGTGTTGCATCATCGTTGCATGCATGTAGAAAACGAGTTGGTGGAGTTCGTGATCGTCGGAGAGCAGGAGTACGAGGAGATGATCGAGGAGTATGAGGATGAGGTCCTTGTGCAGGAGGAGGTCCTAGAGCCATCACTGATTGACTTAGCTGACACCCTGTCTGCCCAAGGCAAGCCCCGGTACATAACCCTTATTTTGAATAATCACTGGATATATATATATATGTGATGTGCATTTACGTTACATGATTTATATTGAAACTACATGCATAGATAATCAACCTATGAGTCCTACTAGCATAGGTCGAGTAGCTGCTATGCTTGGACTATTGGTAGCGTGAGTAACCTACCATTACTCATAATAGGTGATTATTATTATTACTCTCATGATAAAATGGTAAAAGGAAATGGAGACCGGGCATGGATATGGTATGTGTATTGGTGGGTGTAATAGGTTGTGTCCCACGACCAAAGGGGCATAGCTTGGTAACACTATTTTCCCTGTCCATGTCAGTTAAGGACCGTCCGTTGCTGTAGATTCTATTCATGTCACAGACTTATTATCCTGAGCACATGCTTGCTTATGGGTGCGGGAAGGCTCGTTGCTCTCTTGTCATGTGTTCTGGCTCTTTTTGGATCGACTGATTGGAGGTGGGGATGGTGGAGGTCTAAGCACCACACTGAGTCCGGGACTTAGGAGTGAGGGCTTGGAGTCCAAGTTTGGACGGGGACCTGGACCCCTTCATAGGAGAGTGGTGGGTTGGTGTTGCTTGTGCCTAGGGTGCAAGCGGGGCGTGTGTTTTGGGGTACTCAGCTGGGATACATTGGTTCATGAATCGCCATGTGATACGGTACAACTTGTCTATGATCTAGCATTGTAGTAATTACTAGAAGATGAAAGATGGTGAAATAGATCTGATTGCTCAACTCTTGCTTAAAAGTAGAACATGTGCTTACATAGAATGGTTAGCTAATGAACTAATCATCACTGCTAAAAAATACATACATAAGGATTCACTACTAATAATGCTTTTTGCAAAAAGAAAACCCAGCAAACCATAAAGCTTATTATATCCTTTGGAGTCGGAAAATTATTCCCACTAGTCGAGTAAGTCTTGCGAGTACATTGTGTACTTAGGGTTTATTTACCCCTGTTGTAGGTGCAGCTTGAGGAGTGGCTGTTGTGTGGAGGATTCTTCTGGTGGGCATAGACGTATCCTTGTATTTTATCGTTAGATGTTTATTTCAATTCCGCTGTTTAAATTCCGCACTCTGAACTTGGTATTGTAATAATGTATTTTCGAGAACTTTTGTTGTATGAAATGGATTCAATATTTTAAACGCGTTCTCATTGTTGGATCCTAGGTGAAAACATGAATTGTTCGAGTTCTTCCTTGGGGTGTGCTTGACGGAATCATCCGATGTGGCTAATTTTTGGGGTGCTTAGTGCCTAGTGGAAGACGAGCGTCTCTAAAAGCGTGTTATTTCGAGCGGTTTTGCCATAGAAACTAGGTGAACAAAATATTCTAGCAGATGGATCATAATTTTATGAACTTAACAAAATTGGTTTCACAATTTTTGGTTTACTACAAAATTTTCTATTGAATTTACAAGTTTGCTTTAAGCAATTAAATTAGGAAATGCTTTAGAAAAGAAAAGGGCTGGCGACCACCTACTCGGCACAGCAGCCCAACACGAGGCGTGGCCGCGCACAACAGCTGGCCCAGTAACGGCCCAAGGCGGGGGAGCCCACGCGCGCGACCATTTTTGCAAAGGAGGGCCTATGCTCTTTGGAAATCAAACGATGTAGTGAGGTACTATTTCTCTAGACTAGGTCTTTGCACAAAACACCTCAGAGAGAGCTGCCTTCGCAACGGGGCAGTTCCCGGCATGCCCGTGCGTGGCGGCGCGGCGCACCGGTGGCAACGGCGGCTGCACCAGTCACGCTAGACTTACTGGGACAGCAACCACGAACCGACCGCTACCTACAGCTAAACCCTTAGGGGTAGGCGGTAGTTAGAGGCTCAGTGGTGCACTGCCGAGACGTAGTGGTGAGCGACTAATCACGACAGCGGCGCATCCGTCCCATTGACCTACGGCACCGTCGGGGGAAGGGGTTAGCGAATAAGCACCAGTAGCTCATCGGGATTAGTGCTACAGTGGCGGCTGAGGCGGAGGGGTGCTGCGATGGTCTGGCCACGTGCGACCGATCAGCGTAGCAGCGTTCCGAGCGCGGCACCGGCGCATCACTACACCGATGGTGAGCTTCCCGGCCAAAACCGAGCGAGCACCAAAGGGCGTGAGTCAAGACGAGTTCAGAGCCACAAGCAATTGAACTATTACCTCTCCAATCCTACCTTTCTCACTAGTCCAAGGTCACGGCGGCGAACATGGCCCACGACGAGCTAATCACCGAATTGTTGCAGCGTAGGACTCTATCGTGGCTAGATGCGGTTGAGGCGGCTAGCTAGCTCTCCCTGCTACTTACTGACGTGAGGAGCTGGGCTGAGAAACCATGGGCTACGTGAATTTGAAAGGTGGGGCGCGATGCCCAGGCTGAGGCCACGTCGTGGGAAAAACATGCGGATGAGCTCGAGCGGTAGGGCATGTAAAAGCGGGGCTCTAGTCGGTGGTGGCAGAGCGAGCTCGTGCACACAGGTGACGAGACCAGGTGGCTTGGTGCGACGTTCGTAGCAACAAGTGGCAGGACCCAAGCGAGATCGCCTATATTGGCTAGCGGGCAAAACAGGGCAGGGAAGCATCCCATCGCCGCTGCGTCCGACCCTCGACTCGTCACGACGGCAAGGTTCCAGCTTAAGGACTAGGCGGGGTAGGTAGGACGAGGGGCGGGGCAAGCACCACGTCGATCGTGCGATGCAGCTGCAACCACGGTGCTGCCTAGCGGCCAGCCGTACAAGGGCGATGCGCGTGCAGTAGCGGGACTAGCCGTAGCTAGCTGGGACCGGCCATCGCCCGAGGCAAGGCTGCGCGGCGTCAGCCAGCCGCAAGCTGGCCAATGGTAGTGGCCCGACCACAGTTGGAACTCGGTAGCGCCAGCGCTCGCGCTCGGATGGTGACCATGCCCATGGGACCAACGGTGCTAAGCACGGTTTTTAAAACGAGCCAAAAACTGCTAACGATCCCGGATGAAGTTCAACTAATTTCCCTATCCTACAGCCAGCAGTGCCAACTATCTGGTGAAGCAATCACCAAGAATAGGGAGCAACTAGAGGAGAAGATAGATGTATGCCAACATGGGCTCGACGCTCTGAACGTTCGTTGATGAACGGAGCGCCAATGACATGATTCAGACACGTTTTAATGAAGTTAGAGCAAATTTACGAGGGTATCATAACACCCAACACCACTACCACCTAAGCTATGCTCAAGTGCACACTCAGGGACAACCAATAGTACAAGAACGTGAAGTTGGTGCCTCACAATTTTTGTTAGAATTTGGATGTCAAAACGACATTATCTACTTTCTTTTTTCGACTTCGAAAAGTCGAAAGCTTCGATTGGAGCTAAGCAACTTTTAACACTTTTGCCCTAATTTCTAAAAGACCTAACCCTATTAACCTCGACCAACCCGTAACCCTGCAATAGCCCATACTTCCTACTAACCCATAGGAGCAAAACATCTGAGCACCTTTTAACTATTTTACTTAATTTAATTCATCAAAAATAATATTTTAAACATAATCCAAATTCTTGCCGATTCAAAGAAAGTTCCCATTAAATCACGGATTCGATGTTTGAGCTCCCAAAAACCCTAGTTATAATATTCACTTCCGAAAATTACAGTTGCATTCTTATCTACCCTATTCGCTCGTCATTTTACATAAACACTATACACAAGTTATATCTTGTTTTTGTTTACTGAGATCGTTTTCCCGTTTCATACGTGCTCTAACTTGTTAAAAATTCAAAAACCCGTTCGGCTTGATTTCTCCGATACTTTAACTTAGGTGCTAAATCAGCTCGTAACACCCGAGATGTTACACTGTCGGTGCTGCTCCATTGTCCAAATACACGCACCGCCAGTTACTCGCGCGCATAGGCGCGCGCAAATCACTAGTATATATAGGAATCGTGGAGTAGGAGTACCCACAGTCAATGTCCACGTACGGGACCTCTCGCAGTCACGCTTGACATATCTCGTGGTGGTGCATTTATTACTCTGCTGTCTCCGCCTCGTACTGTCCACGCGCTCCGTCGGATCGGGATGGTCGACGACGCGGCCCACCCGGCCGGGGTGTTAACAATGACGGCACCTAGCAGCTCCTTGCAGTCTAATTTCTCGTCGGAGTTGAGCCCGCTGGCCGGCCGGCCGGCCGTCCTACAGGTCGCGACTTGACGTCTCGATCCATCTGTGTAAGTTTGTGGCACGGAAAGAACAGCTAGCGGGCCGGTGAGCCGGCTCCCGGCCTGCACATTTTTCTCTCCACCGCACCATTGTTGCCGCTCGGATGGACTTATTTCCCCATCACGTACTACGTGCGTAGAATCACGAATTGCACGAGGAATTCCAGGCCACATTTATATTTTCTGGAGGGAGTGTGGGAGACACGACGAGCGAGGCTCGTGTGTTGATGCGTGTCTACTTGTGTCTGCGCGAGAAGAGTGCTAACAATAAACTAGTACAACAAATGGTTTGGGCAACAGATCGTTTAATTTGGGTACGTTTTCTTTTTTTTTAGAAAAGAGAATATATTAATATCCTAGCTTCTGCATCGACTAATGCATATGGCTGTTCATTATTACAAGCAAGCAAAACAAAGTCCAAGGAATCTCAAACACGAAGTTTTGAGCCATGAATACAACAAAATTCTCAAAAGGAAAAGATTAAAGAGCAATTCTGTTGCTAAATCGCTAGCAGTGTCTAGCAAACACCTCCATCGCGCCCGTCTCAATAGTCCTACAACCCGCCTTCATGAAATGGCGATCCTCCTCCTTCTGAAGTAAGGTCCAGTACCTGGTCCAATACATTCCCTTGAAGATAACCTGCAAATAAGACGATGCTATGGCCTTGTCAAACACAACATCATTCCGAGTTAACCAAAGAGCCCAGCAAATAGCACTTGCACCCATAAGAATTTGAGACTTCCTTTTCCTTTTTAACCCTAAACAAATTGTGTACACTAGTTAGGGGTTTCAGGATAAAGAAAATATGAACAATTCTCCATATAAATTTAGCATAATGATAGTCAAAGAGTAAATGTTGTATAGTCTCATTGGTGGAACAGAAACAACACTTCCTATCTCCTTGTCACTGTCGCCTAGCTAAATTATCCTTGGTCAAGATTACGCCTTTGTATAAGTACCACATTACGACTTTAATCTTGAGGGGTAGTTTAAGTTTCCAAATTAAAGTGTTGTAAGGTAAAGCCTGTACACCTAATAATGCTCTGTACATGGAATTAACTGAAAACAACATTTTCTGATGCAGCCCCCACACAAAGTGATCCCTTTGATTTCTTAAGTGTGCATCTGCAACCATGGCCACTACATTGTGCCATGCTTGCAAATTAACCCCCATCAGAGATATCCTGAAAGCTACATTTAATGGTGTCGTAGACAGTACCGTCCTAACAGATGCACTTTTCTTTCTCACAATGTTATATAGTGATGGGAAGAGCGTCTTGAAAGGGTGTGGCGTTATCTACGAATCATCCCAAAAACACACTTGGGATCCGTCACCTAGATCAAACCTACCCATCGACAGGAACTCACCCTTGACCTTCATAAGGCCAGCCCAAAACTGAGAGTCCCCGGGCATGTATTGAACCCGAGTCAAAGTCTTGTCCCTTAAATACTTATTTTTAAGCAACTTTTGCCAGACACCATCACCATTTATCAGTTTGAAAAGCCACTTGCTTAAGAGGCACTTATTATGGACACCTAGATTTAGGACACCCAATCCTCCTTGGTCTTTTGGTGTATATACTACTTCCCATTTTGTCAATCTATATTTTTTCTTATGTTCATCGCTTTGCCAAAAGAACCGAGATCTAAAATAATCCGATTTAAAAAAAATCCATCTAGGTATTTCAAAGGACATCTTGAACATAGGAAGACTACTCAAAACCGAGTTAACGAGGACAAGCCTCCCACCCACCGAAAGCATCTTACTCCTCCAACCACTCAGTCTCTTTTGAAATCTTTCTTCCACATGTTTCCAGTCCTTATTCATTAGTTTTCGATGATGCATATGAATTCCTATGTATGTAAAAGGGAATGATCCTATATTACATCCGAAAATTTATGTATATTCAAATTGATTAGCATTAGCTGCTCTGTAACAAAATAATTCGCTCTTATGAAAATTGATTTTGAGTCCCGATAATTGCTCAAAGGCACAAAGCAAGAGCTTCATGTTTTTGGCCCTCTCTAAATCATTGTCCATAAAGATAATAGTGTCATCCGCATACTAAAGACTGAGAGTCCTTCATCAACCAAATGCGGAACCACTCCATGGATTTGTTCGGCCTCTTTTGCTCGTGAAATGAGTATAGCCAGCATGTCAACCACTATGTTAAACAAGATTGGAGATAACGGGTCCCCTTGCCGCACTCCTTTTCTTGTGTGGAAATAATGGCATAAATTATCATTGACCTTTACTGCAACACTCCCTCTAGACATAACTTTTGAAATCCATTCACACCAAACTAGTGAGAACCCTTTCATTCTAAGGACTTGTTGTATAAAAGGCCACTGAAGATTATCATACGCTTTTTCAAAATCTAGCTTTAGGATCACTCCATCTTTCTTTTTCCTATGCAGCTCATGTATTGTTTCATGTAGTATTACAACACCTTCCATTATATATTTTCCTGGAATAAAAGCCGTCTGAGACGGACCTATCAACTTATCTGCCATTTTCAAAATTCTATTATTTAACACCTTCGTAAAAACCTTGAATGACACGTTTAAGAGACAAATAGGCCTGTACTGTTGTATCCTAGTCGCATCCGTGATCTTGGGTAATAGTGTAATTACCCCAAAATTTAAACTATGAATATGCAGTCTCCCCATATGGAATTTATAAAAGAGGCTCATCAAATCTTGCTTGACAACATCCCAAAAGAATTGGTAAAATTCTACAGGAAAGCCATCCGGACCCTGTGCCTTATTATGTTCCATATCAAAGATTGCCATTTTGACCTCCTCCCCACTGAATGGAGCCACCAATACTTCATTCTCCTCCTCCGACACTTGAGGTATATCATGCCTCAGAGTCTCGTCCAATGAGAAAGAATTCTGTAAATGAGGTCCAAACAATCTTTTGTAGTAATCGGTTATATAATCTTTCAATTTCGCATCCCCAACAATAATTCTTTCTTCCTATTCTAGTTGTGTGATTTTTGTTTTTCTATGTCTCCCATTTGCCAACATATGAAAATACTTAGTATTATCATCTCCCTGCGACAACTTTGTTGCTTTTGATCGTTGGAGCCAATAAATCTCCTCCTCTCTTAGCAACTTAGTTAATTGCCCTTTAAGATGATATTTAAGCTCTACCTCCTGAGATGATAGCAAAGTTGTTTCTGCCTTTCTGTCGAGGATATCTATTTTATCCACCAGGTCTAGTTTATGTTTCTTGTTTTGGGAGACTAAAATTTGAGCCCAACCTCTAAGAAAACATCGCAGCCTCCTTAACTTAGACTGCCACCTTTCCAAGGGTGTTCTACACCTATTCTTAGACTCCCACACCTCTTTTACCAAATCAAAAAAACCATCCCTTATCATCTGCCATAGCTCAAATTTAAAATTCCTAGCGTTGCCTCTGTGAGATGGTTCCCCTTCATCAAGTAAGAGTGCTGTGTGATCAGAGATTTCTCGAGTGAGAGCCTGGACGGTCGCCAACAGAAATTTTTGTTCCCATTCGGTTGTCACCAAAATACGATCTAACTTCTCATAGGTTGGAATTTTAGCATAATTAGCCCAAGTGAACTTTCTACCCGTCATTTCTAGTTCCCTTAGATTCAGAGTTTCGATAATGGCATTAAAGAGAAGTGGCCATTTATTATTATACCTTGAATTATTTTTTTCTAATGGGTTCCTAATTATATTGAAATCCCCCCTACTATAAAAGGTAGATCCCTGCAGCTAGTGCAAGCACGTACTAACTCTGATAAAAAGTTCTCTTTGTGTTCTTCGTATGCTGTGCCATAGACAGACAAAAGGGCCCATCGAAAACCATCTACCTTATTTCTTAAGACAAATTTTATGTAGTAATCCCCATCAATGATATTTTCTACTTCAAAGCTTTCTTGATTTATCCCATTAGCATCCCCCCAGACATACCCTAGGGACATCGCCAATGCCAAACAAAATCAGCCCCCGCACAAAACTTTTCTAGACACTAGGTTGAGAAACTATTTCTGTTGGTTTCTGATAAAGCTATAAAATCAAGGCTCTTATCTTCGGCCACATCATGTAAAAAGGTATGTTTAGCCAGGTCACGTAGACCTCTGCAATTCCAGAAGATCCCTTTCATTGGAACAATTTTTTCTTTGCAGACACCTTCCTATTAAGGAGTTTCTTAAACTTTTTATTTTTTGCCACCTTGATGGGTATGTCAACAAGTACTCCATCAATGCCTACATTACTATCGTCCATCACCTCCTCCATCAAGTCACCACATAGTCGATCGATGGTGGAAGTATCAGGATCAACCTCATCCTCCTCTGATTCATATTCTTTATCAATTGAATTACCAACATACAAAGGTTTCAATCTCTCTTGTTCTACATCTTTAATTAAAGCTATAGAACCAGCAATTAAGTTTTCTCTACCACCCAGACTGATCCCCACCCCTCCTAAATTTTGTTCAATATGATCACTAGAAAAAGAACATACTGAATTAATAACTGCCTTAGCATTACCTTGGGGATCCTCAAGATTTTTGATGGCAACTCTTTTTTCTGCCTTCTCAAGAGAGTGTACATCAGCCACATCCGCATTCCGCTTGCTGCGCCGCACTGGAGTAAGCTCTCTGTCAGACAACACCGCCGTCGTCATAACACTTCCCAATACATTGCCATCCGCTGACACTCTGCCCTCTACCATGGCCATAAGAATGGCCCCAAGGTACTGATCCTCACCCACAAGCACTCCATCTGATGTCCCATCAACCTACCTTGCCTGAACTGATTCTCCAACTAGTGTGGATGGCTGCTGGTTATGATTTTTTTTGCGAACCCCAACTATTTGCCCCCAAACTGGCCGATGCCTGTATCCCTGCCGAAGGCGGCGGCTGCTGCCCCTTCTCCTTCCCTTTCAGTAAATTTCCTGAGACCAACTTGCCACCCGACCTTGATAACTGTGATGTACGTTGCTGCATACGCGCTGGAGCTAAGGACCCTGAAGGTACCAGAGAAGCTGCTACTCGCACATCCACCGAATGACCTTTCTTGATTCCCACAAAATCATGTACCGCATCGCTCAGATCATTCTCCTCATCTAATAAATCATCCTGTTCAAGATCAACATCCATATGTGCTTTTGGATTATTTGCTTCTTTTCCTGAATTACTACTAACTATTGCACTTGTTGCACTTGCACCTGAGTTGATAACCTTGCCATGATTTTGTGCCTCCTCCATCTCATTGTCCTTTGGTGCCCCACTACCATGATCTTCATTCCCATTATTCTTGGTGTTCCAAATGCTTCGTAGCCCGATGTTTGATAAATAAGGTTCAACTTTAAAAAGCAACTGGAAGTATCGATTACCAATAATGACATCTAGTTTGGTTGGAATTGCCTCCGGATCTGGTACTGCCCCTGCAAACCTTCCAAAGCTACTCCCTCTAGTTGTCACCATGTCCACATCTTGAGTAACTCCAAAAAGAGTTCCCAAAGCCCACAAAAACAAATACTCCCTTAAAGTTGTCAGAAGATTTAAGACTCTCATCCACACCACTAGCAGAGCATGACCAAAATGTTCCTCAGCTTTCTTGAATTCTTGAAATTTGAGAGTCACGCCTTCTTTCATTTTTGCATTGAACCTTGTCATCTTTGCTAGATCACCCTTTGTAGGAAAAAGCACCTTGAACTCAGAGCTACTGTGTTGTTTTACTTACCAAGCAAAAGTGTCAGAAACCAAAACCCGCAAAAAAGCGGCAACATCTTCTTCTGACAAATCTTTACCAGAAGTGGAGATCAGAGCCATTCTCAATTCTCTCTTTGTCGGCTGAATTGGTGCATGTGGAATAAAAAACCCGGCTAGTGCATCTGTCGCTTGACCGACCAATTGGGCTACTGGTTTCAGCTGCTTAAGAATCGGGCATCGACTCATGGCATGATCAGAGCTTCTGCAAATTTCACAAAATACCATCGTAGTGCACTCAAACATCAAGTGACCCTTTACACCACATCTTCTGCAAACCTTAGTGGTGCCTGTCTTCTGTGAAGCACCTACAGCCACCACGTTCGATGTTTGTACCACTGAATTTTCAACCTGCACATCAGTTGGTCCACCTGCCGAAGAAGAACCCTTTAGAATTTGAGATCCAGCATTAGCACCTTTCTCCGCACCTATACATGTTCCTTTCAGGTGCTGCTAATCCATAATAACACCTTGCCGTTGATTGACCCCCATCCCCGACAAAGCCGTAGATGGCGTGGTCATCACTGGAGGAGCTTGCGATGTGTACTGCTGCTGATTCACAAGTTGTCGTACCGAGATCTAAGGGTTTGGCATAGGTTGCTGCGATGATACCTGCTGTGATGGCACCTACTGCTATGGAAGACACTATTGCACGTACTACCGTTGCTGCATAATCTGCTGTTGATGCTGCGGTGGCACCTGATGCTGTAGATGCTGCAGTTGCTGCTGAAGGTTCAGCGGGTGGTGAGTTACTTGGTGCTGCTGTGGACCATATGGCTGAATTCGCTGCTGATTCTGGTGAGGTACGTGACACTGATACTTGTGCCCCTGTCGGAACTGTCGTTCCAGCCTTGATCCCCATTGCCGCCAAAGCGTCCTCATTGTCCCCGTTCATAATCCCACCCGGGGCCATAATTCGGTTCAGCCCAGAGGTTAGGGTTGTACCGATGACCATAGAAAGGTGCGCCATCGTCTACCTCCTGGTACATAAGGCCAGCGCCGTATCCATGTCATCCACCGCATGAAGCACCACCTCCACCGCCTGTGCGCTCTCCGCTGTGGCCAGTTCTGTAACCTCTTCCTCCAAGACCAGCCCCATCAATGCCCACCCCACCTGTACCTGGTGATGCCATGCCCGCACGTACGACTTGCACGTACGAGGGATGAATAGAGGAGGGAGTGGCGACTAGGGTTAGCTTGTTGATCTCACCAAGGTCGCAGGAGGCAAGTAGGAAATGTGATGCTAATTTTCGTGTACAACCCCTTCTACGATCGCATCTGTCCAGCACACAAAGCCCATGTTGGGACTCAGAAGGCCCACCTATCTCTGTGCCTAGAACGGATCAGCGGCAAGGACGTTCGTCTCGCATGTAACTCGAATTGTAGGCATCATGTAGCCCACCCATTCCTGCTGAGAAGATCGAACCCGCATGTCGCTGTTCATATGGTCCGCCCGTCCCTGCAGAGGAAACAGATCTCGCATGCTACTGTTTGCATGTCGCAAAAAACGGATCTAATTTAATTTGATTTTGAAACAATGACGAACAACAATCTTCGTGAACCTTGTGCACTGACTTCACCGACGATGATGGGGATGACCTCCCTAGGACCTCGGCAAGAGTACCCCCACCAATGCTCATCGACCCCACAAAAGCATTGTCGTATAATCGCCTAGCGTCATCGTCGGTGACGCCCTCGGTCGTGGCAGCATCCCGGACATCGGTGTCAACGATGGCCGTTGTCATGCTATCCAAGCTTTGATGATATTTTGCACCAAAACTACTTTAGTGTTTGAAGATGTCGGGGACGAAGATGCTCCTACCCATCGTTGGATCGATGAGTCTTGCAATGCTTCTCCTTTCTGAAGCCATGAACTGCTGCTTGGCATACCAAGTCCGGTGTATACGGTGATTGATCGAGCTCCTCATTGAATTCATCGTCATTCGCTAACGCCTAGAACTTGGACTTCCCACCTATGGGACGAAGGTCTATCGTGGGATCGGAAACAACCCGATCACCATGGCCACTAATTGGTATCCAACCATCATCATCATCTTCCATCCCAACACTATTTACCAAAATACTATGTAAGCTTACCTTGTTTTCAATAGCCTGATCTATCGCACTCCTACGAGATTCTAGGACCACCGAAATGCGAGGACACCTTGCAAAAGATCTACCAGCAACACCCATGATCTTCTTCTCGCTGTTGTGGTCGATGGATTCATGGAAACATCAGCCTTTAGAAAGACATGACTCAACATTGTTGAGCACGAAGGCATCCTTCAAACTCCTCCCAGTGATGCCACTGTTCCTGATCATGGTGTTGTCGGTCGTAATGACATGGCTAGCTCCAGCAATGCGGAGGGACTACCCTGCGACGTCGCTATTCCTAACACACAGTTGTTGGGTGCAACGTTGTCATCTCTGGTGGCACCGCTGTTCCTGGTGTCGTTGTTGTCGGACGCCACAACATGGCCCTCTCCGGCAGCACGGAGAAGCCAATCTCCATTGCATAGTGGATCACCATCAGTCGCGACAATGTGGCCCTCTCTGGCAACATGGAGAGGCTGATCTCCATCATGAGATAGATTGCTGGCGTCACTCTACCACTGGCCTCTGTTGCCCTCGAGGTCCTCAGGGTTGCCTCCCAAGTCTCCCTCAACGGTCATTTTTTGGTCTGAGTGCTCTTGCTACGGTGTAGCTTCTTTAGAAAGCCATTGCTGTAGCACTTTATTGGTTATTATTATTTTATGGTAATGTTTTGTTTAGAGCGCTCGGATGCTCCGTTCTCATCTATGTAGATTTGCATCGCTCCGCACGCCCCACTCCCTCAACGGTAATGTTTTGTATCGAACCATCCACATAGATAAAAAAGCTCCACACGCCCCACTTGCCTCACTCTTGCCCGCGCGCCTCGCTCCGCATGCGCCGCTCGCTCCCACCTATGCAGATTTGCCCCGCGCCACTGTAGTAGATCACTGGCACCAAGGCACAGGGCCACGCCACCATCTTCGTTGCCTAGATCTTCATGCCATGCCAGCCTCATGTCCTTCCTCACCGCCATCCTTGAGCCACAGTGCCTAGGTAGGCCTGTCGTGGCTGACTACACCATGGTGGATTGCCTCCATCCGACCATCGTGGCTGCCTCCACCATGTCGGGTGCCAGCATCTGCTATTGTGGCCACCTCCATCGCGTCAGGTGCCGCCATCTGCCGTCGCGGCCGCTTGCACCACGTTAGTTCACCACGCCACCCGTGCCATGTTGTGCTAAAAACACGTGTTGCAAACGTATGTTTCAGATGTTTCAGTGGTATGTTGCAATTGTTTCATATGGATGTTGCAAAAGTAGATCGAGATGTTGCATATGTTGCAATGGTTTGTACACAAATGTTGCAATCATCTCTTCCTATCTATTTTTTAGATGTACGTTGCAAGTGTATTTATTTGGATGTTGCATAAGTGTCGGGGACCAATACTAGGGTACCCGAAGAGGAGCTAATGACCATCAACGTTGATTCATCCGCGCGATCAAGAGCGTGACTACACCGCTTGCCAGGTCCCACCTCATTCGGCCACCGAGGCGGTGGGCCCTTCCTTGTTTGACCCCCAAGGGTCGGCTCCGCCTTAGTGGGTGCTACGACTGTGGGCCCCGTGTCACTCGACCCTTGAGGGTTGGCTCTATCTCGACTGACTCCTGAAGGATAGCTCCGTCTCGCCAGACCCCTGAGGGCTAGCTTTGCCTCGCCCAATGCCCAAGGGCTGGCTCCACGTCGCCCGACGTTTGAGGGCTGGGTCCGCCTCGCTCGACCCTCAAGGGTTGGCTTTGCTTCGCCCGATGTCTGAGGGCTGGCTTTGCTTTGCCCAATGTCTGAGGGCTGGCTCCGCCTCGCCCGACGTCTACGCGTGATTCCTTTATAACAACACGCGTAGATAAGGTAGGGCACTCAAGTCAACCACAATACCGAGGACCATACCCTACATGCCTGTAGGAAAGTACTGTCAAGCCATGCCAGAAGGGTGCTTTATGACCTCCTAGGCATGTCAGAGCCCAAATAGTATTGTAGGTGCCGACATTTGCCTTATAGTGTTGTGGGCGCCATCATTTTCCCTCGAGCATGGATCCTTACGGAAGCTCATGACAATCACTGCGGTCTAGAAGGAAACTCGCATCATCCACAGTAACAAACATGTGGTCACTGTGCTGCATGCTCCCTATATGGCCGTTGATCAACGCCCTGGTCTACCATGCCGCCCGCCAGGGTAGGATGGGACATGACAGCCCTCTGACAATGCCAGGACATGGCATCATCAGCGGACAGATGCCCAGTGTGGCCTTGTTAGGGTTAGTAGACATGCGCCCAGCATGGGGCTGTTCCTATCACCGCCTGCCATGTTAGCGGGGCCGGCATAGAGGAAAAGGAAGACCCGACGTCCTTGAAGGACTTCCTTTATCTCTGGTTTTTCTCTTTACTCCCATCTGTAATCCTTGCTCTCCCTTGGCCTATAAAATGGAAAGCTGGGCACCCCACTAAGGGGATCGATTTTCATGACATAATAGCAGAACCCCTAGTATCAAATCCCGAACATATAGCTGAGTAGCAACCAAGCTCTTAGCACCCATTCGACCTTTCCATCAGAGACTTGGGACCTATCCCTCTCTTGCCCATTTGTAACCCCTACTATGAACTTTTCAGTGCCAATAACACAAGCAGCAGCCACAAATAGGACGTAGGGACATTCTGCCTGAACTAGTATAAACCTTGTATCTTTTTAGCATACCATCCTGGCCAAACGCGCAATAACACATATTTACTCGTTGGTGTTTACTCGAAACACCGATAGTTGGCGTGCTAGGTAGGGGACTTTTGCATGTCCTGACATTAACATCAGGCCACAAATGGCTAGTCACGGCATCAGCTTGGTCCCAAGCGCACACATGCGCTTCGGGGACCTATACTTCATCATCACGGCGAAGGGAGAGCTGGCACGGATGCCCTTTGTTGTTCAGCCCATCCACTCCACTAGCCTCGACATGATCACCGAGATGCATGTGCTGGAGGCCTACGCCCCTAGAAGCGATCAACTCCTTGACTTCGAGTATGAAATGTTGGAGCGTCAGCTTGGCGTCTTCCCAGGACCCCAACCATCCCAGGAGGGAGCTGTTCTCCCTAGAATACCTCATCCAGAGCACCCTAACAGTGCTCCTGTTCGGTCTCTTCAACGCCGCAGAGATCGTTGGCCACTTTGTGGCGTAGCGCATGATCCCATCCCCCATGAACAATGAGTTCATGGGTGTAATCAAACACGTTGCAGAGTCCTTCCATGACCTCCTCGCAGAGGAGCTGGAGTCACCGTCTGGCTCTAACTCCAGCAGGGGAAGCCATCACCCCTCTCATGAATGCTTCATGATAGGTACCCCCGAGGGACACATCGAAGGCATCCACAAGGAGGAGGCTACCCTGATGAACAACCTCGATGATGAGACTGAGGGGGAGACAGTGGCCCACCTCACATGCGGGTGGAGTAGCTGAAAGCCCAACACCAACAGATCAAGGAAGCGCGACTCCAGCTTGAGCAGGAATGCATGGAGCTCGATCGGGAGATCAAGCGCCATGGAGACAGTGGGCGTGCATGCGCCATGGCCCGTGACATAAACTAGAGGGTCATCGCCAATGAGGAAGCCCTCCCTCGCTTCGCTTGGCATGCCAAAACATCACCGTTGCGACAGCCTTGCTCCATGGTCTTCCAGAGGCTACGATGCCCGAGGATCATTGGGCTCACCATGAGATTCGCATGCTGCTCAAGCATGCGGTGGAGCAGCAGACTGAGAGCTCATTGTCTCAGCGATGCGAGCTCGACATCATCCAGCGCACACCCACGTAGTGCCCTAGCAGGGACGCGTTGGTCCACCAGGAGCCACAAGGAAGTAGGCAGCACACTGCGGTCCCTGTGCGTCAGCGTCTGGGACCACCTGTGAGTCCCTGGTTCACAAGCTAGGATGTAAGGGCCTGTGAATCACCAAGGAACTTCTTGACATCTCCACTAGCCACACCTTAGATGAAGAAGCAGTTGGAGCGATCTTCGACTGCCTTAAGGGCAAGGCGAGGTGGGACGAGGACACCAGCAAAGGCGCCTCTAATTGTCCTGCCAAAAAGAAGAACAAGCAATGATGCGAGGGCTCCCTCATGGCCCCCGCTGACCGCTGGGGTGGTCGGAAGTCCACGGAGGGCACTCTTGACCACTTTGAAAAACTACTCGAGGGGCCATGCCCGAACCATGCTTTCCCTATGAAGCATCTATACAAGCACTACGGCCTCATGAAGTGGTTCTTGTCCAGAGGCTCCAACAAAGGGGAGCAAGAGAAGGACCCCAACCCTACCACGGACGATGCCGAGGGGAAGGATGGTGGCTTCCCAATGCTGGATGGCTGTCTCATGATCTTAGAAGGATCGGTGGCCTACGACTCCAAGCGTCGCTAGAAGGTCATGCGCTGCGAGGTCTATACGACCGAACCGGCCACACCTACCTTCCTCCGGTGGTCAGAGTCCGCTATAACCTTCGATTGGACTGACCACCCAGAGAGCGTCCCATAGTCAGGGAGATACTCGCTCGTGGTCAATCTAATCATCGGCATGAAGCAGCTCACCAAGGTACTAATGGATGGAGGCAGTGGCTCAACATCATGTATGCTGAGACGCTTGATGCTATGGGCATCAACCGAGCGCGCATTTGGCCGACCGGAGTGCCTTTTCAATGCATTGTGCCTAGAAAGCAGGCCATGCCGCTTGGGCGGATTGATTTGCCCGTCACCTTTGGGGGTCCGTCCAACTACAAGATAGAGACCCTCACCTTCAAAGTGTTGGGGTTCCACGGAACTTACCACGCCATCCTGGGATGACCATTCTATGCAAAGTTCATGGCCGTTCCCAACTACACCTACCTCAAGCTTAAGATGCTAGGCCTTGACAGGGTCATCACCATCGGCACCTCCTTCCAGCGTGCCTACGAGTGCGAGGTCGAGTGTTGCGATCATGCCGCAGCAATCATCACCTTTGGAGAGCTCGTGGCCATCAGGAAAGAGGTCACCGAAGAAGCACCCAACCCTAAGAAGCCGACTAGGTCTTTTGAGCCAGCGGAGGGCTCCAAAGAGGTCCTCATAGATCCTAGCAGCCCCGAGGGCAAGGTGATGCGCATTGGCACCGCACTTTCCTCTAAATAGGAAAGCGCACTCGTTGACTTCCTCCATGCCAACAAAGACATCTTTGCGTGGAAACCCTCAGACATGGTAGGCATTTCGAGGGAACTCACCGAGCATGCCTTGAAGATCCGCCTAAGCTCCAAGCCGATGAAACAGCGCCTACGTCGCTTCGACGAGGGGAAACGCAGTACCATCGGTGAGGAAATTGCAAAGCTTTTGGCAGCCAGATTCATCAAGGTAGTGTACCACCTAGAGTGGTTAGCCAACTCCGTTCTTGTATGAAAGAAAAGTGGGAAATGGGGGATGTGTGTTGACTACACAGGTCTCAACAAGGTGTGCCCAAAGGATTCGTTTCCTTTGCCGCGCATAGACCAAATAGTCGACTCTACCTCAGGGTGTGAAACCCTCTGCTTCCTTGATGCGTACTCCGCGTACCATCAAATCATGATGAAAGAATCTGACCAGCTCATGACATCTTTCATCACCCCCTTCGGATCATTCTGCTACATCACAATGCCATTCGGTCTGAAGAACACTAGGGCTACATACCAGCGTTGTATGCTCAAGTGTTTTAGGGACCTCATCGGGCAGACCATTGAGGCCTACATTGATGACATCATAGTCAAGTCCAAATGGGTTGACCACCTCATAGCCGATCTTGAGTAGACCTTTGCAAAACTCTGAGCAAACGACATCAAACTCAAACCCAAGAAGTGTGTTTTTGGGGTCTCGAGGGGCATGCTGCTTGGTTTCATCGTCTCTGAGCATGGCATCAAAGCCAACCCGGAGAAGATCTCAGCCATTACAAGGATGGGCCTGATTTAGAATATGAAGGGGGTACAATGAGTTATAGGGTGCCTTGCCGCACTTAGCCACTTCATCTTGTGCCTCGGCGAACGAGGTCTCCCCCTTTATAGACTTCTAAAGAAGGCCGACCACTTCAAATGGACTTCCGAGGCCTAAGAGGCACTTGACATGCTCAAGTAGCTTCTAACGAAGGCTCCGATCCTGGTTCCTCCTACCGATGGAGAACCCCTTCTGCTCTACGTCATGGCCACCACACAGGTGGTCAGCGCCCTAGTAGTGGAGCGAGAGGAAGAGGGGCATGCCCT
The DNA here is from genome assembly GCF_019320115.1 of Miscanthus floridulus. Lineage (NCBI taxonomy): Eukaryota > Viridiplantae > Streptophyta > Magnoliopsida > Poales > Poaceae > Miscanthus > Miscanthus floridulus. The sequence continues at coordinate 104,150,314 of NC_089597.1, forward strand.
CAAAGTACAGCGCCCTAGTAGTGGAGCGAGAGGAAGAGGGGCATGCCCTCAAAGTACAGCGCCCTATGTACTTCATTAGCGAGGTCCTATCCGACTCTAAGAACCGATATCCCCAAATCCAGAAACTCCTATACGCCGTCCTCATCACCAAGAGGAAGCTATGCCACTACTTCGAGTCACATCTAGTGACAGTTGTGATGTCCTTCCCCCTCAGTGAGGTCATCCAAAACCAGGATGCCACGGGAAGAATCATGAAGTGGGCACTCGAGTTGATGGGTTAGGGCATTGCGTATGCCTCCTGGACGTCCATCAAATCCTAGGTATTGGCTGATTTCATGTCAGAATGGACTGAGGTCCAAACGCCACCAACGATCATCGACCAAGAGTACTAGATGATGTACTTCGATGGGTCACTGATGAAGAAGGGCACCGGCGTAGGGCTAGTCTTCATGTCACCTCTTGGGGTACGCATGAGGTACATGGTTCACCTCCATTTTCCCTCCTCCAACAATGTAGTTGAATATGAAGCACTCATCAATGGCCTACACATCGCCATTGAGTTGGGCATCCGATGCCTCCATGTTCGGGGGGACTCCCAGCTAGTCGTTGACCAAGTCATGAAGGAATCAAGCTACCACGACGCCAAGATGGCTGCATACTACCAAGAAGTCCACCAGCTAGAGGACAAGTTCAACAGTCTCGAGCTCAACCACATCCTAAGGCATCTCAATGAGGCGGCCGACATGCTGGCAAAGGCAGCATTCGGCTGGCAGCTAGTGCCAATAGGTGTCTTTGCCAGCGACCAACACAAGCCATCAACATGCCGCATGTCGCCCGATGCCCCGGAGCATCCCTCCAAAGCATCCTGGAGGAGAATCTAGACTTTGAGTCCCAGGGCTTTATGGAGACCGTCGCTGAAACCACCACCATACAACCTCCTTTACCACCCTTCCATGGAGGCACAATCTTCAACGTCAGCGTCGATAGCCCCTCTTGGAATAGGGAAACCATGGAGGAAGGCGCCACTCGCGTCAATAGGAACATCAACCGTGAGCAGCGCTGAGAAAACGAGGCTGCCCTTGCGATGGCCAAGGCTCAGCTTGACTCGCAAGGAAGGCCACGCCAACTCCACCACAACCTCGATGATGAATTTGTCCATGTTGATGGACATGATGTCTACAAGACCCCAAGCGCCAACTTGGTTGTGGCCACCAACGAGCTCGCTAGGCTCCCGCAGACACCGAAGGTCGCAAAAGTCACCGCCATGCTTAAAGCGGTGTACTGCTAGGTCAATGAGATCCACTAGGATCAGAGGCCTTCATACTCCACAAGCTCAATTCGCTGATCAGCCATGCCAAAATCTGATCGCCACCCAAGTCGTTTCACCGACCAGCACCATGACCATAGACAACCCCTCCAGGGGGAGCTAGGGGCAACCACATCGAACACCCACGCCAACATGACTAGAAGGTCAACCAGGACATCCAAGTGCATCTCAACAATCTCTGAGATGCACAATGACGTATCAATAATCAGTCGCCATGAAGAAGAAGTACATCACCATCAATAGTATGAGCAGGAGTTTGATAAACCGGACTTAGCTCTCGAGCCACTCAATGCTGGCAATGCTGTAGATCACGGTGCCGACAACCCTGAAGGGCCCCTAGCATTCACAAGGGCACTTCAAACACTCTAGTGGCCCCGTGGTTTCAAAATCACTATGGTCAAGCCATACCAGGGAAGCATGAACCCCACACAGTGGTTACAAGCTTACACCACTGCTATGCATGCCGCTAGAGGAGATACTAGTGTCATGGCGAACTATCTTCCTATCATGCTCACACCATCCGCCATGAACTGGTTCACAAGCCTTGCCCCAGACTCCATCGGATCCTAGGAAGGACTGAAGAAAGTCTTCACTGACAATTACATGGCTATGTGTACTCAGCCAGGCACCAAGCATGATCTAAACTGCATCTACCAGAAGCCGTCCGAGCTCCTTCGTAGCTACATAAGATGCTTTTTCAAGATGAGGAACTCTATTCCTAACATCACGGAAGCTGAGGTCATCACCACCTTCGTCCGAGGACTCCATCACCGTGACCTCCGCTCCAAGTTCAACTGCAAGCCGCCAACAGGGATTGACGAGATGATTACGACCACCAACCAGTACGCCGATGCCGAAGAAGCCGAAGTGTGCTTCAACAAGGATGTGGGCACTCATCGCCCAACTCACCGCAACGACGATCGCCCTAACGATCGGCGCCACAGCGACCGCCACTATGACGAACGCAGTCACCATCAGGATAGTGGCCGTGATCGGCCAGAAGGATCCAAGTCCGATCAATATCACCACCACCGATGAAACCACATCGTCGCCGCCATCGAAAAATCTCGAGCCAAGTCCAACTATGACAAGCAGTACAAGAAGATCCTCAAGGGCCCATGCCCCCTCCACAAAAATGCCAAGCATAAGATGAAGGACTGCCTCAGCTTGGCTATGGAATTCTAGGCTAAAAAGCTAGATGACGTCAACAACTACAACGCTAGAGGCTGTCGACCACCTAGGGGCAACAATAATGCCTTCCAGGATCACGACAAGGTGGTCGCCACCATGTTTGGGGGTCTCACCACCGTCGAGAGTAGAAGAGAATGGAAGCTCACCACCCGATGAGTGCTCACCATCAACATCGAAGAAGCCACCGTCAACCCCAGCTATTGCCCCTAGTCCGAGGTCCCCATCACCTTAAGCAGGGCCGACTAGTGGTCCCTGATGCAACCATCCAGAAAGTGCTTTATAGAAAAGTGCTCGTCGACGGTGGGAGTGCTCTAAACCTCCTCTTCGCTGGAGCCCTAAAGGAACTGGGCCTCAGGATAACAGATCTCACACCCTCTGACTCCTTTTGGGGTGTGGTACCTGGTAGGGCATCCAAACCGCTTGGAGAGATCACCCTCCCAATACAGTTCAGCATGGCCAGCAACTACCACGTCGAGCACATCAACTTCTACATCGTCGACTTCAACACCACCTACCACGCCATACTTGGTCGGTCAGCTCAAGCCAAGTTCATGGCCATACCACACTATGCCTACTTGGTGCTAAAGATGCCTTCGCCTACAGGAGACCTGGCCCTATGGGGCAACCTCTCAATCGCCTACGCTTGCGAGATAGAATGTCTCACCCTCACCGAAGCCATCGAACTCTCCATCCAGATGGCCAATGTGGTCACCGACACCAAGGTGATGCTCACCGACGACCTAGAGATCCCATCGCTGGAGCCTCCTCGCGCCTCCACCAAATCCAAGGAAACTAAGGAGGTTGGCCTCAGCCTCGACGACCCCTCCAAGACCATGAAGATTGGGGCTCACCTCAACCCCAAATAGGAAAGCACGCTCGTCTCCTTCCTATGTGGCAATGCTGATGTGTTTGCTTGGAAACCTACAAACATGCTGGGGGTACCACAGGAGAAGATCGAGCACTCCTTGAATGTCTCACTGACCACCAAACTAATCAAGCAAAAACTCTGATGATTCATGCTAGACAAGAAGGAGGCTTTTAGGGTAGAAATAAAACAGCTCCTAGCTACCAGATTCATAAAAGAAGTGTATCATCCTGAGTAGTTAGCAAACCCTGTTCTCGTTAAAAAAAAATAAAGAATGGAGAATATGTGTTGATTACAATGATCTTAACAAACACTACCCTAAAGACCCCTTTGGTCTGCCTTGGATAGATGATGTTGTAAACTACCCCGCCAGCTACGAACTGCTCTCCTTCCTCCACTGTTACTCCGGCTATCACCAGATCTCCCTCAAGGAAGAAGACCAGATCAAGATGTCGTTCATTACGCCTTTTAGCGCATACTGCTATACCACCATGTCCTTCAAACTCAAGAACACCGAGGCGACCTACCAAAGGGCCATCCAGATGTGCCTCGATCAATAGATAGGCTGCAACATCGAAGCTTACATCGATGATGTGGTTGTCAAGTCCTAGACTGCCGATAATCTCATTGCCGACCTCGAAGAAACGTTCGCCAAGCTGAAAAGGTACCGATGGAAGCTGAACCCTTCAAAATGCATCTTTGGAGTTCCATCTAGTATACTCCTGGGCTACATCGTCAGCGCCCGCTGCATTGAACCCAACCCCGATAAGGTCTCTGCCATCACCAACATGAAACGACCAACTTTCATAAAGGATATCCAGAAGCTTATAGGTTGCATGGCTACTCTCAGCCGCTTTATATCGTAGCTTGGCAAAAAGGGAATACCTTTCTTCAAACACCTCAAGGCCTTCGAGTGCTTCTCCTAGTCGAACAAGGCAGACACAGCTTTTGAGCAGCTCAAGTTATTCCTAACGAAGCCTCCAATCATGACAGTGCCTCAGCCAGACAAAACTCTACTGATCTACATCGCCGCCACTTCTCGCGTCGTTAGCACAGCTATCGTTGTCGAACGCGAGAAGGCTAGGCATGCCTATAAGGTGCAACGTCTGGTCTACTTCATCAGCGAGGTGCTTAATGAGCCCAAAACTCATTATCCTCAAGTTTAGAAACTGCTATGTGCTATTTTGATCATGTCACGCAAGCTCCACCATTACTTTGAGTATTACAAGATCACCATGGTCACCGAGTTCCCTCTAGGGGACATTCTCTGCAACAAAGAGGTCAACAGCCGCATCATTAAGTCGTCTATTGAGCTCGGTACTTACTCCATCAAATTCAGAAGCAGGCCTACCATCAAGTCATAGGCGCTCGCTGATTTCGTCGCTGAGTGGACTGAGATCCAAGAGCCCATCGCCACTACTTGCCCTAAGCACTGGGTGATGTACTTCGAGGGTGCCCTCAACATCAACAGTGCTAGTGCGGGCATTCTGTTCATTACGTCGACCAAGGATAAGCTCCAATACGTTCTCCGAATATATTTTCCTGCCTCCAACAACGCCTCTGAATACGAAGCTTGTCTCCATGGACTCCGTATAGCTATTGAGCTCGAAGTCAAATGCCTAATGGTCTACGGGGACTCTGCGCTGGTCATCAACTAGCTCAACAAAGACTAGTCCTGCTCCAATGAGAAGATGGATGCATATTGCGCCGAAATCAGGAAGCTTGAAGGAAAATTCTACGGTATCGAGTACCACCATGTGGTACGAGATCAAAATCAGCTCGCCGACCACCTATCCAAAATAGGCTCTTCTTGCGCCATGATTCCGCTTAGGGTCTTCGTTCAAGATCTTTTGGCGCCATCCATTAAGGAAGAGAAGGAAGTTCAAGAAATTCCCCCCGCCAAGCAGCTGGTACTTACAGTACCTCCGCCGGCCGTCGATTGGAGGGAACAGTTCATTAAGTACCTCACCAGCGCTGAAGTACCCACCGACAAGACTAAAACCAAACGCCTAATCCGTCGAAGCAAGCATTATGTGCTAGTGGACGACAACTTGATGAGGAAAAGTGCCAAGGAAGGGATACTACAGAAATCCATAACCTAAGAAGAGGGAGTGAAACTACTTCTCGAAATTCACTCTAGTTCCTACGGCAACCACACGGCCTCGAGAAACACGGTTAGCAAAGCTTTCCGAGCTAGTTTTTACTAGCCCACGGCCATTGCCGACGCTAAAGACCTCATCCGACGTTGTGAAGGATGCTATTTTTTCGCTAAGCAAATACACATGCCGGCACAAGAACTATAGACCATCCTTACTTCCTAGCCCTTCGCATGCTGGGGACTAGATATGATCAGGCCCTTCAAGCCAGTGCCAGGTGGTTTTCATTACATGTACGTCGCCATCGACAAGTTCTCCAAGTGGATCAAATACAAACCGCTTGTTTCGGCTACTACAAAGAAAACAGTCGAGCTCTTCGAAGATATCATCCATAGATTCAGTCTCCCGAATAGCATTATCACCAACCTCAGAACTATATTTACTAGTCATCATTTTTGGGACTTCTACGAAGACTGATGCATCTCCGTCAAATATGTCCCCGTTGCCCATCCTAGAGCCAACGGTTAGGTCGAATGGGCGAATGGCATGATCCTTGATGCCCTCAAAAAGAGGCTATATCAGAAAGAAGAAAAGCATCCGAGCAAATGGCTCAAAGAGCTACCATCTATGGTCTGGGGACTGTGTACTCAAGCTAGATGCAGTACCGGTGTGTCTCTATATTTCTTGGTCTACGGCTCACAAGCCATACTACCAGCGGACATTGCCTTTTGAGCACCTAGGGTGGAACATTATGATGAAGAGCAAGCCATAGCTGTTCGGACAGAGGACGTCGACAGGGCCGAGGAAGAACGCCTGATCACCTGTGTCCGCACAGCCAAATACCTAGAAGGCTTGCGGAGATACTACAACCGCAACATCAAAGGTCGTTCATTTGCTGTCGGCGACCTCGTTCTCCGTAGAAAATAGAAAACCGATGGGATGCACAAGCTCTCCTCCTCCTAGGAAGGGCCTCACGTCGTCAAAGAGGTTACTCAACCAGGGTCTTATCGGCTATGTGACTTGGATGGAATCGATATCCTCAATTCATGGCACATCGAGCACCTTATACGTTTCTATCCTTGAAACGCTCTAGATATGTATTCTTCACTCCATGATGGATAAAGTTTTGGTCACCATAATTTGTCTCTATTATTTCTCCATTATGATTTAATCTCCACTTACGATCGTCGAGCTCTAAGCTACTCCTTAACGAAGTCCAATATGAGATCGCCATAAACGCTCGGCCACGTTTCTCCATATCTCCAACATGTGATCACCATAAATACTCCGCCGTGTTTCTCCATACCTCTGAAATGTTTCGCCAATCGCCGAGCAACACATGTTTTATTCTGTGCTCTTTGGAGAAGACCCAGTCTCCTATCTCTCCCTACATGTGCTACGGGCTCCGCGCTCGACGTTATGGACTATGGGCTAGCCAAGGCCAAGAGCACAATAAAGAACTAACTGCTCGGACGCCACTTATACTACGTATATCTCCAAGTTAATTCGCCAACCACCGAGCAGCACATGTTTCGCTCTATTCTCTATGGAGAAGACCCACTTTCTGATCTCTCCCTATACGTGCTATGGGCTACGCGCTCTGCATTATGGGTGGTCGGCTATAGTTCCTTGGTCATGCCTGTTCCTCCTACACGTGCACGGGCTCCGCGCTCGACGTTATGGACTATGGGCTAGCCAAGGCCAAAGAGTTCAGTAATGAACTAACTGCTTGAACGCTACTTATACTACGTATAATCGCATTAGGGTTAACACTACAACGATTTTTCACCGCAATACTAGAAAACTGCATAAACATGCACATGACATTTTACAACATTTATACATATATATAATTGTGTGCGCCCTTCCGCATTTTAACTACTCTCTCTAGTTATTACAGACTTCTCTCCGAGCAGATCATGGGGCTTTGCCATCGCTGTCCATCTCGTTGAACAGGTCGATGTCGCCGGCCAACTTCTTTGCCATGTCTTCCACCTCATCTTCCAGCTACTGGTGCTCTGTCGCACACGTTCCTTTGGCAAATCTAGCCCCTATCGCTTGAACAACAATGGTAGGGTAATTGGACTAGACCACCACCAGGGTATGTGTAACGGCGGTGACTATGGCGTCGCGGTTGAAGCTCATGAAGTTCTCCCACGCCGCCTTGCACCTTTTGATGATGGTGTCCAGACGCGGCATCCTATCATCGGGCTGAGGAGCTGCCTCCAGGTCAATGCAGTGTGGATGTGAATCAGGAAGTGCAGGGGCTAAATATGAAGATGAAACGATAAAATGGTAAAGGTGGGAGCGCAAGGTGCAGCGGTGCAATTATAAAGCACTCCCCCACCTTTCGCATTCAAGGGTTTTTGGGAAACCGCTCCTGGATTTGCGCCTCTCCGAATTCTCCACAACCACATGGTGGGCCGTTACCTAGGCCTTCATGCAAATACAGCTCGTATCGCTCACTTCTCACCGCAATTTGTTACTGCTCACCAAATATTCACCGACTTCTCCGCCATCCGTTACGGCTCAGTAATTACTACTGTACAACCATTACTCCAGTATTTTCTCTCCGATTTGTTTTCTCCAAAATTTCCACTTGTGACTCGGGGACTACATCAGTAGTATGATTTGGATCCTCACCACACTGGGGACTTTCTTCTGATGACTATTGTTTCTACTTTGGATCCTCACCACGTGACTATGTCACCTACTGCCAGGCTCGGGGACTAAGTGGGCATACTTCACCTTGTGGTGAGTGTGTTTGCTTTAATCTAGAAGACTCCGTGACTCTTGAAGTTGAAGAAGATTATCTCCCTTTCTCGTGGTCGGACACTAAGTGGGCACACTTGGTCCACTGTGAAGAAATTTTTGATTCTGAACTTGAGCTCCTTACATCCTTATGGCAAGCTATGCTTGGGTCATGATGCTCGGTGATGGTTCATACTGCTTGGCAACAGTTCATGCTGCTCGGCGATGGCTAATGACTGCTTGACAACTCATCACAGTGGTCGAACCATGAGTTTGACTGGTCGACTTTGTTCGCACCTACTCTGACAAGCTCAAGACGGCATTGCACAACAGATACAAGGTGCTCGGGGACTAGCTGTGGGGGGTATAATCCTAGATACCCATGATAGACCACATGGGTTGCGCCCCTAGGGGTGGTCTAGCCCACAAGATGAAGCCTTGTGGGGCACGACGCTGCTCGGTGCCTCCCGCAAGACACCAGGAAGATATCCTGAAGATACTACGAGATCTGTTAGGATATGTATGATCCCATGATTCCTGTAATCTGTTATTACTTTTCGGTTATCTCCCAGATCTAACCGACTCGTAACCCTTCCCCCCGGACTATATAAGGTGGGCAGGGACCCCCTCCAAACTCATGCAATATCATACGATTGCCAATACAATCCAATAAACCACAGGAGTAGGGTATTACATCATACTGATGGCCTGAACCTATCTAACTAGTGTGTTTCTATTGCCTTCTTGTTCTCGATTACACGCATCTCTGTCGATCAATCTACCTTCGTGGGATACCCCTCGGAGGACTACCGATGATATTCTGTCGACACCGCCCCGGCTGGCTCTTGAGGCACAACGGCAGAGCCACCCTCCTCCACTAGCACCTTAGGTGCAACAGTAGATCCGCCTGCCCCTACTGGCTCTTGGGGTAGGCCAACGGTCTGGCCCATCTCTGTCGGCCTCACGGACGTACTTTCCCCTCCATGAAATGGGAAGGGTCCCGACGCCTGCAAGGATGAGCGGGTACCTGTCAGCACATCCTCGCTCTCTAGGTCATCATGCTTGGTGTCATTGACTACCTCATTGTTGTCATCGTCACTATCAGTGTCCTCCCCTCGCTCCTATGCCAACAGTTTTCGCTGCCTCTTCTTCCTCTCATCCTCCTTCGCCTTCCTCTGCCACTCGGCCTTAGCGCGGATCGCCACCCTCATGAAAGGATACCTCGGCAATGGAGCCGGGTGATCCCTGAGGATGAGGTCCCTCGGCTGGTCCCCCAATCTCAATGTCAGCATCAAGAGGTCGGGAGTTCAATTGAAGAGAAGGCATGAGAAAGGGAAAACTTACAAGGACGATGTATCATGATTCCGGCCGCATGGGGGGATGCCCTGGCACTGGGTACACAAAATCAAGGGGGCGCCCGCACTGTCCTGAGAAGACTCCATCGCCTCCTTGTTACGATGCGTGACTTTGGAGGGGGAGAGCGCCTCAGTGGCAAGTGCTGTCCCATCGAATGATGACCCGAGTGCCATTGCATACAAGGGAAGCGCGTGGTAGGAGCCAATGATGCCTGACCCTTTAGGCCCCTCTCCTTTAGGATTCGGATGGTGATGAGGTGGTCCTAGATCTTCTTCTTGTTCTTCTTTGGGACACCCCACTTCCTCCATGAGTTTGGGACCTCTTCGACTAGGCACCCAGTGAACTCTGGCAGGAGGGTGGCTGTGTTGTTCTTGAGATAGAACCAATGCTAATGTCACCCCTTGTTAGAGGTTGACAAACGCATTGGTGGGTATTCGCTGACACGATTGTTCTAGAGTTGGATGCCGACGCATCCCATCGGCGTGTTCAACTCCTGCTTCTTCTGAAGGGTGACAGCGAAGAAGTACCACCATAGATCAAAGTGGGGAATAATCCCCAGGAATCCCTCACATAGGGCGATGAACGCCACCATGTGCTCAATTCCACTGGGATTGAGGTGCTGCAACTCAATTTGGTAGTAGTGCAGCAACCCCCAGAGAAATTTGTGAGCAGGGGTAGCAAGTCCGTGCTCATGGAAGTGCATGAACGAGATGATGTAGCCATCGAGCGGTGACGGCATGTCCTCCTCACCGGGTAGCCACCACTCCTCGGTGGCAGTCCGCACGTAGAGAAGGCCACAACGGACAAGGCCCTCCATGTGCTGGAGGGTGATATCAGAGCGGCACCATGGCTCCATTGGAAGATGGGGTTGGTTGGATGCGAACTCGACGGAGGCTAAGACATGGATGCGGGGAGCTTAGGCGATTAGTGGCGGAGGTTTTAGATGTGAAGGCAAGGAGGCAAAGTATGAAACCCTTGGGGCGAATCCTTTGGTTTTATAGGGGCGACGGATGTGAGGAAACCAACCATTCGCCTAGATCTCCGCGCCTACCATGATCCACCACAATGTCACGCCATAGGATATGCGCACGCAATCCCTATCCTTTCCTTCAGGAAACTCATCAGACGTTTCGCCTCCCCGAGCAGACCGGGACTCGTTAAGAGTAAGAGGAATACGGATAAAAAAATGCATCTATGGTGCGTCTGGGCCTAGGAGTTCGACGGTTGGCCCATCAATGGGTCCAATAGTCGCTCTAAGCACCCCTACGATAAGGGATGGAAAGAGCTGGGGCCCGCAGGCGGCCAGCACCCTGGCGCACGAGCGCCACGGGCATCTCGACCCATGATTCAGTCTTAGCCAGGCTTACCCTAATCGGATCCCCGCGAATGGGATACTAGGACCCCCAATCAAACTATCTAGCTAAACAACCACAAAATCTCATGCCCATACCCGCAAAGGGTCCGACCTCAGCGAAAAGGAATCACCGTCTTTAGGACACGCCGTGGGCAAGAATAGAGGCCAAGGCCCTCAGAGTCCCCTCTTTCGAAAATGCCTCCAAAGGAGTATTCTACTCCTCCGCAGGCTCGGGGGCTACACCCACCGGGTGCGCTCTCGCGCACCCGCTAACAAGTCAGAAAATCCCTTAGGCGATTCTACTCGAATTGTCCCTATGCTCGGGGGCTACTATCGGGGACCAATACTAGGGTACCCGAAGAGGAGGAGCTAATGACCATCAATGTTGATTTGTCCGCACGGCTCTGCCTCGGTGGGCGCTGCGGCCACTGGCCCTATCTTGCCCCAACCCCCGAGGGTTGGCTCTGCCTCGGCTGACTCCCGAAGGATGGCTCCGTCTCGCCCGACCCCGAGGGCTAGCACCACCTCGCTCGACGTCCAAGGGCTAGCTCCGCATCGCCCGACGTCAGAGGGCTGGGTCCGCCTCGCCCGATGTCTACGCGCGACTCCTTTATAACGACGCGCGCAGATAAGGCAGGGCACTCAAGTCAACTGCAATATCGAGGACCATACCCTACATGCCTATAGGAAAGTACAGTCAGGCCATGCCAAAAGGGTGCTTTGCGACCTTCCAGGCATGTTAGAGCCCAAACAGTGTTGTACGCGCCAACATTTGCCTTATAGTGTCGTGGGCGCCGTCATTTGCCCTATGGCACGGATCCTTACGGAAGCTCACGATAATCACTACGGTCCAGAAGAAAACTCGCATCATCCATAGTAATAGACGTTGAGTCACTATGCTGCCTGCTCCATGTGTTGCCGTTGATCAGCACTCTAGTCCGCCGCGCCACCCACCAGGGCGGGATGTGACGTGATAGCCCTCTGACAATGCCAAGACATGGCATCGTCAGCAGATAGACGCCCAGCGTGGCCTTGTCAGGGTTAGCAGACATGCACCCGGCGTGGGGTTGTTCCTTTCATCGCCTGCCATGTCAGCGGGGCCCGCATAGAGGAAAAGGCAGATCTGGCGTCCTTGAATGACTTCCTTTGTCTCTAGTTTTTCTCTTTACTCCCATCTGTAATCCTTGCTCTCCCTTGGCCTATAAAAGGAAAAGCAGGGCATCCCACTAAAGGGATCGATTTTCACGACATCACAACAGAACCCCTAGTATCGAATCCAGAACATATAGCTGAGCAGCAACCGAGCTCTTAGCACCCATTAGACTTTTTCATCAGAGACTTGGTACCTGTCCCTCTCTCGCCTATTTATAACCCGTACTACGAACTTTTCAGTGCCAATAACACGAGCAGCAGTCACGAACTGGACGTAGGAACATTCTGCCCGAACCAGTATTATCCTTGTGTCTTTTTAGCATACCATCCGGGCCAGATGCGCAATAACACAAATTTACTTGTTAGTGTTTACTCGAAACACCGACAATAAGTTTCACACGTATGTTGTAAGTATTTGATCTAGATGTTGCGTATGTTTGCAATAGTTTTTAAGTGTTTTTCACGTATTTTTATAAGTGTTTCAGACACATGTTTCAGGTGTTTCATATATCTTGTTTTTTATATTGCAAGTATTGTATTGGGATGTTTCAAAAATAAATCGGGTGTTACACATAAGATGCGTGTGGAAAGCGGGCGACGTTCGGACAGCGTGGGCCCTCGCGTGGGCGCACAAAACGTAGGCGCAGACGGGCGACGTCCGAACGGCACGGGTCTTATGTGGACGCACGAAACGAGGCATGAAAACAGACTGCAACCGCGGCTCTCCCGTCCGGCGCTAGCAGTGCCATATTGTTAAACATGGTTACATAGTTTAGCAACGTTTCAAGAATAAAATCAGGGTTCACACCCAAATACAATCATCTTTCAAATTGATTTGGCCTGTTACTAGCAATTTCATTCCTGACTTGGGAAATTAACAAATCCAGCTCCCGCACGTACACACTCCAAAGAACGAAATAGCATCGGGTGGTGCATCAGCATCTTCACATACCATCGGTTCCAATCCAGTGCCACTAAATCCTCTGCTCCTTTTTTTGCAAGGACAATTTCCAAGCAAGCACAATCATACGCACCTTTTTCTTCTCCAACCGGAGGAACATATATACACTTTGGCACGCATATATCAACCAACATATATAGCAAAAAAATATTCTCTTATTATTCCTTCGTATCAACCACACTACAAATTAAAATCAGAGTCACGTATATGATATGAATATATATGATGATGTTGCCATCGGATCTTTCTGGACATGAAAGCAGTGATAGATGATGTTCCACTCAACAAGGCCGTCCTTGTTAGAATAGTGGCAAAGCAGCATAGTACCAAAGCAGTCGCCCCTGCCGGCCACCGAGAACTGAGAACCATTGTAACACCCTAAAAATTATTTTTTTTTGAAATAGGGTGAAAAAGATTTAATTATTGCATTTTGTGCCATGAAAATATAGGAAAATAAAATTTTTTCTTAAATTAAAATTTATCATAAGGTAGCAACAAGTTTGTGTATACATGCTGCTGCATATTTATTTGTGATGATTGTGTTTGATCAAAATTTCAAAAGGATTTAAATTGGAATTGAATTTGGATTTAAAAATGTGTTTAAGAAAATAAAAAAGAATTTCTTTTTCCTTCCCTCTCCCTACCTGGCATTTGGCCCGCTCGGCCTTGCTTCCCTGCGCGGCCCACCTACTCCCTTCCCCGTTTCCCCGCGGCCCAGCTAGCAGTTGGCCCAACCAAGCCTCGCCTCCCCTCTCTTCAGTCGGCCCGCTCCCCGCCCCGCCTCCTCTCCGCTCTCTTTCACTGACTGATGGGGCCGAGTCATCAGCGGCGCCCTCCCCTTCTCCTACCTCCGGTCGGAGTCGAACGGGACTCTACAGCCACCGTCGGGAGTCCGTGCTGGCCACGCCACCGCGCCTTGCTGTGCGGACCAAGCCTCCCGCCCCCCATAAATAGTAGGCCGTGTCCGCCGCATCCACCCGAGCACCCGCCACCCCATCTAACCCTAAAGCAGCCGCCTCGTTCGCCGAGTCATCGCCCCAACACCACAGCCCTAGCGCCGCCATAGCCGTCCGCCGCCGAGCACCGCGCATCGTCTCCGCTCCGTCGTGGACTGCAAAAAGCATCGTGGCGAGTTCGCCGTGCTTCCCTCTTTTTCCCATGCCATCCCCGAGTCTAACCGTGGCCTCTCGGGCCATTTTCGTGATAGCTATGTTGGTTATGGAATTATGAAAATCACAAGGCGATACATCTGTGCTGTCTGAAACCTAAAACAGTTTCTGGTGTGCATTGTTTTTGACTACCTTAATAGCAGAAATCTAGAAAAGAGTTCTACACCAAAGTTGTAGGGAATTTTATCAGCTTTCCAACGGTATAAAGTACGACATCATTGGATTAACAGAATTCAAGTTATAGCTCTTTTAATGCACTGTTGTTTTTCATTCCGCAAGGAAAAATCAAGTTGTTTGTTCTTAGATATACACATGCATTCTCTGGGATGTCAGAAGGCCATTATGATAGACAGTCTACCAAAAAGGAGATACAAGCTATGCTTTGGTGTCCCCTAGTTTATGTTTTCTTAAGGGGGTAGCCAAGTTGAAGAATTTACAAGATGAAGTATCCTACGTTCTAGTTTGCGCAGCGGAAGCATGGTGGGCCCATAACCCACAGGACCTAGGATCGCAACCTTTGGAGGAGATCAATAAGATAGATGATCATGCCTAAGCAAACTATTAAACTAAGAAGGGTCCGAATGCTCAAGGTGCCATATGAAGTTCAAGTCTACTCTCTAGCTATCACTTGGAAGAATCGGTTAATCCGATAAGGAAGGTGGTACCCAAGGGTGTAAGAGAGAACTCAGAGTTTTCAATGAGGTTTGGTTACAGGTTCAAGGGAGGTTTATCCAAGATCATCAAGATATTGGTAGAGCTACTGGAGAAGCTTTTTAAGTTAGTTTGGATCAAGAAACCTCAGGTAAGTGTTTGAAGGAGTCTAAGAAGAGATTGAAGTAAAACCTATGTATTAGCTTTGTCAGATCGGGACAAGAGGTTTATATCCACTATGATGCACCCTGTCAAGGTGTGGGGTGTGTCCTTATACAAGAGGAAAAAGTAGAAGTCAAGTAGGGAAGCGTGGGTTGGATTACCCAACATATTATGATATGGAGTTATCCATTGTAGAGCATGGAAGTAATATCTTCTTGGACATAAAAGTGACATTTAGGTGGATCATAAGAATCTACAGGATATCTTCACTACGATAGTTTTGAGTTGAGATATCATTGTTGGATTAAAGCAATCAAGGTTTTATGACTTGGAAAAGTGCTATCACTTGGAGAAGCAAAAGTCGTTGTCAATGTCTTTAGCAAGAGAGAGTTATGCTAAGAAGATTCGGACGACACCAAGGACTACGGATTGTATTCAAGGTTAGAGCAACTTAACCAGAATCCTTAATGTTTTGAAGATTGGTAGTAGAATCTCCTTCTGACCAAGAGATTCGCCAGGCTTCATTGGAAGGTGAACATATGAAGAAAGAAGTCTAATAAGTATGGACTAAAAACGAAAGGTGCCCTAGTGATTGGAGCTATCTGAGTATTGTTTGGAGTATCTGTCAGAATCTTGGAATCAGTTTGGTAAGTTACTTGGAGTAAGGTTAACAGGTATGCAAAATAAAGAAGAATCCAAAGATAGAGTATCCCGATCTCTGAGTCGACGTCGTCTGAATCTCAAGGACGAGATTCATTTTAAGGGGGGTAGAATTGTAACACCCTAAAAAATTGCTTTTTTGATATAGGGTGAAAAAGATTTAATTATTGCATTTTGTGCCACGAAAATATAGGAAAATAATTTTTTTCATTAAATTAAAATTTATCATAAGGTAGCAACAAGTTTGTGCATACATGCTGCTGCATATTTATTTATGATGATTAGGTTTGATCAAAATTTTAAAAGGATTTAAATTGGAATTGAATTTGGATTTGAAAATATAAGAAAATAAAAAGAAAATTTTTCCTTCCCTCTCCCTACCTGGCATTTGGCCCGCTCGGCCTTGCTTCCCCGCGTGGTCCACCTACTCCCTTCCCCGTTTCCCCATGGTCCAGCTAGCAGTGGGCCCAACCAAGCCGTGCCTCCCCTCTCTTCTGTCGGCCCGCTCCTTGCCCCGCCTCCTCTCCGCTCGCTTTCACAGACTAAAGGGGCCTAGTCGTCAGTGGCGCCTTCCCCATCTCCTACCTCCAGTCGGAGTCGAACGGGACACTACAGCCACCACCGGGCAGTACGCGCTGCCCACACCACCGCGCCTTGCCGTGCAGACCAAGCCTCCCGGCCCCCATAAATAGTAGGCCGTGTCCGCCACATCCACACGAGCACCCGCCGCCCCATCTAACCCTAAACAGCTGCCTCGCTCACCGAGTCACCATGCCACCACCGCAGTGATGAGGACATGGCACCTTCGGATATGAACAATGATTATAAGATGTGCTCGTTCCTACATTTGCATAGTGGCTTTGGTTATAATTCACTTGGTTCCACATGTACATGTCACTATTTGATTGTAGGTTCAAATGTGTTTCATAATGGAAGTTCATCAAAGTTGAACTTTTGGTTCATCGGTAGCCGACAGTGCCTCATTGGGAAGGCGATAACTCATCCATCCGTAGTGAGATCGAGGTCAATGAGCACTTGATGGAAAGCTTGTTTGATAAGCTTTCACATAGATCTAGTCCCATCTCAATATCACGTCGGCAAGGCCTCCAAATCACCAATATATTATGTCGCTATTTCTTTTCATCTTTTTCGGTAGCAATGGGAAACAAATTTTTATGTTCAGCATAAGTAATTGGTTCCAAAACATGTAAAATTGGCGGGAGCTACACTGTCGTCATGGGCTTGTTAGACATCCTTGGGACCCAGGCCTAAGTTGGAGCACGCCCCAAGAAGATGGAGAACACCTAAGAGATGGCCTTGGACGTCCTCCTCCTTGGCCACCACCTTAGGAGGCCAGCAAGGACGTCCAACCCAAGCCAGAGGCCCAGTCCAATCCGAGTTCGAGTCTGCCTCGGCCATCAGGACGAAGATGGAGAACACCTAAGAGATGGCCTTGGACGTCCTCCTCCTTGGCCACCACCTTAGAAGGCCAGCAAGGACGTCCAAGCCAAGCCAGAGGCCCAGTCCAATCCGAGTTCGAGTCTGCCTCGGCCATCAGGACCAGTCTGCAATTAGACAGATGCCCAGGACGCATCCGAACTCCGTTTTCGATGATCCACATATGGATGGAAAGATAATTTGATAAGGAAGCCAATACAAGTGGTTTCACATCAAAAGCTCTTCGGAATCAACGGGAATCGTTGAAACAAGTCAGCATCCAGAATCTGTCAGGGTGCTGCGACACCTTCTTTTGGGCCGTTGGGCCTTGTAACGTGTTGGGACACCTTTAGGACGTGAAGAGGGATCCTTGGACGTCCCTTGGGCTATATAATCAGTAGCCACCACCTACTTTAGGGTTTGGGTTTTATTTTAGATCAATCTGTCATTGAACAGTCGCCGTTATCGGTTTGCAAGACCCCAACTTCGAGTGCTTAATCATTCATCTGCAATTGTCACTTTAATTGAGTTGCTTTTTATCTTATTCTTGCTTGTGTTCTTCGATTTGCAGCAGGGATTAGCCTTCTTGGTGAGGTCAACCGGATTGTGACACGGTTGATAACCAGAGGAGACGTGGTGCTAAGGTTGCAGGGTTTGGGTCTTTGTGATCTGAAGCCAGATCGGTGTGTCACTCTCCGAACAAATCGTTGTTTATCTTGAACTTGATAGAAGATCGGGACCCCCATCTACATTACGTAGCCCTAGTGCCGCCATAGCCGTCTGCCGCAGAGCACCGCGCGTCGTCTCTGCTCTGTCATGGACAACAAAAAGTGTCGTGGTGAGTTCGTCGTGCTTTCCTCTTTCTTCCCATGCCATCCCGAGTCTAACCATGGCCTCTAGGGGCATTTTTGTGATCTCTGATGAAGTATTAGCCACCGGCAATGGCGACCCACCGTGTTTGGCCCTGTTCTGGCTGGCCAGCCATGTCTTCCCTCCCTGTCTTCTAATCTCCACTGCCCCATCTACGATCGAACGGCTGAGATTCACCGATACCCCTTCGCAGGCCTTTTTGCTAAAGAGACCCCTAGTTTCTAGAAATCTTCCGCCGCAGTCCCTGGCCCGAATTCAAAATCTGATTTTATTTATTTAAAATCAAAATTGAGTTCTGTTTATTTACAAAAATGCCACTGATCTTGTTTTAGCCATAAAATCTCCGTTTTCGCTCTGATTTGATCCATTCAAGTTGCGTTAGATTCGTAATTGAGTAATCTACATGTTCAAGCTAGTGTTAAATATATTTTCAACTTTTGAAATTTGAGGTTAGATTTAATCTATTATTTTATTAAAGAAAATCTTGTTTAATTCATAAATTCTTTGTTATAGCTCCGATTAGAGTGCTTTTTGCGTCTGTGTTGGTAGCGAGACGTAGATTCGTTTTACAAACTTTTCATCTTGATTTTATAATTGGTGTACTATTCTAATTTTGATCTATTGTTTGCTTCGTGTATGATTGCATGGATGCTTGTGTGGTGCTTTATGATCATGTCCAGCCAGTGAGCTTTGCGTTGGTGACATAAAAGAAGTTGGTGATACAGAAGAAGTCCTTTGGAGGTTACAATTCACTAGAAGAAGGATCTAAGTTTAAGGCAAGTATAGCATGGGATCTTCCTTATTGTCCTATACACCTTTAATCATTTAATTCATGCTACAAGTGTCTACCTTGATTATCACTAAGGATTTCCTAGTACTTTGTTACCATATACCTTAATTCCTATGGGTTATTGCATTGGGTAGTTTGATGCTAGTGGTCAACCAAAGCCATGATCTTATAACTTGATTAATGGTATATGCAATAAACATTAAAAGATGCTTTTTAGCAATATGGAACAAGGGGGCTAGAGCATTGGGCTATTTTTATGGTGCTCTAAATTCCTCTGTCTAAGGACTTATTTATAAGCGAACATACAGGACTTACAGTACAGCTATGAGGGCTATATGGCTCTGGCTTTAGCTCAGTATGATGACCTTTTCTAGCTTATTAGTGGTTACCTTTATGGCGTAAGAATGGCTTGTCGAATCGGGTATAGGGCAACCTCTATCCCCTTGTGTATAAGCTACATGTCATTGTGCCATCGGGAAGGGGGTTCCTATATCTGTTTGTCAAGTGAATCTAATGGCCCTAACTTGTTGGACGAACCTTTGAAAGGCTTTATATTGAACCCTGCCGACCTTCCTTGGAAGTGGGTCAAGAGATTAGCTACCTCGGGTGAAAGGGTAAATCACGACTCACAGTGAAAGTGTACAACCTCTATAGAGTGTAAAACTGGTATATCAGCCGTGCTCACGGTCACGAGCAGCCTTGGACCCTTATGGAATAGATGATGAACACTGATGATACTTATGATAAAGATGCTCATTAATGGTTAATTGTTTATGTTATTCATTATTCATGTTTACCTAATCATGTGTTTATATGGGCTTGTGAATAAACTTGTTGCCACCTAATTGTGAAAAGATGACTCATTAAATGCTAATTACAGTTAAACCAGTGTCAGCCTTTTGAGCCTCATGAACCCCATGTTATATTTGTTGAGTACGACATGTACTTACGCTTGCTTTACTTTTTAAATCTTTGGAAAAATCCTAGATGGATACCAGATTACTAGAGTTTTGAGGAATTAGGCTTGTGATAAACCAGTCAGTTGTCCCTGTGGAATTAAAGTCTTCACCCAAAGATCAGAGTTATCTTTCCACCGTTTGCTATCTAAGGTTATATCCTTTATACTAAGTACCACTACTACAAAAACGATTTTTAGCAATGGGGTTTTTTTGTAGGGGCGGCTCTAGTACCAACCGCCCCTATAGTGGGCGAGCTCGGGCCCCATGATTCCAGCCGCCCCTACAAATCTAACAGTAGGGACGGCTGGTGATACAAGTCGCCCCTACTATTCGATTTGTATTGGCGGCTCAATCACCAGCCGCCCCTACAAATGCACGCTGTATAAATGGTTGCAACCCCCTTCTTTCTCCTCAGGTCACTCACTCCAACCTGTGAAAAAAGGTAGGGTGGCCTTGGGCACCTCCAAAAATTGCTCTACTAAGGGGAAAAGGTTTTGATCTTAAATCCTTTGGTGGAGAGGTTGTAGAAGGTAAGAAAATGCTATTCCATACTTTTTTTGAAGTTTTAATGGTTTGTTAGTGAGTAATTAGAGTTTTGCTTTTCTCTCTCTTCTATGGTGCTTGAGCTACTTATGAAGCAAATTAGACCCAAGTTTTGAATGTATTAGGGTAAATTAGGTAGGGGAACAAGATCATACTTTTATTTGGTCCATGTTTCTTGATTTTAGTGAACAATTAGTTAGTTTTATGGATGTTTCATGTGCATGTAGATCTAGATCTAGGGTTTGGTTTTTTTTATTAATTTTGTTTTGGTAAATTTATGTTTGATGAAATTGGACTAGGGTTTGCATGAAAGATGTTGGGTAAAATATAATTGTTGCTAATTGTTGTCTTTGAAATTGTTTATTGTAATCAACAAATATGTATTTTAATTATTTATGAATAAATGGGCATTAATTAATTTCCCTCTACCATGGTGTGTTTGTATGCTTCATGTAATTATATTTGATTTATATTCATATATATATCTAAAGTATATACAATTATTTTCAAGTAATTATTAATTTGATTCATTTTTATATATATCTAAATAAGTAGTCCTTTACTATTTGTTTTGTTGTTGTTGTAAAAGATGGAGTACATGAACTCTTGGATGTATGGTTCGTTAAGGTTCAAGACAGGTTTCCGTGAAGAGGTGGATAAATTTGTTGAAGCCATAGAGAAGCATGCAACGACGTTGACAGAGAATAAGGATACAATTATTTGTCCCTATAAAGATTGCAAGAACTGTATGACATGGATAGATGTGAGTATCATCAGATCGCATTTGATTATACGAGGATTTGGTGAGGACTACATAGTGTGGATTCATCATGGTGAAATGGTTATTGTTAACGACGAGGATGAGGAGGAATACGATGACGAAACCCTAGAATCCCTGTCCTAATATTCAGTAGAGCTTGATGCACGAATGGATCCTGAGTTTGGCAATGAACAAGGTGGTGATGCTAGTGGTTGGGATGGTAACGACGAAGGTGGTGCTAATAATGATGGTGGAACACATGTTGAGGATGAAGATGATTTGGAGGACATGATTCGAGCCCTTGGACCAGAGATCTTACTAAAGAGCCCGAAAGGTCTAGAAAATTTGGCAA
Source organism: Miscanthus floridulus (assembly GCF_019320115.1). NCBI lineage: Eukaryota > Viridiplantae > Streptophyta > Magnoliopsida > Poales > Poaceae > Miscanthus > Miscanthus floridulus. The sequence goes on from NC_089597.1 coordinate 104,171,720, forward strand.
GGGTGAAAAAACATCGAAGGAGACTGTGTATGGTGTTGAAAAGGGTTGTCCGACACATTGGACATTGCTATGTTTTGTGCTTGATCTACTCATCCTGAAGGGTAAATACGGCTAGTCAGACTGTAGTTTCAATGATCTATTGCGTCTCCTGTCATGGGTGCTGCCACAATCAAACTCAGTTCCCGCCAACACATACCAAGCGAAGAAGGTCATAAGTCCATTGACAATGGGGGTTGAAAAAATCCATTCATGCCGCAACCATTGTATCCCTTTTCATGGCAAAACGTTCAAGTCATTGGATAAATGTCCCTAGTGTGGGGTCAGCTGGTACAAGAACAATGACCTTTACGGTGGGGATGAAGCCTCCATGGGGAAAAAGAGGAATAAGAAGGGTACAAAAAAGGTGGTACAAGAATCTCAGCCCCAAGAGGACACTCCATTAGGCAATGATGCAAAGCAGAGAAGAATTCCTACCTTGGTAATGTGGTACCTGCCAGTGACCGACCACTTGAGACATATCTTCCTAAACCCTAAAGAAGCTGCACTCATGACATGGTGGGATGATGAGCGCAAGGTGGATGATGATAAGATTGCACACCCGGCTGATTGTAGTCAGTGGCAAAGGATCGATGAGAAGCACAAAGAATTCAGCTATGACCCAAGGAATGTACAGTTTGGCTTGAGCACCGATGGAATGAATTCCTTCAATGAGAGGATGAGCAACCACAGCACCAGGCATTGATATAGACGTGTTCCTCGAGACTTTGATGCAAGAAATGGAGAGGTTATGGAGGCATGGGGAGCCAATGTATGATGCATTCCAAAAGGAGGACTTCATATGTAGAGCAATAATATTTGTTACTACCAATGATTATCCCGCGCTGTTTGCTTTGTCTGGATAGATCAAAGGGAAGACGGGATGCTTGGTTTGCTTAGATGGTACTACATGGTTGTTCCTGGATACATCCAAGAAGATAGTTTACCTAAGGAACCGACGCTTCTTAAAGACAAGTCACAAGTACTGCAACAAATTGTTCTTTTGATTTTATGACAACACTCCGGAGATTGAACCCCCTCCGGAGAGACGTCATAATGGAGAACATGTGTACAAAATGGTGAAAACATATGCATCGTCTATGGAAAGAAGAATCCAGATGGGACGAATAGAGATAGAAGCACACCTCCTATCGAAGGCGTACCTTTTAAGAAACAATCGATCTTCTTTTAGTATCTACCATATTGGCCAGACTTGGAGGTCCCCCATTGCCATTGATGCAATGCACATGTAGAAGAATGTCTTTGAGAGTCTCATTGCTACCTTGATGGACACAGGCAAGTCAAAGGATGGTCTGACATCATGGAAAGACATGGTGCAACTAAACATGATGCCACAACTTCACGATTGTCATGTGATGCTGATAGTGTTTCTACCTATTGCAATTAGGGCTATAAAGCTAGAGTTCTTGAAAATGGCCATCACCCGCATGTGCTACTTCTTTTCGAAGATCTCACAGAAGACGATTGGCAAGCAAGAGCTGAGTGACCTACATGAATTTGTGGTGAAGACACAAAACCAACTAGAGATATGTTTACCTCCTGCTTTTTTTATATAATGCCACATCTCATGATTCACATGGTTCATTAGGTACAGGTGCTAGGCCCTTGCTACTTGCATGAAATGTAGTCCTATGAGCGGTTTATGTCAGTTCTAAGTTGATATGTGCATAATCGAGCATACCTAGAGGGATCCATGATAGAGGGTTATAGTGTTGAAGAAGTCATCGAGTGCTGTCAAGAGTTCCTAAAAGTACAGAATGGGATTGGTAAACTCGATTCTCGTCATAAGGGTAGGCTGGCTGGGAAGGACACCAATGGTAGAAAAGTGTTCATCGACCATGATTATAAAGAGGTGAGTTGGACGCATTACAATGTCTTGCATAGTACACAACTGATGCAATCGTACATTGATGAACACTTATATGTCATTATGGTGGAGAGAAATGGTCGTTTAGATGATTGGGTCATAAAATAGCACAAGCAACGACTAACTACATGGTTGAAGGACCAAAACATACCGCCTGGAGAAACCATAGACTCTATTGCCATCAGTAGGTTGGCGGAGGGGCCATTGAGACAAGTGACATCTTGGAAAGCTTATGACATCAATGGGTATACGTACTATACCCACGCAAGGGATAGTAAATGTGTGAACCAAAACAACGGTGTTCGAATAGAAGCTCTCGATGGAGTGGGGTGAAAGATCCAATACTTTGGCATCATTGAAGAGATATGGGAACTTGACTATGGAAGGGATATAACGGTGGCCCTGTTTTGATGCCGCTGGATCAAACAACACCAACTGAACAAGATCAGATTGAGAGTCCTAGACCTCAAGAATCTAGGCTACCAAGATGACCCTTGGGTGCTCGCATCACGTGTTGCACTAGTTTTCTATATGCCTGACCCACAAAGTAACCTCCCTCCGAAGAAGAAGACAAAGCACGTGGTTGCCTCCGGGAAACAGCACATTATCAAGTTGATGGCGTGGATGATGTTGAAGCTTACAATAACTACGATGAGATGCCGCTATTCATAGACTTTCCTAAGAAGATCAATGTTGTGGAAAAGAACCTACCCAAAGACATATTGCCATGGAAACGAAAAGGTGTCAAGGGAAAAGTCGTTACAACAGGCTAGCTAGTTGTTGAACATGGAGTGTTTGTGTAATTGTGTGTGTTTGTAAGACTTCATTTATGCATGCGTGTGAGACTATATATTTATGTATGTGTGTGAGACTATATATTTATGTATGTGTGTGAGACTATTTTATGCATGTATGTAAGACTACCCTTTGCAACATCCAGATGAATCTATTTCAACATCTACCCTATTACTACTAAAACTTTATGAAATCACTTAACACTTTATGAAATGAATAAATGACCAAAATAAAAGTTGGAGATCTTGACGAGTTATACAACTTTTATATTCATCACCTTTATAGCTGAAATCATTTAGTGGTTGAAAATAAGGTTTGAAGTTGTCATTTTTTGAAATTCAAAATTTGAATTGTCCAAAATTAGTGACAAAGATAGATGACCAGACTAAAATGATAGAGCATGATTTTAGAAAATTTTAGGAAAAAACCATCACATTTGGAGTTAGTATGAGGGAGAAAAATTAGTTACAAGTTTCAGCCACAGATTAAAAAGAGAAATCACACTTGTTCATTATTGATCATCATGAACCGTTGTGATTTTTCTTTTTAATCTCTTGGTAAAATTTATAACTGGTCTTTCTCCCTCATACTAACTCCAAATGTGATGATTTTTTTCCAAAAATTTTCTAAAATCATGCCCTATCAAGTTACTGTGTTGATTTGGTTATTCTTTTCGTTTGACAAAGTTTGAGCAATTCAAATTTTTAAATTTAAAAAAATGACAAGTTCTAACAAGATTTTGAAACACCAAATGATTTCAGCTGAAAAAGTGATGAATACCAAAGTTGTATAACTCATCAACATCTAAAACTTTTATTTTGGTCATTTCTTCATTTGACAAAGTGATAGTAAATATTGTTCATAAATCAACATGTCTCTCGTATAGTTTATAAAACAACGAGTGACATGTGGATTTATGAACAATGTTTACTAACACTTTATTAAATGAAGAAATGATCAAAATAAAAGTTGTAGATAGTGATGAGTTCAACAACTTTTATATTCATGACTTTTCTAGTTGAAATCATTTAAGGTTTTAAAATCTTGTTTGAAGTTGCCATTTATTAAAATTCAAAATTTGAACTATTCAAATTTAGTTAAATGAAAAGATGATCAAAATAAAAGTTGTAGATAGTAATGTGTTCAACAACTTTTATGTTCATGACTTTCTTATTTGAAATCATTTAAGGTTTCAAAATCTTGTTTGAAGTTGCCATTTATTGAAATTCAAAATTTGAACTTTTCTAATTTTGTCAAATGAAAAGATGACCAAAATATAAGTTGTACATCTTGATGAGTTCTACAACTTTGATGGTTACAAAATTTTCATTTGAGGTCATTTCGTGTCCTAAAATTTTATTAACTGTTTTAAAATTCAAATTTTAAAATATTATTTTTGTAAAAAAGAAAATATAAAATTATATCTATATATATAATAAAATTGTTTATATATACATATATTTATATATATAGAATAATAAATAAACTAATATATAAATTTATATTGTGTTCTTTATATATGAATGAATTATAGAATTATTAATTAAAATAAATTCAAAAATATTTGTAAGGGCGGCTAACTCAGGAACCGCCCCTAAAAATCGATTTGTAGGGGCGGCTAACTCAGGAGCCGCCCCTACAAATGCCCTCCACTATATAAGCCAGAGCCCACGGGCAGCTATCTCAGGGGCGCTATTCTTCCTTTCACACACCGTCAGCCTACCGAACCCACTGCCGCCGCCACCGTGTGCGCTTCCTCTCACCTCCGTCGGCCCATGCGCGCCCAGACGCTCGCTTCCTCTCACCTCCGTTCCGTTCGCCACTAGGACCCGCTGTGGAACCATAGCCGCTGGGACCCACTGCAGAACCCTAGCTGGGCGACGCTGTTCCTCCTCAGAACCCTAACTGCTGGGACCTGCTTCGACAGCTTCCTCCGCGGCGGCGCACTCCATCGATTCAAGTATAGCGTCCCTGCGGCCTCCTTGCTCCCACTACGCCCCTCCCCACGCCGCCTCTTTGCTCCCGCACTGTGCCCCTCCGGACACCGCTGCACACGCCGCCGCCTCACCTGAGCCCACCTGATGGCCGCCCACCCCTGCCCGTGCCCGAACGTCCGCCTGGCTGCTGGGCGAAGGTCCCGCGAGCACCCTCCTCTGCATTGCCTACTCGCTCCCACCGGGCACCCCACGTTGGTAGGGTCCCTCCACAGCTCGTCACCCCAAATCTTCTAAACGTAAATACTTTATCTAAACACTTCTTTTTGCGAATGTTATTGAATATTCATACATGCAATTGAAATTTATTATATTTTATATGTAGTGTTCCACCAAGGAATTTGTGTGGTTGTGGTGGTATATTTTGTTGTTGCTGGATCCTACCTTTTTTACTCTTCTTTTTTTCATCTAATGAATCTGTATAAAGTTATTGTACCTTTTTTTGGTAGGATCCTGTTAAAATGGAGAAATAATAAAACATAGTCCTAGCCTCCTAGGTTTTATCTTGTTGGTGTATCTCATCTAGTTTGCTGTGCACATATGTGAAACAAGCTAACTCTTGAAGTTAGTACAAGAGGTTACACATTAGTTGAGCCTTGTAAGCCCTTGCAACCTTGTAGGCTGCCCCTTTTTTGTTATAAAATGGAAGGATCACGGCTTATGCAATTAAGATAAAAAGGTTAATTGTACCAACTAGGATCAAGCAACAGTTGCAGATGACACAACCTCTTAGACATTCTATATCATCCTTCACTGGAGTAAGTTTCTGTTCACGATGGAGCCTAGGATTACCAAATTAGGTTGGACATAAGCATGGGCTTATTACTAAATTGATATAATAAGACTAGCCTAAATTTTTTCAGTTAACATGGACACTCTATTGAACATAGTAACAGCTGTATTGTTAACTCCTTTCACTAGAGTAAGCTTTAAGTTTGGCTTGTCTTGTAACGATTTTTAATGGCATAGGATATATTAGCTCAAGTATTAGCTTCTATTTGACATGGATAGTAGAAAAATACATGTGGATCTCATGTAAAAATATATGATATTGCAGATTACCCACCTGCAGACCTTGTTCGAATCATCCCGTATGAGCAAACGTAATTAAGTGAAACATCCAACAGGTAAGCATCAAGATGATCGTTTACTTCTGCCCTCCACTTTGATTCATAGTGTACATTTTCACTAGCCACCTGTTCTTAGGGTAAAGGAGGTGCCTACAAGCATTTGAAGTTTTCTAGACATCTAAAACAATCATAGCAGCTGCTGTTCATAACTAAGAAGTTATTGGTCCAAGGAACTAGTGAAAGGTAAGATTTATTTACCCAGTTCGTGTTCATGAATGCCTGATTACCTTGTTCCAAGATTCATGAATGCTTGATTACCTTTACTTAGTTCATGTTCATGAATGCCTGATTGTAGCAACTAGGATGCTGGACTTTTCCTCAGGGTAGTTTTGCTATAGATAAATTAGTTGCAACCTCTTTTGTTGATGCTTATATATGTGGCTGGTGTGTGAATGACTAGGATTTTGGCCTTTTCTTAAGTTGGTTTTGCTACAGACAAATTACTTTCCACCTTTTGTATTACTAGTTGTTAAGAAGATCTTGGTGCCATACTACCATATGTAGCTATCTGTATTGTTTCTTTGATTCTTTCAATAAAAGCTCTTGTTGGTTATTGGAGTTTTCCATGGGTGTGTTGCTATAAGAAAGTAAAAGCTCTAGATGTTATTGGAGTTTTCCATGGGTATGTTGCTATAAGAAAACTTGGATGCTTGCTTTATCTGTGTTGGTGCGTCCTGACTGATAAAGTGATAATGGTTGTTGGTGTGGCTCCAAGATCGCCAACAAGGGTGGTAGCCCCTTTCCTAGGTTTGTTTTGCTATAGACAAGTTAGCTTTATACTTGATGCCTTGGTGCTTATCTGTGGTGATGCTAATGCAATGAACTCTACTCATAAACTGCATGTTGGTTCAGTGCAACATATGTTCCCATAGTTGCATACATATATTGATATATCTTTTGGATTTGAACTCATAAACTTCATACTTGACCTGTACTTGTGTGACTTGCGTTGCGCTCATCCAGTTGGCCTACCGTGCCTCAAGAAACAGAGTTAGTATACTACTCCATAGAGGAACAGTGGAATATGATACCTTCTCTTTATTATCCCTCTCCTTTCCTTGTTTCGTCTTCCACAGCGCCGACGATTGTCGTGCCATATTGGTCATCATCGTGCATGCATGACAGCCTAAACTCACTCAGCTAGGTCACCCACGACTTCTCACTAATTCCATCTCCACCACTCTACTTACTTCCTTTCTGGGATAGTCTATCCTCTGTCGTCTACTCTAGCCTCTCTAGTGAAGGGGACAGAGATAGAAGAAGCAAGGGCAAGAGCGACGCAACAGCCCTGTTTCTATTTCGATTCAGGATGCACCATCCTCTTCCTGTTGCAATCCAATCCCAGCGGATGTGTTATGATGTCCTTCTATTCTCCTTCTACCCATAGATAGATAGCGGAGAGATGATGAAATCTTATCCCTCGATCCAATTCCAAATAGCAAGACTCACAAATGATCGGAACTAGAACAAGAGCGCTCGCTACTGCTGCTGCTTGTTGGACAGATCTGGAGTAAAGCCGCTGGCCATGGCCATGGCCAAGCACAAGCAACGCCAGGTGTACCAAGTCTGGAAAGGCAAAAACATGAGCCAACCCCTCCCTCCCTCTCTCTTCCCCTTTTCCAAGTACCGACACGAGCTTCTTTCTTGGGTTGGGTCCTCCCTACTAAAGGTCGCACCATTCTTGGTTTTGGATCCATTCCACACCTTGGGGATTGCCTACTGTGCTAGTTTCTTCTTGGTTTCTTGCTTGCATCCGGCGGCCTAACATGGCCATGTGACTACCGCTCTAGATACAAGAGGGCTTCGGTGCTATGGTGGATAAGATGACTAGCTACAGCTGCACGGACGGGACGACTATTGTAGTATCTTTATATATGCCGTGATTGTCTGCCTAGTTAATTGTTAATGGGTTCATTCCCTATAAGGGGTCTATTCCATTGCCATATTGGAGAAAATTCTGATTGTTCGATCTTCTTATTAGGTTCAAAAAATATTAAGCATATGATGTTCATGTGTGATCGATCAAAGTTAGTATGGCAATCCATGCCACAACTTAGACTCAACTCAGGCATATGAGGTAGCTCATATGATGATCAAATGGCCCCCTACTTATAAGCAGCTATTGTTTTTTTGCCACCTTTCCTATCCTCTATGTTTGGGAAGCAGCAACTGCTTTTTTACACCTTTTTCTCTCTATGTTTGTTAAGCAGCTGTTGCTTTTTTGCTAAATCTCCCCTCTCCTCTCCTCTCCTTTGTTTTGCCGATGATGAAATTGTCTAAGTCCATACATTATATGGAATATGAGCTGATGATCAAGAACTTGTGAGGAACTTGGCATCATTAGCAGCCGCCCCTACATTACCTTCTCCTCTCTTCTCTGTTATGATGCCTTGATGCTCTAAGTTCATGATCAAATGATGATTGACATGTTTCTGAGGCCTCTACTACTGCTACTACTCATTTTTTTATATATTATTGTTTTATAGGACTACTTTGGTTTATAGATCTTTTTGATTTTCTATACCTTCTCACGTACCTAAAGCACACTTTTTTGCATCTACTTCTACTCTTCTCCATGAGCTACCAATGCTGATGCTGCTTTGTAGACCCTCCTCTCCTAGTCCTACTACTTCTACTCTTCTCCTCTCCTATCCTCTGCTTCTACTTCTTCTACTCCTATCCTCTTCTGTTTCTCTACTATAACTGTTTTCCTTGATATAAATTTAGGAGAAGATATGGCTGAACTCCCTTCGCCGGATCTGCCAAATAATTATGTGTATGATCTAGGCTTCCAACTAGCATTGGGGAGGGCAAACCACCCATATCCAAGCATAGTAAGTAACATGTTTAAAGACATCTCTATAGATATTTTGTTCTGATATATATAATTCTTAAATGTAGACAATTTATCCTATACCATGGTTCAGAGAGACACTCTCAAATTTTGGGGTTAATTTCCTCAATGTTGATACATTCCCTATAGATGGTCGAATCAAGCAATGTCGAATTGGCTTTTCTATTCTCGCTAGGGCGAGTAACCAACAAGGTATGGTTTTATACATCGATAGGACGAGCAACGGTCAACCTCATGACATTACTGCGCAAAAATATGCTGTGCAAGCATGTTTGAGGGCACTTCAAAATATTGGGTACAATATTCCTACATACTCCTCCATGAGGATTGCTGCTTTGAATGTGGGCTTCCACCACGATATTGGACTGTTTTGTGCAAAGCTTGCTGAGGACAACATGAATGATGTGGTCAGTCTCATAACTTATATCCAGATTAATTCTTATGTCTATATATATGCATGGTTTTGATAACCACATTTTTTCCAACACTTACAGATTCAGGAGAACGACGTAACATACGCAAGTTGTAGCTTTGAAGCCATTTTAAACCAGGCCATGTATCACTTGGATCGTTATAAATGGGAATATGTTGGCCCTGTTCTCACTTTCAGAGGGAATCCAGGTAAAAATTCTTGTGACTAGGAGTGAAGGTTCTCGACCAATGCTGATCGTCGTCAGTAGACCTTGTGAACGATCTTGTGAAGCAAGGGAGAGTGCACTAGTAAATACATTGCACTACATCAGTGATATTTTGACATATGAAATGAATGATCTGCACTTCTCCGAGTACGTGGTACAATGTTAGAAAATTCTAGGAAGTTAAATTACTATTAGTGGTAATAATCAACTGATCTAAATTATTATGATTTGTAATGAACAAATTTAAATTATTATGTGTTTGTAATGAATGGGTTTGTAATGAAGTAATTTAAATTATTATGGATTTGTAATATATATATCTTCTTGTCAATTAGTTGTTGATATAATGTCCTTGTGAATTATATATTATATATATGTATATATGTTCTGGTCATATTTAAAATTTTAAATTTCAATTTTTTTGGTGTGAAAATGTACTGCAGGGGTAGTTATAGAGTGAACCGCACCCTAGAAATAGGATTTATAGGGGTGGCTGGTGTTACAATCGCCCCTACAAGTTATTTTTGTAGAGGTGGCTGGTGTTACAACCGTCCCTACAAGTTATTTTTGTAGAGGCGACTGGTTTTACCAACTGTCCCTACAAATACAGTTGTAGGGACGGCTAGTGACCCCAGCCGCCCTTATAATTTGATTTGTAGGGGCGGTCTGGGAACCGCTTCTACAAATGTATAATTTGTAGCCATGCTTTGGTAGGAGCGGCTGGCCAAATCGTTCCTACAAATTATCTGGAGTCGCCCCTACAAAAGGTTTATGTAGTAGCGTACGTTATATATTGAACATTGTCTTTTGATATTACCCTTATTTGTAACTATATGTGAGATTTGACTTCCTACGCTCACATATGATATATATCTGATTTTGTTCTTAAAACCAGGTGCTACACCATATAGTTTTCTTTTGGGTCTCCCTGGTTTGACCTAATAATACTAATAATTTGGTCGTCCTCGTCGATCTCCACCACATGTTTGTTTTCTTGCACTTTAATTTGTGGCTGGGAATGGGACGGTGACCGCCCCCGCCCTACGCTGATGCTGCTGGTCCAGTGTTGGATCGTCGCGCATGCATGGAGTCACGCTTCTTACTGGGGACCAAACGGTCAGCATTACGGAGATATATATATATATATATATATATATATTTGTATCAATTTACGATAACATGAATATGTATTTACGATACTCGTGTTACTATAATTTACGGTGATATTTACGATAATGTTATAGTAAATCACTTTTGTAGCTGGCTACTGAATATACTCTCCCTATATATATATATATATATATATATATATATATATATATATATATATAGAGAGAGAGAGAGAGAGACACTGTACCCAATTACCGTGGCAGGAAGCAGAACTGCAGGAGCGATGAGTCAGGGACATGCATGGGCACGCAGGGGCGGCCCTATATTTTCAAGAGCCCTACCGCGAGCTTATATCATGGACGCATATAAGAACATACATATTCGTGTCTAATTATATGTTTATAATAAAGAGCAAAACAAATCAAACAACATTGTCTCAATTTAACATGTTTATCAATCACTAATAAAAACATATATTCTTGTTGTTGTTAAATGGACTATGGCCTATGGTGGTTTACATACCTAGGTTTGGGCCCCTCGTTGGGCTGAGCCCTCAGCTGTCGCACCCGCCGCACCCTTTCAGGACCGGCCCTGTGGGCACATACCATGGGTGAGAGCTAATGTTATGGTTTGATGCGGGTTTACCCATGAGCACGCGGGGCACCATGGAGAAGGAGAAGGCCTGAGGCGTCTGTTGTCGTTGCTGTCGCGAGTTCGACTTCTTAACGGGGCTCTTGTGGAAGTGTCGCACCGCGACGCTCGCCTAGGATGCCGACAATATTACGTGATGGTGATGTGGATGATCTGCATCGTGAACGCCCGTGGTTGCAAGTCCAGCATCACTATCCCCGAGGGCTGCTACGGCAATGCCTTCGCATTCCCGGTAACCATCACGACGGCAGGTGACCTTGCCGCTAAGCTGCTCAATACCGCCGTGGATCTAGAAATGAAGAGAAGAAGAGGGCTTGCCTGCTTATTTCCACGGCCCAAACCAACTCATGCGATCCTTACTTGCGCAGCAGTCAGTACCACGCTGGCGACGCCACGTAGGCCAAAAGCCAACTTATGAACCATTATGGATCTAACACTAGTACAGAAACAAGCTGTACTCTCGGTTGGGAAACCCCTTCAGTCCCGGTTTCCCAATCGGGAGCACGAATCCGGGACTAAAGGGCCCCTTCTTTAGTCCCAGTTTCTCGCCTGGGACTAAAGGTCCACCTTTAGTCCTGGTTGGTAATACCAACCGTACCAGCCGGGGCTAAAGAGGCCTCCTGGCCTGGCCACGTGGCCCAGCCCATTAGTCTCGGTTGATATTACCAACCGGGACTAAAGGTTTTCTTTTTTTTTCTTTTTTTGTTTCTATTTTCAATTGATCATTCATTTTGGTTTTCGAATACGCATTCTACGCTACTAATAATATACATATTCTACACGCTTATAATGTTCGAACATTTTGTACAAACTAAAGTATGAAACTAACGTATATATTACATGCATATACATATATTATACGTTATTTTGTGTACATATAATATGTATATATATATATTACAAATAAAGCTTGCATTGTATATTCTATCATATCCTTGGAATAACAAATTCACTCCATCTGGTTTGGCTTCCATGTTTCGTTCATGTCATTGTAGAACTCACCGGCGGGGTTTAAGACCTAGTCATTAAGAAATTCTGCTATGGTCTCTTGAATTGCTTTCAGTTGGTCATGTCGTATGACTTTTTCCTTCAACCATAGAGTCTTCAATAAAAGTTAAAGGAAAAGTATTAATATATATATATGTATGTTGGTCACGTGATTACTTATATATATGAGCAATAAAAGAAATTGTGAATATATGAATATATTTATATAACGTACTTTGAGGATCTCTTCAGGAGTTCTTTTTTAGTACGCCATGATGAACTCGCAAACATAGTATCCGCAGTAGTTGGTCCTCTGTTCTTGCCTCAGAACTCACTTTTACGAGAAAAAAGATCCGGTGAATTGATAGCATGCATGGTGTTAATTGAATTATATATATATATATATATATATATATATATATATATATATATATATATATATATATATATATATATATATAAATGTAGCTAGTACTTACTTTGTGTGCGATTATATCCAGTGGCTCTTTGCAATGTTTCATGTGGTGTTCCTCGATGAAACTTTTCCAAATACTACGCCCAATAAAATAGAAAATTAATTTGGCCTTTAATAATTGTTGCAGTTAAGAGATCGGGGTATATATAGTTGCTAGAGAGACCAAATTACCCTTGGATAATATCTATCATATCTTGGTACTCTGTTTGCTCTTTTCTTAATGAGTCTAAGATGCTCAACCGACTATTGGCCATATCGATGACCATCAATATCCATTGATTGCTACATATGTTTTTATACACAAATATGATCGACATTAACTAGAGTCAACATATATATATATATGGGAGATAGCTTAGCTAGTAAGCAAATAATTGAACAAATGTCCATATGATCGACATTAATTATTTAACACTCACTTGAAGTTGTAGGGGAAGAGTATATCCTTGTTTTGTTGGTTCACTAAGAACCTCATGAGATTTTTCTCGAGTTCAGCTTTCTATTCAGGCGGGGGATTAGGGTGTTTGAATACGACATTTGGATCAACGAAACCAACATCATTATCCTTTCTCTTTCTGAGTTCTGTCATCTCATATCTGCATATATAAAAATATAGTGTGAGGATATATAATTTATATATATACATGTAGCTTTATATATATACACTTTAATAGTAGAAAATAATCACACTTATAGATAATAGCAAGTAATGAGACTTTTATCGAGAGAGTCCAGGTGGCATAGTTGGTGTAATTCTAAAAACTCGACATATATAACGTCATCGCCACGGAAGTAATGTTGGTTTCTAACTCTGACAAAAACAAAGGTCGTCTCTCCCCGTTCACACGCCGCCATGTACCACTTGTTTAGTAGGTACATTTGCGTACCCAGTTTACCTAAGGCCTCAGGGTTGTATAGACTCTTTTCATGTTTAAATTTCTTCTAAGGATCCACTTTCGGAGCAGATGGTCCTTCAGTGAGTACTTGGGCAAGGTCCAAACCAGTATCCTTGTAAAACCAAATAGGTCCTCAAAATCGACATTCAGTAAGTCTAAGTTTGAACCATATTCATTACGAATGACAAGAGGGGGGACTGATTGTTGCGATTGTTGTCCGAGTTGTGCAACACCTTTCCCTGCTCTAGTCATTTTCTACGCCGCCTCAAATGACTTGGTGAGAGAGCGGTCGTAGTCCGATTTTGGTAGGGTCTTTTGAGATTCCCGCTTTTTCTGGTCCACCTTCTTTCTTAGAAGATTTGGAGGTAGGTAGAAGTAAGGTTTCTCTGGGTTCTCCCTCGCTTCTCGTTGCTTTCTTACTTTTTCAAAGAAACTATTCATATCTTTTTGTACTACAACATTTAATTCCTTTTCACTTTTGTCGTAAGACAGTTTTTGGGAAATAACTGGATTAGAGGAGGCTTTCTTCTTTACCGGCTGGTGGGCCAACAGCTTCGTTTGCGGGGCGGACCTCTTAGGAGCTAGCTGTTTCTTGATCATCAAGGGAGGCGGGGCAGCCGTTGGAGACCTCCTTGGAGGCGTTGGAGACCTCCTTAGAGGTGGCAGCGGTGGTGGCGTTGCATAATTATTGCCCGGAGCACTATGATGATCTGGAGATTGAATAATTGGACTTAGGTTGGCGGAGGCCCTGCTGTGTGAGTAAAAAAAAAATAATTAGGTATAAGAAATTGTTATTATTAATCATGCATGTCAATAGAAAATTAGTGAAAAAATTATTTTGTTCACTTTTGTCCACACTATTGTCTGGTAGTTGAGGAAGCGGTGGTGGACTAGAGACCCCGAGAATAATAATGTAGCGCTTGCGCCGTAGTATGAATGTCTTCTCTGCTTCTGCTATAGTCTTCTCCCCATCACCACCTGGAATGTCAAGAGCCAGATCACTAAAACATTTGTTAACTCTATCCACCGAGACGCTAACATATCCAGGTGGTATTATTGCCCCATGGATTCTTGGTGTCTTGGTAGGATCTGGAGGAGAAAAAACACCGAGAGCCACCATGATTATGGCATTCCCTTTTGGAATATGTAGCTCACATGATGTAAACGGTGCAGTGACGTTATCCACGGGGAAACGTAGCATTGTGTCATCTTGATTTGGCAACTCCATGGAAGCACAGTTGCTTTTCAACTGATTAGGGGGGCTAATATTAATGTTGATTCCTAGATCTGATGCCTGCCTTTGGGCACTCATTGCTATTTGCACTTGTTTTATGATTTCCTCCTGCATTCTAGCTTACATGTCTTTTTCGTGCTCCTATGCTTGAAGCAACGCCTCCCGTGACTCATGAACATATTCCTCCAACCTACCGATCCACGCTGCTTTCTCATCCTTCCTTCTCTGTCGGCTTCTGTAGGTATCTCTATCGTTAGGGAAACCATGCTCCCAAGAAATGTTCCGTCCTAAACCTCTCGTTCGGCCACTGTGTTCAGCAGTCCCAATGGCATATGTTAGTTCATCCTTCTCTCTATTGGGTCTGAACGCACCAATAGCTTTAGCTTGTAGAGCATAAGAAAATCTTTGCATTGCTCTTTCGAGTTTTGGGCCATGAACCAGCTTTCCGGTCTCTAGGTCTAGTCTTCCCCCATGAGCGAAAAACCAATTTTTTGCGCGTTTGAGCCAATTGAGTGATTCTGGTGTGATACCCTTGGCAAGAATGTCCAATTCCATTTTTTCCCACTTGGGAATGGCAGTCGCTTAGCCACCTGATCCCATGCCATGGTGGTATACCTTCTGTCGGGCATTCTCTTGGTTCCTTCTCACCTGTTTCTCATACTCTTCCGATGTCTTGTATTATACAAAATCATTCTAGTAGGGCCTCAACTTCGTGAGTGTGCCCGTAGTATTGAAATTGGGCGTTAGGTTCTTCTTGACGTATTTCGTGTATAGGGATTTCTTCCAAGTTTGGAATTGTGTGGCCATCTTCTTCATAGCCCACTTTTGAACTAGCTCCTTCAATTCATCATCGTTGATATCATCATAATCATCCGCTTGCAACGTGAAATGTTGAAGGATATCATCCCAAATTAAATTCTTATCAAGATCAGAAATAAAACTAATATGAGGCTCGTTGATCTTTGCTTCCATTCACGGGCACTAATCGGAAGTATATCCCTTACAAGGTACCCACAGTGTTGCACGAATTTCCTTACATGTGAACCAAGTGGTTCGTCTATCTCGATATTGAATTCTGATATTATGTAGCGCCCCTCCAATGGCTTTTTTGGGCCTTGAATATTTTTGCTTTTCGCCGTTGTGGTCGTCGATCCAGAGGGCGACGTATAAAAAAAGAATAAATAAATATCATGTGAACACATAATAGATGATAGATATTCAAATATATATATATAATATTCAAATATATATATATATATAAATATATATATATATATATAAATATATATATATATAAATATATATATATATAAATATATATATAAAAGTATATATACCTCGCCAGTATTTTCTTGCACAATATTTTCTTACTTATTTTCAAGAGCCAGGTATTGAATCCCGTCATCTACATCCTGCTGGTCACCATCGGTAAATTGAGTGCCGGTGTTATTAATATCCATCATTTCTTCATCCATGTTGTCTCTCCGGGCAACCATCTAGCTTTTACACCACTAGATATATCTATAAAAAATAAAAACCATATATCTATAAAATGGACCGAGTCATGTGCTTAAAATTAATTAAATAACTACACTCGAAATTCAAGTCTCCAAAGCATAACTTTGATTTCTTATTTTCTAGAAATATTTATTGGCAAGTGATATATATAACAAATTTATATATATAACAATATAAATTTATAACTCTAATATATATGTATAACAAATTTAGCTATATAACAATATAAATTTATAACTCTCTAATATAGATGTATAATATATATATATATATAAATACAAATTTATAACTGTCTAATATATATATATAACAAATTTATATATATAACAGTACAAATTTATAACTCTCTAATATATATATATAACAAATTTATATATATCAATACACAGTACGGGGCCGGCATCGTTGGTGGCGGCCAGCCGGCCGTCGCGGAGGAGGCGCATGGGGTTCTGCGGCGGCGTTGGTGGCGTGCGGGGTGGCCGGCGTTGGGGCCACCGGCCGGCCATTGTGGAGGAGGCGCACATGGTTCTGCGGCGGTGGGAGCCACGCGGCGTCGAAGAGGTGGCCACGGGCGACGGTGATGAGGGCGGCGGCAGTGGCAATGGGCGACGAAGATGAAGAGTGAGGAGGAAGAAGAAACGACCGCCTTGTATAGGGGAGGGACCTTTAGTCCTGGCTCCTGTAAATGCCCAAGACAAAAAGACCTTTAAACCTTTAGTCCCGGCTAGTATTACGAGCCAGGACTAAAGGTGTATTTTGGCGGGCCACAAAAACTGCAGCCCACCTTTAGTCCCGGGTGGTAGATCTACCCGGGACTAAAGTTGGGCTGCAGTTTCACTTCCCGCCCGTTTCAAGCTCCATTTGTTTTTTTATATATTTCTTTCTATAAAATGTTAAAGTCTTGTTAATTGCACAGTAAATTAAATACATGGCATAAAATTATTTTAAAAGAATATGGATTTACTTTTGCTTTATTGCACACAGGAAAATTGTGTGACCTAAAGTTTTTTGTTTTTTCTTATAAATATTGAAACATAATGTCATTAATAATTACTATTTCGTTAATGCAAAAATGTAGTGTTTAATGAAAATCATTAAAACTTTTGTTTTTGATTGGAAATTCATTTTCACATCATTTTAACGTAAATCTTTTCATTTTTTCATCACTCATTGTCCAAAAGTGACATGGAAATCCCACCATCAAACACAAATTTAATCTAAACATAGAAAAAAGGAAACACCTAATAAACATCTCTGAATTCATAATTATTACATAATACCTCTAATACACACTATTAAACATCACTATATATATCAAGCGGGCACAGTAGTGAACTTCTTCTTAACGTATATCCCTTGGTTATGATCACGTCGTAACCATGGAGTGACCTCATCATTTAGCTGGATGCTTGGGTCTTTGTTCACTGTGAAGGGTGAAATTTGGTCATCCTTTTCATAATCTTCTGATATGTCTAACTTGTCTTCAATTCCGACGATGTTTGCTTCTCTATGAGGCCATAATATGTTTGCTTATTTCCATTCGGGTAGGTGGCATATATGTGGACACCACTGTTTTGGTTGGTGCTTCTTTTATCTTGGGCTACTGTGTAAAATGTGTTCCCATTTATCTCATACCCTTTGTATGTGAGGATATGCCACGATGGCTGCCTAGCCAACAAATACAGTTGCTCATCAATACTCTCATCACCCTGACATTCTTTTCGCATCCAGTCGCTGAAAGTTTCCATGTGCTGACGCGTAATCCAAGCTTCAGACTTCCATGGAAACTCAGATCGGAGCAACTCTTTATGTGTCTCGATATACGGATCCACCAAGGAGGAGTTTTGTAGAACTGTGTAGTGTGCTTTATTAAAATAATTGTCCTACGTACCAATATATGGTTTCTTCCCTAGTGTCCCCTTTCCACTTAGTCTCCCCTCATGTCGCGATTCAGGAACACCAATTGGGTCAAGGTCAGGAATAAAGTCAACACAAAACTCAATGACCTCCTCTATTCCATAGCCCTTGGCGATGCTTCCTTCTGGCCGAGCACGGTTGTGAACATATTTCTTTAGGACTCCCATAAACCTCTCAAAGGGGAACATGTTGTGCAGGAACATAGGACCGAGAATGCTAATCTCCTTGACCAGGTGAACTAGGGGTGTGTCATGATATTAAAGAAGGAAGGAGGGAACACCAACTCAAAGCTGACAAGACATTGAAGCACATTATTCTATAGTTTAGCTAGATCCATTAGATCGATTGCCTTCTGAGAAATTGCATTGAGGAATGCACATAGCTTCACGGTGGCTAGACGTACATTTGGAGGTAGAATTCCTCTTAATCCAACTGGAAGCAATTACGTCATGAGCACGTGGCAGTCATGGGACTTTAAGTTTAGGAATTTCTTCTCTAGCACATTTATTATACCCTTTATATTCAAGGAGAATCCAGATGGTTCCTTGATGCTTGCTAGGCATTCAAACATGCTTTCCTTCTCTTCTTTGCTAAGAGTGTAGCTGGCAGGACTTAAGTAATGGCGTCCATCATCTGTCTTATCTGGATGTTGGTTGTCTCATTCTTTCAAACACTGCAGGTCCTGTCGTGCTTCAAGTGTGTCCTTAGGCTTCCCATACACACCCATGAAGCCTAGCAGGTTCACACAAAGATTCTTCATTTGGTGCATCACGTCGATCGTGCTACGGACCTCTAGGACTTGCCAATAGGGTAGCTCCAAAAATATGGACTTCTTCCACATGGATGCGTGTCCGTCAGCGTCGTTCAAAACAGGTTCACTACCATGTGCCTTTCCAAATACTACTTTTACATCCTTGACCATATTGAGTACATCCTCACCAGTTCGGTTGCCCGGCTTGGTCTGGTGGTCTGCCTTACCTTTAAAATGCTTGCCTTTCTTTCTTAGGGGGTGATTCACAGGAATAAATCGACGATGGCCAAGGTACACCATCTTTCAACATTTTTTCAAGAATATACCTTTAATGTCATCGAAATAGTGCGTGCATGCATTATATCCCTTGTTTGATTGTCCTAAAAGATTACTTAGAGCAGGCCAATCATTGATTGTTACGAACAACAATGCTCGCAGGTCAAAGTGCTCCTGTTTGTGCTCATCCCACACACGTACACCTGGTCTGTTCCACAAAAGTAGAAGTTCTTCAACTAGTGGCCTCAGGTACACATCGATGTCGTTGCCAGGTTGCCTTGGGCCTTGGATGAGCACTGGCATCATAATAAACTTATGCTTCATGCATAACTAGAGAGGAAGGTTGTAGATACATAGAGTAACAGGCCAAGTACTATGATTACTACTCTGCTCCCCGAAAGGATTCATATCATCCGTACTTAAAGCAAACCTTAAGTTTCTTATGTCATTTGCAAACTCCGGGAATTCTCTATCGATTGCTCTCCACTGGGACCCATCAGCAGGGTGTCTCAACATATTGTCTACCTTATGGTCTTCTTTGTGCCATCGCAACAACTTTGCATGGCCTTTGTTTCTGAACAGACATTTCAAGCGTGGTATTATAGGAGCATACCACATAATCTTGAAAGGGATTTTCTTCGTGGGACGTTTGCCCTCAATATCACCAGGGTCATCTTGCCTAATCTTATACCGCGATGCATGACATACCGGGCATGCATCTAACTTCTCGTACTCCTCGCCATGGTAGAGGATGCAGTCATTAGGACATGCATGTATCTTCTAGATTTCTAATCCCAAAGGGCAGACTGCCTATTTTGCTTCATACGTAGTGGCGGGCAATTCGTTATCCTTCAGAAGCATCTTCTTTTGGATTTTCAGTAACTCCCCAAATCCCTTGTTAGATACACCATTCTTTGCCTTCCATTGCAACAATTCTAGTGTGGTACCCAACTTTTTCTGCCCCGCATCACAAGTTGGGTATAGCAATTTCTTGTGATCCTCTAGCATGCACTCGAACTTGATCTTTTCCTTTTCACTTTTGCATTCTCTTTGTGCGTCACGAATGGCCTGACCAAGATCATCAGCGGGCTCATCTTCTGCCCCTACCTCTTCTTCAGCTTCCCCCATTGCAGTATCATTGAAGGCACCATATTCAGCAATAATGTCATCATCGTCCCATTGTTCTTCTTCACCTTCTTCCATTACAACCCTGGTTTCTCCGTGCTTCGTCCAGCAAATATAGTTTGGCATGAAACCTAACTTCAACAAGTGTGAATGAAGACTCCTTGAGCTAGCATATTCCTTCAAATTCTTACATATGGCACATGGGCAGCACATGAAACCATCGCGTGTGTTTGCCTCGGCCACACGTAAGAAAGAATGCACGCCCTCAATGAACTCTTGGGAGTGGCGATCAGTATTATACATCCAATGCCGGCTCATCTGCATTACATGACATACATACCATTTTAAAACCTAGAACATAATTAGTTAATTATACGACATGCATGCCACCACATAAGGTATTAATTTATGAAAGTCTCGCTACATTGTAGACAATCCCAACTACCACTAAAAAAACAAAAGCTAAAATGCACTTCAGCAGCATAAGGATTTCACGACCAATCCCAACTAAAACAGACAGATCATGCATTTGTTCAACATCTATGGACTTCTTCCGTAGGATCACTGCCTCATCAGCCGCTGTAGCCGCTTGTGCAAGAGAGTTTTGCATGTGTTTAACATACTCTTCCTCCTAGTACCAGCCTGAACATCCAGTGCCATCCCACTGAAATTAAAACAAAAAGTTAGAACTTTAATCACAATCATCATGAAAATAAGTATAAATTAACCATAATCATCAAATACGACAAAATAACTCACATTGCAATCCGGACACTTGTAGAAGATACGGCCCTTGTTGGGACACTCCTTCCTCACCCGGTACTCCATCACAATCTTCTCCTCACACTTGCCGCATGCAATGAGAAGAAGGTCCGGCCTCAGTCGCTTTGGAACCCGATGAGAGGCCGAGGACCCGAAAGCAGTTGCCATCTACTCTCTATACTCATTTTTAATATAATATAAATTTCTCATTTTATAAACAAATAAAATTAAAAAAAAACTCTAAAATTATGTATATCTCTAAACCATGAAGTGTGCTATGCATGCTAGAAATGAAAGCTGAATACTAGTTTTGAATAACTACTTTAACCTTCCTTCATCCAAATATGCAAACTTTAAAGTGATTTTGGGCTTAAATGGCTTACAAAAAAAATCCACCATAAAAAACCACATATATCTAGTCCACAAAATGAGATATGCTACTGATGAAACATGAGTATAAAGTTGGTAACCTTTAGAACCGAAGAATCGATGGAGGAATCGAAGAAATCTTGTGATTACCGGCGATGAGGAAGAAGAGAGGCCGGCGATGAAGCAAAAACACTGAGCTCGAAGTGGCTCGGGCTCGGGGAGGAAGAAAGGGTATGTAGGAGGGGGATCTTTAGTCCCGATTGGAGACAACAACCGTGACTAAAGGTCCCTTTCTAGTCCCGGACGGAGCCTCCAGCCGAGAGTAGACTTTTACTCCTAGTTGGAGGGACCAACCGGCAGTAAAAGTTAACCTTTAGTCCCGGTTGGTAGCTCCAACCGGGACTAAAGGTCCCCTGCAGCAAAAACCTGCCACAGTAGCCGTTGGGTAGGGACCTTTAGTCCCTGTTGGAGCTACCAACCGGTACTAAAAGTTTCGCTAGTCTCGGGTGCGAAAAATACCGGGACTAAAGCCAAATTTCGAAGTGGATCAAAAGTCGTTTTTCTACTAGTGTAAGTGGCATACTTAAATAATATTAGGGTGTCAGAAATGCATTTTGAGAGTTTGTGGAGCTTAAGTGACACCCCAGACAAATTCGAGGGCCTAACATTTAACTTAAATTTTTATATAGGATAGTGGGAAGTCTTCATGTAGGATCAGGATACTATAAACATTAGGATACATGATAGGATCGGTATCATTTCGATTTGATAGGAAGATTCTAGAATAAAGATCGGGATACTGGTAACCTCGTGAGTGTCCGAATCTAGTCATCTACACATAATACTTGATTTCACACTTGGCGGTGTAAAGAACCGCATCGTCTTGCATATGCACGCATGCGCCTTCACTCCAGCAAGGGCAGAAATGGGATAGGATCAAGAGTATGCTAAATTATATTTTGTATATGGATACACTTGACCAAGAATTATCAGGGTGTCCTTGTATGGTTGGTGACCCTACTAATCTCTTTTTTTCTGCTCGTGGCTCCTCATATGCTGCTTTCGTCGATCGTGACATCATCATGCAAATTATAACTATATATATATCTTTCTTGCTGGGCTCCTCCGTCCTTTTGATACTCGTGATGAAGAGCAGATTATGCCATGCAGGTAGCATCTGGGGAAGCATATATAGACAGTAGAGTACAGCCTTTATCATGTGTGCGACAAAACTTTCAAAGATCGAGGACAAAGGTGCGTTTGAGCCTCAAAGCACGCCCCAAACTTTTATTCTCACTTTATTTGATCATTAGCTAATAATAAAACAGACACAAAATCCAAAGATGTATTTCTGTCTGATTCACGCGCATTATAGCCCCTAGATACACATAAAGATGCAAGTACGGGTCTCGGACAAAATGCAAGAACTTAACAAGTGTTTAGTTTGGGGACATTGAGGAATGAGACAAATCAGAAGATGGGATGGACACTATTTTGCCTGTTTTATGTTGGGTCAAGGGACACCAGGAGATGGGATGAGCCATCTAACATGTAGGGGATATAGGTTAATCTCACTACAACAGACATGATTAGTAGGGACGGCTGGTGAGGCTTTGTAGAAGCGGCTCGGCCAGTCGTCCCTATCATACCATCTCTACAAATCATGTATTTGTAGGGGTGGTTTCCAGACCGTCCTTACAAATCGATTCGGCTGGTAACACCAGCCGCCGGTAAGGCTATTCTACAGCTGGCCACATAATAACTTATTCTATGGCCACCTTGATTTACGATATTGTTTGTACCAATTTACGATAATGACAATACACATTTACGATACATGAGTTACTATAATTCAAGATGATACTTACCATAATGCTATTGTAAATCACTTATAAGGGAGTTACCATAATCTTGTAAATTAGTATAGTAATTATCGTAACTCAAAATGACCACAGAATAGCTTATTCTGCGGCCAGCTACAGAACAGTACGTCTATATATATATATATATATATATATATATATATATATATATATATATATATATATATAATTCAAATCTGACCACAAGCACAAGAGCATTATATAAACTACCATTACAAGTCCAATTCACAAGAATATATACAATCCATCATTAAATAGACATAATTGACAAATCTAATTCGTTCCAGAAGTCCAAACCGTCCCACAAGGTAAGACCAATGTCAAATTCCATACATATTGTTATCAACGGCCTAGAGCTAGCCTTTCAGTCTCACGAAGGTGTTGGTACTGAGGATTTCTACCTAAGTCAGAATCTCGGTCATAGTAGGTGCCTTTGACGTGTACAATCTGGTCCAGTATGAAGTTGCAAAGGTCGCCGATGAGCTCTAAGAGTTGGTCATCCTTGTATGGGTCTCTTTTCATTTCTTTCTCTTCTTTCCACTATAAGAGAACAAGTTTTGGTTTAGTATTTTATATCATGTGCGAAGTTTTTATACTATGGGTGAAGAGGTTCAAACTTACCCTTAAGGGGTGTCTCCTGTAGGCACTGGTGTTACTCATCACAGAACATACATAGTATCCACAATGTACACTCCCAGGCTTCTGCTTGGGGCACTGTGTGTTTTGCATATGGAAATGTTAAGTAATGCTTTTGACAGCCATGTAATGGAGTACTAAAGTAAGTTACACTTACCGCACATAGTGTTTTTATAGCAGCCTTTCCTTCCTTACTGGATCATACCTTCCGTGATGTTCATTGACATAGAACCTGAATGCCCTATTCGAATTATTTTAGCAAATGCAACTTATTAGTATCCAAAAGTGAATGTTACAAGTATGTATACAAACATATAAGCTAATGAAGATTGTCGATATGTATACGTCTTGAGAATTGATATGAAATCTTTGTATGTCACCGGGTCCCTATCTATTGAATAAAAGACCCATGCCATGCTCCTCCCGACATCGATGCCTATACAAATCTAGTGGTTGCTGCATGAATTTAATCATAGAACTAGATAAGCTCTTTTGCATCGAATAAAATATATCGAACAAAGCTTTAAGTATAGAGTTGAACTTACTCAAAGTTGTATTATAGCCATATAGTAGAGTGCTATTGGAGATTTTTAAATGCCAGGGCAATGTATGCCGAACCTTAAGGGACTCTTGCCTTAGTTTCTTTCGCACGGATGTCCTCTTTCTCCTAAAGGGTCTTTTCAGCAGCTAGCTCTTTGGCATCCAGTTTCCACTATCTAGGTTAATTAAAATTTGTTTGCGCTATAGCTTGAGGGTCTATATACCCGGCTTTCATACTTGGCATTTGTTTTACAATGTGCACTTGCATTCTACAAATCATGGCCTAGGTTAGTTACAACAAAATCCAAAGATTACATTCATATCATATCGGTAGGGCAAGGACTTATAGGCACCACGTGCAAATTAGATTCATTTTCATTGCTCCACGGTGAAAGCATGTCTGCATGTCATTGAAGTCAAAGATAATTTTCCTGGCTGGGCTTCCAAATGTGCCGGCGGGAAAGCATGTCTGCTACGAGGTCTAAGCTCGTTAGGAGAACACGCAAGTAGCAATCATGGAACCTTCTCATTCCATGTGGTAGGCGCTGGATGTCGTAGTTTGGTAAGAAGGGCTTGCCTCTTTCATATGTTTTCGGGCAATCCTTTAACCATTTAATGGCATCAATATTTAGATACTTCTTTGCTGTTTGGTGGACTTTGCTAGTGATGGTCTCCTCAGAAGCCCGTGTTGGGACTTTTTTTAACTTGGTTCTCAGGCTTGAACTGGTCATGGGCATACCACTTGTGCACCGACAAGATGTCTTTCATCGGAACATAAATTAGCCTTATGGTGATT
The DNA here is from genome assembly GCF_019320115.1 of Miscanthus floridulus. Lineage (NCBI taxonomy): Eukaryota > Viridiplantae > Streptophyta > Magnoliopsida > Poales > Poaceae > Miscanthus > Miscanthus floridulus. Next base: position 104,196,981 of record NC_089597.1, read on the forward strand.
GGATGCTTCTTTCAAAGTTCCCATTCAGGCACGTCCTCATCTTCTTGTGCATCACCTTCTTTAGGAGGCACTCGTTGTTCATGTATTGGCTGCGCTTATTGAGAAGACTATGGCATCTCATCATGCACTTGCTCGGTATGAGCTAAAGAAGGTTGTGGCTTATCAGGCACATGCTCGCTAGGAGGTGGGGAAGAATGTGGCATCTCAAGAATGTGGTGGTCACAAGACGGTGAAAATAGCTCCCCGTCCTCAACAACTCGCTCTAAATTTGAGAGAGGGGGAGGCGGTGAAGAAGCAGTCAATATAATGTCCCAATTATGCCAGAGGATGAACTGCCCCATTACGTCTCTGAGTAACACCAGCCCATCGGGAGTTGCGTAGTCTATCCTCCACTGCATGAACTCGAACTTGATGGTACGCACCTCGACCCTAGTGTAGTCCGACGGTATCATATTATTGTGGTGTAAGCCACCGGGAGGATGTGCCACACCCGTTGCCACCTCCATCACAATGTTCTGTCGGCCACTGAGAAACACCAAGGTGCAACTAGTTGGTTCCCGTATGCGATCGACAGGGGTTGTTGCTACAGTGGAACCTTGACTGCTAGGAACTTCCGGAGGGCTACCAACTAATGCCAGTTCTCCTAACGACGCCATTAATGTTTGTGGCTCCGTAGATAGTCCTTACTCCTCCAGCGCCTTCGCAACTAGAGCCTTTACTTAGAGCTCAAGATTAGCCTCCCGGTCTCTACCAAGTTTCTTGTACATGTGCCTATCCATTCGAATCTGTGCTTCCAAGTCATTCTTTTCCCTAGCCCCCTGGTGCAGCCTGTGTGCTTGTTGTTTCCCAAGCCAAGGCTAAGCTCATCCCTCTCTCTGGAAGGATTGAATGAGCCCTTCTCCTTGTCTTCAGCATATTTCAGTATCCTTGATACTGCCTCTTGGGTCTTTGGCTTATCAAACTTAAGATTACCGCTGGATGATTCTGTACTCCTCACATATATCCAATTCCTTAAGCGTACCTTCAAATTCTTCACATCGATATTCCTATAAGCTATGGCCTCTTTGTCCATCTTCCTAAACTGCTCTTCCTTGGCATAGTAGCCACCGAGGCCTAGATGATGGTGGTGTTTGTTCCTCTTTGTTAGCTTGGTGTTACGGGCATTGAACTTCAATGCCTCTGGTGAAGTCTTCTAAGCCACGAGCTTCTCCCATTGACTAGGAGTTATGTTGCCGAACTCATTGAAGGGAGTTAACCCCTTTTGGATATACTTCTTGTTAAGCTCCGACCTCCAACGTCGGAATGACTCTCCTATGATCTTGATAGCATTTTTTATTAGTTCTTGCTTACCCTCCAAAAATCTAAAATTGAGCTTCAGCTGCTCATCCCATAGTTCATCCTTTTTCTTCTCTGGTACCTCTTTCCAGTTAGCGATTGTTGGGTTCAATTTATCTCTTATTAGGGCCCCGATCGCATTACGAAATTGTCCTCTGAATTTCTTTGGCTCAAGGATCTCCCCTGCTGGCCCAACCTTCGTTATCACATAACATGCCTTATCTGGATATTGGTTTGCTTTTTTATACCCTCATTTCCTCTTTGGCTTGGTAGTCATGTTCGTGGTTGTGTCTTGAGGTTGTGGAGAAGAGGCCTCAATGTTCGTCTCTATGGCTATTGCCTCTGCTCTCCTTTCCTCTACTCCGTCTTGTCCGGCGAGATGTCACGGACATCGATGTTGTCTTTTCTAAGTTTCAGGAGGGACTTGTATGTACGATAGGTCAAAGTGTTAGCAGAGGTAACACATCCAAAGCTTTAGCAAAATTTACAAGCTAAGGCTTTATCCCTATCTCCTTGTTCAGGTGAAAATCCTTGTCCAAATCTTCCTCCATTGGCCTCCTTCTGGCTTCACGTGTGAAAGGATCCTTGGGGCTTACATATCCTTCTTCTGAGTCCTCATCATCATCCTCTTCTTCTTTGCCTTTAGCAGCCTCTCCTGCTCTTCCTTCTGCTCCCCCTTCCTCCTCGTCACACTGCTCCTAAGTAAGCATCACTTCTAGATTATTTTTCTAACTCGTTATCGAACTGCTCCTAAGTAAGCTGGTCCTCTAGTGCTTGCTCCTCATAGGTTGGCTGCTCATCATGCTTGGGGCATCGGGCTACACCATCTGGTGTCCGTGACTTTATTTTGCGCTTTGTTCTAATAGATGCAAGAAAGTGTGCTTTAGGTATGCGAGAAGGTATAAGAAATAAAAAAGGTCTATAAACCAAAGTAGTCCTATAAAACAACAATATATCAAAAAACGAGTAGTAGTAGTAGTAGTAGAGGCCTTAGAAACATGTCAATCATCATTTGATCATGAACTTGGAGCATCAAGGCATCATAACAGAGAAGAGAGGAGAAGGTAATGTTGGGGTGGCTAGTAATGATGCCAAGTTCCTCATAAGTTCTTGATCATCAGCTCATATTCCATATGATGTATGGACTTGGATAATTTCATCATTGGCAAAACAAAGGAAAGGGGAGGAGAGGGGAGATTTGGCAAAAAAATGCAACAGCTGTTTAGCAAACATAGAACAATAGCTATCAGTAAGATAATGGACTGCTATCAACCTGCACATCAATAAGACTCACATAACTCACAGTTTAATGGACTGTTGCAAAAGAATTTAGATTCTTATAATCTATAAAATATGCTGGAAAAAATTGGGCATGCCTTTCTCAATAATGTAGGCACAGTCAGCAGTATGAAAACTTCATGCAAGCATGCCAGTAGGAGGATACTTTGAGCACAAATATTTTCCCTATAACCACATCTAGCATGTAACCTGAACTATTAAATACTTCATTGAAACATCTAGGAAAAAAAGAACCAAAGCATGGGCGACCCCTTCTAGTATTTTTGAGACCGGCTTTTGTATATCCCTAACCAAGCTAACCATACGTAAAGTGAAAATTGTGCAGATTTTGCAACCACACCAAGGAATAATATAAAAGCACACAAAATAGCAAAGATTTAATCCATAGTTCACAGCAGTTTTCCACATCTCACAGCTAAACCAAATAGAAGAAAACATATGACTATATTGCCCATGAGGTGCTGCAATTCCTAATATTATAACCCCAAATATATAATTGTTAGTTCAGGAGCATTTTGTAATTGTATCCACAACCCCTCAGTTTCTGCATAAATATGGGGCACTGTAACTGAAGTAGAGAGTGATGAACCATATTTGAACAGAATGGTCCTCAAGGCCTGAAACTCTCCAACTCGGAAGGCTCTCTACTCAGGCCTAGAGTGATCAATAGCTGTGCTTAGGTAACCGCCATAAATTTTGTAGCATCACACTAAAATCATACCAGATAAGGGTCCTACATTATTGCTATTACACACGAAAACATTACACGGCAGATTATGAGATAACATGGTCCGAATGGAATGAGCAGGACACAAATGTAACGAACAGGACAAATAGTGCTTGTGCAGAGCAGATATCAAAATACCCAAGGCAGTAAACTTTGAATCACCAGTTCTCATTCACAAACAGAAAGAATGGACATTACATGTTGAAAAGGATATTCTAAGCCAATGTAATTAGGGATCCACTTTTGTAAATATCAAATAAGCTAATCATTCAATAACCTGCCTGGTATCTTGCACAAAAGTTCAATTATTCACCCTAGAACCAAGTACAGCAAATCCAGTGGTCTATACATCAGATGGGATTGTTTCCATTATAGCAGTTACCGTTATATGTTTCAGAACCACAAATGAATTCATTGGTAGAGGCCAAATAAGTTCACGAACTGTTTACTGTTTGCCCAAATAAATTTTTGCTCTCATGAAGCAGCAAACAAAGCATTAGTTCATAAGAAATTGTGTCTAATTTTGTGAATATTCTATAAAATCTGCAATTCCTTACAATACATTTGTCCAGATCAAATTCTCAGGCTACAAGATTCTTTCGAACTATGCCTTTTGCTCAACAAACTTAATCTTTCTAAGAATGGCCACTCCTATCCCAAAATCACTAAAAATCCATACATAGTAGATAATAGTTACTACAACCATTTGAATTAGGATTTATTAGAAGAAGAAAAATATAGAGCTTATTTTTTCTAACTGGACTATTCAACCTGTAATGACATACGAGGTCCAAAAAACAGCGATAAAATACCCAAGGCAGTAAACTTTGAATCACCGGTTCTCATTCACAAACAGAAAGAATGGACATTACATGTTGAAAAGGATATTCTAAGACAATGTAATTAGGGATCCACTTTTGTAAATATCAAATAAGCTAATCATTCAATAACCTGCCGGGTATCTTGTACAAAGGTTCAATTATTCACCCTAGAACCAAGTACAGCAAATCCAGTGGTCTATACATCAAATGAGATTGTTTCCATGATAGCAGTTACCGTTATATGTTTTAGAACCACAAATGAATTCATTAGTAGAGGCCAAATAAGTTCACAAACTATTTACTATTTGCCCAAATAAATTTTTGCTCTCATAAAGCAGCAAACAAAGCATTAGTTCATAAGAAATTGTGTCTAATTTTGTGAATATTCTATAAAATCTGCAATTCCTTACAATACATTTGTCCAGATCAAATTCTCAGGCTACAAGATTCTTTCGAACTATGCCTTTTGCTCAACAAACTAAATCTTTCTAAGAATGGCCACTCCTATCCCAAAATCACTAAAAATCCATACATAGTAGATAATAGTTACTACAACCATTTGAATTAGGATTTATTAGAAGAACAATAATATAGAGCTTATTTTTTCTAACTGGTCTATTCAACCTGTAATGACATATGGGGTCCAAAAAATAGTGACAAAATACCCAAGGCAGTAAGCTTTGAATCACCGGTTCTCATTCATAAACATTATTCATCTCATGAGTAGATTGGAGAAAGAAAGAAAGATATAGATGAGCGAGAGGGAGGGAGGAAGGGTTGGGGCATACCAAGGGGTATGGCAGTAGTCAAAACTCAAGCTCGGAGAGGGAGCACCGGGGGAGGTCGAGGTCGCCGAGGGAGCGCCGGGATAGGTCAGAGCACGCGGGCCGACAACGTCGTCAGAGATAGAGGTTAGTGAGGGAGCCCCGATGGCAAGCCAAAGTGCACGGCTAGGCCAGGGAGCACAAACCGTAGCCCCCGCGAGGTTGTTAGAGCGTGCGCGCGGGGCAGCGAGGTCAGAGCTCTAGGTCAGAGAGGGATCCACGATGGTGGAGGGGATGGTAGGCAGAGCGCATGACCAGACCGAGGGAGCACAAGCCCTAGCCCCGGGTGAGGTTGTTAGAGCGCGTGCATGGGCTGATGAGGTCAGAGGTTAAGGTCTGAGACCGAGCGGTGGTAGGCTGGCTGGCCTTGCGAGCTCTCGCAAACCCTAGCTGCCATAGTGGCCTGGGGAAAGGCGGCGTTTGGGGCGTGGAGGCGATTATGGGAGGAAGGCAGTGGTAGGCCACGGAGATGGTGGTGGTGGTGGGGGTGGCGGTAGAATTTGTGGTAGCCTGACGGCGTCCGCGAGGAAGAAGACGCCCAAGACTAGGTGACATTTTGGCCAGGCGCGAGTTTTGGAATATATACCCAAACTCATTTGTAGGGGCGTCTCTAAAGACTAGCCGCCCCTACAAATGCATTTGTAGTGGCGGTTTCTGATTCAGCCGCCCCTACAAATATTTTCACATATTTTTAAATATTACTTCTGCATATTTTTTATAAATGTGTAAATATATATAAATGTATAAATGTAATAAAAATAATTTGCAACATTTTCCCGTACACATAAAAAATTACTTGCTTATATATAGATATAATGATACATTTTATTTTGTAAAATAAAAAATATATTTAAAAAATTTAAAATTTGAATTTGTGAACTTCGAATTGAATTTTAAGACAAAATGATCTAAAATGAAAATGTTGTAAACATCAAAGTTGTAGAACTCATCTAGATGTACAACTTATATTTTGGTGATCTTTTTATTTGACAAAATTTGAAAAGTTCAAATTTTGAATTTCTATAAATGGCAACTTTAAACAAGATTTTGAAAGCTTAAATGATTTCAAATAAGAAAGTCATGAACATAAAAGTTGTTGAACACATCACTATCTACAACTTTTATTTTGGTCATCTTTTCATTTGACTAAATTTGAACAGTTCAAATTTTAAATTTTAATAAATGGCAACTTCAAACAAGATTTTGAAACCTTAAATAATTTAAACTAGAAAAGTCATGAACATAAAAGTTGTTGAACTCATCACTATATACAACTTTTATTTTGACTATTTCTTCATTTAACAAAGTGTTAGTAAATATTATTCACAAATCCACATATCACTCATAGTTTCATAAACTATACGAGAGACATGTTGATTTGTGAACAATATTTACTATCACTTTATCAAATGAAGAAATGACCAAAATAAAAGTTATAGATATTGATGAGTTATACAACTTTGGTATTCATCACTTTTCAGCTAAAATCATTTGGTGTTTCAAAATCTTGTTAGAACTTGTCATTTTTTTTAAATTTGAAAATTTGAATTGCTCAAACTTTGTCAAATGAAAAGAATGACCAAATCAACATAGTAACTTGATATGGCATGATTTTAGAAAATTTTAGAAAAAAAATCATCACATTTAGAGTTAGTATGAGGGAGAACGACTAGTTACAAATTTTACCCAGAGATTAAAAAGAAAAATCATAACTGTTCATGATGATCAATGATGAACAAGTGTGATTTCTCTTTTTAATCTGTGGCTGAAACTTGTAACTAGTTTTTCTCCCTCATACTAACTCCAAATATGATAGTTTGTTTTCCTAAATTTTTGTAAAATCATGCTCTATCATTTTAGTCTGGTCATCTATCTTTGTGACTAATTTTGGACAATTCAAATTTTGAATTTTACAAAATGACAACTTCAAACCTGATTTTCAATCACTAAATGATTTCAACTGTAAATGTGATGAATATAAAAGTTGTATAACTCATTAAGATCTCCAACTTTTATTTTGGTCATTTTTTCATTTCATAAAGTGTTAAGTGCTTGTTTTAAGTGTTTCAATAGTAGTCCGAACATGTTGCAGTAGCAATAAGTGCCTATTTCAAGTGTCTGCGTGTTACAGCTGTTTTAGTAGTAATAGAGTGGATGTTGCAATAGGTTCATCTAGATGTTGCAAAGGGTAGTCTCACACACATGTATAAATGAAGTCTCACACACATACATAAATATATAGTCTCACACACATACATAAATGAAGTCTTACAAACATACACACTTACACAAACACTCCATGTTCAATAACTAGCTAGCCCGTTGTAATGACTTTTCCCTCGATACCTTTTCGTTCCCATGGCAATATGTCTTTGGGCATGTTCTTTTCCACAACACTGATCTTCTTAGGAAAGTCTGTGAATAGCGGCATCTCATCGTAGTTATTGTAAGCTTCAACATCGTCCATGCCATCAACTCCGATAATGTGTTGTTTCCTAGGGGCAACCACATGTACCCATTGATGTCATAAGCTTTCCAAGATGTCACTTGTCTCTATGACCCCTCCGCCAACCTACTGATGGTAATAGAGTTTATGGTTTCTCTAGGCGATATGTTTTGGTCCTTCAACCATGTAGTTAGTCGTTGCTTGTGCTGTTTCATGACCCAATCATCTGAACGACCATTTCTCTCTGTCATAATGATAGCCAAATGTTCATCAATATACGGTTGCATCAGTTGTGTACTTTATAAGACACTATAACCCTCTATCATGAAGCCCTCTGGATATGCTCGATTATGCACGTATCGACTTAGAACCGACATGAACCGCTCGTAGGACCACATTTCATGCAAGTACCAAGGGCCCAGCGCCTGTATCTGATGAACTATGTGAATCATGAGATGTGACATTATATCAAAAAAATAGGAGGTAAACACATCTCTAGTTGGTTTTGTGTCTCCACCACAAATTCATGTAGGTCACTCAGCTCTTTCTTGCCAATCGTCTTCTGTGAGATCTTCAAAAAGAAGTAGCACATGCAGGTGATGGCCATTTTCAAGAACTCTAGCTTTATGGACCTGGTTGCAATTGGTAGAAACACTGTCAGCATCATATGACAATCGTGAGCCTTGCAGTGTGTCAAGCCAAACCGTACATTCCTTGGTTGTGGCAGCACCCATGATAGAAGACGCAACAGATCATTGAAACTACAGTCTGACCAGCTGTACTTAGCCTTTAGGATGAGTAGCTCAAGCACGACAACCCTTTTCAACACCATACACAGCCTTCTTTGATGCTTTTTTCACCATTTTAAAATTTTCTAGACCTTTCGGGCTCTTTAGTAAAATCTCTGGTCCAAGGGCTCAAATCATGTCCTCCAAATCATCTTCATCCCCGACACGTGCTCTGCCATCATTATTGGCACCACCTTCGTCGTTACCATCCTAACGACCAGCATCACCACCTTGTTCATTGCCAAACTCGAGATCCATTCATGCAACAAGCTCTGCTGAATATTAGGACAGGGATTCTAGGGTTTCATCGTCGTATTCTTCCTCATCCTCGTCATTAACAATAACTGTTTCACTATGATGAATTCACACTGTGTAGTCCTCAACAAATCCTTGAATAATCAAATGTGATCTGATGATAGTCACATCTGTCCATGCCATACGGTTCTTGTAATCTTTACGGGGACAAATAATTGTATCCTTATTCTCTGTCAATGTCGTTGCATGCTTCTTTGCGGCTTCAATAAATTTATCCACCTCTTCATGAAAACCTGCCTTCAACCTTAATGAATCATACATCCAAGAGTTCCTGTACTCCATCTTTTACAACAATAAAACAAACATTAAAGGACTACTTATTCAGATATGTATAAAAATGAATCAAATTAATAATTACTTGAGAATAATTGTATATACTTCAGATATATATGAATATAAAGTCAAATATAATTACATAAAGCATACAAACACACCATGGTAAAAGAAAATTAATTAGTGGCCTATTTATCCATAAATAATTAAAATACATATTTGTTTATTACAATAAATAATTTCAAAGACAACAATTAGCAACAATTATATTTTGCCCAATATCTTTCATGCAAACTCTAGTCCAATTTCATCAAACATAAATTTACAAAAAACAAAATTAATAAAAAACCAAACCCTAGATCTAGATCTACATGCACATGAAACATCCATAAAACTAACTAATTGTTCACTAAAATCAAGAAACATGGGCCAAATAAGGGTATGATCTTGTTCCCCTACCTAATTTACCCTAGTACATTCAAAACTTGGGTCTAATTTGTTTCATAAGTAGTTCAAGCACCATAGAAGAGAGAGAAAAACAAAACTCTAATTACTCACTAACCGACCATTAAAACTTTAAAAAAAAGTGTGGAATAGTATTTTCTTACCTCCAACAACCTCTCCACCAAAGGATTTAGGACCAAAACCTTTCCCCCTTAGTAGAGC